>NC_088680.1:65870767-66530470 GCF_950023065.1 Planococcus citri
GTAAATTACTACTTAATAAGGTAATTTTGGTAAGTTTTATTGGACAATTTTAGACTTAGAATCAATTACAATTAAGGTAGTAATATCGGCACATTACTGTTGAGTGATGAGGAATTTCAGCAAATTAACCAAGTGCTTATAGAGTAATGATGTTAGTAAATCGCCAAAAGTGCTCTAGAAGTTGATTTTGTATTTTTTTTTCGGGGACCAAAAAAATGCGCTGCCAAAATGAAGGTACTACCTGTCCCATTCAGAAAAGTGCACTTTTGAAATTGAATTCGTCGTCCCAAAAAACCCCCGGATGCACCATTTTCAAATTTTGAATTTCAGCCGGATGGCTCGAGTTTGGTGGGAAACCGATGCCGGCAATGAACTCAGCACCTCGAAAACCCCCGGGCCCGAATTTTCAGATCGTTTGGGCGACATTTTATCCAGGTTTTTTTTTGTCCCCTTCTGCCTACTCCCTAGTAGGCAATGGTGGAATCCAAAATGGAATGGATAAAAGTGAGCTACTGGTCCACGACAAAGACGATTTTGGACTAATTTTGGGTCGCTGATTTCGAATATGACGTTCATTTTCACGGGCGATGCCCATAAGTGGGGTTTTTGGTACTATTCATTGTGCAAATCCGCCCCACAGGCTTCCCATCGCACTGTAGCAGGCTACCGGTCATCGCAATGGATTCCTCGACCCCGATAACCCCCTGGGAACCCATTCCCGACTCTTTTGCTTTGATTCGATTCTTGAAAAATTCACATTTTTGTCAAAAACTTTGAATTTCAGCCGGATGGCTTGAGTTTGGTGGAAAACCGATGCCGGCAATGAACTCAGCACCTCGAAAAACCCCCGGGCCCAAATTTTCAGCTCGTTTGGGCGACATTTTATCCAGGTTTTTTTTTGTCCCCTTCTGCCTACTCCCTAGTAGACAATGGTGGAATCCAAAATGGAATGGATAAAAGTGAGCTACTGGTCCACGACAAAGACGATTTTGGACTAATTTTGGGTCGCTGATTTCGAATATGACGTTCATTTTCTCGGGCGATGCCCATAAGTGGGGTTTTTGGTACTTTTCATTGTGCAAAACCACCCCACAGGCTTCCCATCGCACTGTAGCAGGCTACCGATCATCGCAATGAATTCCTCGACCCCGATAACCCCCTGGGAACCCATTCCCGACTCTTTTGCTTTGATTCGATTCTTGAAAAATTCACATTTTTGTCAAAAACCTTGAATTTCAGCCGGATGGCTTGAGTTTGGTGGGAAACCGATGCCGGCAATGAACTCAGCACCTCGAAAAACCCCCGGGCCCAAATTTTCAGATCGTTTGGGCGACATTTTATCCAGGTTTTTTTTTGCCCCCTTCTGCCTACTCCCTAGTAGGCAATGGTAGAATCCAAAATGGAATGGATAAAAGTGAGCTACTGGTCCACGACAAAGACGATTTTGGACTAATTTTGGGTCGCTGATTTCGAATATGACGTTCATTTTCACGGGCGATGCCCATAAGTGGGGTTTTTGGTACTATTCATTGTGCAAATCCGCCCCACAGGCTTCCCATCGCACTGTAGCAGGCTACCGGTCATCGCAATGGATTCCTCGACCCCGATAACCCCCTGGGAACCCATTCCCGACTCTTTTGCTTTAATTCGATTCTTGAAAAATTCACATTTTTGTCAAAAACTTTGAATTTCAGCCGGATGGCTTGAGTTTGGTGGGAAACCGATGCCGGCAATGAACTCAGCACCTCAAAAACCCCCGGACCCGAATTTTCAGCTCGTTTGGGCGACATTTTATCCAGGTTTTTTTTTTGTCCCCTTCTGCCTACTCCCTAGTAGACAATGGTGGAATCCAAAATGGAATGGATAAAAGTGAGCAACTGGTCCACAACAAAGACGATTTTGGACTAATTTTGGGTCGCTGATTTCGAATATGACGTTCATTTTCACGGGCGATGCCCATAAGTGGGGTTTTTGGTACTATTCATTGTGCAAATCCGCCCCACAGGCTTCCCATCGCACTGTAGCAGGCTACCGGTCATCGCAATGGATTCCTCGACCCCGATAACCCCCTGGGAACCCATTCCCTACTCTTTTGCTTTAATTCGATTCTTGAAAAATTCACATTTTTGTCAAAAACTTTGAATTTCAGCCGGATGGCTTGAGTTTGGTGGGAAACCGATGCGGGCAATGAACTCAGCACCTCGAAAAACCCCCGGGCCCGAATTTTCAGCTCGTTTGGGCGACATTTTATCCAGGTTTTTTTTTGCCCCCTTCTGCCTACTCCCTAGTAGGCAATGGTAGAATCCAAAATGGAATGGATAAAAGTGAGCTACTGGTCCACGACAAAGACGATTTTGGACTAATTTTGGGTCGCTGATTTCGAATATGACGTTCATTTTCTCGGGCGATGCCCATAAGTGAGGTTTTTGGTACTTTTCATTGTGCAAAACCACCCCACAGGCTTCCCATCGCACTGTAGCAGGCTACCGATCATCGCAATGAATTCCTCGACCCCGATAACCCCCTGGGAACCCATTCCCGACTCTTTTGCTTTGATTCGATTCTTGAAAAATTCATATTTTTGTCAAAAACTTTGAATTTCAGCCGGATGGCTTGAGTTTGGTGGGAAACCGATGCCGGCAATGAACTCAGCACCTCGAAAAACCCCCGGGCCCGAATTTTCAGCTCGTTTGGGCGACATTTTATCCAGGTTTTTTTTTGCCCCCTTCTGCCTACTCCCTAGTAGGCAATGGTAGAATCCAAAATGGAATGGATAAAAGTGAGCTACTGGTCCACGACAAAGACGATTTTGGACTAATTTTGGGTCGCTGATTTCGAATATGACGTTCATTTTCTCGGGCGATGCCCATAAGTGGGGTTTTTGGTACTTTTCATTGTGCAAAACCACCCCACAGGCTTCCCATCGCACTGTAGCAGGCTACCGATCATCGCAATGAATTCCTCGACCCCGAAAACCCCCCAGGATCCCATTCCCGACTCATTCGCTGGAATTCGATTCCTGAGAAATTGACATTTTCATCAAATACTTGAAATTTCAGTTTTCTATGAATTCAAACCCAGTTTGCACGAGAACAAAGAGGTTTCATGAGCTGCGGTTTGCGGCATTGAATTCGTCGTCCGAAAGAACCCCCGGATGCACTATCTTCAAATTTCAAATCGCGAACTCGCGCGGACCTTTCATTCATGCACACTGCAAGGTATAGACCTTCCAATTTGCAATTTTCGTGGGTGCCGCGCGACTTGCGACTTTGCACTCGGAAAGCAACGGTTTTGGACTAATTTTGGGTCGCTGATTTCGAATATGACGTTCATTTTCACGGGCGATGCCCATAAGTGGGGTTTTTGGTACTTTTCATTGTGCAAAACCGCCCCACAGGCTTCCCATCGCACTGTAGCAGGCTACCGGTCATCGCAATGGATTCCTCGACGCCGATAACCCCCATGGGAACCCATTCCCGACTCTTTTGCTTTAATTCGATTCTTGAAAAATTCACATTTTTGTCAAAAACTTTGAATTTCAGCCGGATGGCTTGAGTTTGGTGGGAAACCGATGCCGGCAATGAACTCAGCACCTCGAAAAACCCCCGGGCCCAAATTTTCAGCTCGTTTGGGCGACATTTTATCCAGGTTTTTTTTTGTCCCCTTCTGCCTACTCCCTAGTAGGCAATGGTGGAATCCAAAATGGAATGGATAAAAGTGAGCTACTGGTCCACGACAAAGACGATTTTGGACTAATTTTGGGTCGCTGATTTCGAATATGACGTTCATTTTCTCGGGCGATGCCCATAAGTGGGGTTTTTGGTACTTTTCATTGTGCAAAACCACCCCACAGGCTTCCCATCGCACTGTAGCAGGCTACCGATCATCGCAATGAATTCCTCGACCCCGATAACCCCCTGGGAACCCATTCCCGACTCTTTTGCTTTGATTCGATTCTTGAAAAATTCACATTTTTGTCAAAAACTTTGAATTTCAGCCGGATGGCTTGAGTTTGGTGGGAAACTGATGCCGGCAATGAACTCAGCACCTCGAAAAACCCCCGGGCCCAAATTTTCAGCTCGTTTGGGCGACATTTTATCCAGGTTTTTTTTTGCCCCCTTCTGCCTACTCCCTAGTAGGCAATGGTAGAATCCAAAATGGAATGGATAAAAGTGAGCTACTGGTCCACGACAAAGACGATTTTGGACTAATTTTGGGTCGCTGATTTCGAATATGACGTTCATTTTCTCGGGCGATGCCCATAAGTGGGGTTTTTGGTACTTTTCATTGTGCAAAACCACCCCACAGGCTTCCCATCGCACTGTAGCAGGCTACCGATCATCGCAATGAATTCCTCGACCCCGAAAACCCCCAGGAACCCATTCCCGACTCATTCGCTGGAATTCGATTCCTGAGAAATTAACATTTTCATCAAATACTTGAAATTTCAGTTTTCTGTGAATTCAAACCCAGTTTGCATGAGAACAAAGAGGTTTCATGAGCTGCGGTTTGCGGCATTGAATTCGTCGTCCGAAAGAACCCCCGGATGCACTATCTTCAAATTTCAAATCGCAAACTCGCGCGGACCTTTCATTCATGCACACTGCAAGGTATAGACCTTCCAATTTGCAATTTTTGTGGGTACCGCGCGACTTGCGACTTTGCACTCGGGAAGCAACGGTGTTGGACTAATTTTGGGTCGCTGATTTCGAATATGACGTTCATTTTCACGGGCGATGCCCATAAGTGGGGTTTTTGGTACTTTTCATTGTGCAAAACCGCCCCACAGGCTTCCCATCGCACTGTAGCAGGCTACTGGTCATCGCAATGGATTCCTCGACCCCGATAACCCCCTGGGAACCCATTCCCGACTCTTTTGCTTTAATTTGATTCTTGAAAAATTCACATTTTTGTCAAAAACTTTGAATTTCAGCCGGATGGCTTGAGTTTGGTGGGAAACCGATGCCGGCAATGAACTCAGCACCTCGAAAAACCCCCGGGCCCAAATTTTCAGCTCGTTTGGGCGACATTTTATCCAGGTTTTTTTTTGTCCCCTTCTGCCTACTCCCTAGTAGACAATGGTGGAATCCAAAATGGAATGGATAAAAGTGAGCTACTGGTCCACGACAAAGACGATTTTGGACTAATTTTGGGTCGCTGATTTCGAATATGACGTTCATTTTCTCGGGCGATGCCCATAAGTGGGGTTTTTGGTACTTTTCATTGTGCAAAACCACCCCACAGGCTTCCCATCGCACTGTAGCAGGCTACCGATCATCGCAATGAATTCCTCGACCCCGAAAACCCCCCAGGATCCCATTCCCGACTCATTCGCTGGAATTCGATTACTGAGAAATTGACATTTTCATCAAATACTTGAAATTTCAGTTTTCTATGAATTCAAACCCAGTTTGCACGAGAACAAAGAGGTTTCATGAGCTGCGGTTTGCGGCATTGAATTCGTCGTCCGAAAGAACCCCCGGATGCACTATCTTCAAATTTCAAATCGCAAACTCGCGCGGACCTTTCATTCATGCACACTGCAAGGTATAGACCTTCCAATTTGCAATTTTTGTGGGTACCGCGCGACTTGCGACTTTGCACTCGGGAAGCAACGGTGTTGGACTAATTTTGGGTCGCTGATTTCGAATATGACGTTCATTTTCACGGGCGATGCCCATAAGTGGGGTTTTTGGTACTTTTCATTGTGCAAAACCGCCCCACAGGCTTCCCATCGCACTGTAGCAGGCTACCGGTCATCGCAATGGATTCCTCGACCCCGATAACCCCCTGGGAACCCATTCCCGACTCTTTTGCTTTAATTCGATTCTTGAAAAATTCACATTTTTGTCAAAAACTTTGAATTTCAGCCGGATGGCTTGAGTTTGGTGGGAAACCGATGCCGGCAATGAACTCAGCACCTCGAAAAACCCCCGGGCCCAAATTTTCAGCTCGTTTGGGCGACATTTTATCCAGGTTTTTTTTTGTCCCCTTCTGCCTACTCCCTAGTAGACAATGGTGGAATCCAAAATGGAATGGATAAAAGTGAGCTACTGGTCCACGACAAAGACGATTTTGGACTAATTTTGGGTCGCTGATTTCGAATATGACGTTCATTTTCTCGGGCGATGCCCATAAGTGGGGTTTTTGGTACTTTTCATTGTGCAAAACCACCCCACAGGCTCCCCATCGCACTGTAGCAGGCTACCGATCATCGCAATGAATTCCTCGACCCCGAAAACCCCCCAGGATCCCATTCCCGACTCATTCGCTGGAATTCGATTCCTGAGAAATTGACATTTTCATCAAATACTTGAAATTTCAGTTTTCTATGAATTCAAACCCAGTTTGCACGAGAACAAAGAGGTTTCATGAGCTGCGGTTTGCGGCATTGAATTCGTCGTCCGAAAGAACCCCCGGATGCACTATCTTCAAATTTCAAATCGCAAACTCGCGCGGACCTTTCATTCATGCACACTGCAAGGTATAGACCTTCCAATTTGCAATTTTTGTGGGTGCCGCGCGACTTGCGACTTTGCACTCGGGAAGCAACGGTTTTGGACTAATTTTGGGTCGCTGATTTCGAATATGACGTTCATTTTCACGGGCGATGCCCATAAGTGGGGTTTTTGGTACTTTTCATTGTGCAAAACCGCCCCACAGGCTTCCCATCGCACTGTAGCAGGCTACCGGTCATCGCAATGGATTCCTCGACCCCGATAACCCCCTGGGAACCCATTCCCGACTCTTTTGCTTTAATTTGATTCTTGAAAAATTCGCATTTTTGTCAAAAACTTTGAATTTCAGCCGGATGGCTTGAGTTTGGTGGGAAACCGATTCCGGCAATGAACTCAGCACCTCGAAAAAACCCCGGGCCCAATCATGATCAAGTTTTCAAATCCATGTTCAAACATAGTCTTTAAGAGGGAGGAGCTCTAGGGTGGAGATTGAATGAAAACTTTTGAAGCAAAAATATTCCCAAGCAACGAATATGAGAATCATTCTGATTGTGTTCACATAAATCCTCAGTATTGACGTGTAATGCGCAAATTTTTATTTAATATCATCGTTATATTCAGTTTAGGGGGCAAAACTCCACCGGGGGGAGTCAGAATTAAAAATGATCGCGATTTTTGAGTTCAGCGCGAAATTTTATACCATTCTGATGGGTCGCATCGATATTATCGAATAGACAATGCATTATTTAATTCTGTGGGTGGGGGAGTGGTAACAAGCCTATTAGTGGTCATAAAATCGCGTTGTGATCGTATTTTTTCGCCGTTTTTGCGCAGTTGGGCTTCAAATAGCCCCGTCTAACAAACGTCCAAGAATCGTTCGGTCCCCAGCCATATCCTGGACATAAGAGCCATTTTACCATCAAAAATGACCAAAAATGCATAAAAATCGCATTCAAAGTGCCATAGAATGCAGTTGTGCATGGTTTCACGAAAAAAAATTACATATTTAGCATCGGTAGAAGTCCCCCAACACAACCCCTTCGAGTTTTTTCGGTCCCGACCATGTCCCCAAAATCACCTTTTTGAGGGCCCACCCCCTCGTTGTGCGGGGTGAAAATTTCAAAAGTGCACTTTTCTGAACGGGGCAGGTAGTACCTTCATTTTGGCAGCGCATTTTTTTGGTCCCCGAAAAAAAAATACAAAATCAACTTCTAGAGCACTTTTTCGTGTAACTATGGATTATAGTCTGATCAGTCTGGCGTTATTAACTATTAAATACCTACTTAGGTATCTTATCTTCTTTAGGTTTCGTGAATAGCTCATTAACAAACAGAAATTTTCAGTTTGATCGCTATGTTCTTCAACTACTTACATATGTAGAAGTAGAACAGATCATAGATAGGTACGTGATGTACCTACATAAGTTACATACTTTCGCATATAAACCAAAAAAAAACCTAGAAGTTATAATTCCGTTTGCGGTCGCGGGTTTGTATTCCTGTGATCAAGCGTGCAAATTTGTTGTTCCAAAATTTGTTTATAGGTACGTGAGGTTAATCCATATAAGTATACCTATATTAAGTACTTTAGACTTCAGCATTTTTTCATGATTTCAAATTGGACAAAATGGCATTATTTATTGAAACTCTCCATCAAAATTACTTTTTTTTTCAAGTCCAAAAAATGTCTTCACTTCGGTACCTATATTTAATAACGTATATATACCCGCAAATGTAGCGTAGTGAATAACAGTTGCAGGAATCGAGCCCAGCTCAGGGCACAAAATTTTTTGGGGACAGGGACAGATTGATTGAGAATGGTTTTATCGTGTTTATCCTCTTTTGACTAAAATAACATGGTTCAGTTGTTCAGTTACTAATTAATGCATTTTAAGTGCATTTTAAGCAGCCTTAAGATAACAGGCAGTTACTTGTCCCAGTTACTATCACAATAACTGGCAGTAAAACTGCAGCAAAAATACAACAATCTTCGCGACCAAATCATGCGCCAGCTGTGTTTGAATTTGATTCTCTATACTACTTTTATATTTTCCACTTTTCCAGAACATGAATGTCAAGCTTTTTTCTCATCTATTGATGGCACATCTCTTATCAGACTGGTGGCGTGTCTTCGGCCGATGTGCCAATCTGAAGTTAGAGGAAGTATGTTTATGGAAATGATTTAATCTGCATTGGTGCATAATATGTATTATGTACATAGGTATGTACATTCTACATTGGTTATCTACTGATTTTTATTTTTTAGGAGGACCTGGAGGTACTCAAACTGCTAGTAACGAAATCAGATCTGCACCAAGTAATGCGGGAACATCTCATTTCTGTAAGAAGCGGTTTAAATTCTAAGATTTCATTGCTTGAGGAGAAAGCTAGCAAAGAACAACGTAAAAGGGAAGATATAGAACAAGAACTTGTAAGTAAACTAAATTGTTATAAATTCAAACGTACCTAGGTACCATATATTTTGTTTCTCTCGTCATTGCTGATGATAAATTCACAAACCGAACGAAATCGTGGTTTCTAAAACCATAGGTATAAATACCTACGAGTTAAATTGTGCAGTTGGGTATTTATCACTTAGGTACCAGAGATGTAAAAAAGCCGCACAGTGGTCCAAAATGAAAAAGTAGAGGCCATAAATTCAAAAAATCCTCAGATTGAACAAGTCTCAAAAAGTTTTCTACATTAGAATTCCACGTCCCTTTCTGTGATTTCAAACACTTTTCCATTATTTTGCTTGCCTACAGAAATGAATGAATTGAGGTACCTCAAATTAGTCAAAAAAAAACTGCTAACTTCAAAATGCTGTAAATTGTGTCGATTTTAATTTTTTTCAAAACTTTATGGGTTTATATCAAAATATGGACATTTTTTAATACAAAAATCGTTGATTCCATTTTTTCAAAAATATTTTAGTTTCTACCATGCTCATCACAAAAAAAACTCATTTTTCTGCCATTTTTGAGGTAAAAGTTCTTCTTAAAAAAAAAAAAAAAAAAAAAAACAAACTAGATCAGCGGGAAATATTACATCCTTGGGGTACTATGGCATGTAAAGAAAAACATCCTTAAAAAATTTGCTTCCACCCCAATCGCAAAAATAATACCAGATTCGTGATCTACTGGATCGAAACCCCACATGTAGACATATTCGGTACATGACCAAATTTCTACTTTTACCCCCACCCCACCCCTCCACTTTCATCTCAATCGAAAAAATAATACCAGATTCGTAATCTGCGGGTTCGAAAACCTACATGTAGACATATCACTCGACACATGTCCAAGTTTTATACTTTTACCCCCACCCCACCTCTCCACTTTCACCCCAATCGAAAAAATAATACCAGATTCGTGATCTACGGGTTCGAAAACCCACATGTAGACATATCACTCGGTACATGGCCAAATTTCTACTTTCATCCCCACCCCCGCCCCTCCACTTTGATCCTAATCGAAAAAATAAGGTTAGATTCGCAATCTACAGGCTCCAAAACATACATGTGGACCTATCACACCCCCATTCATCCCTTATTATTCCCCCCACCCACGCATTACAATAATCAAATTTCGTATTTCTTTTTCACCCCCCCCCCCCCCCCATTTTTCCTATCAGAAAATTGACATTAGATTCGTGATCTATAGGCTCGAAAAATTATGTTTAGATATAACAAAGTTTTGTGCCCAAATTATAGATATTCACCCCCACTCAAATCGAAAAATGGCGATAGATTCTAATCTGGGGTCTCTCTTGAGTCAACAAGCACCTAACCCTCCGAATTATTCAAAATTTTACAAAAAAAAACCGGTCATGTGACATGTCGTTTGTTACATTTTCGATAGCGCTGACTTCGAATTTCGACTCACTTTTTTGATAAAAGCCTCCTAAAAGCCCCACAAAGAGCCCCCAAATTTTGAAAAAATTGAAAAATTTGTATGACCGATGGTTTGTTGGGTTTTTGGAGGTGCTGATTTCGAATTTCAACTCATTTTTTCGATACAAGTCCCCTAGGACCCCCAATGAGGCCCTAAGTTTCAAAAAAATTGAAAAAATCGAGTGACCTGTGGTCTGTTGGGTTTTTAGAGGCGCTGATTTCGAATTTCAGCTTACTATTTTGATATGAGTCCTCTCTGAAGCTCACACTCACAATGAGGCCACAAATTTCAAAAAAAAAATGAGAAATTTGTGTGTCCTATGGTTTGTTGGATTTTTAAAGGTGCTGATTTCGAAGTTCAGCTTACTTTTTTGATACGAGTCCCCTGGGGCCCACAATGAAAGTCGAAATTTCAAAAAAATTGAAAAAATCGTATGACCTTGGTATTTTGTTCGGCATTTTGAAAAATGTAACGCAAATGTTTGAGCTTTTTTGATGGCAAGTGATTTTCTGAATTTGTACATATTTGAATCTAAATCTAAATTAAACCCTTGGCTTAATCTATCATTATTCAGTAGGCCTACTTTTGCAATCAAAACAGAAAATTTCATCCAAAAAGTTGAAAATACAAGACAAATTGAATAGAATTTTCAATTTAAAAAGATCTTTGATTTTTGCCTTACATTATACGAAGAAATTAATTTTTTTAAGTGAAAATAAAATTGTCTCAAACATGACGTAGGTAGTAGGTAGGAGGTACATATAGTAGAAAAATTGTAACGCAACTGAAAGGAACCACACAAACAAGTTTTTCACTCATCAAGTACACTTGAGTAAATATTGTGTATCTTACCACCCAAACCGCGACTTTACCCCTAATCATCAACCTAGTGAATTTTTTTTACAGCGTTCAAATCTCAAAGCTGTTTATAGGATTAAATTACGCGACTGGATTGTAGAAGCGGAAAGAGATTTCCCGCTCTGGTTGAGTGATCTTGATATTAATCGGTTTATCAAGTGGGTATTAGCTCTAAACTTCGCTCAAGAACCCATTTTCGATGATTTGCGACGTTTCTTGAAAGAAAATGCGATCACAATCGAGAAATTCGCAAACGAAATGTACTTTATACACGAAGAAATGTCTGAAAAATTCGCACATGAATTGCCTGGTATCGCAGATCCGACGCCAGACATCATACCACAAGTATGCAAAATAGTAGCTGGACTGATTAACGAACGCAGACAACTCATATGCAGTGTCCTATTACAGGCCATATTTGTTGGAACTGAGGGTAGGTTTACATGTACTACGTTATACTTCACTACAAATACGCATTATTTTACAAAAATATACTCAGCAATGAGAACGCTACGTGTACTTAACATTAGTTTGTTCCTTTTCTTATTATCTATTCTTGGCATGGCTTTTACTCGACTGTGTTTTCAGATGCTCCATCAACGAGTGTTCAAACACCTTTAACACCTCCTGATCCTTACCCAACCAAATTTTACATAATTATCAGGAATATTAAGAAAGGAGTGGAACAAGGTGAATTATTGACTTTGGATAAATTTACAAAGGTAAGTATTTTTTTGGGAAAAGAATATTAGTAGGGGTACCAAAGCGAAAATTATCAAAACAATGGCATCAGAAAGATATAAAATTTTTGTGATATTCCTTCAAAAGGAGACCATTTCCCGACCCCGAAACCACCATTACATTTTTGAGATCGAATTGCAAAACCGATCCAGGAGTTCCCAAAGTTGTGAAAATTGAGCACCTCCGTTGTAATCTGTTTTGGCCAATAAATCCTAACCCAAGGGGGGTAGAGGGGTGCTCGTGGTCTCAAATAACTCGTATTGGATCACTCTTGAAATATCTGCCCATGATTGTTCTCATTTAGTGATACCCAACATTTCAGTGGTTCCCAAAGTTGAATTTTTGTATTCCAAGTTTTTGAAGTCACGCATTCAAACGAATATTGTCAGTAAATGAATTTTGCAATCAAAAAATGTTTCAGATAAAAAATTTGCAACATTTTATGACGATTTCAAAAATGTGTAATTTTTTTCCTTAGCATTGATAGGGACCGAGGTGAGGGGGCTGGAACGTCAAAAAACGTGATCTAACAAAGTTGCATCCAACCTGAATTTGAATTTCTCACGAGGTTTTACCGTTGAACTGTTCTCTTCAGTTGCACTCAAGATTGTTCTCGATACACGCAACCACAATCCACTCCCCCACGCCTCACCCCCCTCGCTAGAGCTTCAATAACTACATACTAAAAGTGCCCTCCCTGAAATAGCTTCACTTATGAGGTTATGTTGCTGAAGTGTCAACTCCAAATGAACTTAAGAAACCTCTCGATGCACTTGGCCATGATATCCCCCCTCCTTCTGTTACTGCTCCATTATCAATAAAAGTACATTTTTGAACTTGAAAGTTGTAATATTTTTACAACAAAATTATTCTATGAAATAAAATGAAAAAAGAAAAACAATAATATTATAGGATAGGATTAGGGGTTGGAATACTGAAATAAAATATACTGGTAGGTCCTAGGTACATGTGTAGTGACAAGACAATCAGGCCTTTCTTGTATTTCCTTCTTTAGAGGACGCTAAATCGTATTTCAATTTTCAATTTTTGAGTTGCAGAATAAAGTTTGAAAAAAAAAATTGAAATTGATTAAAAATTCTATTTTTAAAGACATCTCATCCATCTTTCATTTTTGAGGTGAAGTGAGTGGAATAAAATATTGTCACCAGTTCCACCGGAGCCTATTTTGTGAGGGAGTGCGGTGGAGGGATGCAGTGTAGAAGTTTTCCCAAAAGGAAATTTCGAAAATATCGAAAAATTGCCAAACAAAACTAAAAAAAATGAAAGAATAAAAAAAAATTCTGGTAACTTTTTCAAAAAATTTTGAATTTTTTTAGGTCAAAATTATCCAAATACAAAATTTATAAAGTTTGCCACACTGAGAATTTCGAATTATGGAATGTTATTACCGGAAGAGCAAAAAAAAGTGACCAAAATTTTTCATTTCAAAAAGCTTATAATTATGTACTTCCAAAAATATTTTTTAGGTACCTCCTTGATTTTTTTCTCAAAACAGTGCCAGCCACCAGGCAGGGTTATGAAAATTGGGGAATTGCAACTTCAATTTACGATTTAGCGTCCTCTAAAGAAGGAAATACAAAAAAGGCCTGATTGTCTTGTCACTACACATGTACCTATATTTTATTTCAGTATTCCAACCCCTAATCCTATCCTATAATATTATTGTTTTTCTTTTTTCATTTTATTTCATAGAATAATTTTGTTGTAAAAATATTACAACTTTCAAGTTCAAAAATGTACTTTTATTGATAATGGAGCAGTAACAGAAGGAGGGGGGATATCATGGCCAAGTGCATCGAGAGGTTTCTTAAGTTCATTTGGAGTTGACACTTCAGCAACATAACCTCATAAGTGAAGCTATTTCAGGGAGGGCACTTTTAGTATGTAGTTATTGAAGCTCCAGCGAGGGGGGTGAGGCGTGGGGGAGTGGATTGTGGTTGCGTGTATCGAGAACAATCTTGAGTGCAACTGAAGAGAACAGTTCAACGGTAAAACCTCGTGAGAAATTCAAATTCAGGTTGGATGCAACTTTGTTAGATCACGTTTTTTGACGTTCCAGCCCCCTCACCTCGGTCCCTATCAATGCTAAGGAAAAATTACACATTTTTGAAATCGTCATAAAATGTTGCAAATTTTTTATCTGAAACATTTTTTGATTGCAAAATTCATTTACTGACAATATTCGTTTGAATGCGTGACTTCAAAAACTTGGAATACAAAAATTCAACTTTGGGAACCACTGAAATGTTGGGTATCACTAAATGAGAACAATCATGGGCAGATATTTCAAGAGTGATCCAATACGAGTTATTTGAGACCACGAGCACCCCTCTACCCCCCTTGGGTTAGGATTTATTGGCCAAAACAGATTACAACGGAGGTGCTCAATTTTCACAACTTTGGGAACCCCTGGATCGGTTTTGCAATTCGATCTCAAAAATGTAATGGTGGTTTCGGGGTCGGGAAATGGTCTCCTTTTGAAGGAATATCACAAAAATTTTATATCTTTCCGATGCCACTCTTTTGCGATTTTGAAACGATAGACCGACATGGTACCCCTACTATATTTTGTGGGCTAGTAGATTGAATATTCTTATGTTTGCGTTATGTATTTTAGAAAATACAACAAAATTCGGAATTCAACACCAAAAAGTGCGCCATACTAGAAAATTTCATTATAAATCAGAGTAAACTCGATAATACACCATTTTCAAAAATGAATGAACTGAATTTACCGACCATAGTCATTCGGATAGGATTTCCTAAAACTTACCGAGGCCTATCCGCCGACGACTTCGCCAAAACTTTGTCAGAACTTGATTTTTTGAAGAAAAGTGTAAGTAAAATTAATAATAATTATATGAGTAGGCATCTGTAAAATCAGTGAATATAAATTTGAGTGTTTACGAGTGTTTAACATTTATTCATCCGATTTCAGATCAACGATGACATAAAAACATTAGATTCCGACGCATTGATTTTAAATCCAACCGAGTTTATTTCTCACAAATGGTTCAGGTCTGGTTGATCCTAAAGTACAATAAAAGGACCCATACGATCCTAAGCAGCAGGTACCCACCTAAGTGAAAGCCAATAGCAAGACCATCACTAGCCGCTCAATCAGCCATCCCTCGTTCCCGCAATTCCCACTTGTGCCTAATTTTTAATTCTGTTTTTAGAAACCTCTTTGTTTAAATGTACATATCTTCGTTGCTTCAATTTCTACATAGTTTCGCCATCTTGTCACGTGCCATGCTCTCACTTTATATCAGTGATCATTAGGTAGAATATAGGTACCTAGTGAGGCAAGATGGCACAATGCACAGTGGGCTGTGAGCACCCTCAAAACGGGCGTAATTCAAAAACTTACAATAAACCTAAAAATAATTGTAAAATTATGTCCTCCTATATGTTTTTGGGGTCGCAGAATACGAATTTGACAATATTTTTTTTGGTAGGGGTATGGGGTGGGGGGGGGTCAAAAATTCAAAATTTGACCATAATGACGTGTGATATGTCGAAATGGATTTTGTTTTCCATCATTGAAGTCTCCTCTCCCTTCCTACCTAACATTCCTCATCCAAGGAATATATAAATAAGTACACGCATCCATTACTCTACAAATTTATTCACAAAGAGAAGAAAAAAAGAAAAAAGTAATAAGTCTACGTCTTAATGATACATACCGAAAAACGTTTAAAATATGGTCAACAAGTTAAGTAAGTACACAACGGATTCCACTTTGAATGAATTAAAAAAATTTAGCCAACACTTTTTTCTAAAAAGAAAAAGGAAAAAAAATGAAATGATCAAGATGAGCAAAAGGTATTTATCCTGGCAATCTATCGTTTAGGTATAGGTTATTTCTGAACAAAGTTAAATTCTCACCACCTTAGGAGGGAATTATCATCTTAACTCCTTAAGACAGTGGCGCTATTCCCTACTATATCAAGTTGTTTACACGTTTGCTTTTTAATGTCCAAACGATCAATTTCAAAGAAATTCAGTCAAAACTGAAGTTTTACGTTTTTCACATGTAAAATCCTATATATGTTAATTCCCATAAGGACGTTGAGCAGCCCCAAGGCACGGGTTAATCTCCACGTATTTGGCTGAAATTTTTTTTGTGATCTACCTACACCTAAAGGAAAAAAATGAGCAGGTGAGACAGTGAATATTCAACAAAAAAACTTATGCTCTGCAAATGTGGACAACCTATACCTAGTAGGTATAACTAACTATATACACCAACTTCCTAGGTGATTGCTAAGATATCAATCATAATGACATTAAAAGCGGCAAGATTTCGTCAAAATTTAATAACGATCTGTAGAAATTCAAATGGAATTCGGTACTGCCGTGGATACTTAACAGTCTGGCGTTATTAACTATTAAATAGGTACCTACTTAGGTATCTTATCTTCTTTAGGTTTCGTGAATAGCTCATTAACAAACAGAAATTTTCAGTTTGATCACTATGTTCTTCAAACTACTTACATAGGTATGTGGAACAGATCATAGATAGGTACGTGATATGTACATAAGTTACATACTTTCGCATATAAACCAAAAAAAAACTAGAAGTTACAATTCCGTTGGCGGTCGTTGGTATTCCTGTGATCAAGCGTGCAAATTTGTTGCTCCAAAATTTGAAGGTATACCTATAACAGAAGACAAAGAATCATTGAATTAGGTAGTATAAATGCGCCAACTGTGTTTGAATTTGTTCTCTATACTACTTTTATATTTTCCACTTTTCCAGAACATGAATGTCAAGCTTTTTTCTCATTTATTGATGGCACATCTCTTATCAGACTGGTGGCATATTTTCGGCCGATGTGCCGATCTGAAGAAGTTAGAGGAAGTATGTTTATGGAAATGATTTAATCTGCATAGGTGCATAATATGTATTATGTACACAGGTACATTCTACATTGGTTATCGACTGACTTTTATTTTTTAGGAGGACCTGGAGGTACTCAAACTGCTAACAACGAATTCATATCTGCACCAAGCAGTGCGGAAACATATCGGTCTTCTAAGACGCGATATTAATAGAGAACGACTTAGAAGGGATGATGTAATAACAGATCTTGTAAGTAAACTAAATTGTTATAAATTCAAACGAACCTAGGTACCATATATTTTGTTTCTCTCGTCATTGATGATAATTCAAAAAACCGAACGAAATCGTGATTTCTAAAACCATAGGTATAAATACGAGTTAAATTGTGCGGTTGGGTATTTATCACTTAGGTATCAGAGATGTAAAAAAGCCGCACAGTGGTCCAAAATGAAAAAGTAGAGGCCAAAATTCAAAAAATCCTCAAATCGAACAAGTCTCAAAAGTTGATAACGAATATGTAGCGGTTTTCTACATTATATTCCACGTCCCTTTCTGCGATTTCAAACACTTTTCCATTATTTTGCTTGCCTACAGAAATGAATGAATTGAGGTACATACCTCAAATTAGTCAAAAAAAACTGCCAACTTTAAAATGCTGTGAATCGTGTCAATTTTAATTTTTTTCAAAACTTTATGGGTTTATATCAAAATATGGACATTTTTTAATACAAAAATCGTTGATTCCATTTTTTCAAAAATACTTTAGTTTCTACTATGCTCATCACAAAAAAAAAACTCATTTTTTGCCATTTTTGAGGTAAAAGTTCTTCTTAAAAAAAAAAAAAACAAGCTAGATCAGCGGGAAATATCACATCCCTGGGGTACTATGGCATGTAAAGAAAAACATCCTTTAAAAATTTGATTCCACCCCAATCGCAAAAATAATACCAGATTCGTAATCTACGGGTTCGAAAACCTACAGGTAGACATATCACTCGACACATGACCAAGTTTTATACTTTTACCCCACTCCACCCCTCCACTTGGACCCAAATCGAAAAAATAATACCGGATTCGCAATCTACGGGTTCAAAAACCTACATGCAGACATATCACTCGGTACATGGCCAAATTTCTACTTTTACCCCCACCCCGCCCCTCCAGTTTCACCACAATCGAAAAAATAATACCAGATTCGTGATCTACAGGATCGAAACCCCACATGTAGACAAATCACTCGGTACGTGACCAAATTTCTACTTTCATCCCCACCTCCGCCCCTCCACTTTGACCCCAATCGAAAAAATAAGGTCTGATTCGCAATCTACGGGCTCAAAAACATACAATATGTGGACATATCACACCCCCATATTGCCAAATTACAGACTTCATCCCTTATTACTCCCCCCCCCCCAACCCCGCATTACAATAATCAAATTTCGTGTTTTTTTCACCCCCCCCCATTTTACCTATCCGAAAATCTGAAAATTGACATCAGAATACTGCACTTCAAAATTGCTCATTTCTCCTACACACCAACCTCATCTGCCACTCAGACCACATCACACTCACTTCACCCGACATGGCCAAAAGGCCCAAGCCCTGGCCCCGCCAAAAAACCTGAAACCCACAACTCACGCCGGCACAACTTGCACAAGGGATCCATGGCCCTGGGAGAAGGTGCCGAGGACAGCACATATAGTTAAGTACATAACACATAAACATAACATAAAAAAACATCTTGCGCAGTTCGCAAGATCAACCGACTTTGCTCTAAATATACCCCAGTAATTTACCAACATTTACCTCAGTAATTTACCAGACATTACTTAAAAATTTACCAATTTATCAAAATGCGCGGAAGTACGCAAATTTACCGATTTAATGAATACGAAAACATCTACAAAATAAAGTAGTCAATTTTAAGTAGTCATCATATTACACTTTTATGAAATTGATTTTCAAATAAAAATTAGCGTACTTATGAAGACGTAACCGTCATATTACAAGTGGAATAACATATCAGGAAAATTGTTAACAAAAAACAAAATTATTACCAAAATTTATCAATTTACCAAAATTAACCAATTTACCAAAATTTACCAATTTACCAAAATTTAGCTATTTACCAAAATTTAGCTATTTACCAAAATTTACTCATTTACCAAAATTTACCCATTTACCAAAATTTACCAATTTACCAAAATTTACCTATTTACCAAAATTTACCAATTTACCAAAATTTACCAATTTACCAAAATTTACCAATTTACCAAAATTTACCAATTTACCAAAATTTACCTATTTACCAAAATTTACCAATTTACCAAAATTTACCAATTTACCAAAATTTACCTATTTACCAAAATTTACCAATTTACCAACATTTATGAATTTACCAAAAATTACCCTATCAATTTACTAACATTCGCCTCAGTAATTCACCAGACATTTCCCCACTAATTTACCAATTTTTTACCGACTTTTTACCGACTTTTTTAGTTACCCCAGTAATTTACTGCCAAAGGTTTTTTTTTACCAATTTACCAAAAATATCCCCAGCAATTTACAAAAATTTAATAATTGGAATACCAATTTACCAATAAAAATTATGCCATTAATTTACCAAAACAAAAATTAGGTACTCAAGCAATTTACCAAAATTTTTGACCAACTTTAATTATGAGTAATTCACCAAAAATAACTAATCATTTTATTTACCTGCTAAAAATTACTATTAATTCACCAAAAAAAAAAATATCAAAATTTACTGGCTATTTACCAAAAATTTAATGTTTTTTGTTAAAACAAAAATTACACTAGGAATTTTTGAAAAATTTTGATTTTTTATGGCAAAAAAATTTTGGACGCATAAAATTAACAAAAAAATTAACAAAAAAAATCAACAAAAATTTTCTCCTCTTGACTCGCGCGGGATTCGAACACCCGACCTCCGGCGCACCAATCTGCAACCTACACACCCTAACCACCCCATCTGTTTGTTGGGGGTGAGCCGTTTGCGAGATATAAGGGTTTACGGTTTACACAAATTTCAGCTTATCCCATAACGTTGAAACACACTTAAACGTTCATATCTCGTAAACGGCTGAACCGATTTCGACCAAATTAAAAATTTCTCTAGTTCAGTATCAAAGCAATATTTTGCCATCATCAGTTTCGACTAAAAGTTCGGAGCTTTTGAGTTCAGCGTGACACAAATTTATACATAAATTGATATACCTATATATAAATATATAAATAAATATATATATAAACTTATCTCATTTTGCGCCATACGTCTTATCGTGATCAGCACACTCCAAAACGTCAAGAAAACCCACCCCCACCCAAATCCTCAACCATCATGACAAATACAATACCTTACTTTTCCGTTTCACGGCAAAGTCGGTAAAACAACAAGAGACTTCAAAAACAACGAGAGACTTCAAAAACAACGAGAGACTTTAAAAACAACGAGGACTTCAAAACAACGAGAGACTTCAAGAACAATGAGAGACTTCAGAAACTAGAGACTTCAAAAACAATGAGAGACTTCATGCCCTAAGCCCCATATGGCCACCAGAGGGCACCTTGGACAGCGACGATGAGTCCCAAACCACAAATGACTTCTGTTACATAACTGCATGCCAGATCAGGATGCGAATGTCAAACAATGTGAAACCCAAAAACGGACGTGAACACTTTTTCAAGACGATACATAACCCATCAACTGACACCCTGGTTTGATGATGCGTAACCCCGAACAACCAGAAGCCAAAGGGAATGGGCCTGCTGCCTGGAGGGGGAAGGAATGAATGAAAGGAATGTAGACACACCAATGGTCCAGCTCAACGCACACCAAACAAGGCACACCAAAACAAGCCACCCCATTACAAGTTGAACCCGGATCTGGTCTCCTCCTTTGGAAAGGTACGAAGGTCATAACCAGCGATTCCAGTTATGCGTGACTTCACTTACACCGGTGTGAAAACCACGTAGAAAGAAAAAGGATGAGACAGAAGGAAATTGAAGAAAGGAAAGACATAAAATCCAACAATGATACATTGTTGTTGGGTGGTTCCCTGACAGAGGCCCAAGGAGGACCAGGAAGAGGACCAAGTACAGCCAAGCCTTGTGTAACCCAAAAGTTTGCCAGCCTGGGTCTCAGCCCCCTCTCCCAGGAGCCCTAATTGAGATACCAGCCACCATCTGGGTCAGCTAGTCTTTACCCATCATTACTGGCGATGAGGCGGAGGCGAGCTTTGTACTCCATGTTGAATCTTTTTAGCCATTCAATCAACTCCTTGACAAACGTGTCGAATTCTTTACTAATGGCGATCTTCCTATTTGTACGGTCGATGAAATCATACTTAGAAGTGATGAACAAGGATTCTGGACAATCATACACAATGTGGTAATTATTCTGAACTAAGCCCCCACACAGGCATTTAAGATTGAATGTGCAATTAATGCTGTGTAGATAATACCTAAACTCGCCATGCCCCGTCAGGATTTGGGAGGACCAATAATTGCATCCAATGTCCGGTGCTCGTAGCCTATCTGAGATATTAGGAAACATAAGTCACAATAAAAGCGTCATGGTGGTCCCAGTCCTTCTGCCACAACCTGATGATATGCTTTCCCAGCCTATCCTTAACCACCCTATATGTAAGCCTCACCATTGGTTGACATCAGATTCGCGATCTATAGGCTTGAAAAATTATATTTAGACATCACAAAGTTTTGTGGTCAAATGATAGATATTCACCCCCACTCAAATCGAAAAATGGCGATCGATTCTTAATCTATGGAATGAAAAGCACAAACACCCTGAAATTACTTTCAATGTGTTGCAATGAATCTAATGATATTGAATTAAGTGTATTTTCATGAAGGTGAGGGGGCATCTCTTGACTCAACAAGCACCTAAGCCTCCAAATTTTTCAAAATTTTACAAAAAAAACCAGTCATGTGACATGTTGTTTGTTACATTTTCGATAGCGCTGACTTCGAATTTCGACTCACTTTTATGATAAAAGCCTCCTAACCCCCACAAAGGGCCCCCGAATTTTGAAAAAATTGGAAAATTTGTGTGACCTATGGTTTGTTGGAGGTGCTGATTTCGAATTTCAACTCATTTTTTCGATACTAGTCCCCTAGGGCCCCTAATGAGGCCCTAAATTTCAAAAAAATAGAAAAAATCGAGAGACCTATGGTCTGTTGGATTTTGGGTTTTTAGAGGCGCTGATTTCGAATTTTGGCTTACTTTTTTGATACAAGTCCCCTGGGGCCCACAATGAAGGTCGAAATTCCAAAAAAAAATTGAAAAAATCGTGTGACCTTGGTATTTTGATTGGCATTTTGAAAAATGTAATGCAAATGTTTGAGCTTTTTTGATGGCAAGTGATTTTCTGAATTTGTACATATTTAAATCTAAATCTAAATTAAACCCTTGGCTTAATCTATCATTATTCAGTAGGCCTACTTTTGCAATCAAAACAGAAAATTTCATCCAAAAAGTTGAAAATACAAGACAAATTGAATAGAATTTTCAATTTAAAAAGATCTTTGATTTTTGCCTTACATATATGAAGAAATTAATTTTTTTATGTGAAAATAAAATTGTCTCATAACGCAACTGAAAGGAACCACACAAACAAGTTTTTCACTCATCAAGTACACTTGAGTAAATATAGTGTATTTTACCACCCAAACCACGACTTCACCCCTAATCATCAACCTAGTGAATTTTTTTTATAGCGTTTAAATCTCCGAACTGTTTATGGGATTAAATTACGCGACTGGATTGTAGAAGCGGAAAGAGATTTCCCGCTCTGGTTGAGTGATCTTGATATTAATCGGTTTATCAAGTGGGTATTAGCTCTAAACTTCGCTCAAGAACCCATTTTCGATGATTTGCGACGTTTCTTGGAAGAAAATGTGGTCACAATCGAGACATTCGCAAACGAAATGTGCTTGATATACGAAGAAATGTCTGAAAAATTCGCACATGAATTGCCCGGTATCGAAGATCCGACGCCAGACAGAATACCACAAGTATGCGAAATAGTAGCTAGAAACAACGAATGCAGACAACTCACATGCAGCGTCCTATTAAAGGCCAAATTTGTTAGAACCAAGAGTAGGTTTACATGTACTACGTTATACTTCACTACAAATACGCATTATTTTACAAAAGTATACTCAGCAATGAGAAAGCTACGTGTACTTAACATTAGTTCCTTTTCTTATTATCTATTCTTGGCATGGCTCTTACTCGACTGTGTTTTCAGATGCTCCATCAACTCAACTACTTTCAACAACTCCTGATCCTTACCCAACCAAATTTTACATAATTATCAGGAATATTAAGAAAGGAGTGGAACAAGGTGAATTATTGACTTTGGATAAATTTACAAAGGTAGGTATTTTTTTGGGAAAAGAATATTTTGTGGGCTAGTAGATTGAATATTCTTATGTTTGCGTTATGTATTTTAGAAAATAGAACAAAATTCGGAATTCAAAACCAAAGAGTGCAGTGCACCATACTAGAAAATTTCATTATAGATAATAGTAAACTCGATAATATACAATATGCAAAAATAAATAAACTGAATTTACCGACCATAGTCATTCGGATAGGATTTCCTAAAGCTTACCGAGGCCTATCCGCCGACGACTTCGCCAAAACTTTGTCAGAACTCAATGTTTTGAAGAAAAGTGTAAGTAAAATTAATAATAATTATATGAGTAGGCATCTGTAAAATCAGTGAATATAAATTTGAGTGTTTACGAGTGTTTAACATTTATTCATCCGATTTCAGATCAACGATGACATAAAAACATTAGATTCCGACGCATCGATTTTAAATCCAACCGAGTTTATTTCCCACGCATGGTTCAGGTCAGGTTGATCCTAAAGTACAATAAAAGGACCCATACGATCCTAAGCAGCAGGTACCCACCTAAGTGAAAGCCAATAGCAAGACCATCACCAGCCGCTCAATCAGCCATCCCTCGTTCCCGCAATTCCCACTTGATTGTGCCTAATTTTTAATTCTGTTTTTAGAAACCTCTTTGTTTAAATGTATCTTCGTTGCTTCAATTTCTATAATAGTTTCGCCATCTTGTCACGTGCCATGCTCTCGCTTTATATCAGTGATCATTATAGGTAGAATATAGGTACCTAAAGAGGCAAGATGGCACAACGTAAGGTTTGACCTTCTCCTCCTTAGTGACACTTAATTCAATGAAAAATTCTGGCAATGGAAGCATTGGAAAGCTCTGATGCTTTTACATTTTGGCATACTATAATAAGTCTCACAGGTACAAATGAAGCAGGCTCCTAGATTTAATTCCATGCTGTTGACTATAAACCAAGTTTGCATTTCTAGGAGGGTTTTTTCAGCTTCCTCAAATGCTAGGGTCCAAGTTATTCCTTTTATTATTGCTGTGGTGTCATCTGCAAATTGTATAGGTAGTTTTATTTTGTGTGCAATGGGGAAAATCATTTACATATATGAGAAAAAAGTATGGCCCTAGATTTGATCCTTGTAGTACTCCCATTGTAACGTATTCTGGGTCAGATATTGCGATCCCTTCTTTTGAAACAAGTTTTACCCTTTGAGTCCTTTGGGATAGGTAAGATTTTATATGTTTTTTGGCGACACCCCGAATACCATAATGTTCCAATTTAGCCACAAGGACATTATGTATTATTCTGTCAAAAGCTTTGGAGAGATCACAAAATATGCCAATAGGTTTTTCATTATTTTGTAGCATGTCAGAAATCGTATTGACTAGTTCATAGATGGCATCTGAAGTCACAAGTTTTGGTCTAAATCCAAATTGATTTGGGTTTTTAGAATATTTTTGGAGTTGACAGTTGACAAAAGATGAAATCCGTGTATATAGATGATTTTTTCAAAAACTTTGGCAAAGACTGGTATAGATATTGGCCGAAAATTTGAGATATCATTTTTTTGACCTTTGTTCTTGTATGTATACTGGGGTTGTTATGCTATGTTTCAAGCAGTCTGGGAAGACACCTTGTGCTAAACAATCATTGAATAGTGAAGAAAGAACCTCAGAAATAGCATATCTGGCATCCCTTACTAGCTTTACATCTATGTTGTATATATCTTTTGCTTTTGAGTTGTTTAAATTTTCTATTGTTTTGTTTTACACACCTCAATAGGTGTGGTGGGGAGATAATGTGGAAAAATTAAATTACGGGTAATTTTGGTAAATTACAGTCATTTTTGGTGAATTGCGGGTAATTTTGGTAAATTACAGTCATTTTTGGTCAGGGCTTCAAACCCAAACCCGTACCCGTACCCGAATAAAAATCCATAAATTTCTGTACCTGTACCAGAACCCGTACCTGATAAAACTATTTTGAACCCAAATACTTGATAGATCGGGTATTCCTTTGGGTATTTCATCAAAATTGTATCAAAAATGGCGAAAATTGAAGAAAATCCCATACCCATACCCTTACCCAAAAAATGTTGGAATACCGTACCAGATACCCTTACCCAATCCTCTGAAAAATTTTTCTGTACCCGTACCCAAAACCCATACCCAAAAACGTTCGGGTTTGAAGCCCTGTTTTTGGTGAATTGGTGGTAATTTTGGTAAAATCTTAAAAATTTTGGTAATTTTTACTTTTAGAAATGTTGTTAAATTACGGGACATATTGGTAAATTGGTAAATTACTGGTAATTCAATTTTAGTAAGTAACATTAAGTAAGTTATAATTTTGGTAAATTGTGGGTGAGTTTGGTAAATTATGAGTAATTTGCACAAATTTCAGGTAATTTTAGTAAGTTATGGTAATTACGGTAAATTACAAGTTATTTTTGGTAAATTGCTGGTAATTTTGGTAAATTTGTAAATTAGCAATAATTTTAGTAAATTACAAAAATAAAAATTTTTGATAAATTTCAAAAATTTTGGTAATCACAGGTAATATTGGCAAATTAGTAAATTACATTACAGGTAATTTTAGTGAATAACGAGTAACTTAAAAATTGAAATTTTGGTAAATTATGGGTAATTTTGGTAAATTTTGAATAATTTGGACAAATTACAGTTAATTTTGGTAAGTTATGGTAATTTCAGTCAATTACAAGTTATTTTTGGTAAATTGCTGGTTATTTTGGGTAAATTACAGGAAATATTGGTAAATTAGTAAATTCCAGGTAATTTTAGTGAATAACAGGTACCTTAAGATCTTGGTAAATTGCGGGTAATTTTGGTAAGTTTGGTAAATTACGGGTAATTCGGACAAATTACAGGAAATTTTGGTAAATTACAAGTTATTTTTGGCAAATTGCTGGTAATTTTGGTAATTTTGGTAATTTAGTGAATTAGAGATAATTTTGGAAAATTATGGCCACGAGTAATATTGGAGAAAACACTGGTACTTTATTTTTGCATTTTGGTGTGCTAGTATTATAATTTAATGATTCTTTGTAAATTTTTGGTCAATGACTGAAATTTTCAGGTTAATTCCCAGGCCATTTCTGGAAAATTCCTGATCGTGGTTTTTTTTGGTAAATTGAAATCAGACATGAGTTCTTGCAAATTAGGTAGGTACTGGTTATTTTTGGAAATTTTCAGAAATTTATGATGAATTAGGAAAAAAAATTTCACCCAAAATTCCAAATAAAAGGTTGAAAACTCAAAAAAATTCTGCAGAGTTCCTTTCAATAAGTCTAATACTTAACGCTTATAATCACATTTTAAGCAAACAAAAATTTTGTTTTTCATCATTGACGTCCCCTTTCCCTTCCTACCTACCATTCCTCATCCATAGGAATATCAATAAACAGTACACGCATCCATTATTCTACAAATTTATTCACACAAAGAAAAAAAAGAAAAAAAGTAATAAGCCTATATCTTAATGATACCAAGAAACGTTTATAATATGGTCAACAAATTAAGTACACAACGGATTCCATTCTAATTGAATTTTCAAAATAATTTCGCCAATATTTTTTTCTTTAAAAAAAAAATTAAATGATCAAGATGAGCAAAAGGTACATATTTTAATTTGTTACCCATCCAGATCAGCAATAATAAGTAAGTAAAGTACCTAATATAAAAAAAAAATAACAGTTAACGTTAAAATTGACATTATCACATAACTTTAAACTGAACAACGAAATTACAACACTTACTTAGCTATACAAATAAATACAAAAAAAAAATACAAATAGTCGCCTAATCACCAGGAAAATACAATAGGTACATATTAAAAAATGAGCATTTCAATTTTTGATTTGAAATTATCCTTCAAATCATGCAAAATGTACGAAATATTATAGGGAAGACATTATACAAACGTAAATTGCACATATCACATATCAAAATCATATTATTATCTTGTAGTTGTAAAATATATTCTCTAAGGCAACTGGGTTTACAATCACAAAAATCAAACTCCTAAGTTAACAAACAATCACTTTGGTACATACACTGGAATTTAGAAAAATAAAATAAAAAAAAATTGCATTCAGCCAACATCAACAAGTAGGTACTACAGAAAAAAAATCTTGTCAAATTAAGAAGAGAAAATTTATCACTAAGTACGTCAAAATACAGATCTAGGGAGGTATTTCATGCCTAATATGCGAAAAATTCAAACGAGCAACTCGTAATATTAAAAAATAAGACCACATAGGTTCGTATAATAAAAATAATAATACTTAATCAAAATGCAAAGTAATATAGCCAATTATTTAAGGCACTAATGCCCAGTTCGAATAAAAATTAATTAAGAAATGGACGGATGGAGCGTACACACAGCCAATAGTTGAACAGCAGCAGCACATTCTGGAATTATTTCTTTCACATTTTTTTCGTAATTCGAACAAGAAATATAAAAATATAACGAATAACAACGAAAACAATAATAAAAATTTTCAGAAAATATAGCAAGATAGGTACATTCCATTGGGTACGAAAATTGGTCAGGGAAGTGATACACAACTATATTATATGGCAGGTCAAGTTTACATAAACTAAGCAAGTAGATATCATGATTTACAATAATTTAAATACAAAACATACCTTCAACTCATATATTCGATTCTGCTATGCCTTCGTCATCCTCATACCCTTGATTATGATGAATTTCTCTAATAGCAGCTTGATTCTCCTGCCCTTGCAGTACAGCCAGCAAACACTGATGAATACAAATATACTGCTGTTCAGTCTGCACCATCCAGACACGTTCTTTTCGCATTGCGTACACAATTCCGAATATATCTACAACATCCGAATGCACAATCGACTGCAGTATTCTATCTAGAGCGATAAATGTACCAGATCTGCCAACTCCGGCGCTGCAATGCACCACAACTGGCCTCTGATCGGGTCCGATTCGTTCCCTGAATGCTCTCACAAACCTTATCAGTGTTTGGGGCGGATTAGGTACCCCAAAGTCGGGCCACGTTGTGAAATGGAAATGTCTAAGCATACGTTGCTGGTCACCTCGGCACATGATGAATTCAGAGATGACCCAGTCAGGATAATGGGTATCGTTGAGCAAGGTAACTGATATATCGCCGTAGTAAACTGGTAACGTATCGTAGGGCCAGTAATGGTCGCATTTTTCGCGACCTTTTTCCACCACTCTGGTGAGCATGACGATAGCTCTGCTGTTACTTTCCCAGCACATGCGCCAGAAATCATCTCTGGTGCAATGTAGTGGGCCTTGGGTGACGATGAACTCGCGAGGTGAATTATAACCAGGCACATAGTTGGCGTTAATGTAATCCGAACCTTCTTCGTCGTCGACTGGTTGTAGTTTGAAACGAGAATGATCGTAAGGCAGGATATTGGTGAATCTGTTTTTGGGTCTATTGCAAGGTAGATCTGCAGCGGTGTTTGGTTGATCTCGTCCAACATGTTTCAGTTCTTCAAACTCTTCGGAGAAACGGAAATCCGAATCTGCTGACATGATACGATAATGCTCGGCAAAATTCTCCAATCTAACTGGACGACTCGTTTCCATGATGCTTTCAGGCAATGATAAGCTATCGTTACGACTTTCTGTAGCTTTCTTAATCATCGAACGTTTCTTCTTCAGAGCTAAGAAAACCGCACACAGAACCATAATCAGAATAAGTGGAATGCTGACACCAACTAGTAAAGGTGTATTATCGCGATCAGTCTGTATAGGGAATGAATAAAACGTATCCGTGAACTTATCAGGAGCTGTGAATGCTCTGATTTTCACACGATAAGTTGTGCCACTTTTCAGCGGTCCGTTACAGTAACCTTTGACACCTTCACAGTTCTGCTCTCCAATGGTGAAGTCTTCGACTGAGGTATTCTCAAATGGATAGTATGGCTCCATTACTTGATAAGGAGGCCAAATACTGTACGTTTGGACATCTCTCCAGCTTGGCATTTCGATTCCAGAAGCGTTTTTATTATCGTCTTCGGCCACGATAACTGTGTAATTGGTAATCGGACCGTTTTGCTCGCTGAAGTAATTCTTACGGAATCTGACTTGAATAGTAGTAGTTCCACGATGTACTTCGGTAGGCACAACTTGACTACTAGGTCTGGGAGGTGCCAAAATAGGCATACGTTGTTTCCACACCGTTTCTGGACCTGGACCAACCTTCGTTTCACCTTGTATCCGGAACAGGTAGGTTTTACCAGGCGATAGATTTTTCACAGCTCCTTGAATATCCCACGGTTTGAACTCCTTGCTTTGCACATGACTCGATCCCTCCAAACCATAGGTAATGGTGAACTTTAATATAACACCATTCTGTTCAGATTTGGGTAGATACCATTCGAACATGATATCGCTAGGTTGAATATCAATAGGATGGAATTTATTGACTGCACCAGGGACTGACTCATCTGTAGCAAAACTGCCACTAACTGGTAACGAATGGCGTAAAATTGATGACTCTGTTCCAGATCTGACGATCACAGTGAATGTGTAATTGTGAAATGGTTTCAATCCAGTCAACGTGATACGAGTATCTGAGGTGGAATTTTGAACCAAGATATCGTCAGCGTTCAGATACTGTACTTCGAACGCGGCGTATTCGCCTTTAGGTCGATCCCAGGTCAAATCGATGAAACGATCGGAAGTAGAGCTGGCATTGATACCGATTATTGGTTCTGGGTAGAGGCGATCTTGCTTCAGAAGTGGTTGACTGGCGACACCGTCTGCTATTGTCCAAATGGTGAAATTGTATAGTCTTCCAGGTACTAGGTTATCGAATGTTACTTTGGTTTCGCTGTCATTGGCCAGTTTTTCTTTGATTGCTATTGACTGGTCTGATATTTGGAATCGGTAGTGATCGAAATGAGAGGAACTTTGTGGTGTTGGTGTGTATCTGTAACATGAGACAAATTAATTGGTGAATTAATACACAAATAAATAAATAAATTGGATTGGAGAAAAATACGGGTCATTTCATATCAACTCTACCAAAAAAAAAACCAAAACAATTTCAAAATCAAAAAGCACTGAAATTTTTTTATAAATACCTACAGGTTCGCAGGTTCGCAACTTGCAAACCTATGAATACTACATACCATACCTTGTTCGCAGGTTCGTAACTTGCGAACTTGAAATTACACTATTTGCGATCCTGCGAACGCTTCATATACTAGTTCGTAGTGTCGCAACTTTCGAACCTACGATAGTAACATGCCTCGTTCGCAGATTTGTAATTTGCGAACTTGAAATTACGTTGTTGCTGTGTTCGCATTATCGTACTTTGGGACTAGTAAAAATTTTCACTCGCCAAGTTGCGAACCTGCAAACGCTTCATATACAGGTTCGCAGGTTCGCAACTTGCGAACTTGAAATTATTGTTGCTGTGTTCGCATGTTTGAAACTTGAACTTGTTAAAAGGGTACTCCCGGATAAGATAGGCAAAATGGTATGAAATTTTTCTAAATTTTTCAAAAATTCCATCAAACATTGTTAAACCATTCTGTTTTTGGTACGTACCTATACGAAGTGTTCGCAGGTTTGCAAATTCGTAAGTAAAAATTGTTGCAAGTCCGAAGTACGATAATGCAAACACAGCAACGGTGTAATTTCAAGTTCGCAAGTTACGAATCTGCGAACAAGGGTTAGTACTATTTGTAGGTTCGCAAGTTGCGACACTACGAATTAAGTATATGAAGCGTTCGCAGGTTCGCAAATTAGCAAGTAAAAACTTTAATTCTTACTACTTATAGTGGAGGCAAATAAGAAAAAGAAAAAACATTTTTGGCTACCCAAGCTTTTATGATGAAAAATTGTCAGGGGTGGTCCCCTGAATAATTCCTGAGAACTACCACCCCACAAACCCCCGGCTAATTTTTTTATGGTGGGTTGAACCCCCCCAAAATGGTTTTTTTGCAGTTTTATCCTCAGGGGTTGACTTTACGTCAAAAATAGCTTTAGTTTTGTGTTCTACGTCAAATTTCCGATCTAGTGATGTGTCAACCGTCTTTCTACCCTTAAGGGGGGGTGGGCCTAGAACCATTCAAAAATGAGGGGTTTTCTAAAAAACACAAAAAAGTTATCGGCACATATGAGTACCTTAGAGTCAAACCCAGAATTCTCCACTTTTCACCATTTTGAGAAAAACGCAAAAAACTGATGAAAGGTGGGAATCAGTAGTAGCAGGTTTCTGATCTCGCCTATATATAGTGCTTCGGGTAACTATCGAATTGACAAAAAAAAAAATTTTTTCAAGTCTTTCCATAGCAGTAATTCACGATACCATTTTGGAGAATTCTGGTTTTGACTCGAAGTCTGTAAAAAATATTGAAAATACACGAAAATGCATGATAAAATGTGGGATAATTCTAGATTCAAGTCTGTTGAAAGTATCTCAAAGTTGTTTATAGTCGACTAGAATGAAAAAAAATTTTTTTTTGAAGTATTTTTTTCAAAGTTTGACTCGAACCCGGTACTTTAGATCCCCTAACCATCATGGTATCGAATGGGGTAAAATGTTGAATGGCAATTGATGCGTACCTACTAACTGTACCCAAAACGACTATAATCTCATTTTTGAAAATTTTAGACATTTTTCGGAATTTGACTCTGACCCTGTACTTTGGACCCCCCTGACTGCGTCATTGTGTCAGATAGGTAAAAACGAAGAATGGTAATCGATGCGTACCTACTAACTGTACCCAAAACGATCATAACCTCATTTTTGAATAATTTGGAGAATTCTGGGTTTGACTCTAAGGTACTCATATGAGGAGTGAAATGGCCTCCGAGAGCGTTCGGGTTGATACTAGCATGGAAGGTGGGTAGCATCAAAGAACTACCGCGTGAAAAATTTCAGATCCACACCGCCTCCCCTTTTTGGGGGACCCCCCCCTTTTCTGAAATTTCAACAACACTTTTCTCAGCCCCATTTCAACCGATTTCGAAAATTTTTCACTATGTGATGTATATCCTTAGTAGGTATCCCCACAAAAATTTTCAACCCCCTCCCCTCATATTTACCCCTCAAAGCAGCGTTTTTCAACTCATTTTATGCTTTTTAACAATAGTCAAAATTGAGGGGGCTAAGTGCTCTGGAGGGAGCTAGATGAGTGTAGCAAGAAATCTGACTACATATTCATGCTCAGCGGTATCGAATCATGAGAAAACGACACCCTACTCATTAATACTTAGTTATTTTCCCCAAAATTCCCATTTTACCCCAACCCTCCCTAAGACACATTTTTACACCGTTTTGAGGGGTAAATATAAAGGTAGAGGGTTGAAAATTTTTGTGGGGATACCTGCTACGGATATACATAACATACTGAAAAATTTTCAAAATCGGTTGAAATGGGGCTGAGAAAAGTGTTTTTGAAATTTCAGAAAAGGGGGGTCCCCCAAAAAGGGGAGGCGGTGTGGATCTGAAATTTTTCACGCGGTAGTTTTTCGATGGTACCCACTTTCCATGCTAGTATCAACCCGAACGCTCTCGGGGGCCATTTCACCCCTCATATGCGCCGATAACTTTTTTGTGTTTTTTAGAAAACTCCTCATTTTTGAATGGTTCTAGGCCCACCCCCCTTAGGGGTAGAAGGACAGTTGATACATCACTAGATCGGAAATTTGACGTAGAACACAAAACTAAAGCTATTTTCGACGTAAAGTCAACCCCTGAATATAAAACTGCAAAAAACCCATTTTGGGGGGGTTCAACCCCCCATAGAAAAATTAGCCGGGGGTCTGTGGGGTGGTAGTTCTCAGGAATTATTCAGGGGACCACTCCTGACAATTTTTCATCATAAAAGCTTGGGTAGCCAAAAATGTTTTTTCTTTCGAAATATGATGCTAATTTGCCTCCACTATTAGTCCCAAAGTACGATAATGCGAACACAGCAGCTATGTAATTTCAAGTTCGCAAGTTACAAATCTGCAAACAAAGTATGGTACTATCGTAGGTTTGCAAGTTGCAACACTACGAACTAGTATGAAGCGTTCGCAGGATCGCAAATTGGCGTGTGAAAATTGTCACGAGTCTAAAGTACGATAATGCGAACACAGCAACAGTGTAATTTCAAGTTCGCAAGTTCAGAGTGTCTACTGGAAAAAAAATAGCAAGAAAACACGTTCCAAAAAATTCACATCATAAATCTCTAAAAAATTGAAACCATATCCCACCAATTTTTGAAAAATGTTGAGATTAGAAAAATCGCATACTTTCATTAAAATCGATGGTTTTCTATTTTTCGAATTACAAATTTTCCAACGCTTTTGCCCTCGCTTCGCTCGGGCTGTTCAATATGTGTACTTCCTTCAAGAATTTTTAGAATTCAAAACTTAAATAGGAAAATTCCAGAAATACTCGCAATACCTAAACCATTTGAAAAGTGCGAATTCTTCATTTTTTCTGAACAGAACCATTAACTTTTCAAAAATGTTGATACCATTATGCTCCAGTTGAAATGTAAAATAAAACGTACAAAATTTTCGTTTTTTGGACCAATTTTTTCGGAAACTTTTCGCTCTCCCTTTGCTCGAGCAATAATTTTGCCTTCATTTCAATAAAATAATCATTCATTATGAACGATTTTCGAAAAATTACCTAAAATGTCGATTTTTTATGTCTGAAAATCTGATTTTGCTCTCCTCATCCCCCCCCCCAATCGCAAATAAAAATATAAATTCCCTCTATGATTTCATCCTGTAAACGCCACTGATGTTCAGCATTTTGATGGGAGGGGGGTGGGCTTAACGAAGATTAAATGTGCATTTTTGGTTTCAGTATAGACACTCTGAAGTTACAAATCTGCGAACGAGGTGATTCCTGATTCGTAGGTGCGCAAGTTGCGACACTACGAATTAAGTAAATGAAGCGTTCGCAGGTTCGCAAATTGGCAAGTAAAAAGGGTACCCCCGGATAAGATAGGCAAAATGCCCTTAACCTCGGATTTCGATGAAACTCACAGGGTATGTTTAGTACCCCCAAAAAATAATTTTGGGCCCATAATTTTCTCGATTTTTTGAAATCTAAAATATTGGAGTCACTGCATCCCAAAATATTTCCACAATTTCAGAAATATATCTTTCAATGTTTCTTCTTCATTATAACGAAACATTTGCGAAGAAAATATTTTCAAAACACAAACAACTAATACCCATCCTCCCCAAAAAAAACGATTTGCAAATTTTCAATCGCTCAGTAGAACTCAACAATGTGCACTTGAATTTTGACCGCAATAGCATAGATCGACGCAGAATCTCAAATATGTATTTACCTTCATTATACTGTCTCCTCTATATATTTTGAGTGAATTTAAAACATATTTTTTTTCAAAACTCGTTGAAGCATGATTCCTCCCCCAAAAAAACGTTTTTTCGCTATTGTGAGCAAGGGAGGTGGGATGGGGGAATTTTTTTTTTGACTCCAACATTTTGTTTAAAGGTACCCAACGATGTTTCTTCAAAGTTTCAGAAATCTGAGGACATGGGCATTTCACCTATTTTACTCAGGAATACCCTTTCAGCTATCTTGATACATACATATAAGCAAAAATACTTCTGCGCGTGTAGTTTTACTGTACGATCGCGCGGTATAAATGAATTTTCAATTACACATTCTGAGGTACACTGAAAAAAATATCGGGTACCCAGTACGTGTAAAAAACGGTAGTGAATACCAGGAATCCGGGAAAATCGGGATATAACGCCATATCCGATAACTATTACCTTCTTGTCATGTAATTGGACGATTTGTGATGGAATGTAACCATTACTGTATATGATGTCGTAGTTGCAATCTATCAGGTACTCATTACATTGCATTATCAGTAGAGCACTACCCACCAGTAATGCATCCATTGCATGCTTTAAGGTATCTATTACATTACAATGGATACCTAAAGCATGCACTGAATGCATTACTGGTGGGAAGATGCAGCAATGGTTACATTCCATCACAAATCATCCAGTTACCAGATGAGATGGTAATATTTCCCGGATTTGGTGTTATATCCCAATTTTCCCGTATTCCTGATATTCACTACTGTTTTTTATAGGTACTTAGTACCTGATAATTTTTTAAGTGAGGGAATGATAGGTTTTTCTCAAAGTTCAATTTAAAAAAAAAATACAGAAACCCAAGCCAAGTTTGAAGAAAAGCTTTCAAAAATTTGTATTTCGAGAAGGAAATTGTTATGAGCCGAATTTGAATACTTGGCAGGTAGTAATTAAAAAATGAAAATTTCAATTTTTAAATGAAAGACAAGCAAACAAGCTCGAGCAAAGCGACGTACCGCACTTTGAAAATTAACCACAATACTTGAAAAATACAAAGAAAATTGACCAAGACTCTTGAAACATTCACAGAAAATTGACCAAAACACTTAGAAAATTCGCATCACGTTGAAAATTGACCAGAACACTTGAAAAATACAAAGAAAATTGACCAAGACTCTTAGAAAAATTCACAGAAAATCGACCAAAACACTTGAAAAATTCGCATTACGTTGAAAATTGACCACAACACTTGAAAAATGGACAGAAAATTGACTACAACACTTGAAAAATTCACATTACATACTACACTTTGAAAATTGACCACAACACTTGAAAAATTCACAGAAAATTGACCAAGACACTTGGAAAATTTACATTACCTACAGTAAAAATCAACAAAAAATATACTCGTATATGCGTTAAAAATCACCAATTTTATTGAAAATCAACAAAAACAGAGGAAAGTGCTAAGTATTTTCAATAAGTAACACCATATGTAATATTGAAAACGTTAGCTTTGCACACAAGAGCACACAAGACTAACTTGTAGACTATGTTGATGGAAGCTGGAAATGCGTATTATTTGGGACTCAGTACATTACAAAATGTACTGAGTCCCAGATAATGCATTTTGTATATTTTTTAATGTACTAAGCCCTTTATCTAAAATGATAATTGTACCCAATGCCTGCCTAGCAACAGCACCCAGTATATTTCCCATTCTGATATGTAACGTTTACTGCATTAATTAGAAATCATGTACCTAATACATGACATTTCTTTTAAACAACAACCACTGCAGTAATTCGCAGTAATGACTGCATGAATTTCCAAGGGGGGAACCTATACATTATCATCAAGTACTCACTACATGAAACAATGCACTTCTTCTGCAAGTAACTTGGACCATTACATGACAGCGCAATATACCGCTTTGTACAGTACTCATTGCTTTAATTCAGGCGATGAGTACATGATTTCAAAAATCATTTTTTTCAGTGTAAAATTTCACGCTGAACAACTTGGTTCTCTTCAATTTCGACCAATTGTCCATATTTTTGGAAAAAAAACGTAAAAAACGTGGTTTTTTGAGAGTTTTTTGAGCTTTTGAGCTTGATCCACCACTCCAAATGGCCGGGTGACGATTTCTATAGAAAGTAGACCTAAAAATACATATTTGACGAGAAAAATCGTTTTGGTATGTTTTTTCGTTCCGGAGTAATGTCGATTTAAAGTTTTCTTTTGTCCCTCCTTCTTCCCCCATGCGATGAAAAATTCTGAAAAAATTCAGGAAGGTACCCCCATGTATCCTCTAACTATATTCGTTTACAGAATAAATTTATCTAAATTACTCGCTGATGCAGAATTTTTCCCCTGAAAAACACGTTTTTTGGGCCCCCTGCCTGAGAGGGGTGGGGTGGGGTGGGGAGCGGGTAATGGGCCCAAAATTATTTTTTGGGGGTACTAAACATACCCTGTGAGTTTCGTCGAAATCCGAGGTTAAGGGCATTTTGCCTATCTTATCCGGGGGTACCCTTTTTACTTGCCAATTTGCGAACCTGCGAACGCTTCATTTACTTAATTCGTAGTGTCGCAACTTGCGCACCTACGAATCAGGAATCACCTCGTTCGCAGATTTGTAACTTCAGAGTGTCTATACTGAAACCAAAAATGCAAATTTCTTGCTTTTTTCTTGCCTTCTTCGAGCTGTTTTCTTGCTTTCAAAGTTTCAAACATGAAATTTCGTACCCAATGGTTCTGTTCAGAAAAAATGAAGAATTCGCACTTTTCAAATGGTTTAGGTATTGCGAGTATTTCTGGAATTTTCCTATTTAATTTTTGAATTCTAAAAATTTTTGAAGGAAGTACACATACTGAACAGCCGGAGTGAAGCGAGGGCAAAAGCGTTGGAAAATTTGTAATTCGAAAAGTAGAAAAACATCTTTTTAATGAAAGGATGCGATTTTTCTAATCTCAACATTTTTCAAAATTGGTGGGATATAGTTTCAATTTTTTAGAGGAGATTTATGATGTGAATTTTTGGGAAATTATCTTGCTTTTTGAAGGAATTTCTATACTATTGTCTCGCTTTCTTGCCACCCAGGTCAATTTCTCGCCTTTTTCTTACTTTCTTGCTATTTTCTTTCCAGTAGACACTCTGAACTTGCGAACTTGAAATTACACTGTTGCTGTGTTCGCATTATCGTACTTGTAGACTTGCAACAATTTTTACTTGCCAATTTGCGAACCTGCGAACGCTTCATATACTGGTTCGCAGGTTCGCATCTTGCGAACTTGAAATTACACTGTTGCTGTGTTCGCATTATCGTACTTGTGGACTTGCAACAATTTTTACTTGCCAATTTGCGAACCTGCGAACGCTTCATATACTGGTTCGCAGGTTCGCATCTTGCGAACTTGAAATTACACTGTTGCTGTGTTCGCATTATCGTACTTTGGACTCGTGACAATTTTCACACGCCAATTTGCGATCCTGCGAACGCTTCATACTAGTTCGTAGTGTTGCAACTTGCGAACCTACGATAGTACCATACTTTGTTCGCAGATTCGTAACTTGCGAACTTGAAATTACACTGTTGCTGTGTTCGCATTATCGTACTTTGGACTTGCAACAATTTTTACTTGCCAATTTGCGAACCTGCGAACGCTTCATATACTGGTTCGCAGGTTCGCATCTTGCGAACTTGAAATTACACTGTTGCTGTGTTCGCATTATCGTACTTCGGACTTGCAACAATTTTTACTTGCGAATTTGCAAACCTGCGAACGCTTCATATAGGTACGTACCAAAAACAGAATGATTTAACAATGTTTGATGGCATTTTTGATAAATTTAGAAAAATTTCATACCTAAATACTTCCATTATTTTAATGTTTTTCTTCACTGGCAGTTTTTTTTGAAAATCTGAATTGTGGACGTTTTTAAAAATCTTTCTCTAAAACACTTTTTAGATTCCATTAACCAACTTTCAAAACCTTAAAAGATTCATTTTAAAAAAATAAAATCCAAAATCTATTTTCAAAAGCTACTGCCTTAGCAGATTCTTATGGAATCTGAATTTCCCAACAAATTATCCAACTTTTTCCATCTTTGATCAATCATCCAGAAATATCAACATTGATTAAAAATTATCCAAAATTTCGGGAATTTGGCAAAATTCTAAAAAAATGATTGTACAAAATAAAACACTAAAAATAGAGCAATAAGAACATTTTAAAATTTCCAAAACTGATGAAATTTAACCCAATCGGGTAGAAATTGCATGAAATACACAATTGGTATAATATTGTTTTGAGCAGTTTTCACAGATTTTCATCAAATATTGCAAACATTGTATCAATTTTTTTTTTTTTTGGTAATTCTCAACAATTTCACTTTTTAGAGCATTTGAAGTAGGTACATAATATGCAACTTCTACTGATATGAATTTTGTCAAATTTTCATAAAATATTATCACTTATCAGATTTCAATAGTTTTCAGTGATTTTATAGCTATTAAATTTGATGGAATGTGATTTTAAAGTCATTTCAATCTTTCTTTTTTTGTGTATGTGTTTGAACATTTTTTCAACAAGGAATTTCAATAACTTTTGGCGATCCTCTGCAATTTAAGTACTTTCTAAATTTTTTCATTTCAACACGTCTAATTCTTAAAAAAAAATTCTTGTGTGACGACCTTGAGAAGCCAAACAGGTGGGGTCAATGACCTAAAGAGGACAGAAACGCAGACTGACAGATATGAGACGACCTCGCGAAGCCAGACAGACGAATCAATGACCTTAAGAGGCCAGACAGAGACACAGAAGACCTTGAGAAGCAAGACATACAGGTCAATGACCCTAGGAGGCCAGACAGACAGACAGACAGACAGCCGAGTCGATAACCTCAAGACGCTAGACAGGAATGTAGATGACCTTGAGAAGCCAGACATGCAAGTCAATGACCTAAAGATGCCAGACAGACAGAAGTGGACGACTTTGCGAAGCTAGACTTGCTAGACAGACGGATCAATGACTTTAAGATAGTAGACAGGAACACAGGTGACCTTGAGAAGCCAGACACACATATGTGAGATGATCTTTCGAAGCCAGACGGACGAGTAAATGACCTTAAGAGGCCAGATAGGAACACCGATGACTTTGAGAAGTCAAACATGAAGGTCACTGACCTCAAGAGACAAGGCAGGTAGACGACCTTAGGAGATTAGCCAGGTAGGTTAATGACCTTGATAGACTAGATAGATGGGTCAATGATCTCAATATGCCAGACAGGAACGCAAATGATCTAGAGAAGACAGACATACAGGTCAATGACCTTAAGATGCCAGTCAGACAAAGGTGGGCGACTTTATAAAGTTGGACAGGTGGGTCAATGACCTTAAGATGTTAGACATGAACACATATGACCCTGAGAAGCCAGACATAAGTCAATGACCTTGAGAGGTCAGACAGACATATGTGAGGCGACCTCTAGAAGTCAGATGGACGAGTCAGTGACCTTAAAAGGCCAGATACCAGATAGGATCACCGATGACCTTGAGAATCAAATACGAAGGTCACTGACTTCAAGAGGCCAGACAGGTAGACAACCTTAGGAGATTAGACAGGTAGGTTAATGACCTTGATAGACTAGAGACAGATGGGTCAATGATCTCAAGAGGCCAGACAGGAACGCCGATGACCTGGAGAAGCCAGCATACAGGTCAATGTCCTTAAGATGTTAGACATGAACACAGATGACCTTGAGAAGTCAAACATGAAGGTCACTTACCTCAAGAGTCAAGAGGCCAGACAGGCAGACGACTATGGGAGATTAGTCGGGTAGGTTAGGGACTTTGATAGACTAGACAGATGGGTCATTGATCTCAAGAGACCAGACAAGCTGACTGACGACTTTGGAAGGCTGAAACGGTAGGTCTGTGACCTTGAGAGTGCAGACGCAGGAAAAATTCCACTAAAATTTCGTGGTTTAGAAAACATTTTCATCAGTTTTAATTTTAATGTTTTTTTTTCATGTTTTCTAACAAAATTTCAAAATGAAAAAGCAGGATTTAGCAGAACATTTTTAGAACATTTTACCACTTTTTTTCCCTAGAGGAGGGCACTTTCCCAGGGTTATTATGATTTTCCACAAATTTTACGAAGGGAGAGGGTTAGGTATTTTTTCATCCTATCAATTTTTAAAAAAATTTCTACTTGTTATGATAGTTTTAAACATTTTTAAGCATGTATCATTAATCATTATTTTTTAACGTATTTGCTCTAAAAAAAAAAAAAATTAAAATTAAAAGTGAAGCGAAGCATAAAATTTTTGGAAAATTTTCAACTTAGAATATTTAAAAAAAATGTTTTTATCGTACTCACGACATTTTAAACTTTTTTTTCAAAAAAAATTCTAGCTTTCAAAAACGACTTACAGCGAAGCAAAGAAAGGAAATAAAATGTGTTTCTGCACAAGCAAAGCGAGGTGAAAAAATTCCTTAATTTCATTTCTTTTCTGTAATTCACATAGAATCAAATTTTTTCAACTTGAGCGATTTTCAATGCTTTTCATGATATTTTTGAGTTTTTATACCGTTTTCATAAAGTTTCAATTATTTTTGTTGAATTTCGCCGAATTTTTCTAAAATGTCATCAATTTTTGGTAATCTGTAAATTAATTCTTTTCAAATGATGAAGTCTATGACATTTTTTGTAAATTTCCACTTTAGATGAAATGATTCGCCAAAATTTATTGAAATTTCATCAGTTTTTGATATGTACTTTAAATTGATTTCATTGTACATATTTGTAAGTGTTTTTATGGTCATTTTCAGCCTGTTCCAAGAAGATTCTATACAATTTTCACTAAATTTCCCTCAATCTTGTTGTAAAATTTGGCCTAAACCCTATTTTAAATTCCCCGAATCGATTGGTAATAATTCGAGCCATTTGGGATCTTAAAACAAATACTCTTAAATTCTCAACATCTGTTTTTGAGAGTTGAATTTTTCAATTTTTTTTTTTTTTTTAATATATTATTCAATCCGAACTTTGCTAAAGGCTTTAAAACAGCTGTATTCAGCATTTTCGAAAACATAATAGGTAATATTACTCAACATAAATATCACAAGACTTCCACGATTTTTACGAATTTTTCATCCCCCCCCCCTCCTCATCATTTTCTCACCAAAAAAACCTTATATCATTCAGAACAACCTAGCGGTGTTTTTTTAGCAGCTTTGTTGGTAGGTATGTAGTTGTAAAAACAACGTGAATGAAATCAAAGAACGAAGTTTTGAAATTTTGGTCAATTGACCGGAAATGACCTACAAAATACGCTTAAACATGAAAAACTCACCTCAAGGTTACAAGATCGGTGCTGAGTGGATTGTTGACGATCAACACCTCGGACAAAATGAGTGGCATGGTTTGCAAATCCGTCGAACTAATATCGCTTTCCAAACCGTAGGAAATGGTTTGTATATCGAAATGATATTTAATTCCGGGCATCAGATCTTCGATCGAGATTCGAACGTTTTTCTCGTCTCTGCCAGTATCGGTGACATTTTTCGATTGTTCTTGAACAATGACATGCTGGGCGTTGGTTTCGGCAGATATCACGTTCCAAAACACGGCGTAATACTCGATACGTCCTTCGGGTCGAGGGAATTCCAACGTGATATTGCTCGAGTCAATTAATCCGACCATATTGGCTACAGGATTCGGACGCACCGTGTAATTCAACTGTAAAGGATGAACGGACTCGACACCGTAGCTGACCGTGTTCACTTGTATGAGATATTTTTCACCCGGTGTCATGTCGGCGATTTCCGTTTCGGTGGCACCTTTGACACCCGGTAGTCGAACCCATTTTTCGTCTTCTTCGGTTCGGAAACGAATCGAGTACTCGGAGAATTGGGAATCGATGGGTTCTTGCCAACGAACCACTACCGTGTTCGAGTTTACTTTTTCGACGGTGAGATTTTTGGGTGGTTTGGGGTAAACTGCTTGAAAATAGTCGTGAGGTTCGCTTTGTAGACCGTGACTGACGGCGATCACTTTGATATGGTAGCCAGCTCCGGGATACAAGTTTTTCAACATGAGTTTCGGCAGCGTTGTGTTTGTGATCATTGGTTCGGATGAGGAATCGTTTCGTGATACTATCACGATGTAGTTTTCTTGTCTGGAATCGACGTCCGATTTCCACGAAATATCTAGACCGAATTCGGTGGATTTTAGTTCTTCGATGATAGGCGAAGATGGTCGAGTGGCTAGATACACTACTGTCTCGTTACTTTCGATTTGATTGCTGACTGCTTGAACTGATATGGAGTAATTTCGACCTGGCAGAAGTGAATCTAGATCGTATTCTTTGCTTTCGACCAGGGTCGTGTTACTATCGCCGTTTAACGATTCCGCTTCGACGTAGCTGATTTTGAATAATTCTTGGTAACTGGAATTATCGACGCGCCATTTAATCTTAAAGTCGCCGGTTGTGCCGACGCTAGCTGTGGTCAGATCTTTAACCGGTAATGGTTTCATCGTAACGTTTAACGTGGCAGGCCAACTGGCCACTTTGGCTGAGAACGTTTTCACCAAGATTTGATACGTTCGACCCGGTTCTAAGCCTTCGTTTAGGTCACATACGGTGGGCTCGTCTCTGCCACGAGTTATCGGAGCAGTTGAAATACCCGACTGTCTTCGTACATTGACGCTAATCTGGTACTTGTCGAATTCGCAGACGCCTTTGGGTGGCTCCCACGATACACGAACACTCCTCGACGTTAGCCAGCTTTTATCGTAGGTCAGCGATAAAGGTCGCAATGGAATGGTGCGATATTGAGCCGTGGTCGGTGTTGAAATCTCATCTTCGCTGACTGTCTGCACCGAGATATTGTAAGCTCGACCGGGTATAAGACCTTTGAACGCGGCCTGAGCTGGACCAGGAGGTTCGCCTTCGCGTTCCACGTACAGAACGCTTTCCGGCGCATCGGCCGGTTCGATGGATACTTTATAGTGACTAAATATGCTAGCGGGATACGAAGGCTGCCATAGCACCAGTAATGTGGTTTCGTTTCTAAACCACACGATGAATTTACCAGGCGTGCTCGGTTTAGTGGTGAAATTACGCGAAATATACGCCACGCTTTCTTTATTATCGTACACGGTGAACAACTGAACTTGGTACGAGCCACCGGGCGTTAAATCCTTCAAAACGTACGGACTTTCGGTCAAGCTGATCGTTCGCACTGGTACATTTTCAGTCAAGCTGAGAACTTTCATCTTGAACCCGGAGAATTCACCAGCCAGTGGTCCGCTCCAACTAATTTGAGCTGTTTTACCGCCTCGAATATTAACGGTCAAATTTAGAGGAGGATCCGGAGGTGTTGTGATGGCTGCGGTCCATGTTGGTAACTCGGATACGGTGGAATTCGAGAAATATAACCAGAATTCGTATTTGGTGCCGGGTAAGGCGTGCGAAAAGTGAATTATGTTGTTGATATCTTTCGCCGAGATAGTCGTGTTCGGAGGAGGCGAACCTTTCGGCGGAGCGTAATCTAATCTATAGATGCCATTTTCCTGGTTAGATGGTTCGGGTATTTGGATTACCAGATCGGCAGGAAAAGCGACCTTGATTTGTAGTAATATTATCACGACGATGAGTGGAATTGGCGTCATTTTGGCGAGTTGATTTGATTGTAGGAAAGCTGTCGAAATAGAACAAAAAAATATTATATTAGAATGAGAATTTTTTTTTAAAATAATAATATTAATAGCAATAAAACGTATTATTTTGATCGTAATAAAAAATAGAAATGAGGAAATGCATACATACAATGCATCGAAACAATAATTATTGTACATTGTGAAAAAATATTAGAAATGAACTGACCAATGCATCACAAAGAATGACCTTCGTTTTCAAAAACTGAAATTTGAATTACTTTCTTCTTCAAGTTCAGGTTTTTTATCGACTCGAATCAATTTTTGTAGAATTGAGGAGCTATAACGTTTCAAAGTCCAAGTACAAAAATTTTAAAAACATCCCCACGTGTTAAAAATCAATTTCTGAACAGTATGCAAAGCATAAATCGAAGAATTCAGCTCACATGGAGATTAGAAAGTAACACAATAGATAAAAATATACGACAATACACGTATCATAAATAATACGAACACGAACAGAATTTATTATTCGAAAAAAATAGGAGCTAAATTAACTCACCAATTAATTATCTTGGTCGATTTAAAATAGAGGTGTAAAATAATAACAGCAGCGTTGAAATTCTGAACTAGCATTTCACCTGTTGCTTAACTCTGAAACACAGAAACGTCAAATTTGAAATTTTTGGCAATAATAAAGCTTCGAATAAAAATACATTTTTAGTAATCAACGACGATGATACAGACTGGACATTACTCGTTAATTTTAAAACAGTATTACTTGTTTTCATATCTGACGAAGGTGATTTCAAAATATTTATATTCCAATACCACAAACACCTCTCGAAGAACACGATCGTAATTAATAATTCTAGCGTGAGAAAAGTAGTAAAATGAATTTTAACGATTATCCATACCGTGATTGTTTTTCTCTATAGGTGGGATAGTAAACAAGAATATCACTCAGGATCGTCGATCATCATCGTCAGTTCACATTCGTCACCATGAATTTTTTTAAATCTAGGTAACTCGAAGTGAAATAATACGTTGAAAATATAATTACCAGAATACGTGTTAATTATTCCAATTCTGCACTCCATATCCGTGATTCTTTCGGCAATTTCGACGTTGCAATTCAAAAATATGTTAAACAGCATGATTATTACGAAATAAATGCGAACGTAGAGATCTTCCTTCACTGTTGCAGGAATTCGAGCTGAATTTTTCAGTACAGAAACATACCCGAATGAATTGCTGTGGAGATTGGAGAGTTCGACTGAATGACTATTTCGTTTCGAAATTAATATCCAATATCATCGAACTAAACCTGAATAATTTGAAATTATTATTACGAACATTGTATCACGATACAAAAGCATAAAATAATGTTAAATAAATCATCTGTATCTACCTGTTTAGTGTTTTATTTACAATCACTTCCATCACCGCTCCGCACTTCTCCTTTTACCTTTCGATCAGTGCAGCCACTTTCTCTTTATTCGTCGTCGACCATTTTTTTTTTGTTTGTTTACGTTGCAATTTTAAAACAGAATTTTCATTCTATTCACTCGCAACAGTTGTAAATTTATAATTAGGACTCAGGAGAATCATTATTCTTATTCCATACAGGGTGTTCACGAAATTAAATTCACTTTTCTTCGCTTCCAAACTCAAGTTTCAATTTTCAATTTCTGTATAAATCATTTTTGAAACGTACACTGAACTTGCAGTGTTACCTTCCGTCAAGCGAAAAACAATAAATCGGAAAGTTTGAAAAAAAATCAAACGAGCTTTGAAATTTTCAATTGAAAGATTTAAAAGTTTCCCTTCTCTGTGTTAAAGCACGCGTCAAATACACGATGCATTATTTAAAGAACAAAATGGACACAGAATGCAAAATGCAATCCACTGCGTACGTTTTTCTCAGTGGTGTATAATTAGGGAATGAAAGTTGTTTTCATTAGGTCACTCTGATTGTGTTGACAAATCTTCATTGAGAACCGAACATACGATAAGAAGCAGCAAAAAAAGTAATCCAACTCCATCGTAATCGATGTCATTATGGAATATTTACAAGTAAATTCGTTCGTGTAAAATGTTAATAATATCTTTATTTCTCGATTGAATCGAATATATCGACGTTTATCAGTGTATTTAATTAACATGAGGTTAATTTCGGTGACTGCCAGTTCGGTATTCGGATTAGACTCGTATTTATAAATTGACGTTGTTGTGATGTAATTTCTCAAGCCATCTGATAAATCAAATATTTTACATTTATATCGCCATCATAATGCCAGCTCTGGACCGACTTCCTATACCAACGTTAACAACGTATTCTGTACTATCGACGGCGTTATTTATATCACTGGTTTATAACGCCAAGCAAGTCACCAAAGATCCTTCGTGGAAGAGCTCAGCTTTTTTAAATGGTAAAAATACATCCGACATCGTCGTCGACGACGAAGAACATCTTATCGATTTGAATAGTTTTAATTTACCCGAAGAAGTGGACGATGTTTTATTATACATGATACAGGACAGCTTTTCTCGATGGGTTAGTTTCTTCATGATTCGATCTACCTACCTACACACAATGGCACCGTAACATACATTTCACTAACGTTTTTGTTTCTCTGTTTTTCAGGCTTTCATCAACACTATCGGTTGTGCGATGATTTTATTCGGAAAGATGATACAGAGATTGATATTTGGAAACTTGCGATCTGTCGAGGTGTTGAATTTCAGAGAAAAGTTATGCAACTATTTACTCTACAAGTTCATCTTCATGTTCGGAGTAATCAAAGTTCAAACACCCGAAGATGTGATGCTGTTACTCGGATGGTTTGGGCTTCTGGGATTCTTGCAAATTTTCGTACAGTTTTCAAAGGATCGATTGGAATACGTAATGGGGTTTTCAACTATGCCAAGTTTAATTTAAATTATTCAGTTCTAACTAATTAATATTTTACAGATGGTGACCGTTAGCTCTCATGTGACTGTATGGAATCGATGCAAAATTGTGACTTTACTTCTATCTGTGTTTACTGTCGCTAGTTACATGATTTATTTATGTTTAACGTACGGAGTGCATTTGGGGTATCATATATTCGCTTTTATGACTGCTGAGGTATGATGAATAATCGAAATATTCGTATAATCGATGTTGTTACATGCTATTTATGCTTTTTTGTGTCGAACATTTCTTTTTTGCAGTGTTTATCGGTCACGTTAAGAGTTCCTCATATCCTAATTAAATATGTAATCGATCCGTTCGAAGCGAAATTCATAAGAAGTCAAAATCAGAGATACAGATCGACGAATTCGTTCGCTAATTCGATCATATGTAAAATGGAAATGTCGCTGTACTACTACGTATCGTTGTTTTTGGAATTGGCTGACTTGAGTTTGGAATTGTTGCATTATTTACACATGTTACTCTGGGGTAACATATTGTTCTCTATTCCTTCGATGGCGATTTTCATGCATGTTCGTTTTTTGACCTCGGAAATTCGAAGGAAATTCAAAAAACATCGCAATTATATGTGGATACTTAATCATATGGAAAAAGAGTACGTTCAACGTCACGTTGTGTATTTTTTCTGCGATTTGGTTTCGATTTCAACTATGAAAAATGTCTTTTCTAGGTATCCTATTGCTTCTGTCGAAGAACTCAACAAGAATTCTGATAATTGCGCCATTTGTTGGGAGAAAATGGAAGTGGCGCGAAAGTTACCTTGTGGACATTTATTTCATTCGTTAGTATTGGAGTTTTTACAAATTTACATCGGGTTCCCACGAGCTTTATTTGTTATCTTGATATCGAATTATTTTTCAGGACTTGTCTACAATTGTGGTTAGAACAAGACACCTCTTGTCCAACTTGTCGTTACATATTGAATGTAAACGGGAGCAATGTTAGACGTTCGGCAGGACCTAGACAAACACGAAGTACTACTGTACGAATTGGAGCCAATGCTACGAACGGAATAAATCATCAGCACTTTTTCCATTTTGACGGTAAGTATCGCTTCGAATCTGTACGTATTTTGATTCGGCTTTGTGCTGTATTAATGAAGGAATGTTACAGGTTCGCGATATGTGTCGTGGTTACCTAGTTTCTCGGTTCAAGTATTGTCCACAGTCAGTGGAGGTGAAATGGACGATCCTCAAGTTGAATCAATGGCTCGACAAGTGAGTCTGTTAGCAAATATTGATCTAATCAGATTTAAATTCTGAGGTCGTCAGATCTGGTCAGATGTATCGAGGGATGTTCAGATTTGGTCTGATTTGGTCAAACTAGTCTACTTGGATCTCAAATCAATTTTCTCCATCGGGTTCGATCCAGTCTGAACTGATTTGATCACATTTAATTCAATCAGAATTCTCAGCTGGTCCGATTAAATTGAATTCTAGAAATTTTCTGATCTGATCTGATTTGATCAGATACAAAAGGTCGCATCAGATCTTTAATCAGATCAGTCTCTTCATGTCCAATTCGATCAGGATTCTGAACCGATCAAATTGGTATCAAAGAATGTTGACATCTAAACTGATGATCTGATCTGCTGACCTGATTAGGTAGGTCAGATCAGATCTCAGATCCAATCAGTTTCCCCATATTGGATCCTACCAGATCTGAACTCTGAAGAGATCTGATCCTATCCAAATTCTGAACTGATCAGATCTGTTCAGACCAAATTATCGGTATCAGGGAATGTTCAGCGAATTACGAACTAATCTAATCTGATCTTTTACATTTTTTTAAAACGATAATTCAAACCATACTCATTTGTATTCCAGATACAGCAAATATTTCCACATTACCCGACCAACGTACTAATTGAAAATCTACGTCAAACTCGTTCGGTCAATTCGACAGTCGATAATATTCTAGAAGGACTCATACCTATTGAAAACGAGCCTCCAAATCTGGTCAATGAATCACCGGTAATTTCATTCGTAGAGACGGAAGAACAACCGCAACCCAGTAGTAGTGATAGTATTAATAATAACACAAATGTCGTCAGCGAAAACGCGACTTCTTCAACTACGCCTCGAGGCAATTCATCCATCGAGTAAGTACACATATTCTCAATATCAACCATCGACCATTTCATTTCAATTTCGATGGATTAATTCTCATTTCCGTTCGATTCGCAGATTACCCGATGAACCGAGTGTTGACGAAAGCAACGATAACAAGGAATTTTCAACTAATCCATCAGAACGAGAGACAGCGCTTAGGATTAGAAAAGAGAAACTGTTTCAAAGAGCGAAAAAATTATACATAGAGAAAAAATTAGCGAATTAATGCCCTGCATAAATTCACCCTTTTTAGTGTAGTAAAACAAAAATCAACGTGTACTTAAAATTCTTTTTACCTTTTATCAGTTTTGATTCTATTATTTCAACGGATTTATTTCATTTGTATAAAACTTGGTATTTTCATTTTTTCTTTGTCGTGTAAATATTTATAAGATGTGCTGTAATAATAAAATGGTTTGCTTGTTGTTTTAGCTTTCAGTTTTAAAAATAAGAAAACAACGCCTACATGAAATTTTTAACGTAAACAGGTTGTTTATTATCAAATAGTGAAAACTTTCATCTTACTATTCTACTCTCTCTCTCGTAATAACTAGAAACAAAAGCATAACATTTTCATGGGATAGAGGTACAATAGTGTATATTATCTTAATAGAAAAAGTACGAAAAAGAATAATTGTTCTCTTGAAGACATATTTCAAAAAATAATTACAAATAGCGAATCGATCACAGTGAGCCTTGGGAAATCAACCGATGAAATTCATGATAACTAAATGCAGGACTACGTGAGCGAAAATGAAATCAGCGAATCCTCGTTCTGGACTAATCCCTTTGAAGTTCTCTTTATTCTGAGGATTAACTTGTAACCTTAAACATACTGGGCAAAAAAATGGATACGTCAGTACACTGTGAGATGGTAATTGATAAGCGGCATTATGCCGGAATTTTGTTTACGTTACCTGCCAATATGAAACTGCTGACACAGGAGATGAATCCACTTAGGAAAGAATTGAATGGGAAAGTTCCGACCAAGCAACAGTACAAGAATTGAATAACACCGGTTAACAATATGTACAGCAAGTACGCGTCGATTATCTTCAATCTTTTCGGAGTTGTATTGACGTACTCGTCTTTGAATTTTTTAACTACGTCGAGTAATTTACTCATGATGGATGTTTCGAAAATCACTTACTCAAACTGTATTCGATCTAAGGTGATATTTTAATGGAATATAATCACGAAAAACTCTTCGAACGATGAAAAATAATTATAAAATTCGTATTGTTTATACGATTTTCAGACGAAATCAAAATACATCACCACTCTTTCATGTGATTACGTGGTTGGTCAATTTGACGTGGACACCCGGATAATTACCACGTAGCCCGGTGCTCTTGTTGCATCAATACTTCAAAATAGTACAAACTTTGGCCACTAGCTGCGCTAATTGGGCAATGGTACTAAATACAACCGCTAGGAGCGCTAGTAACCCATAAAATAACCAGGCAAAAACATCAAAAATGCTTGAAGCTTTGAATTTCAATTTGAAATTGATCAAACACGAATGCGATAAGTGATAACAGGACAGTAATGTGTACTAAAGTCGTGGAAAACAATGAAATTATGCAATTAAATCCGTTATTATGAAATAAATACCGTTGATAATTGAAAATAAATGACTATGAAACCCTCGCCGTTCTGTCTCGAAAACCTATGAGGTGGCTGTATGAAAAAATATGTACCTGAATCGAATCAGTTAATCAGAAGACTAAGAAACCTACTCGTTAATTTACCATTCATTTACCTACGTTTTACGAATAATGAGATGATCGCGACGCGCATAATTCCTCTTAAAATTAGGTACATTATTTTCCTAGTAATATTCTCCTTCGTAACATGGAAACTTTACGAATACACTTATAAGTCGATGAAGAATAGTTTGAAAAACAAAAGTGTAAGTATTATCGTCCCTAAATCATACGTGTTCTTCGATCTGTACGTATTAATGCCAGTTTGTTTCATTCGCAGGCTTTAAAGGATATCAGAGACTCAGTTAATCGTTCCCGAGTTACCGTAACCGTTTATTACGAAGCTCTTTGCCCGGATTCGAGGAGTTTTTTCATCAGACACCTACTTCCTACGTATACACGTTTGCCAAATGTCTTAGAAGTGGAGCTAGTACCATATGGAAAAGCCAATGTAATTGAATCACACCTTTTCACTCGACTAATCGTTGGGTTTCAACGTACTAAACTTCATCTTTCCATTTTTTTTCCAATTTTAGACCCGGCAAATAGACGATGATCATTTCGAATTCGATTGCCAGCACGGTATCAACGAGTGTTTCGCAAATAAAATCCACTCGTGCGCTATTCACTACATTCAAGATCCTGTTTTATTGCTAAATTTCGTCACGTGTATGATTGAAAATAACGACGATCCCGAAGGAATAGGCATAGAGGTAATTTCGCAAGATGATAAGCTAATAATGGTCAAGTTCATCTTCTCAAAATGATTGAATTAACTCCACATTTGTTATTGTTACAGTGCTCGCAGAAATTCGGAGTATCGTGGAAACCAATATTCCAATGCTCTAGGAGTTCGCAAGGTAACTGGTTATTGAAGAAACATGGCGAAGAGACGAACAGTCTCAATCCAACCATTTCATTCGTTCCGACTGTTTTACTCAACAAAGTATTGAACTTCGTTTTATTCTTCGTATAAATTATACAACGATAACGTTAAATTAATTCGTTATAATTTTCTCCGCAGAATCGCCACAATCAGGCATCAATTTTGAAAAACTTGTACGAAGCCATTTGCTCAAATTATCGAGTAAGTTTACACACGGTTGCTCTTTAATAATCCAAGCGTTCCTTATGACCGAATTTAATCTCGAATACATTTTTTACAGCTTATAATTGGCAAAGAATGCGTCGAATAGATGTTTACCACGAACGATCATCAACTTCAGAGACAATATACCGTACTCGGTTCTCCTCTGGTGAACTGTATTCAATCGTTCCGACGACATGCCCATAATTTCCTTTCATTTAAGATTAATTTACTTCCAAAAATATCGATGCTTTCATTTTTAACTATTTTTTTGTAATTTTTTACACTATCGAATCGCAAATCTACTTATCCTTTCAATTGATCCAATGATCCGATGGTTGATCCATCATTTTTTTGTTTTTATTTCTTACCTTTTTTTAGTTTCTAAGTTATTTATAAACTAATAATTTACCTAAGAATATTAGTACATATTTTCATAAATGTGCTGTTTTTACTTATATAAGAACAAATCCACTAATTTGTTTTCCATATTTCTACTTACAAATTTAAAGAACGCTCAACTCTTAAGATTTAAAAAATATCAAAATGTTACGAGTGAAAAAAAAAATCGAAACACGTTTTTCCTATCCTAAAGAAACATAATTATACATAATTCGAACATTTCTTTTATAGGCATAAGGTACACGTGTCTATTATTTTATACGAACTGTGTACCTATAAGACGTTCGAGAGTCGAACGTGCTACTCCTGCGGTTGAATTCAGATCCGAAACGTTGTTGTTTTACGATTAGTCCGGCGGTAAATCGATTATTAGCGTTTCGAGTGTGAAATTTAGGCTGCGAATAATGGTTATTCCTAGACTGCTGTAAGTTTCTCTGTTTTGGGTATATAATTAATTGTATGTAATAATGTAATCTGTGATAATTTTCATTTTAATGTTCAAAGTTATCGTAAAAGACGATCGGAGTATCGTTACTTCGAATTGTTCTGAGAATATTGTCGGCGTGAATTGTAAACGAATAAAACTATTTTTGCAGCGAAAACCGAGTACCTATTTTGTATTAATTTATTGATTCTTTCTAGATAAATGTTCGTAGATGATTTCAAGATGGGATTTTCGACAGATAAATATACCGAGAGACGAAAATGATCGAAGATGTGACCGTAGAAAGGATGAAATTCTTCGAAGGATTTTCGTAGACTAATTCGGTTTCAATTTTGAAAAATCGAGTAGTCAATACTGAGAGAAGAATAATCGAAGATGTGACCGTAGAAAGGATGGAATTCTTCGAAGGATTTTGATAAAGGAATTCGGTTTCAGTTTCGAAAAAAGCCAGTAGTCAATACCAAGAGACGAATAATCGAAGATGTGACCGTACAAAAAGGATGAAAGTCTTCGAAAAATTTCCATATTCGAATTCGGTTTCAGTTTCGTAAAAGCATACCGTCGATTTCAGTAAAGGTAAATAAATATCCCAAAGATGTGACCGTATCTATAAAAAGGATGAAATTCTTCAACCTACGCTACGTGTAGGCATAAATATTGTGCAATTAATGTGACACGATGGACGAATCTGCTGGCGAAGAAATTAAAGAAAACGTGAGCCAGGTAGGCAAAGAAGGCAGCGCAGGGTGAGACAGAAGAAGAATTTCCATACGAAAAAATATCCCGACGAACGACTCGGCTATTTGCGATGAAAAAGCGTAAAATCGTGATTTACGTATACATCGATACCGAGCGTGACTTCTTGTTCTTGAACTTGACACACTGGTACAAAAATTGCGATAAGTTAGACGGCGACTGGCGAGCCGGTGATCGTGAATGAAATAGGAATAGGATAACGTACCTATTAGCTCGAGGAATACCTCAGAAAACGGAAGGAGAGAACGTATAGTTATAGCCACGTAGATAGGTTAAGTATATTTGCAGGTGTCGCAAAACGCAGTAAGTTGAATGACATTAGTCTAATGTACGTAGAAGAGGCTATATTAATGAAGATATTATCTACGAAATGATAAATAATTATAAAGCATCGAAACCTATAATAATATTGTAACCGTATTATAGTATAGAGGTTCGCACATGAAGACGTATGTATATCAGATGGAAGAATGAGAAGGTAAGTGGTAAGTGGCGTCGTATGGAATTACGATCATCTCTGAACTGAACGGAATGACCGGTTGAGTTTGGGTTAACATTACAATGAAGATGGACAGCGTAAATCGCTGTTAATGGCTCATGGTATTGGGATTGAGGAAATGGATGGCCTACAACAACCAATACAGCCGACGACACGAACCGAAGCTAGCTAACCACTAGGTCACCAGTATCAGTATCATAAGAACAAGTCGAACTTCGAGGTTGATGCACTGTCGCGAGATGTGGTGTTTACATGCGTGCGTACGTCTTCTGTTGTGCGTTTACTAGTTCGGTGTTTTTGTTTTTTTAATTTATTTTTTTATTTTTTTTATTATTTGTGCATGTTAACCACATGAATCGCGCTTATTAGCAATACCTATTTGCTTGGAATGCGATTTAATTTATTCAATTCACAGAGATGATATTCAAACGAAAATATTTTATGGTAAGATTTTCAATTTTTTTTGACTATTTTAAAGGCCTGCTGCCTATCGCGTATCAAAAGGTGGTATATTTTTCCAAAAATACCCAACATTCGGAGAAAAATATAATTTTTTAAAGATTAATAATTTTAAAATGAAAACTGTGAAAATTCGATTTCTACTACGAATTTATGACCCATTGATGCCCATTCATTTTTTGGATTTCAACGAATAGAAATCAGAAAAATATTCGTCGAATAATTATGAGACCACGAAAGTGAATGACTGTAGCAGGATTAATGTTCATGAAAATTTTAAAATATCTGTTTTTTTTTGAAGTTTCTTCTCTCCGCCTTATTTACTAATAGACAATTCAAAGTTCACGTTTATTTTTTTAGAACTTGAAGAATTCAAGATCCTCTTTTCTGGAGGGCTCGGTGTTTTGGAAAAATTCAATGTTGTTGTTTTTTTTTTGTAATTTCATTATTTATGTCCTTTTTTGCTACGCGAAATTTCATAAGACAAAAGGGGCAAAGGTAGAAATCTCAATCAAGTCAGAGAGCTGAAACTTTCAGAATCTTAATTGACAATAACAATAAGGTATCCAGTGTCCATTTTTATAAAAGAAAAGATCAACTACAATCAAATAGAGGAAGAGAGGGGGTTCAATTTGGAAGAGACGGGGCTTTAAATATTAGTTCAAGCAAACATTTTTTGGGATCTAAATTTTCCTATCTTCGAAAAAAAACTTGAAAAAATTTTAAAAAAGCAAATGATTTTTTTCACGTACCTATACAGAAAACAGAAGTTTTTATGGCAGTTTTATCAAAAAAAAGTTATTTGAAATTTTGGGAAAAAATACTTAGGGTTTTTATTTGGAAATAGAAAAAACATGGCTTTTTTACAACTTTATCAAAAAATGAGACTTCTAAAACATTGGCAAGTAATGGAACTTTTCCGACAACTTTGGCAAAAAATGCAACTTTTTGACATTTTTGACAAAAAATAAAACTTTTTGGACAATTTTTAGGAAAAAACTGGTTCCTTGACCTTTTTAGGCAATTTTGGCAAAAAAATGCCACTTTTTGGCAATTTTGGCAAAAATGCCACCTTTTTGACAATGTTGGCAAAAATTCCACTCTTTAGCAATTTTGGCAAAAATGTCACTTTTTTGGCAATTTTGGCAGAAATGCCACTTTTTGGCAATTTTGGGAAAATACTACTTTTTGGCAATTTTGGGTAAATACCACTTGTTGACAATTTTGGCAAAAAATAAAACTTTTTGACAATTTTTTGGAGAAAACTGTATCGTATGACCTTTTTTGACAATTTTGGCAAAAAATGCAACTTTGACAATTTTTTTGAGAAAACTATTATCTCTTGACCTTTATAGGCTATTTTCATGGCAAAAAATGCAACTTTTTGACAATTTTGACAAAAAATATAACTTTATGACAATTTTTTGGAGAAAACTGGATTTCTTGACCTTTTAAGACAACATTGGCAAACAATGCCACTTTTTGTCAATTTTGGCAGAAATACCACTTTTTTGACAATTTTGGCAGAAATGCCATTTTTTTTGACAATTTTGGCAAAAATGCCACTTTTTGAATGTTTTGACAAAAAATAAAACTTTTTGACAATTTTTTGGAGAAAACTGTATCGTATGACCTTTTTTGACAATTTTGGCAAAAAATGCAACTTTGACAATTTTTTTGAGAAAACTATATCTCTTGACCTTTATAGGCAATTTTGGAAAAAAATGCAACTTTTTGACAATTTTTTGGAGAAAACTGGATATCTTGACCTTTTAAGACAACATTGGCAAAAAATGCCACTTTTTGGCAATTTTTGACAAAAAAGCAACTTTTTGACAATTTTGACAAAAAATTAACTTTTTGACAATTTTTTGAAAAAAACTGGATCTTATGACCTTTTTTGACAATTTTGGCAAAAAATGCAACTTTTTGACAACTTTTTTGGGAAAATTAGATCTCTTGACCTTTTAAGACAACATTGGCAAAGAATGCCACTTTTTGGCAATTTTTGACAAAAAAGCAACTTTTTGACAATTTTGACAAAAAATTAACTTTTTGACAATTTTTTGAAAAAAACTGGATCTTATGACCTTTTCTGACAATTTTGGCAAAAAATGCAACTTTTTGACAATTTTTTTGAAAAAATTAGATCTCTTGACATTTATAGACAATTTGCAACTTTCTGACGATTTTTTGAAAAACACAAGATTTCTTGGCCTTTTCAGGCAATTTTGTCCCAAAAAAAAGGGTAGCTTTTTATGACAATCTCGATAGAAAACAGGACTTTTATAACACAATTTCGAAAAAACAGGACTTTTTGACAATTTTTACAAAAATTATACCTAACGTTATGGCAATTTTGACGAAAAAAAATTAGTTCTCTAGGCCATTTCGACAGAGCGCTGTATGTTTTTTTTGGAATTTTAGGCAAAAAAACACGACTTTACTGTTGAGCATTTTTAATTTTGAAATTCAATAGTTTAAATTTACCTATATACATTTAAATTTTAAAAGAATCAAAATATACTTAGTTGATTGACAGAAATAGCGAGTGGGGGGGGGGATCAGAAATAGGTACCTATACGTTACACTATTTCAATAATTTGTTTGCAGAACGTGTTGCAACCACAATTGTTTCGTTTTTCTTCTTTGGAAGGGATGAAGAAGAGGACTTTAGGGTGGGGGGAGGGAGGGAGGGAGGAGAGTATATGAACAATACCTTTATAGTTTCAGCTTTTCGTTTTTTTTTAAATTGAAAAAAAAAATGTTGGCGTTTTTTATGACATTTTTAGTATATTTTGCCTGCTTTTTCAAAGTATGTAGGTACAAAATATTTATTTCAAAAAAATAAAAAATAAAAAATGAAAACAAAAAATATTTGTACTTACAAATTGATTCTTTGATGAAGTTTAATTATTACTTTTTTTTATTATACTTTTTCAACGGATTTATATGTATAGTATTTTTTAAAATGCAACCTAGCTATTTGAAAAATGGAAAAACTTCCACTAAAATTTTAATCTAGTACTGTATAATCCCCTCCTCCCACCAATTTCGGTCAAACTTGAAGAAAAAATTAAAAATCGTGTGACACATGGTTTGTAATGTTTTTGATATGACTGATTTCGAATTTGGGCCTATTTTTCTGAAACGAGAGCTACCTAAACTGTGTAATGGAGCCCTCAAATTGAAAAAAAAAAAATGAAAAAACCGTGTGATTAGCGGTTCGTTGGATTCACAGGGGAGTCGATTTCAAAAATTGACTCAATTTATGCATATCTGATCCCTTTAGACCACACAATATGATTTCAAATTTTACAAAAAGTTGAAAAGTTCTGTGACCTATGGGATATTTTGGTTGAATTCAAAATTCTTTACTCAAAACTCGTTAAAATGCGATCCCCCACCCCGAAAAAATTATTTTTCGCCATTGTGGACAGGGGGTGTGTTGGGGGACTTTTTTCGACTCCAACATTTTTCAAAAGTACCCAACAACGTTTCATCAAAAAATTTCAAAAATCCGAGGAAGGTCGTTTCACCTATTTTACCTGCTGGGAATACCCTCTTCAATTCTCGAGATCGCGATCGGATACACTCGTGGGTCAATATTAACGGATTAAACCCATCGAGCCTAAAACAACTTGTGTCCGATACAATTTTGATTAGTTACCTTAGATCCACATGAAATTCTCCCATAGTTTATGCAATTATACCTATGTAGGTAATAGGTACTTATATGTGAAGTAAGTCAATAGTTATTTTCACCATGTTTCAATCCTATGAAATCCATAAATCGCATTTGTCCATTTCATTATCTAGGTGATGAGCAAAGCAAAGCGCCTAATTCATGATTGTATGCATAGACAGACATAAGTACATTATTATACTCGTACATTCACGTACGTAGGTACCTATACCTTACCTACTCAAACTCAAAACGTTCTCGATGAGCTCCGAACTATTTTATTTATAAGACGAGTACTTAACTATCTATGGACTTTCACGTCTTTTCAAATAATATAAACACTCGCTCTATTCTTTCCAAGTGCATCGTCGTATTTTTTCAATCTATAAAGTAAGACTACGTTTATTGTTATCAGTTTTCATCTTTACTATTTTACGTCTTGTTTCCTTTCATTCGTTCATTCATTCCTTTTTTTTGCGTGTATTTTTTTTAACATCACAATGCGCCGATTTTATGCTTAACCTTACTCTTATATACACTTACAGCTTCAATATACTAATTTAATGACCATACGCCTATTACCTGGACCTAGACCTAGACCCAGACTTACACCTACATCGTGAACAATCGCGAAATTTACCTATACATCTTTTCAATTTCTCTGCCAGGTACATATATACTAGATTGTTCTCCGGAAAAATGGCAAAGGTCTTTTGTATGACTGATGTTCTATAATCATTAATCACGAACCGCCAAAATGTCGGTACACACAATATATGAATGAAAGTGTGAAAAATGCGATGAAATAGGTATTTTCTCCAGTTTATTTTTCGATTTTCATGTCTTCTGCTAGAAAAAATTTCGATTTATCTAGTCACTCTCCAAGAACAGGGGCATTTACCTATTTTACATCGTATGCTTAAATTTCACAAGTTTTTTTTTTTTTTTTTTGATTGGATGCTTCGTTTTAAGAGATTTGCAAAAAACTCAAATTTCCAACGTGTTGAATTCGTCATGTTCCCCTAAAAACGTCATCACCTCTCCAGTTGACAAGAATATAAAAATTGGTCTTGTTTCAACAGGAAAATATTAACCATTCAAAATTATCTAGACACTAATTCCACAAATCGTATTGGGAAAAATTTACGATATTACAAAACATAAGTAATATACATTAGACTCACTTACCCACAGTGAAAAGGTCACAATCAGCTTATACCTCGATCACGAAAATTATCATCAACACTGAATAAAGTTCACTTCGAAAATTTTTAAATCCGAATATTTCGAGTAATTGTAAAAAAAAAACACCCGACTCGGTCGACTTCAAGTGTCAACTTCGAAAAGGAATGAAATTTCATGAAAACAGATCGGGTTTATTGGGTTTGTTTATAACTCGGATGACTCATACACTCGGACTCCTGAAACAGATAAGAAATAAACTACAAAATTTAACAATGAAGGTAAAATACGCAGGGACGTATTAGTAGATTAGGATTACAAAACGAATCAAAATTAAAGATAACGATTTCGGCGTAATGGCATTTCTAATGCAGAGGGGGGGGGGGAGGGAATATTCATCCATTTTTTTGCAATATTTTTCACGCGATGCTCGACTTTAAAAGCATCGCACTCTGTTTCTACGATACTTCGAATTCCGTTCAAAACCGATTTCATCGTTCGAAAGTGTAATAAAATCCAATTCAGAAACATTCCTCGAGGTTTCAAAACATCGAAAGTAGCGAAAATTTCGGAAATTCATGCATTTGCCAAAATTATACTCTAAGAAGTCTGCGTTCTGTTTTTTTTGCCAGAATTGCAGTTTGCAAAGTTCAGTTTTTGCCAAAATTATCAAAAAAATCTCGTTTATGTCAAAATTGTACAAGAACTCCTAACTTTTGTGAGAATTGCCAAAAAAAACTCCTGTTTTTGCCAAAATGTTCGAAAAAACCTGTTGCCAAAATTGGCAAAAATTCTCGCTTTTGCCAAAATTATCCTAAAAAGTCCTGGTTTTTGCCAAATCATTGTCAACAATTTTGTTTTCGTTGTTATTGTCAAAATAAATAAATTACCTATTGTAAAAAAAAAAAAACTTCTGCTTTTAGCCAAAATTTTCAAACCTCCTACTTTTTGTTAAAATTGTCAGCAAGTTCTACTTTTTTGACGAAATATTGTAGGCAAAGGCCTTTTTTTGACTACATAGTTACCTATCCAAAAAATTCTGTTTTATGCCGAAATGGTCAATAAAATCTTGTTGTTAGCCGAAATAGTCATGAAAGTACAGCTTTTGCAAAAATTGTCAAAAAGTCCTAACGTTTGTCAGAATTTGTCTAAAAAGTGCTGCTTCTTCCATTTTTAAAATCAATCTTCGTAATTTTATATTTTTCTCTCGATTTCCTTTTCTTTTCATTTTTTCTAGTTCTCTTTAAAAAAAAGAAAAATTCTGACCCGAAAAAATGTGCAATTATACTTGTAAATAAAATGATAGATACCCTACCTATGTTTATCACATCTATGGATAAAGATACACATTGTATAATTTTTTCAGAATATTTATGTACTTATCTAGTATGGATAAACTAAAGAACCTTCAAAAATGCTAAAAAATTGATTTTTCAAACGATTTGTCCCTGTTGATGGGTAAAATTTTGATCTACTAAAATGTTTTTCCTTTCCCTGTCAAGCCAAATTTAAATTGAGTTGGTCAATTTTTTTATGGTTTGTGATCTCCATTGAAAAATATGATTTTTTTCCTCTCCTCGTCAAGCCAAATTTAAATTAAGTTGGTCAATTTTTTTATGGTTTGTAATCTCCATTGAAAAATATGATTTTTTTCCTCTCCTTGTCAAGCCAAATTTAAATTAAGTTGGTCAACTTTTTAATGGTTTGTAATTTCCATTGAAAAATATATGTAAATTGTAGAAATGAATCATTCGGCTATTTTTGAAATCACTTTTTTTCATTCACTTTCACAAGACGTTGATCTGATTCTTCTATAATCGCGTAAATTACCTCTTGATTTTGGGACACTAATCTGATTTTGAACCAATCCATGATCTAGAACGAATTTTAGATGACTTTTTAGCACAATTTTGGGATCTTTTTCATTCAAAGTTTTTGAATTTTGGCAAGATTTGTTGAATACGTGTGTATGATACTTTTTGGATTTGAAAAAGATTTCGTTAAAATTTTAAAAAATTAAAATAAAAATTTGTATTTTCTGCAATTAATTACTGATTTTGAGTTAGACTTCTGAACAATTTTTGAGTACTAAATTTGCCCATTCTTGGTAACTTTTTGTAAGTTTGACTCGCGATATTTCCATTTTGAAGGATTTCTTTTCACCAAGCATTGTAACCAAATTGCTCTGACCTCAATTTGAATTTTTTTGTTTTTTTTGTTTTTTTTTTATTCGCAGAGCCATCTTACAATCCTTGCTAACTTCGGTAGATGAGCGTTTTGACAACCTTTTGAACACGTTTTCTAAGGTGAAATTTGACGCTTAAAATTAAAACGTGAAAAACGTGTATTTTTCAATGTTTTTTGCCAAATACATATGAACTTTTTACAGATAAAATTTCAACTTTATAGATTGGTAGGAAGAAAGCAGGTAGGTACTTGTAAAAAGACACATTTTGGCAAAAAAAAAAAACAGTTTTTGGTGCCCAACCCTCCAATCCGGAGCTGTGCCGGTTTAATGTTTTCTTTTGTCAATTTTCCCTCACCACTATGATGAAAAATTTTGAAAAAAATCGTGTTGAAAGGCCGATGCTTCCCCTACACATTCCGCGTGGTACCAGAATTTTCTCCCCACTACTCATGGATATCGGTTTTTTCCGCAAAAACGCATTTTTTGGCTATACTGCCCAATGGAGGGGAAGGGGGTTAAGGGGCGGAAATTCCGCTCGACAATTTTTTTTGAAGGTACCCAACAATAATCCATTATAATTTTCCAAATTTGGGAGCAGAGCCATTTAGCATATTTTACCCGGAAATACCCTTTCACTTTGATCCTCAAAAGTGTGTATTTTTTTTTTTTTTTTGAAAGTTGGGAAAAATTGAAACTCTGCTGGAGGCTCCAGAACGGCTCGAAACCATCACCGATCGACTCGAGTGGTTCAAAATAGCGTAAACACCAAATTTCAGCTTTTTATCTCAATTTTACCAAATTTTTAATTTTTTTCGTAAAAAAACTGGGGCTAATTTAAAATCTCAAAAATCGAGAAATGAATTTCAGCAGCCGAAGTTAGCGCTATGATGTGTTTCAAGGTCTTCTTTTGATTCCATACGTCAAATATAAAATTTTTTTGCAATGATTGAGATGCCTTTCATTAATTTTTAGGTGTGTAAAGACCATTAGATAATTTTTCATTTTATTCATACAAATCTTCCGGTAGGCCCAACCCGTAGATAGAATAATGGAAGTTCATAAGTTCATAAAATTCGATAAAAATCTACGCATGTATTACACATTTGAGATTACAACTACGTCTATGAAAATATTATACACGCATATAATACTCATTTAACAGATCATAAGTAAATCTTAATAGGATACCCAGCGAGTAGCATTTAATTGCCGTACATAATACTACCGGTATAATAATGGTGATGATGGTGATGATGATGATTGCTCGTACTTTCGACAACATCATATACGAGATACAACATAACATATGCGATAATATCGTAGATGATGAACCTAAACCCAGTCCATAATGCATACCTACATGATACCTCTACTCTACCTACATGTATGATGTACTCGTAGGTAAATGGTACTAAACATAATAAATGACAGCTCGTGTAATAAGCAGTAAACATAATACTCGTATGTAAACGACCTGGGACATTGACGTTTACTTACCTGTCCATCACACCGCAGCCTCACACGTGCTCATTATTAGTACACGTGCTTTATATGGCTACAAGGTGACAAAATAATTTCAAGTTCAATTTCTATAAATGTAAGATACCTAATAAAACTCCAGATCTGCAATCGACCGGGATTTTTAATTTAAATACAGCTTCAGTTGGCCACATTGCCTATCGTGTAGACTATCAATTAAAAGGGGCAAAAGCCTTTGAAAAAATTGAAATGAATTCTTGATCAAGCAGGGTGAGGGTGGAGGGTAGTACCTACATCAAAAAGTGAGATGATTTCAATTTTGATGGACTTTTCATTCACTAGCAAGTTTCATTATTAGACTCTCTGATCAAAAATCGATTGATACTGAAATGTACATATTAAAAATGGATGCAAAATGTTTGGAAAGAAAAATATTTTTAGAACAAGAATCTACTCAAAAAAGAGCAATTTGCAAATGGCGAAAAAATCGTTTTTTTCTCGAAAATTTCCTTCTTGGAGTACCCATATCCCCTCTCCCAGAGTACCTCTGGAGTTGACAATTTCTCTCCCCTACTTTCAACTCTAAATTTTTCATTTCAATTTCTTGTTCTCAAATTGTTAGCTCGGTTTGTCTAATGCATGATTGATTGAATGATCGAAAAATAAGATGAAATATGTGTTTTTAAAAAAGTCACAGTAGACAAAAAAAGATTTCAACACTTTTTTTTTCTAGAAAAATATTTTTTTCAACTTTCATCCAAATCTTTGCATTTTCCAGTAGTTTCCAAAAAAAAAAAAAAAAATGGATTTGAAACAGATTTTTAAATGCTGAAAAAACCATTTCAACTTAATGAAGAAAAAAAATCACCCCAAAAAAAACACAACATTACAAATCTAATGTTCTGGTTCTTAATTTCAAAAAGTTGAACTATAGTCTGTCTCATTTAACTTGACCATTACCAATACTTACACACTACTCTATCGCATTGTGTAAATACAACGCACAGTTGCCACAAATAATTTCAAAAGAAAACAAATAGTAAAGTCAACCCCACCTTACCCGGCAAATACAGCAAAGTAAAGCAAATGAACATGCTGATTTTTTTTTTTTAATGAAAATGAATTGAAACTTTGAAACATTACTTATTTGAAGATAATTTGAAGTAATAAGCACGATCTTTAATAATAATAATGGAAAATAACATGAAAAATGTAATTTTAATAGTGAAAATAGGTAGGTACTGATAACATTACATTTACAGTATTTTCATTTTTGGAAGCCAGTAAATATTATTTTTCATGGGCAATGCTTGACTTTGTTGTATTATGTAACGAAATTATGCAGTTGTAAACATCAAAACATTGCACATTTTGACAACGTAGGAAATTTTTGAGAGGTCAAGTTAAATGAGACAGACATAGGTATCTATTTTAAAATTCTTTGAAGAAAAATCGAGACTTTGACAGCTTTAACAACATGAAGGGCATCTATGACATTTCTGACAAAAAAAAGTGCGACTTTTGAACAAAAAACATCTACGTATTTTTAGTAATTTTGTTAAAAAGAGAATTTTCGACAATTTTTGGTAAAAAGCAAGACTATAAATTGGCAATTTTAGCAGAAAGTGGCTTTTTGGAAATTATTGACAAGAAAGTGATACTTTTTGGCAATTTCTAGCGAAAAAGCGAGACCTTTGAATTTAGATAATTTTTCGAAAAAAAGGGTAAATTTTTAGCAATTTCACTAAAAAGCAAAAATTTGAATATTTCAACGAAAAGAAATCATTTTTTGGAGTTTTTGACCCAAAAAAAATTGAAGGGCTAATGGTGAAAGTCGCCTTAGTCATTTTTTTGTTCACACAACTTTAAACATTTTTTTTTCATATTTCATAAATTTTAAAGGGAAAAATGAGTATTGTAATGCATTCTTGGATAGTTGAAGATGTTTTTTTAATGCTTGACCATAAATTTTTTACATTACTATTAAAGTAGGACAACAACGTTTTCATTGATTTGTACAAAAATTGCTTCTGAAGTTCTGACTAAGGCGACTTTCACAATTAGCCCTTCAATTATATCAATCATTTAAATTTAAAAAAAAAGACTGCTGAGTAGTTTTTGGAAATTTTAGATCAAAAAACAATACTTTTTGGGTATGGATAATTTTTCGAAAAAAAGGGGGAATTTTTAGCAATTTCACTAAAAAGACAGAATCTATCTCAAAAAGCAAAAACTTGATAATTTCAATAAAAAGCAATCATTATTGGCCCCAAAAAAATTGAATTTTCTGCAATTATTTAAAAAAAAAAGACTGGAAATTATGGATAAAAAAGCAAGAGAGACTTGCTGGAGAACTTGGATTTTTTGGTGGTTGGCAAAAAGAAAAACACTTGGACTTTTTTGGGAGGGGGGAGAAATAAGACTTTTTAAAAACACAATTAATTTCGCAAAAAATGCGATATTTTTACAATTTTTGAAAAACTTGGATTTTTTAGTAGGTATCTACCTATTTTGGCAAAAAGAAAAACTTTTGGACTTTTTTTTGAGGGGGGGGCAGAACTTTTTGGGAACACAATTTTAACAATTTTGCAAATTAACGCGATTTTTTCTATTTTTGAAAAAGCTAGAATTTTTGACAATTTTTGGTGAAAAGCAAGACTGATAATTTTGGCAAAAAGCAAGATTTTTTGACAATTATTAGCAAAAAAATTATACTTTTTCGCAATCCAAGGAATTTTTTGGTTAAAAAGCGCGAGATTTTGGAGAAAACTCCAGAAAAAAATCAGATTTTTTGGATTTTTTTTGCAAAAAAACGACCTTTTTTGAATTTTTTTGGCATTTTTGGCAGAAATCGTGGCTTTGACAATATTAGCAAAAGGCAGAGCTTTGTATAAACAATTTGAACTTTTAAAAATTAGCAAAAAAAAGTAACTTAAGCAGGGATGAAAAGCTAGCCGAAAGCTTAAAGCCGAAAGCTGAAAGCCGAGCAGATTCTCGCACTTAGCCAAAAGCTAAAAGTTTGCAAGTTTCATTTTTTCCAAGCCGAAAGCTAGCTAAAAGTTTCATTCTTTTGGCTTTTTCAAAGGCTTTTTTGCAGAATTGAATTCTCTAAATTTAGAAGAAACAAAAAAATGAAAAAATTTCATTCAATTTTATTTTAATGCGATTTAGTGAAATGAAATAAAAAGAAAATAATTCTAGCAATGAATATTCTCCACTATCACTAATTATGAAATCAATGTACCTGATCTAATTTTTAATTCCATCTTGTTGTAAATTGATGGCGTATCAGCTAAAAGTTTAAAGTCAAAAGCTGAAAGCCAAAAGTTAAAAGCTAAAAGCTTAATGAAATATAGCTGAAAGCTTTTAAATTGAAAATATAAGGAAAAGCCATTGGAAGCCGAAAGTCTGGCTAAAGCAAGCCTTAAAAATCAAGATAGCCGAAAGCTAAAGCCAAAAGTTTCAATTTTGAAATTTCAAGCTAAAAGCCAAAAGCTGAAGTTTCATTTTAAGGCTTTTCATCCCTGTACTTAAGTAACCAAAAATTCAAAAAATAAACAATCTTATCAAAGTCGTTGAAATTATTAATATAAGCAGGTGAAAAATTGATTAAAAAATTGATGAAGATCCTGTAAAGCATTTGAGATTTTTTTCTCGAATATCTCGCAGCTGAAATGTTGTGTTATTGTTGACTTGAAAATCTTCATTGTGAGAAAAGCAACGAAGATTCAGCCAATTCAAAATCAGTCCAACTAAGAGCACCCATCATGTATGTTTGCGATACCGATTATACGGGGCAGGGGGCAGGCCGGCAGGGGCATGAATGACGCACAATCGGAAAAACGGACTTGGACACAATCGATTAGATTTCCCATCTCGCCGCATCGTCGTTTCAAATAGAAACTTGTGCGATTTATCGAGCAGCGAGTGTCGCGTATAGTTTAATTTTATGCTTTTATTTTTTAATTAACACATTTCTCCAAACGTTCCATCATCAGCGAGCGACGCAGCGCAGCGATACTCAAGTAGGTAATGGGATTCAGAATTGGTTCTAATCAATTCGTCTGACTGCGCTGTTCGCATTTTAATTAACACTCGTCGGTGTGGAGGCGTTGGCGGTACATTGGCACAAGGCGACGACCAAGCTACCTACCAGTAAAAATAGAATGACTTTTACAAGAAAGTGAACAATAAACAATAACTCTGTAACTCTGACTATATACTGTCGTCCCACCTAAAAGAGATATATAGGTCTAATAAGAGAATATAGGTTCAGGTAGAGGTTGCAGCAGGTATAGTATTTGTCGCGTGCAATGCAATTTCCACAGCACTTAATCTTGTTTTTATCGATCGAATATTTCAAAAACGAAAGCATTTGCCATTTTATAGTACCTCTCGAGACTCGTAGATCAACAGACTGCGGAATGATAAATCCAGCGTATTGCCTCTTCCATCAAGGATGAATTTAGTGTAGATGGGCTGATGGCACCAGAATGTGGCATCTAGCAAAGTAGAGGTTGGGTTCGTACTTCGTAGCTGCCAGTGCCATGCCAGCGTCGCGTCGTCGCCGTCTCTCTCTCTGTCTCTCTCTTCTTGGTTTTGTATTGGAAATGTATCTGTAATTTTTGTACTAACGAACGCGCCGCGGACGGATGTTGAAAGGAAACCGCGTCTAATTGTGGGCAAGCAGGCGTTAACCTACATTTTGAGTATCTTTCATCGTTACTTATACTATACTCGTAGTCGTACTTATATACGTATACCTACGATAGGCAGGAAAACGTATCGCGTGGTATCTATCTCACCTCCAGATCGTATCTATAAACACTTAATATCCACCATCCAGCCATTCAGCCATTCAACTAAGAGTATATCTATTCAGCAGAAGCTCAATTCAAATACGTACCCAATTACTTTTATGCGAAGATCTAGGTATATATACCTAAGTAACTACGGTAGTTAGCACGTACTACAAATACGTGTAGGTAGAGCCAGAAGTACGCTATATAAGATCGCACAATATATTCTTTACAATATTGATGATCATTTATACAGTGCAATGAACGTGGATAATATGATTTGGGCTGGCATTTTGAAACAATCTTTAACAATAAAAGTAACACCTCACACAAGGAAAAGGAGCCTTTTTGAGCTCAAGCTCTCCAATTTGAACGAAACCATGCCAGGTGGAAAGGCCAAGTCCCAAAACCCATGTAACTGAATTCAAGAGCAATATTAAATTTGCACTCATTCTTTATGAAGTATGAATTTTTTCAGCAAAGTGAACCAATGTGAAAAATTCGTCCAGTTCAACTCTCATACATCAAAAATTAGGCTACCAGTTTCAAACCATTTAGGAGCCTACAGCGATTTTTTAATTTTTTCCAGAAATTTCAAATCACTCTGGAATGGTCAAACACTGACTAAAATTAAAGGTGCTGATGAAGGCAAAAATTTCAACCCTTCCAGCGGGATTTTAAATTTCTGGAGAAAGATGAAAAAATCATCTGAGGCCCCAAAATGATCTAAAACGAGTAATTCATTGATGTATGAGAGTTGAACTGGAGGAATTTTTCCCATTAGTTCACTTTGGTTGAAAAATTTTATATATCACGATAAAGTTTTAAAATCACCCTTAAAACAATTTTTAAATTTTTTTTTAAATTATCAAAAATTCAAAAATGAACTTCAAGGCCCAAATTTTGGGCTAAGGAGCCAAGTACTCAATTTGGATAGTGTTTGATCAAAAGCTAGATTTCCTACTTAGAATTTCTAACGAGTTAGATCTGAGCCTCTCGATTTCCCGATCATTTTTGAAAAGATTGATTAACGCGGCTTCATGATCAAAATTTCAGTTAAATATCAATTCATCAAAAATATCGATTTTTCAAAAAAAGTCATTTTGGTCATTTTTTTCAAATAAAAACAAAAACGAATAATTTTAAAAAATCGATCGATCGCTCTTCATCATCAAGATCGAAAATTGAAAAATTATTCTTGATCGGGAGGTATATTTTTGATGCTGAACTTGAGTTTTCATTTGGAACTGAATCGATAATTGAGATTTAAAATCAAAAATGAATCGATTTTCGATAAGGATCGATTTTTATCGAAAAGACTACTTTTGAAGCCGAACATTGAGTTTCAATTTCGATTTCGAATAAGGCAGATCCTGCGAAATCGTAAATCGAAAGTGAATCGATTTTGGTACCTCTACCTACTGTATAGTGCGATCAATCGATTTTCGATAATAATCGATTTTTTATCGGAAAGTCTATTTAGCCATAAGGTAATTTGCTACAAATTACTCCCAATTGGCAATTACATACAAGAAATGAAAGGTAATTGCTCGTAAATACGACAAATTACGGTTAATTACTAGTAATAACGGGTAATTACCGTTGATTACGGTAAATTACTCGTAATTACGGTAAATTACTCTTAATTACGGTAAATTACTCGTAGTTTTGGTAAATTACTCGTAATTTCTCATTTCGGTAAATTACTCCTAAACTCCTAATTTTGATAAATTACTCATAATTTTGATAAATGACTTGTAATTATGGTAAATTACCGGTAATTACGGTTAACTAGTGGTAATTAGGGTAAATTACCGGTAATCACAGTTAATTAGTTGTAATCACAGTAAATTACTCGTAGTTTTGGTAAATTACTCCTAATTTCTCATTTCTGTAAATTATTCCTAAACTCCTAATATAATGTAATTACGAGGAATTACCCTGTAATTACGGTTAATTACCCTGCAATTACGGTTAATTACGCTGCAATTACGGTTAATTACCCTGTAATTACGGTTAATTACCCTGTAATTACGGTTAATTACCCTGTAATTACGGTTAATTACCCTGTAATTACGGTTAATTACCCTGTAATTACGGTTAATTACCCTGTAATTACGGTTAATTACCCTGTAATTACGGTTAATTACCCTGTAATTACGGTTAATTACCCTGTAATTACGGTTAATTAGTGGTAATTAGGGTAAATTACTCGTAATTACGGTTAATTGGTAGTAATTAGGGTTAATTACCGCTTACTGTTAATCACAGTTAATTAGTGGTAATCATGGTAAATTACCAGTAATTACGGTAAATTACCAGTAATTACGGTAAATTACCGGTGATTACGGTAAATTACCTGTGATTACGGTAAATTACCGGTGATTACGGTAAATTACCGGTGATTACGGTAAATTACCGGTATTTTTGGTAAATTAACGAGAATAACACCAAATTACTGTCATAACTGGTAATTAAGGTGAGTAATGGCGATGGTAACTGGCTGTAAATGTCTATATTAATCAAGGTGAATTATTGGTAATCACTTCCATTTCAGCTCAGGTTTTCTCTACATCAATAGAAGTTCAAATTTTAGGATTTTGAGCTTTGGTTCTTAGTTCCCCCCCCCCCCCTTAATTCAGGTTGCAAACATGAGCACAGAACAACCTATTTTCGGTGGTTTTTTTTTCACAATTTATTATTGCAATTGCAATTTCAAGACATTTTGAACACTTTTTCATGCACTTTTCACCATGTTCCTTCAAATTTCATTACCTAATTTATGACAATTTTTGATTTTTGGACATTTCATCATTGTTTTTTTAGTTTTTTTACATTATTACAAATCACAAATTGGCAAATTCTACTGAACTTTCTTCACTTTTGGGTAATTTTGATAGATTTTATTGCATGTTTGAGCATTTTTACATCATTTTAATGCGTTTTCAGAAGTTTATCGTGCACTTTTGACAAAATTTGCAGAAATTTCATAATTTTTTGTGATTAAAGTGTTTTTATAATCCTTTTACTTGATGTTCTAAACAGTTTTACACTTTTTATTGGAGTTTCATATGCAAAATTTTTTGAAAATTTTACCTATTTTCCGCAATTTTTGAATGATTTTAATGCATTTATTCATGTTTTCAAGTCTTATTGGCATTTCATGCATCTTTCCATATATTTTATCTACTCAATTTTTAGAAAATATCTTCCGTTCAGGATGAAAATTTCTATTAATTTCAATGTTTTAATACGTCTTTCTCATTCAATTTCCGTTAAATTTTATTGAAATTTCAACAATTTTTATGTCGTCAAGTAATTTGAAGTTTTATTGCAATTTTAATTGGAATTTTGTCAAATTTTTCCAACTAACAATAAGACGTAGCCTAATTTACCACCATTTTGTGTTTTATTTTTCCAGGTATTCGATTTAGGATCATTGTGTTACGGAGCATTCACAGCGATAAAAATACTATCGATAAGTTGTATAATAATAAATTCAACTTCGTACTGCGCAGCGCCGTCGATGTCTTCATTAGGAATAGATAACGAATTAGAAGGCGCCCCAGAAGGGTACTACGCTTTTGTGGAATCTCCCAAGATGGAACCACCTCAAGTGAAACTACCACCATATATTAGACTGAATCGACCTTGTACAAGTGAGTTTTCCTATCATTGTTATAACTTCGGGGTAGCCAGGAAGGAACCAGTGCCATTATCATGGCCACACGCTTTTCAAACGCTGCATCATTCATACTCGTATATAAGTAGCCTACTCCGCACTTACCCACCTACCCATATTACGCGCATGACCCACGTACTCGTAGTTACTCGTATACTTATTTGAATTTGATAGAATGCATATTACTCGTATATGTGTATAGACATAGGTACCAGATGTACTGTGCACAATCTATATACGTAGGTTCGCAAACAGATAGGCATGTGAAATTACACGCGTATTGAGCCCGCGGAATTCCGTTCTTGAATAACGGTCAATGCCGTGTAAATAGGGTACATATTTTTCACGTAGCTGCCTACGAACGTACTCGTATGTGTAGTATGCGTCGCGTATGTGTACTTATTGTGTTGAACGTACTCGTAGTTACGTCCATCGTCCATGTCCGTAGCTTAAACTTAACGTAAAGTCAGTCGCGTGTTGGTAACTGGTTATTCAACGTATTACATAGGCACGATATGAAATACATATCATAAGTATAGGTATTAGGATTAGATATAGGTAAAGGGATAAGTTTACGTAGGTATATCCATGTATTGCAGCAACATCTAGAGCAAGTTGCAGGTTACCTACACAAAAACTACATACTGTATCTACATACTACCTATAGTACATAACTATAGCTAGGTTCGAGTAGGTATAATCTGGCCGCAAGACAATTCTTCCGGTTCGCTAGTCACCAAACACGAGCACCATTAAATTAAACGCATAATTAAAAGTACGACATGAAGAAGTACCTACTGAAGTAGATATGCCCGAATCTATTTCGAGCTTTGGCAATCCTTCAATTAAAGTCATAAATCTATAGGTTACACGATACGTTGAACACTTCCAGCGTATAACTTGGTCAAGTTCACGATGCAAGTTCAGCATGATACGAATTATTCTGAAACATCTCCGGAATCTACAACGTACCTATAGCTAAAGATCAAGCTGAACTAGTTCATTTCTGAACCCTGTGTCTTCCAGGCGAGGGTTTACATTCGCTAGTGGGTTTATTTCGTGATCCAAAATTTCTCAAATTTGGGACGTCGTAACTCATTAGGAGAAAAGTGAACAACCGTTCATTTTATAATACATAAAAGGATAAATTGAGAATGAAAGCAAAATATGGCTATAAGTCTCATCAGTTTTAGATCTTGATGCTCCAAAATTGGATTAAATCGTTATAAAATACCACATTACTTCAATTTTTCGCACTTTTCGCCAAAATTTGAGAGCTACAAGGACATTGCTGAGGGATCGTATCCGAAAAAATAGGTGAAAATTCAAATTCAGCATCTTTAAATTAGTACCTACCTACCTATAGAAATCGACAAGTCGGACCACATTTTTGGAATTTTTCATGTTTTTCTTCAGCAAAATTGACAATGAGAAGGGGTGGTGTAATGTACTGAGGACACCTTCGAAACTTCACCGAAGATGTGCCAAACGTCATTTTAATTTTCTTTTTTTTTGGAATTTCAACTGATTGATAATTTTTGAAGCATAGAATCAGGGTTGCGGGAGGGAGGGAGGGAGGGGTTCAAAGTAGTCGGATCGAAAAAATAAGTGGATCCTTACAACCCCCAGGGGTGTTGAAATCCAATTTCGAAAATTGATAGCTCGAAGAGAGTATTTGAAAAGGTGACCTACGCTGTAATTTTTTTTTAATATTTTAAATGATAATATTTAGTTCTGGAAATCATTATGAAAAGTTGAGCTTTCACAATAAAAATTCAAACTTTGAGCTTTTCAGTTTCGATTACATAATCATAATCTTTAAGCCATCCTCTGTGAAGTCCTGTTAACAGATTTGCTCTCAGTTTAATCAATTTTGAGATATGAGATGTCAAAGATTGGCACCTTCGAAAAAAATTTGCAATACGTGAAAATTACGATGCTCAACACCCCCTCCCCCTCCCCCTCCTCTTATTGAAGGTCTGAAACAAAAAAGATTATTATTATACTTACTACTACACCATCTAGGAGAACTCGTAAAGAACAGTTGAGCAAAATCGGAAGTTCGACTTCGTTTCTGGTTCGGGTTGATATGGGTTCAAAAAAAGTAATTCAAAAATTTGATATAAAAAGTAAAAAAAATAAACGCATCAAATTACTTGAAAATGAAAAAAAAAATTAGGTATAGGTAGGTACAAAATATAGCAAAAATTGCGAAATTTTTTATCAGAATAAGCAAAATATTACAAAAATAACCCACACAAAATTTTTCATAAATTGAAAAAAAACCTGCTAAACCTTTCATGTGTTTTTAAAATTGTTAAAAATGACAAAAACTTGACAAATTAGATCAAATATTCACGATAAAGTTACCTAAAACCCTTGAAAATGAGCAAAAATACGATATGAAAATCGTTAATGATTAAAGAAGAAAAAAATTGACGAAATTTCAATAAAATTAAGTAAACGTGAGCAAAAAATGAAAAATACCAAGAAATCTGCTTAAAATTATCAGTCACATTTCCCAAAATCCTATACTAAAATTGTTGAAAATTGACGAAACCTAACTAAAATAACGCATATTTCATAACGGTGCTAAAATGAATAAAAAAATGACCCAAAGTATTTATTAAGCCAATAAATATTTGAATAAAGTAATTAGAGTAAAATCATATTTGATAACGTAGGTACATATTTCAAAAGTTGTAAAAATGTCGATGAAATACCCAAAATTGGCGAAAAAATGATTGAAAATGATCAAAGAAATTGACCAAATGCCATAAATAAATGGGAAAAAACCGCCAGTTTTTACATCATTTTTTTTTTCATAAAACTCTTTTGATTTTGAAGATGCAAAAATTAGATATCAAAAATCGTTAATACGTAGATACCTATTTCTCGTGATTACCGACGATTTTTTGTGAATTATAATCACCGGTAATTTTTGATAAAATAGGTTAGGTAATTTTTGACAAATCGTAGGTAATTTTTGGTAAATTACTGGTATAATTTTTGGTAATAATTACTCACAGTTTTGGTTAATTACTTTTTTGGTAAATTGAACAAGTATTTGGTAAATTAAGTATCAAGCTTAGCAATTTTTGGTAAATTACGGGTAATTTTTTGGTAAATTATGGGTAAGTTTTGGTAAATAAGTACCCTTGGTAACCTTTGAAAATTAATTAGTAATTTTTATTTTTTGATAAAATAAAAGACAATTTTTGGTAAATTACGGGTAATTTTTGGTAAATTACGGGTAATTCTTGGTAAATTACGGATAATTCTGGGTAAATTACGGGTAATTTTTGGTAAATGAAAATTTTTTTGGTAAATTACGAGTAATTTTTGGTAAAGTGGGGTACTTTTTTGGCAAATTGGGGTAATTTTTTGGTAAATTACGGGTAATTTTTGGTAAAATACGGGTAATCTTTTTTGGTAATTTTTAATAAATTAGTAATCTTGGTAAGTAATTTTTGAAAATTATTAATAATTTTTATTTTTTGATAAATAAAAGACAATTGTTGGTATCGTATTTTATTTTCTATTTTTTGGAAAAACATGCGTAATTCTTGGTAAATTGGTAATCTTGGTAATCTTTGAAAATTATTAGTAATTTTTGGTGAACTACGGGTGGTTAATGATTAAATACGGATAATAATTTTTAGTAAAACATGAGTAATTTTTGGTAAATTAGAAATCTTGGAAAGCTATTAAAATTATTAGTAATTTTTATTTTTTGATAAACAAAAGACAATTTTTGGTAAATTACGGGTAATTTTTGGTTAATTGGGGTAATTGTTGGTAAATTACGGGTAATTTTTAGGTAATTACGGGTAATTTTTAGGTAATTACGGGTAATTTTTAGGTAATTACGGGTAATTTTCAGGTAATTACAGGCAGTGTTGTCATAACGTTATTCATAACGTAACGAAAAAACGAAAAAACGGAAAAAACTGGAATTTTTTCCGTTATAATAACGTAACGATAAACGAAAACGAAATTTGTTGCAGAAGAAACCGTAACGAAATTATAACGTTACAAAAAATCTTAATGCTATAACGAAACGGAAAACGAAAAAAATTCCGTTATTTTTTCGTTTTTTTTCCGCTTTTTTTTCCGCTTTTTTCTTCAATTTTTTGGGAAAAATGATTAAAAAATGATTAATCAATAAAAAATTGAAAAAGTTGGTTTGAAAATTGAAAAATACTGTAGGGAACCCTGCCCTATGATGGCGCAGTTCCTAAGACGGCGCAATTCAAATTTCTGGCATCTGGCAGCGCTGATGTAAAAACCAACTGCACCCTGTCTTTGTGCTTCACATTCTTGACTTTTTACTGTAGTCATATTCGCTTGAACAATTACCTTGCGTTCTTGAAAACGTATTTTTCTTTTCTTGCTTAAAAATTCGATCATTTCGAATTTTTGGTGGAAGCTCTTTCAAATTGGTTTCATTTCTAAAAGTGACTGAAAGTATCTTATAATGTGCGAAATTTCATCTACTTTCTAATGCGCTACTCAGTTTTTTCATTAGAGTTCATGTTCATTCATAAATTGACTGAAATTTGAATTTGTATAACCAGTCCTATGATGGCGCAGCCGCAAAAGCAGGCGCTTTTCAGCAACAAAAACAGGTAGATTTAGGTGAATCCTGTAGTAGTGTATATAGTGTGCCTAATCTTACATGTTTCTGTTCAAAATATTTCATAAAAAGGTATTATTGCGAAAATATTGAAAAAAGTGGGATTGTCAGCCAAATCACTAAAAAAACTTCGGGAAATATTTAATCGAACGACAAAAAAGGTGGTTTGAACGACAGGCCAGTCTTACGACAATAAGAGGGGTATTAACGACAAATTAGGTGCTAAAAACAGAAGCTTTTAAACGACTAAACAGGTAGTCATCACGACTATTTTTGTTTATGAATCACGACTAGTTCTCCCGACAGATATGAGCGTTAGAACGACAAAGTATGATTTTCAGCGACAACTAAATCATTCTGTACTTGGGTGTAGTGTTTGAACTGCACATAATTGGTTCAATAGAATATGATAAAGTTGTAATTAAAAACTGTCTACATTTTGCCACTTCTCTAGATGTGTCTTTAAAGGAGTGGATCTCTGGGTATCAATGGGCTGCTCAAAACAAACAAGTGATTCAAATTCCAGGCGATTCCAGCGCTGCTTCCTTTTTTTTCACCATCTCCAGCATAGCCAAACACTCAATTACTCCCAAATTGATCAAAACCTTCAAATCTGCAGACAAACATTGGAAAACTTTTGACAAATTCCTCAAACTCACACATGGAATTTGGAAAATCAGCATTGTACCGAACAATTTGAAATTATCAACTTGCTCATGCCTTTATTTCATGAAAAGAACAACATGTAAACATGTACTTGGAATGCAAAGTTGTCAGAAATGGGTTTGGGAACCCCCCCCCCCCCCCGAGGCGAAATCCATTTCCTTCGGCCAAAAACGCAAACTTGGGAGGCCAGATAAATCCAAAAGGGCACTATTGGTGCAATGAAACTTTTTTTTCCTATCAATTTGCAAATGTGTAGTCTTTGTAGTCTCTTTTTAATTGTATAAATTGCCGTTTTTTAATCATAAAATTAGTCGTTCCTAGATACTATTGTGTCGTGAATTTCGCTTATCCGGTTGTCGTGTAAAATAATTATTTGTCGTTGAATGCATTTTTTTACCGTCCAATATAAAATGCCTGTCGTTGAAGTACTTTTTTTGTCGTGTTTTTTGTGGGCCGTGGTATTTATTTTTTCTGTCGCTTAAACCCCTTATTTTTGTCGTGCATTCCCCCTTTTTTGTCGTAACGATAAATCATACCCAAAAACTTCTAACAGCCTCAAACAAAAAAATTGGAGGTAAATTAGGGATCGTAATACATTTAAAATAATAATTTCAATCGAATTCAAACGATATAGTTACAGTTTTACATTTTAATTGAATTTGCGCCGTCTTAGGAATGGTTTTGCGCCGTTGGCACATTTGAACTGATTCACAGTTCATTTGATTGAGACAAGAGATTGAAACCAAAAGTTTTACGTTTCTAGTGGTAAGTAGTAGATAGTCTGAGGGACCTTCCATCAAATTTTTGTCCATTTTGGTTAGATACTTTAGGAGCACCAGGCTTCAGAAAAAAAATTGCGCCATCTTAGGGCCGGGTCCCCTACTTGAAAATGAAATTGATGTAAAAATTTATGAGCAGAAATATACACATGTATTGAAAAATCAAGGTGTCTAACAGGTCCTATACTGGCCCCATTAGTCCTATTGAACTCCTGCTTTTTTTTCAATAGGTAAGACTTTTTTCAAATTTTAAATTTTTCCTCCTTTTAACGGAATTTTGAACAAACTTTGTAGAAAAGGGCTCATTTTTGACTTTGCATAAAGTGGCTCAATTGACATAAAAGTTCACCTATTAAAAAAATGTTGCAAAAATAGAGAAAAGTGCTTAAAACTAAAAGTTGGAATGAAATTGCATAAAGTTACTGAGAAATGAAGGTACACTTCAGGTATACTGACCAATCTTGTACTTTTTTCAGTTTTTTTCAGAGAAACCCCCAATTTGGGCATTTTTGTGCTATAACGAAAAACGAAACAAAATAACGAAATAACGGAAAAACAAAATGATGTAATAACGTTAAACGAAAAACATAACGTAACGGGATTATCTGTGCAACGAATGTGTATTCGGCACATACAAAAACCTCCGATGTACCTAGTCTTTGTACTGGTCTCGGAAACGTACCTTGTTTGATAATGCATCTAAAACGGCGATTAATCTCGTTGCCTCAGTGGTGTAGTGGAATGCACGCTGGACCGGCAATCCGGAGGGCCTGGGTTCGATTCCCAGGCTGGGCACGAATTTTTCGTACGTTAGATGCATTAGAAAACAGGTCAATTATAGGTCAGTAAAAGAAAAGAGACGTCTTCTTATTTGAAATAACAGAAAAATAACGTAACAAAAAAGTTCACAAATCTGAAACGAAACGATATAACGTAACGAAAAAAAATTTCGTTATGACAACACTGATTACAGGTAATTTTTAGTTAAACATGAGCAATTTTTTGTAAAATGGTAACCTTGGTAATGTTTGAAAATTATTAGTAATTTTTGGTAACTGAAAGACCATTTTTGTAAAACAATGAGTAATTTTTGGTAAATTTGAGTAATTTTTGGTAAATTTGGGTAATTTTTGGTAAAACATGAGTAATTTTTGTTAAATTAGGTACGGTAATTTTTGGTAAATTTTGAGTATATTTTGGAAAATTACTGGTAATTTTTTGGCAGATTACTGGTAATTTTTTGGCAAATTACAGGTAATTTTCAAGTAATTACGGGTAATTTTTGGTAAATTGGTAACTTTGGTAATGTTTAAAAATTATTAGTAATTTTTGGTAGATTACAAGTATGAAGTAATTTTTGGTAAACTGGGGTAATTTTTTGGTAGATTACTGGTAATTTGTGGTAAAATATGGGTAATAATTTGTGGTAAATTACGGGTAATTTTTGGTAAAACATGAGTAATTTTTGGTAAATTAGTAACCTTGGTAATCTTTGAAAATTATTAAGTAAGTAGTAATTTTTGGTATATTATGAAAGACAATTTTTGGTAAATTACAAGTTATTTTTGGTAAATTACGAGTACTTTTGGGTAAATTACTGGTAATGAATGATAACATTCTATAAATTTTTATTTTTTTATTCGTAATTTTTGGTGAATTACTGAGCTTGGTGATTTTTTGGAAATTATTGGTAACTTTTGGGAAATTGCTAGGTCTAATAATTTTTGGTAGGTACCTAAATTACGGGTAATTTTTGGTAAATTATAGATACTACTAAGCTGAGTAATTTTTGAGAATTATTGGCAATTTTTGGTAAATTTCAAGTGATTTTTGGTGAATTGAGCGTACTTCTTGATAAATTAAGAGTAATTTTTTTCATTTTTTGGTAAATTACAGGTAATTTTGGGTAAAGTGCGGGTATTTTTTGGTAAATTACTGGAGCTAAGTAATTTTCGACAAATTACGGATGCATAATTTTAATTTTTGAAAACCCGAATACTTAATACCTATTTCTAACACCAAATTCTTAACCAAAAACCGCTCCAATCATTCAAATTCGATAATGGGCAGTTACATATAATGCCGAGGTCATTGACCTCACCAACGAGTTATTTCTTGCTTACAAACACCTATACTTAGTACTTGAACTTACACATTATGTGTCAGGTGTAGGTGCCACAAAGGTAAACAAAAACAATTATATAAAATACACGAGGTACGAGGTATAGACTACACTTTCGTACAGGCATTTTCTCACGACAGCTTCATCACTCTTCACATTGATGAGGAAGTCTTCAGCTCGCGCGCTTGAACGTGAACCCAAATCAAATTCATACAACGAGAACAATTATGCGAAAATTCATTATAATTAACTCCGAAGTCCGAATTACGGTCCCCTTTTGTAAAAAATATACACCTAGGTGCCACTGCCTACGTTCTACGTTTTATTGGTACGTGCGTTTTTGAGCTCTTTTTTCTCAACGTAGAAGTACTACGTAGTCGTAGATGAATTTTCTTTGTGCGTGAGCAAGAGCAGCACCACACCACGTAGTTGCAAGGTTTTCCTCGAGTGAAGAAGAGGTAGACTGACGAGTAGGTATGAGTATATGCATTCGCGAGTCGTCGTCGCCAATTAATCTGTCTGAAGTCGATTTACGCGGTTGACATGTTTATAGAGCGTGAATAAATAATAATAAATGTAATAAGCGGTACGTCGAGGTTTAGGTATAGGGTAATAGGAAACTTCTTTAACATTTTTACGTCTTATATTATTACATATAGGTAGGTATTCCTACTTACATACACCGATGGTACAATACTCATTGCTCACGCAGACCTCACATCATATACCATAATATACTGTACAACTGTACCTATGTTAGCATGTACAAATATAACAAACCGGAAAATACGAGAGCATCAAAGCGACCAACTATAACGAATAGCTAAGTTCGAGTATTTGTTTTTTTGATTTATTCGCGGTTTCTCGATTCTCAAGTTGATTCTTTTGTATATGGCCTACCTATTCTGATAGTTCGGTTACGAGAACTTCTCCGCGAGCATATTTCTCAAACCAAAATTCATTCTTGTCTTATGACCGCGAAAAAATCGTACTTAATTACGTACATAGGTAGGAATTAGGAAGCAGGGGTCCATAATCTATGAATCTGCGTCACCTCGTAGACTATATGGCCAATATTCGTTATATTCGGTTACATGTACTTGCATAAATAAATACTCGTAAGTGAGTACCTCTACCTACCTATATGTATAAAAATACTACACATGGGTATACATACAGTATTGTACGAGTATGCATACAATGTAGGGCAAAGAAGCCTATATATACGCGCGAATACATACTCGTGACATTACAATAAACTACCAACCTATTGGACGAGATGACTACTTCATATTTTTGACATAAGCAACTCGACAGTCGAGCAGCGCGTTCACAATGGTCAAATATTTTAAGTGAAAATCAAAATTCCCATATGTCAAATGTGAACTGTACTTTACTTGTATTCTGACGTTGGACACCTACTGCTTTGTGTTTGTTTAAGGTATTGGAAAACGTATCAGTTCGCCCAATGCGAATAAAAAATCATTAAACAATTTATGCGGTGATCTCAACAAAGGGGCCATACCAGCCAATCCAATGAATCAAAATATTTACGGTACTCCGTACCCGTTGTAAGTATCTAATACCTACTTTTATGTAGACGATATGATTTTAGGCTATTTTAATCATATTCAAGTACACTAATGTAATGGAGGAAGGGTTTTCCGAAAGCTCAGGCATTAACTAGGTACATGATTGTGATCAAAATTTTAATTCATACCCCCCAAAAAAGTACCTATTTTTTTCACCCTAAAAAAATTAATTCCAAAAGTGTTGATCAAATTCACCAAAATTTCAGTATCGATTGATTGAAAAATGATTCAAGAATTCACATGAGAATTGAAGAATTATAGCAATGATTCGATTCAATTATGAATAAACTTTGATTCAGAAATAAATAATGTTCCAAACTTTAGTGTAGTTAATTGAAAACTTTGAAATTTCATTTTTGGCAATGAATAAAATGAACTTTATAAGTCTATGGAAAAAAAAAATTGAAAGAAATTTTCCAAGCAATTCTGGCGTCTTCAGCAAAAATAGAATTTTTTCCAGCATCTTTGTGTATTTTACAAGAAAACGTAAAACTTATCCCAGACGTGTAAAAATGATCCAACCAAGTCATAACCAGCTTTTGAGAAATTTCACCACAAAATTGACATTTTAGCAAAGTATTTATTTCACCAATTTTCAAACTCGAAATTTGGTCAAAAATTCCAAAAATTATTAGGTACCTAAACGCAAGTCTTTTTTATGTCACGTCACTTCTTTTTTGGTGGCATGCTAATTCGCGATAGTTTAAAATCCAAAGTTTTTGAATTCCCCCCTCCCCCCGCCTCCCTCCAATGAAACATCCAAAAAGAATTGATTTTCGCCTTTTTCTGTCCAAGAAGTTCTCTTTTGGTTCCAAAATAATTTCCAAACAAAAGTTCTGTTTTTGCTATAAACTTGCTCATGAGATTGTTTTGTTTTTTTTTTGAAGGCGGAGAAGATTTTTAAAAACCGTTAATTTTTGGCAAAACAGTCAAAAAATGTTCATTTTTGCCAAAATTGCCAAAAAAGGTCAATTTTTTCCAAAATTCCCAAAAATATCCATTTTTGCCAAAATTCCCAAAAAAATCAATTTTTGACAAAAGTACCAAAAAATGTCAATTTTTGCTAAAATTGCTACAAAAAGGTCAATTTATCCAAAATCGCCAAAAAAAGAAGTCAATTTTAGCCACCATTGCCAAAAAAGTCAATTTTTGCCAAAATTCCCAAAAAAGGACCATTATTGCCAAAATTGTCAAAGAGGTGCATCTTTGTCGAAATTGTCAAAAAGTTCAAATCTATCCAAAATTGCCAAAAAAAAGTCCATTTTTGCCAAAACTGCCAAAAAAGAGGTCAATTTTAGCCGCCATTGCCAAAAAAAGGTCTATTTTTGCCAAAATTGGTAAAAAGGTCAATTTTTGCCAAAATTGTCAAAAAGGTCAATTATTGCAAAATTGTCAAAGAGGTCCATTTTTGCCAAAACTGCCAAAAAAGAGGTCAATTTTAGCCGCCATTGCCAAAAAAGGTCAATTTTTGCCAAAATTGCAAAAAAAGGTCAATTTTGCAAAAAGTGCCAAAAAAGGTCCATTTTTGCCAAAATTGACAAAAAAGGTCAATTATTGCCAAAATTGTCAAAGTGGTTCATTTTTGTTAAAATTGTTAAAAAGTTCAAATCTATCCAAAATTGCCAAAAAAAAAGGTCCATTTTTGCCAAAACTGCCAAAAAAGAGGTCAATTTTAGCCGCCATTGCCAAAAAAGGTCAATTTTTGCCAAAATTGGTAAAAAGGCCCATTTTTGCCAAAATTGTCAAAAAGGTCATTTCTTGCCAAAATTGTCAAAAAGATCAATTTTTGTCAAATTTGCCAAAAAAATTAATTTTTGCCAAAACTGCCAAAATTCCTTTAAAAAAAGGTCAATTTTTGCCAAAAATCTTAAAAAATAGGTCAATATTTGCCAAAAAAAAGGTGAATTTTTGCCAAAATTGGTAAAAAGGCCAAAAAGGTCAAATTTATTCAAAAGTGCTAAAAAAAAGTCCATTTTTGCCAAAATTGCCAAAAAAGGTCTATTTTTGCCAAAATTGCCAAAAAAGGTCCATTTTTGCCAAAACTGCCATGAAAAGTCCATTTTTACCAAAATTGCGATAAAAGGTCAATGTTTGCCAAAATTTCCAAAAAATGACAATTTTTGCCTAATTTTCCAAAAAAGGTCAATTTTTACCAAAATTGCCGAAAAAGGTCCATTTTTGCCAAAACTGCCAAGAAAAGTCCATTTTTACCAAAATTGCGATAAAAGGTCAATGTTTGCCAAAATTTCCAAAAAATGACAGTTTTTGCCAAATTTTCCAAAAAAGGTTAATTTTTGCCAAAATTACCGAAAAAGGTCCATTTTTGTCAAAATTACCGAAAAAGGTCCATTTTTGTCAAAATTGCCAAATAGTCCTACTCTAGCAACTATTTTTCAAAAACTCCTGTTTTTGCCAACTTTTTGTCAAAATTCTCAGAAAATAGTTTTTTGATAAAATAGTCAAATATGGTCGTATTTTTTGCTAAAATTGTTAAAAAATTTGTGCTTTTTGACAAAATGTCCAAAAAGCATAGACTTTTGTCTTGCTAGAATGTCCTCCTGGTTTTGTTTCAAAGTTTGCCAAACAGAAGTCCTGTTTTTTCACAAAATTTCCAAAAAGCATATTTTTTGCTAAATTTAATCCCCCCCCCCCAATTTTATCATTTCCCCCCAGTTTTTAATGACAATTTTTCAGCACGTTTAAACTTTTACATTTTCAAAAATTTACGATAAAATTTGAAAAATTTACATTTTTTTCAACAACTTTGAATTTTTTCTGCTTGACAAAAATTATCTCAGACAGAAAAAATGTTTGTTTGCAATCCAATATTGACTAATTGAATCCATTTAAGAGTACGAGGGGGGATTTTCAGCCACCTTCCAGTCTCTAATGCAAACCTGAGGCTCTCCAGAACCACCAGAAAGAACTCACTTTTGCAAAACTGAAATTGAACCACGCTGGGCTTCGGGAAAAACGCTCCTTACTTAATTGATATGAATTTTTTTATTTAATTGCCTAATTACGTTATTGTTTTTCTACCTACTTCTGTCAAACAGCGAGTTAATTAAAAATAAAACGTTGGAGTTCTTCAGCAGAACTTTACCGATATTGAAAGCCGATGAAACTATTCCAAAAGTAGCAACACTTCAGGCAGAACCACAATATTATTTATATCAGCAACCAAGCAACGCGTGAGTACAAATATATGTACCTAATAGAATTAGACCTACATTTACCCACCTATATACAAATTCATCTACGAAAAATGATAATTTTTTCAACCAATCACCTGAAAAAAAGGCATCAGATCAGATCCGCATATAAAAATTTTGGAAAAAAAGAACTAGAAAAGAGCTCATTCGCCTCTTTTCAAACTACTCCAGCAAAGGCCATCTATCTGGCAAAAAATTAAAAATCTTCATCTCACAAAACAAGCGAAATATCCCATTCCCACCCAATGACATAAAATTTGTCTACATACACAATGATGACTTATAAACCCAATTTTTTTTTCATTTACATAGAAAATTACACCAACGAATAAAACGCTCCGGTTCGTCTAATTCGAGCGACACGATAGAAAAAAAGCAAGACACCAACTCGCAAACATCCAGTTCAAATGATAACGTTACTCGCAGACAATCGAGAAAATTTTGCGACAACGATCAAGGAATGTAAGCAACTGCAACACCTGTTGCATTCAATAAAAAAAAAAAAAAATCCGATGCAATTTATTCGCGAAATAACATCCGTTTCATTGTACTTTTTCCGGCAGATGGTGTATACTCTATAAACTGATACAAAGTCAAGTATTTCGGTCTGTAAACGCACAAAAACGTCAAGACGCCCCGCATTTAGAATACAGAACGAGCGCTGACGCTGCATCTACCCAAAATCCTATGCCTGCCGATGGTCCAGCCACCCCTTGTCCGGCCAGAGTGGAATATGCGACTCCGGTTTTCGCTAGAAATCATCAAGGTATATGGAGATACGTTGTGCAAATACCGTACGAGGGATATTTCACTCAAACCATCGAAGTAATCAAATGCACGTAAGTATCACGTCACCTTTTTTACATAAATAAAGCATTATCTCGAAATTTTCTCAATTTCCCCTTATATTATTATTTGATTATTCAGCAACCAAAAATGCTTCTATATGGAAGGCGGTTGTTTATCTTCGCCTCGTTGGGTTAGTTTATTAGTAGCTGAAATATATTATCCGGAAACAATCACGCCGATAAATCGCAGACCACCGGTTCACAGGAGTCCGGTGATGAGCGACGATCCTCCTCCAATTGACGATTTTCGAAATTATCAACAACAGTATTTACACAAACGAGCTGTACCCTCGAGCAGTGAGACGAAATCATCATCTAACACCAGAAAAGTACACTGCGACGGTGTCGACGAATTAGGATGTTTCCAGGTGAGCAAAAACGTACAAAAAACAACAATATTCGTGAGAAAATTTACATCAGTTTAATGAAATCATTTCTTAATAATTTTATAATGGACTAAATTGTTGAAAATCGCATCAAAAATATAAATAATTGATAAAATTCAACAAGATATTGTGAAAAAATTGCTTGCACATGAAAAACGACAATACGAGTTATGAATTTTCGTCTAAGCAAGGTCGTTTTTTAAAAAGTACCGCAAATACACTCGTGCATTTGCATATTTGAAAAAAACCACCTTAGAAGTCATAATTCCCCATCTAGCTAATGTCATTCTTCAAAAACTACTTGATGCCCTCAAAATGAGTGTCGTTTTATAAAAACTACCCCAAATAAAAACGTGTATTTGAAAACAGATTTAAGAGTGATGATTTTCCGTTCAGCTAATGTTGTTTATCAAAAACCACCCCAAATAAATACCTTGGTTCAGGAAACCATCACTAGAAATGGGTAAAACGTGATAAAATATTGCAAAATTCAAGAAAAATCCAGTAAAAAATGTCCAAAGTGACAGAAAAATTGTCAAAATTGACCAAAAATTGCTCAAGTAATCATCAAAATGCAGAGAAATTTTGCAAAAATTACAATCACTGAAAATTACCAAAAATGAAAGAAAATTCGATAAAAATGAATCCCTAAAATTTTTCAAAAAACCGCGTCGAATAAAAAATTGATTAAAATACCATTAAAATAAATATTTCAAAATGTGGAGGGAACTTTTTCAAAAATACACCACATTATGGAACATTGCCAAAAACTGTTGAAAACCCAACGCAATTTAGCTAAATTTTGCAAATTGCTTGAAAATTTGATAAAATACTGGTGACAAATTATCATAAAAACAAAAATTGCCAAAATTAGGTAATATTGAATAAAATTTAGCAAAAACTTTTTTATGTTGAGAAGAACAGGACTGCTCGGCAATTTTATCAAAAATGAACTTTTTTGACATTTTTCTCTTAAGAATTGACACTTTCTGAGAATTTTGACAAAAGAATTGAAATTTTTCAGCAATTTTGGTAAAGACAGGATTTTTCTGGCAATCTTGCCAAGAACAGCAATTGCTTGACAATTATATCAAAAACTGACTCTTTTTGGCATTTTCCCTCAAAAATTGACTTTTTCTAAGAATTTTGACCAAAAAATTGAATTTTTTTGACAATTTTGGCTAAAAAGAGATTTTTGGGTGATGTTGAAAAGAACAGGATTGTTCAGAAATATTAGCAAAAATTGACTCTTTTTGACATTTTTTGCCCAAAAATTGACATTTTTTGAGAATTTTGACCAAAAAAATAAGAATTTTTCATCAATTTTGGTAAAAACAGGATTTTTCTGGCAATCTTCCCAAGAACAGCAATTGCTTGACAATTATATCAAAAATTGACTCTTTTTGGCATTTTCCCTCAAAAATTGACTTTTTCTAAAAATTTTGACAAAAAAATTGAATTTTTTTGACAATTTTGGCTAAACAGAGATTTTTGGGTAATGTTGAGAAGAACAGAACTGTTCGGAAATTTTAGCAAAAATTGTCTCTTTTTGGCATTTTTCTTCAAAAATGGACTTTTTCTAAGAATTTTGATCAAAACATTGAATTTTTATGACAATTTTGGCTAGAAAGAGATTTTTGGGTGATGTTGAGAAGAACAGGACTGTTCAGAAATTTTAGCAAAAATTGACTCTTTTTGGCATTTTTTTCAAAAATGGACTTTTTCCAAGAATTTTGATCAAAACATTGAATTTTTATGACAATTTTGGCTAAAAAGGGATTTTTTGGGTAATGTTGAGAAGAACAGGACTGTTCAGAAATTTTAGCAAAAATTGACGACTCTTTTTGCCCAAAAATTGACATTTTTTGAGAATTTTGACCAAAAAAAAATAAGAATTTTTCATCGATTTTGGTAAAAACAGGATTTTTTTGGCAATCTTGCCAAGAACAGCAATTGCTTGACAATTATATCAAAAATTGACTCTTTTTGGCATTTTCCCTCAAAAATTGACTTTTTCTAAGAATTTTGACAAAAAAATTGAATTTTTTTGACAATTTTGGCTAAAAAGAGATTTTTGGGTAATGTTGAGAAGAACAGAACTGTTTGGAAATTTTAGCAAAAATTGACTCTTTTCTTTTTGGCATTTTTCTTCAAAAATGGACTTTTTCCAAGAATTTTGATCAAAAAATTGAATTTTTTTGACAATTTTGACTAAAAAGGGATTTTTTGGGTGATGTTGAAAAGAACAGGATTGTTCAGAAATATTAGCAAAAATTGACTCTTTTTGACATTTTTTGAGAATTTTGACCAAAAAAAATAAGAATTTTTCATAAATTTTGGTAAAAACAGGATTTTTCTGGCAATCTTGCCAAGAACAGCAATTGCTTGACAATTATATCAAAAACTGACTCTTTTTGACATTTTCCCTCAAAAATTGACTTTTTCTAAGAATTTTGACAAAAAAATTGAATTTTTTTGACAAAATTTTGGCTAAAAAGAGATTTTTGGGTAATGTTGAGAAGAAAAGGACTGTTCGGAAATTTTAGCAAAAATTGACTCTTTTGACATTTTTTCCCCAAAAATTGACAGTTTTTGACAACTTTTCGTCAACTCATAAAAATTTGACACTCTGAGAATTTTGACAAAAAACGTAGACCTTTTCGACAATTTTTGCAAAAAATAGAAATTTTTTGAGCGATCTTGGCAAGAACAAGACTGTTTGTGAATTTTAGCAACAATTGACCATTTTTGACATTTTCTCCCAAATTGATACTCTGTGAGAATTTTGACGAAAAAACTGGATTTTTTGACATTTTTAGCAGAACGGGATTTTTTTGGGCGATCTTGACAAGAACAGGAGTTTTTGACAATTTTATCAAAAATACGACCCTTTTTGACAATAGTGCCAAACATGTGCACTTTTTGACCATTTTGCCAAAAATTGACGCTTTTTGACATTTTCCCCAAAAATTGACACTTACAAATTCGTTAAAATGATATTTAAAACAAGTTTAAAATAATTTAAAGTTGAGACGCTCAAAGTATCAAGAAAAAAAAAGGGTTGAAAATTAATTTTTTTAAAATTAACAAAACTTTGAAATGGAATAAAAAACTGTACAATTTAAATAAAAATCTCTGGAAAAAAACACAGGTTGAAAAAATTACAGTAAATTTTTCTTGAGAGCTACAAAAAATCTAACACAACTGACATGAAATGAAACTTTGAAAAAATTGCTCAAAATAAGAACATATAAAAAAAATTATTGAAATCCCAGGAAAACTTCTGAAAATAATTTTAAAATGTTGAAGCATCGTCGCAATTACAATTCAAGTAAATGTCCCAAAATGTGCCCAAAGAATTCAAAAAATTGCTAAAGATTTAAAAAATCACACATAATCAAAATGGACTAAAACGTAAAAATTGCTCAAAGTATCGTAAAAAAAAAGATAAATCTAGCTCAAAAATCGTAGAAAAATTGATCGAAATTGATCAAAAATTGCATACAAGTTTGTTAAAACGTCATAAAAACATCTAAAAATGACTGAGAATTGATAAAAAGTCGACAAATTTGTCTCAAGTACCTCAAAAATATGACTGAAGTATCCAAAAAGTCATTGAAATGAATTAAAAAAAAAAAAACAAAATATCATCATTATTTATCAAAATGGAACGAAACGTTGTCAAAATTACCAAAAATATTGTTCAAAAATTATAAAATTGGGATTAAAAAAATCATTTAAAATTATCAAACACAGACGAAATTTCAGTAAAAATGAGCAAAAATTGGTAAAAGTATAAAAACTTGTTGAAACGTTAAGAAAATATCCAAAAATGATTTTATAAAATTGCGAAACATCGCGAAATTTGAGTACAATATTCCAAAAACGCGCCCAAAGTTTTCTAAAAAATATTAGGAACTTGAAAAGAAAAACTGAATATTGTTGAAATGAAATGAAACTTTGCAAAAATGGCTGAAAGTATCGAAAAAAATTATAAATTGGCATGAAAATCACCAAAATCTTTTATAAAGTTAGCAAAACTTGCATAGGATTTTTCATTAATTATTACTGTATAAATTTCTGAAAGTGGCTAATAAATGATAAAAACTGTACAATTTAACCCAATGTTTTGTAACAAAAAAAAAATTAATAAAGTTTGAAGAAATTTTCGTAAAATTGAGAAAAATTGTGACTAAAAACTGTAAAAAAAAATTATTTAGACTAAAAAAAAATAAAAATAAAAGAGTAAAATTTTCTGCGAATATACCTAAAATATCCAAAAAATTATTAAAAAATACAAAAACTGAAATATTATCAAAATGAAATGAAACTTGGCAAAAATTGTTCAATAAATTTAGGAAACATAAAACTCACTGAAAATCGCCAAAAAAATAACATATTTTAGTAAAAATGAGCGAAATTTGGGAAAATTTGAGTAGCCCTTCATTTAAAAAAGTCCCAAGTACAAAAAAAAACTGACCACAAGTCAAATATTATATCATTTAAAAAACTGTAAAATGCCTTGAAAATGATTAAAAATTATCAAAATTAAATGAAATTACGATGAAAATGCGTAAAATTGATGGAAAATTGCATAAACCATCATTAAAAATCCTAACCATTGAATAGAAACGATTGAAGTGAGAAAAAGTTGACCGAATAGATGGCAACTTGTTCGAAAAATTGCAAACCACTTTAAGAGCGATAAATCCTGTACCAGTTAACGTCGTTCTTAAAATTTCATCCAACGTTGCTCGTTATGCAAAAATTGCCTCGAATTGAAAACGATTTGCACACATCACTTTTCAACAGAAATTCTCTAATTTTCAGAAAATAATTTCAATTTTTTTAGTATTAAGTGTGATGAGAAAACAAGGAATTATTCGATATTTATTCTGAATTAAAAAAAAATAATTTTCAGCTAATTTAAAAAAACTTGTTTTGCGGTTTTAATTGGTGAAATAATCATCAACCCACATATAAATTATAGTTACTCGCATTAGAATTATCTGAAGCTCAATTTAAATCAACCGATGTATTCTTCGAACGTGAAAATTGACATATTTTTCAATTTTCCAAGCGGCGTTACGTTGAAAAAATAATAAATTACTCGATTTCTAGAGTTATTGCGATAAAAAAAACACCATCGAATATTTCACTTTAATATTTAAACACTCTCATACTAATTTTAATCTAACGTGCGATTTTTTACGACAGGTGAGATTATACTACGATTGGTTCTTAGTCCCTGGAAGTTGTAAGTGTTGGAGGCCAGATTACTTCCAGAAATACATGCGATACGGCCGAGATATCAGTTATGAACTGTAACGCCATTATTTATTTTTTAAAAATCATTACTATGTAATGTAATATACATTCTAAGTAGGTAGATACGTAACGACTTGAAAAAAGTATTTTATACTCGTACGTAGGCATATTATTATTAATTTAATTTATATATAAAAAAAAGAAAATTCATGTACTTTCATTATTTATTAAGTAGATGTACGTATTATGTTTATGTAATACGAAATAGAATGACGAATGTATGTAAATAGTAATATAAAAATAAACTCTCGACGAAATCCCAACGTATGACACTGGTACAAAGAAAAACACAAAAATATACGTTTTTTCCTCAAACTTTTCTTTTTCTGCAGATGATTCCTATTCGTAAGACATTTTTGAGAATTGGGAAATCGACCAAAAAATATATAAATTAGCTCATTACTTAGCTGCGTAATGTGTAACAATCATATACAAAAAAAAAAAAAAAAATACATCAATGTAAAGTGCATGCTATATAAAAATGTACGAATATCACAATAAAATCCCCCTAAACCTATCTTTAAAACCTAAACACACCTGGTAAACCCATTGGAGAAAAAGCACACAAAATACAAAAAAAAAAAGGAAGATGTGATTGATGGGCAACTCGAACCGCGAATGCAATGGAAAAATGTTCATATCACAATATTAGAAATGTTTCATCATCCAAAAAAAAAAAAAACACACACAGGGAAAAATACACTTCAAGCCAATGGTAACTTAGCGAAAGGATCTACAACTGTATAAATGCCAACGATAGATGATACAACACCGAACATTCCAATAGTAGCGGGACTCAGATTAACGTAATTTAAAGCAGCCAGAGGAATAAATATATCGCAACTATTTTTCACTAAATCCAACACTACGTCTTTGTGCGTTTCGGAGAACTCGATTAGCTTTCTAATAGCCATCTTTGGATCACTGCATTTACACTTAGCGAACATCTTACTGCCTGCGAGTAGTCTTTTGATTTCGAAATAATCTCGAGCTAAGTTTATGACGATCGTGAACAACCAGTACTTATTAGCGATGCGGTTCCAACGAGAGGTATCGATATCGGCAAGACCAGCTCTGCCGAACCAAATAATATGATCGCAGAGTAGAAACATAGAGTAGGCTATTTTCGATATAGCGCAATTAAAGCTTATTAATTTATCATCGTGGTGAATCAAATTCATCGCCGAATATAACGTATCCAGGCATCGTCCCAATCTCAAAACTGAAACGTACGATGAATACGAAATTAAAACAGAGAATAGAGTTTTATCTCGGCTAAATGTAACGAAAAATACCAACTTCGTCGAAAATTACTCAGCAAATACTCCAAGTTGGCGAATTTATCGACCGATGATCCGGCGGCGTTGTTTTCTTTCAAAATGTACCAGGCTACTTTACTCGCGTACTGAATTAATCTGTGTGAGAAACAAACACCGAATATTACTGTGATAATTTAACAGCCTTAGACGTGAACATGATCACATATTTCTTCAGACTTACCTCGCCAATTTATCTCTTCCAGATGTTTTATTATTAAATATAACCACTTGATTCATGGTAACGAATGGTGAGCTGAGCTACATACGTTTGAGAAAAATTGCACACGATATATGAAATCGTAAACGCTGCTTTTAGATGAAAAAACCTATAAGATAAGAGAAGTGTACGAAAATTCTTCACGCATTATTTAAAAATTCTCTCATTTTGTCCTCGAAAACTGCAAACATTTTCTCAAAATTATCAAATATCAAATTGAAATAAAATTTACAAGCAACAAACTGATAACAAGCCAGATTGTCTAGTTTTCACCTAGTTTTCACAAAAAAAAACTTTTTTCGTGGTGTGGGCGCAATTTGAGAGCTATGGCTATTTATCACCAATGTATTGCACTTGTTTCGTGAGGAGCTTGTAGAGGATTTTCTTAACAGTACCGTAATTTTTTGGAAAGAAAATGAGTTACTAGTGATATTCCTGTATCGAAATTTGAAATTTTATATGCTCAACTCGATTCTCCAGCGCTGCCCAAAGCCCAAACTTGAAGCAATCACCGGTTGCAGTCAGTGAGTTTGGGTCAGCAAATAGATAGGTAGGTATATATCTGTGCCAGCAGTCCTTGGACCTTGGACTTTGGGTTTTGATGTTCATTTTAAACATTCTTCAGGATAGTTTATTTCATTTCTTTTCTTGTTTAGTTGTTTTAAAATAATTTTAGAAATTATAAAGCAAATATGTCGGACGAAATATCAAAGCAAACTATCCAAATTATACTGGATCAATTACAGAAGACGCAGAAGGAAAAAGCTCGCCTAGAAGAACAGTTGGTAAGTTTCACCCTTTGTATTTCAAGAAACACTCTAACATGAGAGCACATATTCTAGTAGAAATAGACATGATCAAAACTAAAAGACCAAATTATTGTTATTAGCTTTTAGAAAGACAATAATTAAATTAACGTGTCAATTGTTTTTTGCAGAATCGAGTAAAAAAATACAAACTGTTACTTAGCGTTCGTGGAAGAATTGAAAGATTAGATTAGAATTGTTATTCCAAGGCAAAGAATTATTGAATGGCAAAAAGTATTCGAGAGTAGAAACATGGTTAGCAATACTCAAATTCAGTGAACACCGATTAGTTGACGATCTACGAAACGAAATATTTAGAAGTGGGTTGACAATCAACGACTTTTGCCAATGTATTGGAATTATTTACAGTGATTCATCAGATAGAGTGGTACGCGGTGTTCCTTTACCCCAGGATATACAAGATTTGGATATTACCGGAGTCGTCAAGTTATTAAAAGTCGATAATGAAGAACCAATTGAGAAGACATTGCATATATTGGTGAAAAAATTGAAGTTATAATCGATAAAGCTGACGTAGTCCAACCTGCTGAAGAAAGTACTACCTACATCGAAGTTGCAGAATCGAATACTGAAGAAAGTAATGGAAGTATTTGAGTTGGTTAAAATCATAATACAAAAATAATGATGAATAGTAGTTCATTGTGTTTATTTTTGTGTGAATAATTCGCATTCGAATTAATTTTTATCTGGATTTGCATTGTAATCTGTTTCTGTATACATATTTTTGTCCTACTCGCATTATTTATAAGTATCCTAGGATCATTATTGTATATTGCATTGAATATAGTATGCCGTACGAATACTTCATGTTTAATATCTTTCAAGTAATATCGGAGTCACAATCATGTAGAAAATCTCTCTCAATAAACCCTAGATTATCAACTAGGTATACATTGAATTTACTTACTCGAATGAAGAAACTGGTACTAAACGTAGTCTAAAATTGAAACCGTAATGAGTAAAACTCGAACTCAAATTAAAAACTAATAAAATCTGAAACTAGAAATAGTAAAACTGAAATTCAGATGTAAAAGTTTTACCATCACTCACTGATGATCTAATCAAATCAGCTCTAACACTAACAGGGTGCGCAGAAATATCCTTCGGGTACCGTACCCCCAAAAAAGTTTTTTGCTAAAAGTTCCAGCTGGTCACAGTGAATGATAGGTAATAATATAATAGCACATGATTGGTTGTTGGACTGAGCTGATAACATTCCATCAATCATAATTATTCATGATTAATGCATCACTATTTCAGTTGCCAACCTATATTTTTAATTAAAAACTTTCTTTGGGGTACTCGATATTTATGCGTACCCTCCTATAAGTCCTATTTCACGATCATAAAACAATTCTAGCTGAAATATCATAATTTTTATTACTACCAATAATGGCCTTAATTTGTAAAAATACAAAATACCACAACTGTCATTCTTAGGTACGTCTAATAAAAATAATCATGAACGTTTTTTTTCCTCTTTTAAATAATTACAATGTAATCTTTTTTTCTCTCTTTTTTACTTATTCAATTACTAAAGGTAAGTACTTATCTAATTATTATACTCGTAGCAAGTACGTATTGTTGCTCTCCATTTAAAACAAAACAAAAATAAAATACATAGGTGATAAAAGAGCTATTAATATACTTACAAAGCGAACTCGTTTCTTATGAAATACATCGACTAAATAATATAGGTAAATAAATACCTACAGACCACATTGAATTGCAATAGGTACTAGGTCTGCGTGTTACAACAATTTCGAATATATAGGTACCATATCTTAACATAAAAATAATGGGTATAAAAATAAAAATGTACGTTTATAAAAAAAAGAAAAATTAAAAATCAATGATAAAAACAAGAATGAAATAACTATTATGGCAGCAGTTAGTCTAGATTATAATTTATTATCAATACAAAATTATTCGATATTATTTCGAGAAACATATTGATAGTTAGGCCAGCTGAGCTTACTATTTTAGGAAATTGGTGCGAAAAAAAAAATCATCGGTGACTAGAGATTACCTAATTCAAAGTACATAAATTTTCCTGTGATTAGGAGTAACAGGTATTGCGCTTATGCCTACACATATTTCATAGATGAAGGTAAGCGATTCGTACACATTGGAGTAAAAATCCATATAGACACGTAAGTAGGTACTAGCAAAAGAAAATCTTAATCTATAAGTACTCGAACATTTATCAGTTCAAAATGTAAAACTGGTTCAAAAAATCTATCCGAATAAAATTTAAACATTTGGGCAAAAAATTTACATGTTTACACGTAGGTATAGTTGTAGGTACATACTTAATTATTTCTAACGAAAAAGCCAACGAAACTCAAAAAAAATGGGCCATGTTTGCTCAATGCTCAGCATTGTTTTAGGTCCATGAAGCTAACGAAATGATAAGGCAATAAAAGGGATTTTTTTCAATCTGATGTTCATCCTTCGATCATCTCAGATAAGTACAGGAATTTTGGAGGTCAGACTTATCATCATTCATGACGAGTAACATCGTTCGATGATTCTAGTTTGATTTCACAAGATATCAGGTTTAAACTCAAGAAATGATGAAGTAAGCCCGAAAGCCAAGAACTATAGAATCCAACTCCAAAGAAGCGAAGAAATACTATTGAACTTTCGAATTTTACGTAAGTAAAAATGACTAGTACCTTTGCAACATTATCAGTATTTTTTAAGAATAAAGAAACAAACAAACAAAATCAAGAGAAGAAAAAAACTGTTTCGTCCAATCAACGAATAATTTAGATACGTAAAAATCAAAAAAAAAAAAAAAAAAAAAAAAAGGCCTACTGTAAAATGAGATCAAAACTTAAGTTTAATTTTTTATGGCGTATAATGAAATGAAAGTGTATAATTTAGGAAATAAAAAAAATTTTATAATCATGCCCTATAGCTACAAATGCGATAAATCAGATGGGAGATGGACAATTTTTTTCATGTAAGTCAATCAACAAAAGGGTTCAAATTAGTACATAGAAAGGGGTGTCAAACATAAGGGAAGGGTACTAGTTACAAATGAATTCTTCTTTTTTCTCTTTACACAGCTCGCAGACGACTTTACAGCACCACTCGAATCTACATCTACATTTTTCTTCAACGTCGCGAATTCGCGTTTGGTATCCTCTACCGCAGCACAATAAGCTGCATCCGTCCAGTCCGGGACTACCTTGATTGCACAAACGACCTTTGGTTCCGAGAATTCCGAGCCTGAAAAATACGAAATAATAATTGCATCTTAATGGCGGATTAGAGGACAGCGATCAAAATTGATCTGCAGATTATAAATTTGAGGTCTAGCAGAACAGAGTGTTCACTTTTCTGAAGAAATTATTTTCTCTGCAACTTTTTTCACAAAAATAAGCACTTCTGACAATTTTGAAAAAAAAATAAAACTTTCTATCAATTTTGGTGGAAAAATTTTTTAAACAAAAATATGCTCTTTTGACGATTTTGACGAAAAATTACGGTTTTATGACAATTCTGAGAGAGAACCCGACGTTTTTTTTATGAATTAAGACTATTTTGACAATTTTGGCAAAAAATGAAACTTTTTATCAATTTTGATTAAAACAGCCTTTTTTTTTGACAAAAATGGGCACTTTCGACTATTTTGAACAAAAAAGAGATCATTTTGGAAATTTAGGAAGATATCTTTGGCAAAAAAAAAACTTTTCACAATTTTTACGAAAAGTTGCCATTTTTTTTTGACAAATTTGGCAAAAATTTCAAACTTTTTACAATGTTGGCAAAAAATTAAAAAAGAGATCTTCCAGTCAATTTTGCCAAAACTTTTAGAGAAAAATGGACTTTTTGAGGAAAATAAGCACATTAGGACCTTTTACAACTTTGACAAAAACATGGAACATTTCATCAATTTTGGCAAATAATAGAACTTTCTGACAATTCTGAAAAAAAGGGAACTTTCTGGCAATTTTGATGAAAAACTGAGTTATTAAAACAAAAATTGGCACTTTTGACAATTTTGGCCAAAATTAGGTTTTTTTAATATTTTTTTTTTTTTTATTTCTGGCAAAAAAATAAATTTTTTATTAATTTTGGCAAATATTGGAACTTTTTGACAATTTTGGGGAAAATTCAACGTTCTGGCAATTTTGATGAAAAGGAGACGTTTTAAAAACAAAAATTTGTACTTTTGACAATTTTGGAAAAAATTAGGTTTAAATTTTTTTGTCAATTTTGGCAAATAATGCAACTTTGTGTAAACTTTTGCAGAAAATGAAATTTTCTATTTATGACATTTGATGAAGAAAATGAGACTGCTGGACAATTGTAGCAAAATAACAGGACTTAACGACAAAAATGAGGACTTTTGACAATTTAGACAAAAAAAAAGGGAACTTCCTGGATATTTTGGCAAAAAAACATGGATTTTTTTGAAAATTTTGGCAAAACATTGGACTTTTCTTATGAAATCTACCCAAAAAACAGTATTTTTAGACAGTTCAAGACGAAAATTAAAACCCACTTCTTGGATGTTTTAGGCAAAAAATCCAGAATTTCTCAGCAATTTCAACGAAAATAAAGACTTTTTAAAAATCTTGACAAAACCACGACTTTTTTGAAAATAAAGGAAGCAGTTGAGGGTGAGGTTCACTTACGTTTCGTTTCGTTCGCAGTAATCGGGCGAATCCTCCAGAAAAACGAGCTCAGTACGATTAGGCTGCTTGATATCTTTACCAGCTGCACGAAGCTTTTTCATTCGTTTTTTCTTCTTGTCGACCATTTTGACTAGAACTGCTCCCTCGTAACGGGCACTCAATACGTCTCCGACGTCTCTGAAAGCTGGTAATTTACGCCAGCATACGCGAGAATTGCACGATCCGGACATACCGTGACATTTACAAACTCGTTGCATTTTTGATCGGATTATCTGTAGAAGCAGATAGATAAATTAACATAAAAGTAAGTACGGATAAAGTGATGTTTTGCTGGTAGTTCTCAGAGAAGACCGAAAACAGAAATGCTCTCAATTTTTACGTAACAAATAAAAAATTATCAATTATCATTACCCGTCTTCCGGCTTCGTTATTATGTAAATTCATAAGTCCAATGGGAGAATCTGGATCCTCGGACGAATCGACAAAATCTCTGCTAAAATTTTCTCCAAAACTGATATCCTTAAAAAAAAAAAAAAAAACGGATGGAGGAGTAGAAAATTAATAATCTATTGTCGAATGCAAAATATACACGTTAAGTGCAAAGAAATTAAAAAGTAGCAGAACCTACCTCCGAGCAGCCTCCCCATTGCCAACCTTTATTTTTGCCTTTGCGCGAACGTGGTTTGCTGTCGCAACTGCATTCGTTCAGTTCGCCTCTGGAACACGCTCTGGTAATTGTGTAAGCGATTCCTGCCGATGTAATGGCGTGTACGTAAGCACTTTCGCGACTTCCTGTTGATGGCACGAAAAAAAGAAGCATTAGGTACTCGATTTATGCAGGTATACGTATAAAATTAGGTGAGCATGAGCAATTATGAAAATGTGATACATACTGACTGAGATAATGCCACCGAACACTGATGAAGCATTATAATAAGTGGTGCAATTCCATCGGCTCATACGAAACTGGTGCTGGCATTCTTCGATGCCATATTTGGCACCGGTACCGATCGTCTAGAAACAAAATAAATAATTAGGTATCGTGAAATTCGATAGACTCACTTGAAAAATTTTGAAAAAAAAAATAATAATAAAAATAAAAAATGATCAATTAATTGAGAAAACTCTCAAAAACATACGAGTACATTTCAAAACTCATATTACGTACTCCATTTTTCAAAATTTCAAGGCCCAAGCCTCCCTCTTGGGCTCTGGAGACTCAATTTTGATTTTAGAGTCAATAGTGACCTTAAAAAGACCAAACAGACGGGTCAATTACCACGAGAAGCCAGATAGGGATACATACAACCTTGGGAAGCCAGGCACACGAGGTCAATGACCTTGATAAGACAGATATCGGAACTTTGAAAGCAAGACATACGGGTCAATAACCTTGTGAGATCAGACTGATGGATCAAAGACGTTAAGAGACCAGACAGTCATTCAGCAGGCAGATGGGTCAATGACCTTAGGAGGCTACGCAGGCTACCTACGGCCTTTCAAAGTCAGACAGAAATTCATACAGCCTTGAGAAAAAAGACACACGAGGTCAATGACCTTGATAAACGGAACCCTACCTTCGAGGACAAGATAGACGGGTCAATAACCTTGTGAGACCATACAGATGGGTCAAAGACCTTACATACAGCAATCAGATGGGTCAATGACCTTGAGAATCCAGGCACGCGAGGTCAATGACCTTGATAAGACAGACAGGCGACCTTCAAAAGCAAGGCAGATGGGTCAATGACCTTGTGAGGTCAGGTAGATGGATTAAAGATCTTAAGAGACCACATTAAGCTGACGGGTTAATGACCTTAAGCCATACAGTCGAGTCAGTGGCCTTAATAGATCACACAAGCGGGTTAATGACCTTAAAACACCAGACAGGTATACGGGATAATTGAGACAGACTGAGTCAATGACCTTAAAAGGTTCGCCAATGGGATCAATGATTTCTAGAGGGTAGCCATGCAGACCGGGTCAATGTCCTTAAAACACCAGACAGGTATACAAGATAAACAACCCTAAAAAATCGACATATGGATCAATGACCTCAAAAGTTTAGTCATAGGGACAGATGACATTAAAAGGTCAGACAAGCCGGCTGAATGAACCTGAGAGACCAGTCATGCATGCAGATGACCTTGAGAGGCCAGACAGACCGGATTGATGACCTTAATATGCCCGTCACTGGGAACAATGATCTCTAGGGTAGCCATGTAGACAGACAATCTTGAGAAGCCAGACAAACCGGGTCAATGACTTTAAAACACTAGACAGGTATCTAGGATAGACGACCCTAAAAGGTCAGACAGACGGGTCAATGATCTCAAGAAGTTCAGTCATACAGACAGATGACATTGAAAGGCTAGACAGGCCGGATGAATGACTTTAATATGCCAGCCAACGGAATCAATGATCTCTAGAGGGTAGCCATGCAGACCGGGTCAATGACCTTGAAACACCAGACAGGTATGCAAGATAACAACCCTAAAAAATCAGACATATGGGTCAATGACCTCAAAAGAGTTTAGTCATATGGACAGATGACATTTAAAGGCCAGACAGGCTGGGTGAGTGACCTAAAGAGGCCAGGCATGCTTACAAATGACCTAAAGAGTCCAGACAGACTGGGTCAATGACCTTAATAGGCCAGTCAACGGGATCAATGATCTCTAGAGGGCAGCCATGCAGACAGACAATCTTGAGAAGCCAGACAAACCGGGTCAATGACCTTAAAACACCAGACAGGTATCTAGGATAAACGCCCCAGAAAGGTTAGACATGAGGGTCAATGACCTCAAGCGTCCAGTCATACGGACAGATGACATTGAAAGGCCAGACAGGCCGGGTGAACGACCTTAAAAGGTCTGACATGCGTACAACTGACCTAAAGAGGCCATACAGACCGGGTGAATGACCTTAATAGGCCAGTCAACGGGATCAATGATCTCTAGAGGGTAGTCATGCAGACAGGCGATCTTGAGAGACCTGGCAGGTCGGGTCAATAACCTAAAGAGACCAGACTGGCAGACGGACGACCTAAGCAAAGGATACTCATTGGTGAATGGCCTTGAAAGGCGAATGACCTTGAAATGTGAATGATCAGACCAGACCAAACATCTTGTGATCAAATTTTTAAGGTGACTGTAATTCTGAAAGTTCAATCAATTTTCAATTTATTTTTTATTCCTGCTTTTAGGATACTGAGTAGACCAGGAATGAAAATTTGTATTTTAGTAACTGACCAACGCAAAGTTTTGGCATCGCATTGGCTTCTTTGAAGGCACGCCCCCCACTCTCCAAAAAAATAAATAAAATAAAAGTTATTGAAGTGGACTTTCAGGTGCTTGCGGTTGTCATCATTCTTGATAAGTCACTGGAAATTCTTGAGAAAATTATGGTAACTAATCCAATAAATACGTACATGTAAAATTCCGCCATTGAGATTGCACAAATGTCGTTGTTTTTGGTTTAAATATGGTAAATCGTCGCAGTTTTGCCTCTGAAGGGCAATGGCTGATCCGGTGGTGCCAAGTGAGGGTGGTCCTGATGGATATCCTTGTAAACCCAATAACCTGTTGAAAAAAACATACAAATCTAATGAGTGAAAGTGAGTGAAACAGAAATCTTTGAGAGGCAAAATATTTTTCGTCACATCTGCTGACGAAATAAAAGAGTACAAATTTCAGCTATTCTAGGGGGCCAGCTTGATTTTCAAGGGAGGGGGCTAAAATCGTCATGATTTTACATCACTCAAAAGGGGATTTTCAGAGATAATAAAAGTTGAAATTTTACAGTGAATTTGTATTTTTTTTAATTTCTGAAAATTGAGAAGGCCACCGCAGGTCGAGTTTTCCGAAAATGGAAGAAATAGAAAACCTCACCAGAGGTCTCCACTTTGCGGGGAGGGGGTAAAATCCCAACTTCGAAAATAAAGGCCACTCTAATATTCCCAGTGTTATTCAATTTCTACATCACATTGGATTTTGGAAGTGTCGTTTGATACAATTTTGGACGATGAGTGAGCAAAATACGAGTATCACTACCAAAAAAGAAAAATACTTATAAGAATAAAATACCAGTAGAAACCCATCGAGCATAAAAGTACAAGAAAAATCTCTCGCTATGGCGACTTCGATGTCAAATTCTCAAAACTATGGTCAAGTCGATATGCAAACGTGGCCGCTTACGCGTATACATATAATGATGCCCGGGTAGGAGTGGCAGCTAAGAAAATTGCTTTTAACATATATACTGTAAATCTTGCTGTCTATAGGCGCGTTTATAGCGATAGACTACACCTATCCTATACACTATACGAGTACACTATACTATACAGAGACTATAAAGAACATAGTGTTTCAGTCATCCATCAAAAGAACAAACAACAAACCGTTCCATTCTTCTATCTCTGTCGCCGCGCATCGGGCACCGCCAAACCGACAATTACATCTACTGATTTACCATCAAGTAGATTGGTAGGTAGGTAATGTACTCTTGGAACTTGGATTTACCTGGCTATATGTAGTAGGTAGGTACGAGTGAGAGATGAGGTACTACAAGTAGGTGGTTAAAATCGAAATTGAAATAGTACGCTTCTTTTCTTTTTCTTTTTTTTTTTACCGCTATAACCGGATGGCACACCAAATACTTGGTCATATTTTCATACATCAACGCCTTGTAATGTGCTAGACTCGACTCGACTGCTCCAACCTTAATGGCTCGGTGTTGTGTTGTCGAATTGGGTGATTTGAATTCTAATTATTCTACTTCTTGAGTACTGCTTTAGAATAGGGGAAAATTTCGAGCATAATTTTAAATTGCAGGTGTTCCGAACTATGGAGGCTATTTTTGTGGCCTATTTTAAATATTTTAAACTCGGAAATTCTTTGAAAAACTCGAAAAATTAGGTGCTATCGGCTACTTTGCGACGAAACGATTTTTCAAATCGTTCGAAAAATGTCGAGAAATAATGAAACCGGTTTTTTGAGATAATTGTCCTTTGGGATCAAATCAGTGATATTTGAACTTCTGAAAATTTTCAAAAATCAATGTCAAATTCTTCTCACAAGGGAACCCTCCCACGTGATAATCTCCGATTTGAATGAAACTTGGACTGCTAGAAAGAGGACCTCAAAAAAACCCCATCCCCCAATTTTTAGCTGCTGAAGTTTATTTTTCGATTTTTGGCGAGCGTTTGAAATTTTGTGCATTTTTTATACTTTTTCTCAAGTCATGTCAAAAAATTCGATTTCTGATGATAATTCCAGATTTGACTGACGGTAGTACTTATCGATTAAGAATCAAGCATAGACCCTTTGGCCAAAATTTCAGCAGCTGAAGTTCATGTGGTGAGGAGAAACGACCATTTTTCGAATTTACAGAACAACTTTACCTGTGTACTCAAAACTTCAAACGCTCGTCAAAAATCGAAAAATCAATTTCAGCAGCTGAAAATTGGGGGATGGGGGTTTTTTGAGGCCCTCTTTCCACCAATCCAAGTTTCATTCAAATCGGAGATTATCATGTGGGGGTGGGGGGGGGGTTCCCTTGTCAGCACAAAGCTCAACTTATTCTCTTTTGTTCCATTTTTTTTTTGAACTGTAAATCGTTCTCTATGTTATCAATTCGCCCAATTTTCAAATAATTTCACTCTCATAGAAACACAATAATTAGTTTAAGAGGTTTCTATACATTCAAAATTTTGGGTACATCAGAGAAAGTAAAATTTCAATTTTGGCCAGTTTCTTTTTTTCGCGAGAATTACGAAAAGAAAAGTCGACCAAATTGCTGAAAATTAAAAGGAAATGGGTGAAATTTGAAATTAGCCAAACCAAAAAATATATATAGGTATGAAATAAAAATTTGTTAAAATGGATTAAAATCGAAAGAAAATTGATTGTGAAATTTACGTTAATTGTTAAAATTAATAAAAACGTAGATATAGAAAAGATTTAACTAAAATTGGTCAAATGTAGACAGAAAGGCTCAAAATTGAAAAAACATCAACGAAAAATGCTGGAAATTTTTAGAAAAAAAATGTCAAAAACTTGAAAATAATTTACAATATAGAAATGGACAAAACGCCACAAAAAATTGACAAAAAGCACGTAAATAAGTAGGGTATAATTTTGCTAAATTTTATAAGGAAAAATTTCGACAAAATAGCTCAAAATTACAAAAGAAAAAAAAATTAAAAATGATATAAAAATTATTTAACTTATTTAAAAAGTGAACTATCAACAATTTTTATAATATTCCACGAAAATTGATTGAAATTCATGAAAAATTTGACAAAATTAACTTGAAAATGGCAAATATTGCTCAAGATATGAACTATGGTACATCAAAGTATATGAAATTGAATGAAAATTGAAGAAATTGACAAGAAAAACGTTCTCGAAATTAACAAGGACTTTTTTAAATATGTAAGGCATAAAATACATACGTATTAAAACTCGTTTAAAATATGATATCAAAGTATTCATAATATTTCACCAAACATCGAAAAAGTGCCCGAAGGCCGAAACCAAAAGCTCGGAAAAGTTGTCAGGAAAAAAAGTGTTTGAAATTTCAATAAACATAATTCAAAAATAAAATAACGCTAATTTGGCAAAACATAACAAAACTTGAAAAAAAAACTTGATAAATTTTCAGAAATTTTCAAAAAAGTGGACAAAAATATAGTTTATGAAAATTATTGAAAAATGAAAAAAAATCGCATAAAAATTTCTTGAAATTTACGAAAAAATTTCTAAATGTGCATAAAATATTTTTGAAAAAAAATTAGGACTTTAAAAAAAATATTGTAGACACACTAAATTGATTGGGAACGATTTCAAACGACTTTGAGCAGTTTTGAAGTCTCTCCAGCAGGTTTTTAAAACCCTCATTTTTGGGTAAAAATGAGAAAAAAATTGCTAAATATATCTAGAAAGCTGAAATTTAGTACGTGCTCATTTTTCACTCCTCGAATTGATTGAAAATGGTTTCGAATCGTGTCGAGCAGTTTTGGAGCCTCCGGCAGATTTTCTCAAGTACAACATTTTGCCCAATGAAGTTGCTGGGAAGCTGAAATTTCGACTGAATGTGGGGTTGAGTTGTGTTCGAGCCTCCAGCAATTTTTTGAATTTCCCAGTTTTCAGGAGAGGGGGGGGCTAAGATTGGTCCAATTGTGCAAAACGAGTAAATCTGGGAATAAAAATCTGAAAATTAGTTTGCACGCCAGAATCGATCTCCCCCTCCCTTTCCCCCAATCAATTTCGGCAATTTTCGAACCAATCTATAGGCTCGTGCAAAAGTCGATTTTTTGATGGTAAAAAAAAAAGATCAGAAACCTTTGTTTTTATTGATACTTCCACTGGTCAGTAGGTAGGTACCAGGTACAGAATGATAACTGTAGATAGGTAGATAAAAATAGCGAATACCGTATACCAGATATCTGCGAGTAGGTACCTAATATAAAAGTCCTAGAGTATCTCTATACGTTGTTGCACGTGCTTCAACATCTCTTACGTCTCTTGAAAAACTTTCCATTTCGAGTTCATAAGCGTAATTGCAACTCTTTTTGATTTTCAATTTAAAAGCTCTTACCCAAGTCCTCGAGATTTTTATATACGCGGTCCTATTCTCGTATACTTATACTTACCCACTGACTTATTATTATCATTATTAGCCTATTGACTTTAACAATTCGTCGTTGAAAGAATAAAACAACGAAAAAAAAATAAGAGGAAAAGAAAGAAGCGAATTGAAAAATGAAAAAAAAACCATGATGAATGGATAAGTGGGGGATATTGTTGAGTATATCTCGTACAAATGTTAAATTATTCGTGTTGGAATGAAGAAAAATAGTGCACCAGCATATAAGAGATGACCAATTGGGAACGTATTAAAAAATCGAGGCAAAAATTTAATGAAAATAGTTGAACCGATTTTTCATGGAAAAAAATTCAAATTTCATCGAATTGAAGTAGAACTCTAAAATTTGGTTTTTATTCTGTTTTCGAGACTCCTCAAATTGATTAATGACTATTTCGTTCAGTTCTGGAGTCTGAAAAGAATTTTTGGAGTTTTTTGTTTTCAAAAAATTCCCTTTACAAGGTCGTGATCTTTATAGTCCGGCATATGACAATAGGAGTAATTGCACCCCCCCCCCCCCCCCCGCCGATCCTCCGGGACAACTTTTTTCTTAAAGGGGACATCCTAAGGAACATTTTAAAACAAACTTGCCAAAAAAAAGTTGGCCTTACTTACAAAATGGCGGCCATTTTGATTGACAGGTCAGCCGAAATCGCAGATTTTGCGTTTTAACATGGGACTTGCACAAACTTTTTCAAACTTTACAAAGATAGATCGAAAGATCATGTAAAAATTCATCACCTGTCAAAATTTCAAGTGCTAAAGTGCGTTTTTCGATTTTTGGTGAATTTTTAAAAATCGAAATCAGACCAAAAATGAGGGAAAAAATCAAAATTTTACCAAATTAATCGAGAAAGCTGAAATTTGGGATATACCCTATTTTCGACATGCCAAATCGATTGGAAACGGTTTCAACCCATTTTGAGCAGTTCTGGAGCCTCCAGCAGATTTTTGAAACTCGAAATTTCCACAAAATTCCATCAAATTGGAGTTGTAAAGCTAAAATGTATTCTAAACACTAATTTCAATACGCTACGAACTACTGCAGGTGAATTTCCAGTCGTTTTGGAGCCTTCAGCGACTTTTTGAAAATTCCTGAAGCCTCCAGCAGATTTTTGAAACTTACATTTTTACAAAATTTCATCAAATGGAAATGGAAAGCTGAAATTTACTCTACACTCCCATTTTAACACCCTCTGAAAACGACTTCTGGTGAATTTCCAGTCATTTTAGAGCCTCCAACGACTTTTTTGAAAATTACTGGAGCCTCCAGCAGATTTTTGTAAGTTTAAATTTTCACAAAATTTCATCAAATGGAGATGTAAAGCTGAAATTTACTCTACACTCCAATTTTAACACCCTATGAAGACGACTTCAGGTGGTTTCAAGTCCTTTTAGGGCCTCCAGCGACTTTTTTGAAAATTACTGGAGCCTCCAGTCCCGGACTATTAGCACCAATTTTTAGCTCTGTGGTTGGGTTTCAAAATGTCGTAGAGTAAGAAGTAGGTATAGTTCATTGAAAATAGAATCTTGCTGAGGTTCTAGGTCATTTTTTCAAATCTTGAAACTTGGATCCAGACATCTTCAGCAGGTCTCTATTAACTCTACAAATTATTATTCTGACGATTAAATGATTTCCATACTGCTTTTTCTGACAAATCGAAGTTTCACTACCATTGCTATCAAATCAAGGTTTGATTGATGTCTGTCTTTCAGAAAAAAATTAGATCAAAAAAAAGAAGCCTTCTGTACACAGGTTGGTATGATTCATTGTCAAACTGAATGCAATCTCACAGTTCTGCGAACTGATGTGTACAAGAAGACTAGTGGCTGAGGCTGGTGTGGGACATGTACATGTGGAAGCCGTACTTCTCTTCATCATTACGTCCTCACAGGTGTTTACGCCTAGATACCTACCTACTACTACTACCCATATACATACATAGGTATATTTAAGACTGTTAGCCATTAGGCACTTTAATTACGCCACAGTGCGGCTAAACGGTTTAAAATCAACGGTCTAATAATTAGTCTACTTATTAGAGGAGGCGTTCGTCCGTTGCATCGCATCGTTTTTGAATTCACCGCGGCAAAGGCGTGGTATATACCTAGGAGTAGGTACGCGAATACAAATTAAAAGATAATTTCCGTTTCACCCGCACACCGACACCGTCGTGCACTGTAATTAACAAATGGAAAAACAAAAGCAGAAAGAGAAAACCGCATCTGAGAAGAAGAAATATCGTATCATCCATCAATGGTAATGGTAGTACCTTGCTCTTGCTTGCTCCGATGAAGAATACGAGTAGATGTGCATGAATGTGTACGAGTATAGTATTGTGTGTCTGTAGGTCTTACTCTTAGTAAATTAGGCGTACCTGGACTACCTGCCTGTATCTTCATCTATACATCACTATCGTATGTATCTGTGAGACCACCTCGAGAATATTTTACCTACCTATTTTATTTTTGAAAAATAATGTACGTTTTTCAACGATTTAGACACGCTGTATCGATTCTCACACATTCGATAATGTGTAACGTATTCTGAGAATGACGATAGCTCATTAATTAGTGTTATAACCAATGCCGTTATAGACGATTAGATTTTTTAATGTTTATAGCTTTTTCAAGCTAACCGATTAATGGCATATTAATTAAGTAATGAATGATTTTAATCGACGAGCCTGATTTTAATCAATTTATTTATGAGTTCAACCCTCCTCTTGGCCTTAGAATTTAGAACACCGAAATTAGGTACCAATTGTGGTTGAAGAATTTACTATAAGATCGTAATAAAGATTGGACAGATCTAATAACAATCGAAACTATAGATACGTCGTGATTTACTACACAAATACCACGATTTACTATCGTATTTATGAATATTCAAAATCTCAGAGAACTCATATCTTTATTTCGTACCTCAGGAGTAATAAGGTCACATCTCAAAAAAAATTGATTTTGATGTTTTTGCATTTTTGGGGTTTGTATGACCCTCCTCGACCAAAAATTACACTTTGAGTTGGGAACATTATCTAGATCTTGTAAAAAACGCAAAACGCCTAACTCAAAATCTCAACAACATTGCAAGATGTTTGGAGTTATAAGGGTACATCTCAAAAAACTCCACCTTTTTTGAGCAAATTTTGTACATACAAAGTGTTAACAAATAGTTTTGATTGTTTTGAATGTTTGTCAGTTAGAAATAGTCACAAGGAGTGCATTTTTTATTGGTTTGTACCAAATGGAAAAATTTTTTTAAATTGATCACTTTTCAGAAAAATGAATTTGCACATATCATGAAATTTTAGTTTTTTGAGAAAAACTCAAAAACTAAGCACTCTAAAAAAAAACTAACGGCATTATGTCGATTGGAAATTTAATTCTCTACAACTTTGTTATCATGAAATTTTTTTTGGACGCTTCCTTTCGCCTCCACATCAACTTTAATGAAAGGTTATAACTCAAAATGTTTTCCAAACATTGAAATATTTCCTCTTTAAGATTTTATTTTTCAAAGTGTTCTTATGCTAAATGAAGGTAGGATACCATATCTTTAAAATGAGGTGCTATTCATTCCTCACAATTAATTATAAGTTGATAAAAATAATGAATCAAGTTTTAAAAAAAAGAAAATCACTCTCCTGTAAAATTTCACTTTTTTGAGATGTGACCTTATAACTCCCGAGGTGCGATTTCTAGGCAGAGTACCTCTGAATAGCCACATTTTCAAAAAGACAAAAAAAGACTGATTTAAAAGTAAAATTTTTTTGAAAATGATGAAAAATAAAATTGATGTCTGTAGGAACAAATTATTTGAAAATTTTTCATCTCTGAGTAGAATACTTCTAGATAATTTTTTTTATTCTAAAAAAACTTGGATAAATTAAGATTTAAAAAAAAATTTAATCTCCTTTCAGAGTTTTTTTAAAATGATGTTCTCTTTAAGAAAAAACCTCCTTACTTGGAAGTAATCAATTACCAAAGTCAATACAATTTTATTTAAAATTTCGGAAGTATTCCAATATTTTCAACAATTTTTAATATTTTATGTACATTAAAATTTTTTTTTGTAAATTTTAAACTATTTTTATGCTATTTTTTTCATTTTCCAATAATTTTTACACATGTACTTAGTTCAGTTTTGTCCATTTTTTGGAAATTGCGAGATTTATCAACATTTTTTCAATTTTTGCTATATTTTGCCGAGTCTTGTTATTTCGCTTTCTGTTGCTACCCAATCTGCTTTTGGGGAAAAGCCCCAGTTCCAGGAAATGAAAATATTTGAGATTCTGCGCCTCTTCTGAATGGTTGATTATATTTGGAAATCGATTTTTTGGATAAATTCGTGTTTTAAAAATGTTTCACCTGTTACTCCAAAATCTTCGACCAAATCGACGCCAAAAAGATCTCCGATTCCCAACAATCTCACTACATAATTGCGTTGAAATCAAGATTTTCATGTCTGAATTTGAAGCTTCACCAAAATCATACGCGGAAACTGTTTGAAGCCAAGACCATTCCAAATGGAAAACCCCTATGGATACTTACTTCGAAGAAATCCATAGCCGCTAACGACGCGCCAAATGTAGGTTTTAGACCTCGGGGAAAGCAGTCAGACTTTGATACGTCTGATGTTCCCTATCGATCATCAAGCAGCAGTACATGATCTGCTGTATGTTGCCAGAGACACATGCCTCAACATAGCCAGCATGTTATTGAGATCTCTGGGAAATCTAACCATCGAAGACATCGTCTGTCTGAAACTCCTAATTCGTTACTTGTCCATATAGACACTGGACCTGCGTATAAGACAACCAACTGGCAGCCATCTTGGCAAAATATCCTGTGTAACGCCAATTTATCCCGCTGGGTGATCTTGGCAGCGCTGTACTTCAATTTTGCAGGCAACAGGGAAAAGGGAGGGTTGTGTAGTCCAGAAGGAACTCCTGGCTGCGCGCGCAGTCAGCAGTACCTCGCGGACTACACAACCCTCCCTTCTCTCTGTTGCCTGCAAAATTGAAGTACAGCGTAAAGCTCTTTAATACAAGTATGGAAATAGATTATACTCTTAAGAAAGTCATAGGATTTTACATAAGTTTTACATACTGCGCAGTGCGCGAGCAAGCATCAAATCAGCTGTTCACGTACAACGTTGCGCCCCATTGGTTGCTCCACCCACCTCCACCGCGTGACGACACCAACCTGCCATGCGCAGTACGTAATACATACGTAAAATGCTAAGACTTTCTTGAGAGCATAATCTATTTCCATACTTGTATTAAAGAGCTTTAGTACAGCGCTGCCAAGCAGTGTTGCCAAATTCCGGAACAAGTTCTGTTTTGTGGAACTTTTCAGGGCTGTCGGAACATTGACCGGAACCAGGGCTTCAAACCCGAACGTTTTCGGGTACGGGTATCGGGTACGGGTACAGAAAATTTTTTCAGAGGATCGGGTACGGGTATCGGGTACGGGTACAGAAAATTTTTCGGGTACGGGTATCGGGTACGGGTATGGGATTTTCTTCAATTTTCGCCATTTTTGATACAATTTTGATGAAATACCCGAAAAAATACCCGATCTATCGGGTATTCGGGTTCAAAATAGTTTAATCGGGTACGGGTTCGGGTACAGGTATTCCTTGTTTTATTTTTTCGGGTACGGGTACGGGTTCGGGTACAGAAATTTATGGATTTTTGTTCGGGTATTCGGGTATTCGGGTACGGGTACGGGTACGGGTACGGGTACGGGTACGGGTACGGGTTTGAAGCCCTGACCGGAACTTTTCCTTTTGGAGAACTATTTGGGAATTTTTTCATTCCCCGGAACTTTTTTTCGGAACTTGTAGTAAAACATGCAAAAATGGACGTTTTTCTGTTGTTTGAACCCATTTTTTCTAAAAATTTTTACTCTCGCTTCGCGCTCGAGCTGTAATTTTGCCTTCATTTTCATATAATCATCACACATGACGACAACTTTCCAGAAAATTACGCTTAATTTCGATTTTTCACGCCTAAGTAAAAATTGCCCCCTCCTTGAGATAATCCTGGCTGCGTCACTGATAGGCCACCCCCCCCCCTTTCAGCAAAAAACATTGAAATTTTGTATAAAATCATGTTTTAAAAAAACGGAACTTTTTGTTGAATTTTGGAACATTTTTCGGAACTTTTGAAAAATTTTCTGTGGCAACACTGCTGCCAAGAGCACCCAGCAGGATAAATTTGCGTTACACAAGTTTTCTTTACCATTTCCGTTCCCCTCAGCCTGCAGTTGGTTGTCTTATACGCAGGTCCAGTGTCTATACTTGTCCAGTACGATCCATAGACAGCTGATTTGTTCCAGCAATGTTGATTTTGCTGGATGTCTGAGGACGTATTACTCGACAACTGGCATACCTATCGAAAATGCTGATGCAGCGATATTGTGGGTCCAGGTAGCTGATCGAGTTGCTTATCCGAGTCATCGCCACTAACGAAGCATCATTAACATCCACCGAATTCGAGAAAACATGATTGACATTCTTCATGTTTGATCCGAAGAGCTTTTTAAATTATTGCTCAATAATTCTTAAATTGGGGAAAGCGTTAAAAATAATGTAAAATAGCGTCATCATCGGTAATAGTTTAATTCGTCGTAAATACCCGTAATTCTTCGACGAATTAAACAATTCCCGATAATGACGCTATTTTACATTATTTTCAACACTTATTACATCTGATCACATCACATCTGATCGATCATCAACATTTTTGGTTCATGATTTTAGGGAGTTCTTGGAAAATTGTGTCACGCAAGCAAACAAAGAAATAAAAATGTTGGCAGAAAATCAAAATTTTCTACAAAAACTTTTGAGATTTTCTGAACAACTTTGTGCCTAAAATTTGATCACCATTTTAAGGCTTTCATAAAAAAGTGCTATGGGACCAATTGAAATGGGTTATGTTATAAGTTTCAACAGGAAATCAAAAATTCCATCAAACCGTTTTTTGGGCGCCTTTGAAGAATTTTCAGCCCAAAATTGGGTCTTGATGGAGGGGGGGAGGAGGGGAATTTCGAAAAAATCGTCACGTGACGTATCAAAATAGGCAACAGTTTTGGCATAATATCAAAAATTTCCATTACAAAACTTTTTGAGCATTTTGGAATAATTTTGAGCCCAAAATTAAATCATAATTTTAGAAGCTGTTGAAAAAAGGTGCCACTCGACTTATATTTTTAAAAATACGAATTTTTCCAAAAATTATGCGATTTGCAAATTTTTAACCACTCTGAACTCTAACAGCGGTCTGTCAATAGCTTCATTTGGGACTGTGCTATTTTTTCTTCGAACCGTAGAATTTTTCCCAAAACAGACTTGGGAGGAGGCTTCTCTTTGAGGGCTTATATCTCCCCTTCAGGGGCACCTCCGGGGCTAAACAAATTTTGAGTAACTTTCAACTCAGAATCAAGGTTTCTGCTGATCTAGAGACCTTTTTTTATACGATCCACCTTAGAGTAGGACATGGCATTAATAAAAATTCAAATTTTATTTTGAAAATCAACCCAGTGAGAAAAAAGAGATGGCAACTTTTCAAATTCCGGTTCGTTTTCGAAAAATTTTCGTTAATTTTTGAATAATACGTACAAGAAAGCCATATTTTTCATGGTTATATTCTCTTCTCGAGCCCTTCTTCGATTTTAACGTTTTCGTTGTACAAATCTGGTGTTCATTTTTCGCGTTCGTCGAAGGGCTTTTTCAAAACAAAATTTAATTTATCTACATTGGTCGGCAGGTACTTATGGTTTTATGGCTGCGTGTAAGTAAGTGCGGAGGAAATGCATCACGTAGCGACGATAGATACCCATTTGCACGAATGTACTCGTACGTATCTGGAAATGAGAGGCGATAATTGATGTTTGACTATGCTAGAATTAGGTGTATAGTGTATAACTTGTAGAGCACGAGCGGCAAGCGCCTCACCGACTGTCTATATGTCTTGTTTGTTTACAATGTATGCTATAATGCAACTGCTGGTCCTAGTAAAAGTTTATATACTATTGACGCTCGCGTTTTATTTAATAGATTCAATCACGCCTCTCACACGTTACCTAGAAGCTAGATGTCTTACATTTTTCCATAGGTATTCCATTTGAATTTTGAAATCATTTACAACCCGATCGCGATGTCTGTCTAACGTCATCTGCCGTTTTAACGCGCACTTATCGCTGTGTTTCTTTTTCTTTCCTCTTGCCAAGTGCCAAAATTTATTATGTCCCGCAATCGTAACTTTTTTATATCTAGAGGAACGTATCCCTGTAAGAGGAGCAGAAAAATTTTGGGCATCGAGATCAAATCAAATACCTTACTTTGTGAAATTGAAACAGCTTTCAATAATATCGACAAATTTCATGCGTTCATATTTTTCTTCAAATTTTCCAGAATTTTTTGGCTCAATTTAACAGAAAAGTACCGAACTTTGATCCAATTGAAATAGAAAGACTTTTGTAATCAATCGAAGGAGATTTCAAGTTGATCTGCAGCTTTCAGCTTTTTCTGGACACTTCAGTCCAGTGAATCAAAAAATCAACTCGAGTGATTCAAAATCTATTTGAGAGACGTGGGTAACATTCTCATTCAAGAGACCAAATTTCAACTCGATTGAAGTCGATCAACTGTATAAATGCCCCCTCCCACCAAGCTCTAATTAATGCTCTCGAAGATTTGAAAGTTGTGCACGCACTCATATGTAGTATAGGTTTACGTAGGCGGTCGCATGCTTCAAGGATTACGATTAGATTCGAAGTGCATACTAGAATGGTTGCAAATGCCGAGCAAATGTCCAACTCTCGAAAACGACAACGACATGTCACCAATGGCAAATGGCAAAAAGAACATGGCGCTTGGAAAATAAGCCGTATTAAATAAATAAGTATAAGTAAGTAAGTAATACGAGTAGAGATGTAAAGTCCCCGCCTTAATTGTGCTTCGTCGAAACCCCGTTTTTTAAAATGTCTGCCTGTCGTCGTCGTTGTTGTTTCGCGTATACTATATAAAAGAAACAAAACAAAACGAAACGAAAAAAAAAAAAGAAAAATTAAACAGAAAGAGGGATACAGAGGAAACCGCGCTAGGTACTCTGGTTGGGATATTAATGCTCTCTTCAATACAAATATGCGAACGTGTAGTAGGTTTAGGTACCCTTACGTAAATTCTGTTCCACCCTTTTAATATTAGAGAAAACAATAGCTAATTTAAAAGAACCGCATCTACGTACACATATACATGCGACAACAAAACGCGTGCTTATTTTCAACGATTTACTCGTATACGTATACTTTGTAAGTACCTACGTATGCCTACAAGTAGGTATGTAATATATACATATACGTATATAAGCCATCGTGTACCGCAACGTACGTACGTACGATAAGTACAAGTACTAGTATGACGAGTATATTATTTATTCGAGTATATGGGACGTTTATGTGTAGCCTATAGGCATTTTTAGACCGTCAAGCTGTGTCGTAATGATATCGTAGGTAATAGGAATCTTGTAAATGTACCAGATTCAGGCACTGGCACTTGTAGCAAATGTTTTCTTTGAGTAAATGTGAAAATTTTTTAAAATTAATAAATAAAATGGCCGTCACAAGAAAATTCATCAAAATATTCATCAAATTCAACGCTAAAAAAAAACACATTTGAAAGCAACATAAAAAATTGATCCATCACAAAAAATAACCTTGGAATCCTCCTCCACACCAGCAAAAAACAAGTCATCAAATTCAACTCTAATAAACGCATTGAGAATCAAACACAAAAACATTTATTTTTTCTACCAAAAAATTGAAATTACCCAAATCGAAAATCAAATTCTAATAACGCATCAAAATCACCGTGGAAAATACCAATCAACATTTTATTATTACAAAACATAAAACAATTATCACGAAAAAATTATAATTTAAAAAAAAATGAAATTAATCACCAAAAAAATGTATTTTAAAATTCATGATACGACAAACATTATTCTAAAATTACCATAAACAAATTCACATTCCTACAAAGTACTAATATGTATGTACGACCCTCAATTTTTGGTGAATCATTCATGAACGAAATGATCAATTTTTTGAAAGAACCATTCGCCAACGAAATGATCAATTCTTCAATTTATGAATCAATTCGTTCGCGAATGAGTCATTTATTTATTGATTTATACGAATAAATTCATTCGCAAATGATTCACTTATACGAATCAATTCGTTCGCGAATGATTCACTTATACGAATCAATTCGTTCGCGAATGATTCACAAAAAAATAATTCAATTCGTTCGTTAATGATTCACCAAAAATTGAGCAAATGAATCGTTTCGGTCGCGAATGAGTCACCCCTACGAATCAATTCGTTCGAGAATGATTCATCACAAATAGAGTAAATGAATCAATTTGTTCGCGAATGATTCACTTATACAAATCAATTCGTTCGCGAATGATTCACTAGAATTGAAAAATTATTCAATTTGTTCATGAATGAATCACTAAAAATTGATCTAATGAATCGATTCGTTTGCGAACGAGACACTTATACAAATCAATTCGTTCGCGAATGATTCACTTATACGAATCAATTCGTTCGCGAATGATTCATAAAAAAATAATTCAATTCGTTCGTTAATGATTCACCAAAAATTGAGCAAATGAATCGATTTGGTCGCGAATGAGTCACTTCTACGAATCAATTCGTTCGAGAATGATTCATCACAAATAGAATAAATGAATCAATTCATTCGCGAACGAGTCACTTATACAAACCGATTCGTTCGCGAACGAGTCACTTATACGAACCGATTCGTTCGCGAACGAGTCACTTAAACGAATCGATTCGTTCGCGAACGAGTCAATTATACGAATCAATTCGTTCGCGAATGATTCACAAAAAATAATTCAATTCGTGTGTTAATGATTCACCAAAAATTGAGCAAATGAATCGATTCGGTCGCGAATGAGTCACTCCTACGAATCAATTCGTTCGAGAATGATTCATCACAAATAGAGTAAATGAATCGATTCGTTCGCGAACGAGTCACTTATACGAACCGATTCGTTCGCGAACGAGTCACTTATACGAACCGATTCGTTCGCGAACGAGTCACTTACACGAATCAATTCGTTCGCGAATGATTCACAAAAAATAATTCAATTCGTTCGTGAATAAATAATAATTCACCAAAAATTGAGCAAATGAATCGATTCGCTCGCGAATGAGTCACTAATACGAATCAATTCAAATAAGAAGAAGTCTCTTTTCTTTTACTGACCTATAATTGACCTGTTTTCTAATGCATCTAACGTACGAAAAATTCGTGCCCAGCCTGGGAATCGAACCCAGGCCCTCCGGATTGCCGGTCCAGCGTGCATTCCACTACACCACTGAGGCAACGAGATTAATCGCCGTTTTAGATGCATTATCAAACAAGGTACGTTTCCGAGACCAGTACAAAGACTAGGTACATCGGAGGTTTTTTGTATGTGCCGAATACACAAATCCTACTAAGTACAGGTAGGCAACCTGCAAGGAAATTACTTTTAGGCCAGGAGATAATTCAAATAAGAAGAAGTCTCTTTTCTTTTACTGACCTATAATTGACCTGTTTTCTAATGCATCTAACGTACGAAAAATTCGTGCCCAGCCTGGGAATCGAACCCAGGCCCTCCGGATTGCCAACCAAAAATAAAGAATTACAGAAAAAAAACAGAACATCGTTAAATTAAAATCGAATGTAGAGTCATTTATTTTACGACTTTTTGACAACTAGGCAAAAAATAATTTTCAGCAGTTTTGCTAAAATGCAATAATTTTTGAAAATTTTTGGTGAAAAGCGAAATTTTAACAAAAAAAAGGGTCCTTCTGGACAATTTTGAAAAAAGTGAGACTTTGTGAAATTTTTGCATTTTTGGCAAACTATACCAATTGAGACTTTTTGTACCTGATTCCATTAGGCCAAAAAAATTAATTTTTAGCCATTTTTGCTAAAGCGAGGATTTTTAAAAATTTGTGGTGAAAGCGACATTTTAACAAAAAAAAGGCTTTATGAACAATTTTGGAAAAAAGAGACTTTTTGGAATTGTCACCATTTTTGATCAAATCATAAAATGCGAGGATTTTTAAAAAGTTTAGGTGAAAAGCAAGACTTTGATAATTTTAGCAAAAAGTAGAATTTTTGAAAATTATTGGCAAAAAGGTGATCATTTTCAGCAATTTTTGACAAAAAAGCTGGAATATTGGGTAATTTTTGAAAAAAAAATTGAAAACCTCTAGTAGGCTACTTTTGGTAAAAAAAAAGAGAATTCTCGTCATAGAGCAAGAGTAGGTAGGACAATTTCAGCAAAGTAGCAATTTTTGAAAATTATTCTCAAAAATTTTTTATTTTTTTCGCCTATTTGCTAATTTTTGCCAATTACTGCTGAAAAAGCGATAAGAATTAGCAAACTTGCTAAAAAGTGAGAATTTTTGTCAATTTTTACGAAATGCAAAATTTTGACAATTTTGATAATTTTAGGAAAATGCAAGATTTTTTTTTCGAATTTTGAAACATTTTTGGATTTTGATCAAAAATTTTATGGCTCATGTTACATTTTTTTAATTGGTTTGTTCGAAGTACATACATACATAAAGTGGAAAAAAAGATCTTCAAAATAAATTTTTCAAATTTTAAAACTGTAGCTTTCGACTTCTGCACAAAAATCTTTATCACAAAAAGTTGAACTTTCACCTTAAAAATTCAGTTTTAAATTTTACAAAATTCACGAAAATTGCAAACCCCGATTTCAAACACCCCTCCCCCTCCAAAAACGTTGAAATTTGTTTTATACCCTTACGGTATTTTCTCGAAAACTGCCAAATTGGGGAATCCTAAAATTTGCTCAAGGTCTCAAAATGATTTGAAACCACCACCAATGGACTCGAGAGGTCAAAAATATGGTATCTACAAACTTAATTTCAGCCTTTTTACCTTAATTTGATCGAATTTAAATTTTTTTCGTGAGAAAAAGAAAATGAATTTCGGCATCGAGGATTCGCCTCTTTGGATTCCTCTTCATTCGATCAAAAAAAATTTCTGCCACTTACTTTGGCACATCCCTCTCCCAAAAAAAATCCATAATATTTACGAGTTTTCGATTTCATTCTAAAAACAATCTAGAAGGCTACCTAACTCAAAACAGATAAATGACACATTGGCAAAAAGAATAGCAAAATTGCGAGTTGTTTTACGTTCCAATGCTGAGAAATAATATGCAGCCTATGTGACCTTTTTGGTACGCTTTGATAGACTATTTCCAAATAAGGTAAAACTATTCAATTCATCTGCAAACAATACGAAGTACTCTCATAAAATTAGCAAACCAATTGCCCATGTTGCTTGTCTACCTTGCTCGCAACAAAGTTAAAAGTATACTGCCGCACTTAAAGCTTTAATATCGTTTCTGTATCCGGCTTTTTCTGTCGTTGTCGGACCGCGGCGCGGATCTGGCGTTCGTCTCGCAAGCCAAGCAAAAGCAAAAGGAGAGAGAAATTGCGAAGATTACGAAAGACAGATCTTGAATAACGGTACGGTGAGCTGCTGCGCTTTCGTACGATACATACTACGAGTCTACGAGTACCAATAATAGCCGAGTTTTACAACTTCCTGCGGATTTATCTATAATGAATTTTCAATACTAATCCGACAATGTATTGCATATGTAAAGGTACCTGCCAGAATGGTGCATAATGTATAGGTACCTACCTACCTACTTATTCCTCCCTCGTGCATTCGTAATTTTGTGGCAAACTGGCAATTTAAATAATAGAGCGAATATTTTTACCAATTTTCTCACGTGATGCTGACGTAGCCAATCATAAAAAGGTTTTTTTTTCGTTCTTACAAGTCGCGAACACCTCCCGAACTGAGCCAGTTCCAAACTCCAGTCACTTATCCAGATATTTTCTACTTTCTATTTTTGAATTTAATTTTTTTGTTTTTCAGCTCTTCGGTATATTCAGTTACATATTTACTCTTCTATTTACTCAAGGTGTTACCTATTAAGATACGAATGGCCTTGCTGCGTCATTCAGCCGCAAAGGGGAAGAAGCATTTTAAAAAACAAAACCAAGTGTTGGACTGATTATAGCATACTCTACGCAGATTGCATACTTATGGTGTGTAATGTACACAGTACACACTGTATGAATGTGATCTTTAAGTGTACCTGTAGGCTCTGTGTTGGTAGGCGTTGATAGGTGATAATTGTTCAACATTTACTTGGTAGACATCTAGTCTAGGTACGACGTATACTACTCGTATAATGCGACTGTGTCAGTCTATGTACATAAAACATTGGTATGGTAAGTATACATAAATACGCAAATGCAACTATGTATAATACATATTTAGGTAATTTATTTATTTGTATTAGGTACTTCTCACGGGAGGTCTGGCGTTGAATGACTGAACTTGAAAATCGCTGTATATTTTTGTAAATGATTGCGAAATCGCTGGTTTTCCCATAGAAATGCTGCACGAAGTGCGATGATCTCGGATTACTGGTGGGTCTGGGAATCACTCGACATATCCGGATCTGATTTTTCGAAGCTCGAATTTTTGGGAAGAACGCGGCCATATTTGGCAAATTGAGAGTTTGAAAATCAGTAATTTTTTTAGAGGATGGACAATTGGACATTTTTCAACGATAATGTACTCGATGGTTTTGAAATAGAGTTCAATTTAGCGATTTGCAAATTTTCAACCGTTCAGCAGTAGAGCACTAAAAATGGTTTTGAACAGAAGGAGACCTTTAGGAAATGGTTAGGCAAAAAAGCAAGATTTTTAATCAATTTGGGAAAAACGTACTGGTAAAAAGACACATTTTGGCGAAAACAGTTTTGGTGCCCAACCCACCCAGAATGTCCACTCATTTCTGGAAATGATTTTCTCTGACTTTTCCAGGTTTTCCAGACCAATTTCTCAAATTTTCCAGATTCTCAAAAAATGAATTACACACGTTAATGGGAGGGGGGTGTCAAATCATTAGTAGATCTACAGTTGTTGTGACCTTTTTTTTTCAAGCATGACTGTGTGCTCAATAGGGTAGTGGAAAAACTCAAGATTTTAACGTGCTGAGCTCAAAATTTTTTTTTAATTTTTATTTGAACCCTCAAACATTTTTCATTGGAACTTGAAACGAATGATGAACTGGACAGAATACCTACTAAACTGAACTGAATGCTGAAATTTTATTTTATTTTATGTTTTTATTAATTCATTCTTTCATTCAATCTTTCTGTCTTTCCATCCTTCCGCCCTACTGAAAAAATACCCACAGTTTTTAAAATATCATAGCCCGTGTGGCCGCGTAGCACAAGCGATGCCAAAGTCGATGGAAAAGATGAGATCTCTAATCCGTCACTTGTCGACGCGACATTTGTTGACACCAATGTCGATAAATGATGAGTGAGAAGTTGATATCAAAATTAACTGTTGTCTCCCTTCATTTTTTGTCTCGACAAGGTATTGACATTGGTGTCATTTTTTTGAGTCTAAAAGAAGCAAATTTTGATTAAAAATGTGTGAAATGTGCCCAAAACTCTTTTTTTGATTCAAGTAAAATTATTCTCAAAAATATTTTACCCTAAAAAAAATTTTTGAAAGAAAAAAGTTGCCTTGGGTAGGGATTGAACCTGGGTTGCCACACACTTCTGTCACGTTCTTCAACCACTAGACCATTGTCGCTGTTGAGTGGAGAGGCCTTAAAAGAATATCCAGTCCATCTTATTCTGGACTTGGAAAATTTTTCTTATTGTATTGTCGACTTAGACATCGACAGATGAGTCGGCAATACTTCAAAATTTCTAAAAATATTTTATAGATCCTGTAATAAACATCAACTTCCTCACCAATATTAACCAGATCAGAGATGGGGCGATTCAAATCGCGGAAATGAATCACGGATCAATTTTGAATGCGATTCAGAATCGGATTCACTTGAAAAGTGAATCGCTAATTTTGAATCAGATTCAGTTTTCTGGGCGAATCGCGTCATTTGAATCCGATTCATTTTTTTTTGAATCGCCCCATCTCTGAACCAGATGGTTAATGTCGATTACATGATCTACAGAAGTATCTACTTGATGATGACATTTTGTAGATACTTTATTTTTGTAGACCCTATAATCAATATTGAAATTCAGGTTGTCTTGCTGTTGCCAAAGTTGATGACAATTATTAGATCGACAAAAGAAACTATATATGTAAGATCAAAATTTTGTAGATGCTTTTGTCGATCTTATAGTCGACATCATCTTCAGATCAACAACATGGCCTGAATTTTGATATCGATCATCGGTCCACAAAGGTATCTACAATATATCAAAATCTTGCACATGACTGTAGATACAAATGTAGACAGCAATGACGACCGTCGACCATCAGCATTTTTATCATAGTTTTTGAAAATAGTGTCAATTTTTAATCAATTACCTTAAACATAGTCAGATTGACCCCTTTGTGGGTAATGTTCCAACTTTTTTCAATCAACAATCATGTAAAATCATGTTGATACGTCTTTTGTAGAGGCCACAGACGATCTCATCAGTGCTACATGGGAGGTTATCAAATGGTTAACCAGGTAAACCATTTACCATACCTATGATGAAAAGTCTTTTTGTCTTTTCATCTTTTTGTCTTTTTGTCTTTTTGTCTTATGGTCTTTTTGTCTTTTCATCTATTAGGTACTGTCAGGCAGGGTCACTTTGATAAAAAAAAAATGTTTTCTGTTCTGTATGGCGTAGAAAGATGTTTTCAAAAAAATTGCACCACTCAGTGTGTAAAGTACGTCAAAACGCACCAAATGACCTTTTTGTTTTTTTTGTGCCTCAAAATTGCCCTCAAAGGCCGTATCAAAGTCACCCACAAGATGGGGTCACTTTGATAGGGGTAAGGTGCACCGGGGCAAGTCAGAATGATTTTTCGCAATTTCAACTTTGACCAGCTGTTACTCCTCTTCTAATGAACCAATATGGATCAAATTTATTATGTAGGTTCCCATAAGGGTTCTTAACCTATGGTAAAAATTTGAGCGCGATTGACACAGTAGCTTTCGCCCAGTGGAATAAAATATAAACTGTCCTGACTTACCCCAATTGGGGGAAGTCAGAACAGGCTAAACTTTGCAGAGGCGTAGATCACAAACGAAGCGTCCTAGAAAAATTGCAAAAAAACAAAATTGTAGAGAATTTAATTCTCTTTGAGATCACTCTCATCAGATTTTCACTAGGACGCACGGTTCGTCCGCTATATGCGAAAAACTAAGAAATAGAAAGTCTGTATTTTAGACCAAATTCAAAATAAGTTCAAAACAACAACAAAATACAATTGAACCAAAGACATCTAAAATGAAACTGAATCGCGAAAATTTTTATGCCGTGATGAAGTAGGGGTAGTACCCTCAAGTCACCTTTAGTGGCACTTCGCCAGATATAAACCTCTAGGCGCTAGAGCAAGTTTTCTAACTTACCCCGAATTCCAACTTCCCCTGGTGCACCTTACTTTTTTTTTTCAAAAAATGATTTCTCATCACGTTTAGACCTACCATACAAAATTTCATCAATTTTGGCCGAGAGGAAGTCATCATATTATTGAAAAAGCGATAAAAGCCCCTGTATTTCCTCAATTTTTTATAAAATTCAGTTTTTTAACAAAATTTTTAGATATTCAATAAAATACCTTTGCGACCTATCAAAATGGGATGAAATTTCACACTGAATCCGAAAATGGCATTGATTTTCACTTTAGTCTCAAAACTTAAATTTTTAGCCTCAAAAATGAAAAATCGATAACATCCTCACTGAGAACAATGAGCCAAGGATCGGAGGCACCTCAACCTAGAAACTCGAAATTTTTGGAGATATTTCCCAAGGAGTGTAGCTTTATGGTAGACTATCAGCCAATGTTCTATTACATATCTGAAAATACTATAACATCAACTTTTGTTGAGTGATGAAAAATCTTGAAAAATTACCACTTTCAAAAAACTCGATTAAAAGCAGGGACAAAAATAATTATTTACCAACTCAACACTGTTATTGTATCAATTCAACATAATTGTAACCACTTCGCTTGAAAAAAAAATGTAATTCGACGTTTTACTTGCTCCACAGATCAAAACGTACAGAAAAATAAGCGCTATCAAAGTCACCTCGCAAAATCAAAGCGACCCCGCCTGACGGTAGTCTATTTGTCTATTCATCTGTTTGTCTTTTTGTCTTTTCATATTTTCGTCTTTTCATCTTTTTGTCTTCTCGTCTTTTCGTCTTTTTGTCTTTTCCTCTTTTCATCTTTATGTCATTTTGTCTTTTTGTCTTTTTGCCTTTTCGTATTTCTTTTCTTATTTTGCAGGACATTTTGGCAATTCCTTTTTCCAATTTTTGTGTACAAAATATTTGGCAACTTTTTGATTGAAAAAAGGCGATTTCTGGCAATGAATACAGAATACAAGACTTTTGACAATTTTAGCAAAAGAAAAGTTTTTTTCTAGCAATTTCTTGGAAAAAACGACACATTAGAACTGTTATTGGAAAAGAGTGTGAGTTTTCGGATGCAAAAAACAACACAATTCTTAGCACTTTTTTCTCAAAATTAAAGAAAAAATTCTTGACAATTTACGCTAAAAGAGACTTTTTACTATTTTTGACAGAAAATGAGACTTCCACAATAATTTCAGTAAAAGGCAGGGCTTCTTGACCAGTTTTATCAAAAAAGCGAAACATTTTAGCGCTAAAGAGCAAAGAGCAAGATTTATTAATGATACTCATAACTTGTAAGTTGATAAAATGGAAAACTTCAACAATTTTTGCAAAAAACAAGACTTGCTGGGAATTTGGCTATTTATGACAAAACCGATCAGCGAAAAAATTGCCGGGTCATTCCATGTCAACTCAACCAACGTTTTTGGGTCACATCCTTCGATTTCGCTCAATTTTTTTTTACAATATCTACCCACTCAGTAAGTAAGAAAGCCGCAATCAGTTTGGTCCTGGCCCCCAGGGGGCGGGTGGGGGGCTTCCATTATTTTCACATTGTCTCGAGTTACCCAACTTCAGCAGCCCATTCTTCCAAAACTATGATACTTTGATCAAAACTGATTTCACAGTTCGAAAGGGCATTGAATTTTGAACTTTTTAAGTATTTTGAAATTTTCAAAAGTTGAAAGTTGAACTTTCAATTTGAAAGTTCTAATTTCAAAATGGCGCTGTAAGCGGGAGCTACCATTTAAAATTTTGAAAAAGTTTCCATAGATGTGCATTTTGATACTTTTTCGAAATATTTAGGTTTCGAGATGGCACTCGTTGACGGAGGGGGAGCACCCCCACCCCCAATTTTGGGTGAAACTTTCAAAAGAAAATGTGGGGCATGTAATATATCGAATTGTATGTTTTCGGTGACGCTGAACACGAATATGACGTCAGATTTTTGATTGGACCCCATCCACGGCCCCCGGCACCTCCCGAAAAGGGGTAAAAATTCCAATGAAGTGTTTTGTTCGTGCGACACATGAAATAGTATGTTTTTTGTAACGCGGAATACGAATATGACGTCAGATTTTCGATTGGACCCTATCCACGGCCCCCAGCACCTCCTCAAGGGGGGTTAAAGTCAAAAAAATGGTTTGATTCGTGTGACACATAAAATAGTATGTTTTAGATATCGCTGAACACGAATATATCCATCGTTTTTTAAATTGACTTCACCCATGGCCCCCAAGACTTTCCACATTAGGTAAAAGTCCAAAAAATTTTTTGGGGCCGTGGATGGGGTCCAATCGAAAATCTGACGTCATATTCGTATTCAGCGTTACAAAAAACATACTATTTCATGTGTCGCACGAAAAAAACACTTTTTTGAATTTTTACCCCTTTTGGGGAGGTGCCGGGGGCCGTGGATGGGGTCCAATCAAAAATCTGGCGTCATGTTCGTGTTCAGCGTTGCCGAAAACATATAATTCGATATATCACATGCCCCAGATTTTCTTTCGAAAGTTTCACCCAAAATTGGGGGTGGAGGTGCTCCCCCTCCGTCAACGAGTACCATCTAGAAACCTAAATATTTCGAAAAAGTATCAAAATGTACATCTATGGAAATTTTTTCAAAATTTTAAATGGTAGCTCCCGCTTACAGCGCCATTTTGAAATTTGAACTTTCAAATTGAAAGTTCAACTTTCAACTTTTGAAAATTTCAAAATACTTAAAAAGTTCAAAATTCAATGCCCTTTCGAACTGTGAAATCAGTTTTGATCAAAGTATCATAGTTTTGGAGGAATGGGCTGCTGAAGTTGAGTAACTCGAGACAATGTAAAAATAATGGAAGCCCCCCACCCGCCTCCTGAGGGGGCTGGGACCAAACTGATTGCGGCTTTCTTACTTACTGGGTGGGTAGATATTGTAAAAAAAAATTTGAGCGAAATCGAAAGACATGACTTTCATAATCGCCTTTTTAGTGTGCGTAGCACACTATTGGTTTCGCTTTGAGAAATGAAATTTCATTGTAACTGAATGTTCTCTTAAGCTATCCAACCATTTTTTGTACCTATTGGACACCATTTGAGAATCATTAAGACGGAGGGTATAGATGTATTTCCATTCAATTCGGATCGAGTTCATTATTTTAATGCATAAATTCCTAAAAAATGGTAAAGGGGACTTATAAACCACCTGCCGCTCATTGTACCCTGCTATACCCCCAGCCATCATCACTTTATAAACAGCTGCGTTGCATTGTACCCTGTTACACCCCCAGTCTGCCAGCTGTGTATTTCAAGTGGGAGTGGCTTGGTGGGGCGTTTCCCTCCAATGTATTTGGTTACCTCTGGCAGTAAAACAAATTGGCAGTTCATTTTATGTGAAACTCTTGTGAAGTATACATCATTCTAGTTTATGGTTTGCTTCTGTTAAGAATAGTGTTACCTATATTGTTCTTGTGTTGATTTAATGGTTGCAGCTTTGCAGTTAAAATAAACAGGTAATTATTACATCATCATTATTGTTTTTATTATTATCATTTTTTTAATTTCTGTTTTTTTAGGCTAGTTCAAATTCCTAATCTGGTGTTATTATTATTTTTTTTTTGAAATTTTTGATTTTTGTTTTTTTTAGACTAGTTTAAGTTGAGTTTCTAATTTGGTGTTTTTTTAATTCAAATCTATTATTTTTTTTTTTAATTTCAATTTTTGTTTTTTTCAGACTAGTTTAAATTGAGTTTCTAATCTGGTGCTTTTCTATTTTAAATCTATAATTTTTTTTTTGAAATTTTAATTTTTGTTTTTTTCAGGCTAGTTTAAATTGAGTTTCTAATCTAATCTGGTGTTATTATTTATTTTTTTTTGTAATTTTTTTGTTTTTGTTTTTGTTTAGACTAGTTCAAATTGACTTTCTAATTTGGTACTTTTTTAATTCAAATCTATTATTTTTTTTTTGTAATTTTTTTGTTTTTGTTTTTGTTTAGACTAGTTCAAATTGACTTTCTAATTTGGTGAATCTATAATTTTTTTTTTGAAATTTTAATTTTTGTTTTTTTCAGGCTAGTTTAAATTAAGTTTCTAATCTAATCTGGTGTTATTATTTATTTTTTTTTTGTAATTTTTTTGTTTTTGTTTTTGTTTAGACTAGTTCAAATTGACTTTCTAATTTGGTGCTTTTTAAATTCAAATCTATTATTTTTTTTTTGAAATTTCAATTTTTGTTTTTTTCAGACTAGTTCAAATTGAGTTTCTAATCTGGTGCTTTTTTAATTCAAATCTATAATTTTTTTTTTTGAAATTTTAATTTTTGTTTTTTTCAGGCTAGTTTAAATTGAGTTTCTAATCTAATCTGGTGTTATTATTTATTTTTTTTTTTTAATTTTTGTTTTTGTTTTTTTTTTAGACTAGTTCAAATTGAGTTTCTAATCTGGTGCTTTTTTTTAATACATAGGGACAAATGAAGCCAACAAGTAGTGGCATACCTAATTGAAGCTAATAAGTAGTGGCAATGTGGAGGCAAAATTAAAGTCAATACATAGGGACAAATGAAGCCAACAAGTAGTGGCATACCTAATTGGAAGCCAATAAGTAGTGGCAATGTTGAGGCAAAATTAAAGTCAATACATAGGGACAAATGAAGCCAACAAGTAGTGGCATACCTAATTGAAGCTAATAAGTAGCGGCAATGTTGAGGCAAAATTAAAGTCAATACATAGGGACAAATGAAGCCAACAAGTAGTGGCATACCTAATTGAAGCTAATAAGTAGTGGCAATGTTGAGGCAAAATTAAAGTCAATACATAGGGACAAATGAAGCCAACAAGTAGTGGCATACCTAATTGAAGCTAATAAGTAGCGGCAATGTTGAGGCAAAATTAAAGTCAATACATAGGGACAAATGAAGCCAACAAGTAGTGGCATACCTAATTGAAGCTAATAAGTAGCGGCAATGTTGAGGCAAAATTAAAGTCAATACATAGGGACAAATGAAGCCAACAAGTAGTGGCATACCTAATTGAAGCTAATAAGTAATGGCAATGTTGAGGCAAAATTAAAGTCAATACATAGGGACAAATGAAGCCAACAAGTAGTGGCATACCTAATTGAAGCTAATAAGTAGCGGCAATGTTGAGGCAAAATTAAAGTCAATACATAGGGATAAATGAAGCCAACAAGTAGTGGCATACCTAATTGAAGCTAATAAGTAGCGGCAATGTTGAGGCAAAATTAAAGTCAATACATAGGGACAAATGAAGCCAACAAGTAGTGGCATACCTAATTGAAGCTAATAAGTAGTGGCAATGTTGAGGCAAAATTAAAGTCAATACATAGGGACAAATGAAGCCAACAAGTAGTGGCATACCTAATTGAAGCTAATAAGTAGCGGCAATGTTGAGGCAAAATTAAAGTCAATACATAGGGATAAATGAAGCCAACAAGTAGTGGCATACCTAATTGAAGCCAATAAGTAGTGGCAATGTTGAGGCAAAATTAAAGTCAATACATAGGGACAAATAAAGCCAACAAGTAGTGGCATACCTAATTGAAGCCAATAAGTAGTGGCAATGTTGAGGCAAAATTAAAGTCAATACATAGGGACAAATGAAGCCAACAAGTAGTGGCATACCTAATTGAAGCCAATAAGTAGTGGCAATGTGGAGGCAAAATTAAAGTCAATACATAGGGACAAATGAAGCCAACAAGTAGTGGCATACCTAATTGAAACCAATAAGTAGTGGCAGGTCAAGCCTATATATGGAGGCCAAATTAATGTCAATATATAGGGACACTTTTTATTTTCATTTTATTTGTTTTTTATTATTTTTTTAAGTTGATTACTAAATTTTTTTTTCTTTAAAAATTGTCCAAAAATCTTATTTCTGTTTTTTGCTAAAATTTTATTCTTGCATTGAAGAATGAACATGAAATTATTGTTCCTAGTACTAGCTTCTTTGCTAATATATTTTACTAAATTTTTGTTTGTGTTTAGAATGCAAAGGTTGTTTTTTTCTGTTTATAATTTTTGTTTTTCATATTTTATTCAGTTTTCACAAATAACATATGTATTTACTTTTGTTTACATTTAGCATTAAATAATTATTCTGATTTTTGTTTTCACATCTTATTCAGTATTTACAAGTACCTATATGATTATTTTTTGTAAACTATCAGTTAAAACTGTACAACTGTATACAGCTACGCACACTTTGCAGCTAAGCTGTGCTTAGCTGTCTAGTTTTGGTTGAGTTGACATGGAAGGACCCCTGAGCAAAGCGAAGGTAAATTTTTTCATTACGAGAAATGGAAAAATCTGTTTGAAGTAGCCTTTCACAAAATTCCCTGACTTTCCAGACTGACCAAATTCCCTGGCATTTCCAAGTTTTCCAGGCTTGTGGACACCCTGCCTTCAATCCGAAGCTATGGTGGTTCAAAGTTTTCTTTTGTCAATTTCACCACCACCACTGTGATAACAATTTTTGAAAAAAATCGTGTTGAAAGGCCCATGCTTACCCTACACATTCCGCGTGGTACCAGAATTCCCCCCTCCCCCCACTACTCATGGATATCGGTTTTTCCCGCATTTTTTGTGTATACTGCCCAAGGGAGGTGAGCTGACGAGCGGAAATTTCGCTCGAAAATATTTTTTGGAGGTACCCAACAATAATTCATCATAATTTTACAAATCTGGGAACCGGGTCATTTCGCCTATTTTACCTGGGAATACCCTTTAAACCAAAATCGATCGAAGGAATCACAACGAGGGCTAATTCGAGTTTATAGATGCTAAATTTCACTTCCACTCATTTTATAAAAATTTTTTATAGGTAGGTAGGCCTAATTGAAAAATCCAAAAATCCACTGTAGGCTCTTGAACAGTTGAAAACCACCACCAGTCGATAAGAGGGGGAGGGGGTTACTTCTATCCATTGGCATACCTTCTTCGTTATGATAAAGGAGAAAGAAGGTTCCAATTGGCAATTTAGGTAATCAGAAATTCTACAGTGTAAACATGAACCAGAAGACGTTATCATTTTTATTTGCGGTCTAGCCATCGAATTTCGCATGATTGTTGGTTTCACTCGTTGCTGTAAGTAGCTGTACCGCTGAATGGGATATTCGTCGGTTGTAAAAGCAACTGAAATGGAAAGACCGACTTGAGGCGGGCAGAGGACGCCCCGATCGCGAATCGCCGAGATCGTTGTACATGAAGGGATTTTGAAAGATGATAATGCTTACATTCTTGTTCGGTACTCGTATCTATAAACCAAGTGAAGTAGGGAATTGTTGCGACGACGACGGATGCTGTAGCAATGGCAATATACTCGTATCAGAGTGTACATGTATACGAATAAAAATGGCAGATAAAGTTGCGGTGGAAAAGGTCAATAAAACGTTTACGATTTCGATAGACGCGCGAGTGAAAAAGCTTTTCATTTGAGTCGTTAATCCGATTTAGTTAAACTTTTACTAGGTCGAATATAAAAGACGTCTTTATAGTTTTTAATATCAACTCGGCCAGCCATAAGCTTCTTTTTGTTTGCTAATAAGAGGCTACGGCGGGCGCGTAAATCGAAACCGCTGTAAAAAAAAAAAAAAAAAGTCCATAATACCGGTTTTAGATTCAGCCAGTAAAGTCTTTTACCTACCAACGAGGAGAATACTGCCATATACGCGCACAGTATATTGTTTAGAACTTTAACGCACGCCGTAAATAACGCATAGGCCTAAATTCCGTCATCTAAGTACCAGCTGACGAGAGATAAAACCGCTTTTATGTCCTAAAAGAAGTATAGACCCACCGCTCCGCCGCCGCTCCACCGACGCTCAGCGTCCCAAGACTACGACTGTATACTATAAAGGTTCCTTTCCGTTCCTTTCCTTCTTCCTCTTGTTGTTGTATTCATTTAACAAAACGCTGTGCAAGAGATTAAAGAAAGCTTGCCGAACATTGGATCAGAGGTAATAAAAATGTTTTTTAAGAGTTTCTTAAACCCGCGGACGCGGGCTCGGGCTCGGGCTCGAGCTCTTACCTCATCCCGATACCGGCGGCGCAGCATCTTCCAAGATGACGATTGCGACTTGGGATTTCGCCGAGTCGAGTGGAGCTGGAGCGCCATCGCCAACTCCGGCGTCCGCTTCCTTCCTGACTTCCTATAGTTTGCCTTGTCGATGTCGTTGTGGTCGTGTTGCATATTTCTAATGATACGAGCGTCGTCGTCGTGCCATATTTTATGAGTACCTGGCTGATATGGCTGAAGAGATGGGCTTTCAGTTTGTTTATATACGTAGGTAGCTGTTCTAGATGAAGAGAAAATTTCGAATTTTTATACGGCGTTCTCCTCAAATTAGTTTGATTTTGTGAGGAAATAAGGCCTTTAAATGTTCAACAGATCAATTGATGTGTACTTAGGTGCAAATACTGGATCTTGATTGGATCCGAACAAATCAAATCTGATCAAAACTTTGATCTGATTAGAGCTTTCCAGATCAAATTGGATCCGGGGAACGTCCGGATCAGACCAGATTAAATCTAATTTGACTGAAGTTCTATCATTGGATCTGATAAGGTTTCAATAGACCATAAGACCAATCAAACTTTGATCTGATTGCATAGCGTTAGATTCAGTCTGATCATTCCGATCAGATTGAAACGGGTTTCCTGATCTATCGGATCTGATCAGGGCTGAACAGATCTAATCCAGTCAACACTTTTATGTGATAAAATGTGCTAAAATTGAATTGGATCCAAGGCATGTTCGAATCAGACCAAACCAGTCTGATACGATCAAATTCAATCTAGTGAATTTGACATCTAATCAAACAGGTAGGTATGATCAGATCTGGTTAGATCCGATCAGAATTCCTCTTGCTGCATCACAAGAAAAAAAAATTGTGGGATTTTGAGCAAATTCAGTACAGACCAGTTTTTTTGCCAGTAATTGCCAAAAAGTCCTTTTTGCTAAAATTGTCAAAGTCTCAATTGCATTCCATTATTACTTACTCGCACATTTTTTTGAACATTCTTTCTGTTTTTTTTGTGATTTTTTTTCTACATTAAAATGTTTTGCTCTCATCTTGTAACTTTTTTGGACCCTTTTTGGTCACTTTTTGAAATCAAATAGGTGATTCCGAACTGGTAGAAATCGATTTTTAAGAAAAATGGTGTGAACTTAATCGGTCAAGTAGATCATTCTTAATCCGGAAAAACGACAATAGAAATAATCGCCACCCCCCCCCCCTCCAATCCTCTCAGACTGCTTTTCTGTTAAAATGAAGAAAGCACACTTGCCAAAAAAAAGTTGCCCTTACTAACAAAATGGCTCCCATTTGAAGAGCTGAAATTGCAGACTTTGCTTTCCAACGTATTAAAACTTGCTCGAAATCTTTTGAACTGAACAGAGCTAAATCGAAAGAGCATGAAAAAATTTATCACCAGCCAAAATTTCAAGAGCTAAAGTGTATTTTTTGATTTTCGGTGAATTTTTGAAAATCAAATTTAAGCCAAAAATGAGAAAAAAATCAAAATTTTACCAAATTGACCTATAAAGTTGAAATTTGAGATATACCATAAATTGGACCTGTTAAATCGATTGGAAACAGTTTCAAATCATTTTGAGCAGTTCTGGAGCCTCCAGCAGATTTTTGAAACTTGAAATAACCACAAAATTTCATCAAATGCAAGTTGGAAATTCGAAATTCACGCAACAGTACCAACTTGAGCAGTAACATGCTATTAAGTCGATTGTTGGTGTGTTCGAGTCATTTTGGAGCCTCCAGTGACTTTTTGAAAATTCTTGGAACCTCCAGTAGAGTTTTAAAACTCGAAATTTCCACAAAATGTCATTAAAATGTGATTGTAAAGCCGAAATTTACCCTGCAAAATAATTTCAAAACGCTTTAAAGTCGACTGTAGGTGAATTACAGGTCGTTTTGGAGCCTCCAGCAGATTTTCGAAACTTAAAATAACACAAAATTTCATCAAATGAAGTTGGAAATCCGAAATTCACGCAGCAGTACCAACTTGAACATGCTATTAAGTCGGCTGTTGGTGTGTTTAAGTCATTTTGGAGCCTCCAGTGACTTTTTGAAAATTCTTGAAGCCTCCAGTGGAGTTTTCAAGCTTGAAATTTCCACAAAATTTCATGGGGAGTTATGAAGACGAAATTCTTTTTGCAAGCTAATTTCAATACGCTATGAAGTTGACTGCAGGTAGATTTAAAGTTGTTTTGGAGCCTCCAGCGACTTTTTGGAAACTACTGGAGCCTCCTGCAGATTTTTGAAACTCGAAATTTCCGCAAAATTGTATCCGGAGTTATGAAACTGAAATTCACTCCGCAAATTAATTTCTATACGCTATGAAGTGGACTGCAGGTGGATTTCAAGTCGTTCTGGAGCCTCCAGCGACTTTTTGGAAACTACTGGTGCCTCCAGTAGATTTTTGAAACTTGAACGGGAGTTATATAAAGCCGAAATTCACTTCGCAAACTAATTCCAATATGCCATGAAGTTAACTGCAGGTGGATTTCAAGTCCTTCTGGAGCCTCCAGTAGATTTTTGAAACTTGAACGGGAGTTATAAAGCTGAAATTCACTCCGCAAACTAATTTCAATATGCCATGAAGTTGAGTGCAGGTGAATTTCAAGTCGTTCTGGAGCCTCCAGCGACTTTTTGGAAACTACTGGAGCCTCCAGTAGATTTTTGAAACTTTCAAATGCAGTTGGAAAGCAAAAATTCGTATACTTACGTGCTAACGTTCATTCCCCCAGACTTGAGGCATTTTTTGAAAAACAGAAGTTTCTAAAAATTTGCTGAGGCTCCAAAACGGATTGAAATCGCCTGCATTTCATTGTTTTCATCTCAAACCGAAGAGGGAAGAAAATTTTTCCAATTTTTAAAGAAGTATGAATATGAAATCGATAGACAAAAATAATTTGTATGTTTCGGACTGGAATACAAATACACCGATCTTGAAAAAAATAACGGGAAGTTTGTCGGCTATGAAGGTCCAAAAAGTAGCTGGAAGCTTCAAAACCACCTGAAATCCACCTGCAGTCGACTTAAAAGCGTTTTGAAATTATTTTGCAGGATGAATTTCGGCTTCATAACTCCATTTTGATCAAGTTTTATGGAAATTTCGAGTTTTAAAAATCTACTAGAGGCTCCAAGAATTTTCAAAAAGTCACTGGAGGCTCCAAAATGACTTCTTAAACCCACCAACAGTCGACTTAATACCTATTTTTAAGTTAGCAGTGCAGCTTGAATTTCGGATTTCCAACTTCATTTGATGAAATTTTGTGCTTATTTCAAGTTTCAAAAATCTGCTGGAGTTCTGGAGGCTCCATAACTGTTCAAAACGGTTTGAAATCATTTTCAATTGATTTGCTGTTAGGCCGAAAATAGCGTATATGTGACCGTCCGCGATAAAACCGACCATCCGTCGCAAAAAATTGAAAATTTTTTTTTCGCGAATTTTTGTTCCCTAAACCATTTAAGGCCCAAAAATAGGCGAAAAAACATTTTCGATTTTTTGCGACGGATGGTCGGTTTGATCGCGGACGGTCACATATGTCAAATTTTAACTTTCCCGGTCAATTTGGTAAAATTTTGATTTTTTCCCTTCATTTTTGGCCTAAATTTAATTTTTAAAAATTCACCAAAAATCGAAAAATTCGCTTGAAATTTTGGCTAGAAGTAAATTTTTGCAAGCTTTTTCGATCCATCGTGCGAATCCTATATGTTGGAAGGCAAAATCTGCGATTTCGGCTCATCTGTCAATCAAAATGGCCGCCATTTTGTTAGTAAGGCCATCTTTTTTTGGGCAAGTTTGCTTTAAAATGTTCCTTAGAATGTACTCTTCAAGAAAAAAGTTGTCCCAGAGGATCGTCGGGGGGAGGGGTGCAATTATTTCTATTGCCATATGCCGGACTAGAAGGATTTCTACGTCCATGCAGACCACGAACGGTTACGTTACGTTTTCCACGCGAACATCGTGGAAAATTCCGTACATTTACCTGATGGCTGATTTTGTTTCACTTGCGCCAGAATATCGTCCTCGTCTGGGGAAGCTGATGTCACTAAATTACCTAGGTACGTACCTCACAACAAAACGCGTAAAATCGAGCATAAAAATGACAAAAAAATTGAAAATCCGAAAGAAAAAAAAACGTGAAAAAGAAAAAAGAAACCCCGAGCGACGTTTTGCGATGAAATTTATGAAAAACAGATAAACTTATATCTATGAGTATACTCGCGTAGTAGGTACTCTCGCGTATAAACGGAATAATGAGATAGTAAGCTTTTATTTTGGGTGTTTGTCGATGAAAAAAGTTTAATGAGGCGAATATAACAGCTGGCTTAATCTCGTAAAAGCGACGAGAGTCGAGAAGGTGATGGCGGCGAAGAGGAGGCGCGGCAAGCCGAGCTACTTGTATATACGTTGCGAACACAATTTACTACAAATTGTAGTATAAATAAATGAGCCGTGTTAAAATATACTTACTTTCACATCGCATTTCGTTTTGATTCTTAAAACCAGAAGTCATATTATCCCCTTAGGGAAAGTTATTTGATTATGATGGCAATAGTCGCCGCAAAGCGAGGGGTGTGCGGTGTGCGGCGCAGCGAGTATTCACCCTTCTGTCGTAAAAAGCTATACTACGAAGCTCTGTAGTATAGAGAGATACCTATGTCCCTGTGTGGGTATGCTACTATGCTGTATGAGTATAAGTGCCCAATGCTAAACGAACAGCATCCGTCTCTTTATAACTGCCGAAGATATTCAACACAGACTGCAGCTTTCAGTACGTGGTCTGCGCCTTTGCCTTCTTCTTGCAGATATCAAATTAACAAATTACGACGTCGTCGATCCCCTGCTGTGTGTCAGATGTAAAGGTCCGTAAGTTTTTGGATCTACGAAAGGACAGTCTGCACATTTTCATGGAATTTTGGCTATTTTATTGGATATTTTTAGAAGTCATGGTTCCTCGAATACACAATGTCTGATTACTCACTTTAGTGTCATTAACTCAGGAAATATGTACCACATATGTCGGCATCGACTTTCCTAAGAAGAAATACTTTTCGCCTATGAGAAGTATTTTTGGTATTTCACAGAAAAGGTGCAAATAGCTCGAGTTGGTTAAACAGATTTTTTTCAACCACACTCGGGACCAAGTTCGCGAAGCGATGTGGGGGCGGAAACGACGGCCACTCGAATGAAGACGAAGGCGATAAAGATACAAAGTAATCGTTTTTCCCACGAGTCGAGAATGGTGAATTGTTTTTTCCAGCAAACAAACTCTGGGCTATATTTAGTTTTCTAGCAAATTGTGTAAGTTTACGTTGTTTTTTTATTTATTGGCGGCGGCGACGGGTGCTTCTATCGCGGTATTTGAAAAAGGCCGCCTTCTCAATGACAAGAGTAGACCTATCGGTTTATTTACGATGGCGGACCGCCCAAATTCAGGTCATCTACATTTCGTTTTCCACTTTATTGTTAATTATTTTGTAGGTGGGTCTGCCAATGAATGCGTTTAGGTTCAACGAAAACTTATGTATTCGTACCATTAGGTATATATTATGGCCTTATACGTTACGTGAGTCGTTCCTTCGATTTTCAGAATGTCAATGGTGAGAATTATTATTTTAAATAATACACGTAAATTTGGGTGTCCTTGGGTGAAAAAAGTGAAATGCCCCTGTCCTCGAATTTTTGAAATTTTGAAGAAATATTGTTGAGACCATTTGAAAAAATGTTTGAGCCAAAAACATTTCCTCCGCCTCACCCCTCTTGCCAACAATGTCGAAAAAACACTTTTTTCGGTGGGAAAAAAATCATACTTCAACGAATTTTGAATAAAAGTTTTGAATTCAACCAAAATATATGGAGGAGACACGAGTCTAGCAACGGGCATTTTTTCAAATTTTTTTGGCCCCCCGGGGAGGGAAATTGTCAAACGAAAATTCGAAATTGCCGTATCTCCGAACCTAACTCTGATACACAAGATTTCTTTTCTTTCCAAAATATTGATTTGCATGAGTATTAAAATTGGTATTTTTTACAAATTTCTCCTCCAAGCTGGTCATCTTCAAAAACTCAAAAAATATTCAAAATTAGCAGAAACCGTCATTCTGAGTTGAAAGTTATACAGAAAAAAATCACTCACGCGATGTGCGTGAGAAGACTGATTTTCTTCAAATACAAATCTTTTACGAACAAATTGAATCACTTTTTTTGGAACATTTGTACAGCAATTGATCTGTTTACAATCGAATCGAAAAATTTACAAACGAAGGGTGATTAAATAAATTGATTGATTTCTAGGTGAATCACTCGCGAACGAATTGATTCGTATCGGTGACTCGTTCGCGAATGAATCGATTCATTTACTCAATTTTTGGTAAATCATTCACGAACGAATTGAATTGTATAAGTTACTCGTTCGCAAACGAATCGATTCGTTTTCTCAATTTTTGGTGAATCATTCACAAACGAATTAAATTTTTTTGGTGAATCACTCGCGAACGAATTGATCCATAGTTGGCGAATCATTCGCGAACGAATTGAATTTTTTAGTGAATCATTCGCGAACGAATTGAATTTTTTAGTGAATCATTCGCGAACGAATTGAATTTTTTGGTGAATTATTTGCGAACAAATTGTGATTCATATAGGTGACTCGTTCGCGAACGAATCGATTCATTTGCTCAATTTTTATGAATCATTCGCGAACGAATTGAATAGTTTTTGGTGAATCTTTCACGAACGAATTGAATCGTATAAGTGACTCGTTCGCGAACGAATCGATTCATTTACTCAATTTTTATGAATCATTCGCGAACGAATTGAATAAATTTTGGTGAATCACTCACGAACGAATTGATCCATAGTTGGTGAATCATTCGCGAACAAATTGAATTTTTTAGTGAATCATTCGCGAACGAATTGAATTTTTTGGTGAATCATTCACGAACGAATTGAATCGTATAAGTGACTCGTTCGCGAACGAATCGATTCATTTACTCAAATTTTGGTGAATCATTCACGAACGAATTGATCCATAGTTGGTGAATCATTCGCGAACGAATTGGATTTTTTAGTGAATCATTCGCGAACGAATTGAATTTTTTGGTAAATCATTTGCGAACGAATTGAATAATTTTTGGTGAATCATTCGCGAACGAATTGATTCGTATAGGTGACTCGTTCGCGAACGAATCGATTCATTTACTCAATTTTCATGAATCATTCGCAAACGAATTGAATAGTTTTTGATGAATCATTCGCGAACGAATTGATGCCTAAATTGAAGAATTGATCGATTCGTTCATGAATGGATAGTTCCCTTAAATGACGCCATCGGCCTTGAAATATTTTGGAAAAAAGAACAGTTTCAATCAGAATGGTGAACTGTAAGGAAGATGAAAGGGGTTGAAAAAAATTCCGTGAATTTATTCTTGAGCCTGGAAAACATTAAAATTAAATTTTGACCATCAGTGGTTTTTTTCTGAAAAATATGGAGAGAGTTTTTCTTCTCTAATATGTATTATTGGACTCCTTAGTTTTGGTTCATCCTTTACCGAATAGATTGAACACAAAGCCACAGCTCAAACGCTTGATTTTTTAGCTGCACATTTTAAAATTCTGGAGGAATCAAAAATTGTGCTGGAGGCTCCAAATTGACTTGAAATTGTGAAATTCGGTTTCTGAATGCTGGTTACAGTAATTTGTGCAAATTTCAAAAATTTTCTCACCAATAGAAAAATTTTGATTTGTTTGAATTTTTTCCCTTAAAATTAATGGAGCTGGTCAAAAAATCGAGCTCGAAGTGTGTGTCCGGAAATCGGCTCAGTTAGACCACGAATACGTAAGTCATAATTCGATTTTAAACTACCTAAGTACTCGATTTGATTTTTGTGTCTTCTGGAAAAATTTTAAAAATTACGAAGAAATCGAAAATGGAGCTGGATGCTCCAAAAGTCCAGACTCCAGAATGGTAAGAAATGGTGAAATTTAGTACGAGGAAGTCGGTATTAGGCTCTTGACTGATTTTCCAGCGTTTTTGCTGAGTAAATATGCAATTTTTTTTCAATGACATGAATCGTCGGAAATGGTCAATTTTGAATTTTCAAAAATTCGCCAAAAATCAGGAAATTAATTTGGGCCGCTGAAATTTTGGTCACGGGAGTTTCAGACCATGCTCTTTCCAAAGATCGTTTCATTGTTCAAATCGAAAGCGAATAGGTATACCTGTTGATTGATATCATCCATCAAGCTCATCCTCGTAAAATTTCATTTTATTTTTCCTAAATGTCCAATTGAGGAGTTGGATGTTTAAAATGTGAACTTTTGCAAAATGAATGATCATCATAACACGTAGCTAGAGCTACCTAGTACCTACTTATTTTATTCGCGAGACATGACATTAATTATTTAGCGGACCCCTGTGTCGGCATCTTGGAAATGCTACTCGTTGCTATTATTCTTCGTCCATTACGAAAAATGAAAACTCGTAGTCGGCTCATCGCATTCGAGAAGGCAGAAAAGCTGCTTTTAGTTTTATGGATAATAAATTCGATTTCAATATAGGTACCTAATACGTACACTTATACTATTCGTCACGCTTACTAGTTAGTCAAAAAAGGCCCATAAAAATACCAATCTTCAAGTTATGTACTATAGCCAGGTAGAGAGGTACCTTGAAGCATCTGCCACATTAATGGCGTAATGACAACTACGCACGTCGTACTTACTACCTATATCTAGCCACGGTCAAATGTTCATGAAGGGTAGGTAATAGGTAGGTATATAGAACAAAAACAAAAAAAAATATCCATCGCAACAGCTGCAACGCTTTTTCCAAGTATTTATGAACGAAGACTTAAGAGGTTGTATGAGGGATTTCCCTTCTTGGTTGTTGTTAAAGGCTGTAATAAAATCATGTTTTATGATCTTTCACCGGTGGTATGCGCTTTTCACTGGAGAAATAAACGTTTCAATTCGATCTTCTTGCACGGATTGCTCGCTTTCTTTACCTATCTACGTTTCATGGGTTTCTCCAGTCCAGATGTGAATTGCTTTTTGTTGAAGGGTGTGCCGACTGATTTTAATTTTTCAGGGCATGAAATTTCGATTATTTTTTAGACCGGTGCAATAAGGGGCAGGGATAATCCGCCAGACTTCGGGTTTTCGTTGCCCAAGATCGATTTTTGTGCTTTTAGAAAAATCTAAAAATTCTGGAAGAATCAAAAATCTCACCGGAGGCTCCAGAATGGCTGAAAATGGTAAAATTTGGGTTAGAAGAGTGTACATCAGCTTCAGAACTGATTTTTCACTGTTTACTGTTCTACAATTTCCCAAGGTAAGTTTTGGAATTGAAAAATTTTATTTTTCAGCCAAAATGAACATTTTTAACAATAATAATGGGATCCATAAAACACCGGAAAAATTTCCTATCAAGTACATATGACCTACGGATCTTGGAGAAAGGGTGCATTTTTCTGGCTATATCACCCATTTAGGGATGGAAATAATCTCAAATTGTTCGTACAATTTACACGAAAAAATTGCTCACCAAAGCAATCGATTAAATATGAATTCCAGTATATGATATTTTCATCGATCCTTCGCAACATCCAAATTATACATATACAGACCTCCCACAAGGAAACGAACAATTAAAAAATACCAACAAGCGTATAAGTTACGCATACGTCGAACTCGAAGGTAAGGTAGGCCCTTAACAATATCCTCGGTATGTTCGACAAATGGTGAAACACACGCTTAGTTACGTCCAACGACAATACAAAACCGCAAATGGAAAAAAATTAGGAAAATATTCCGATGGTTTAATGGTAATTGGATATCGTATTAATCGCATGAACGGTTACGCCAAATTCGAAAATAAAATAAAAGAAAACCAGTTCCTCTCACAGTACTGTTTGGTATACATTTGTACGAACGATCTGTAGCTGTAGCAAGACCCACTGTATGGTAGGCAATCCTCTATCGAAATAATCACCACCCCCGCCCCTTCGTCTTACCGCACCCTCGAACCCTTTTCCGATGATTATTATGTACTTATAGGTACTACAACACGTGTATATGATTGGGAAAAAAAGAAATGAATTGCTTTTGATTTTCGATAACAACTGCCATCGAACGCAGCACTTACGAGTATGGTGTATTCCATAGCGTCAAATGAAAATGGCGGAGGATTAATAGTGATAGTGAAGTTGTTATAACCATAGGTACTTATATACGGTTTTTTAGGAACATGTATCATTGTACATTTGCCTATAAACCAAGATCTTCAAAACCATCCATATAGTCCGGCATATGACAATAGGAGTAATTGCACCCCCCCCCCCGCCGAACCTCCGGGACAACTTTTTTCTTAAAGGGGACATCCTAAGGAACATTTTAAAGCAAAATTGCCAAAAAAAAAGTTGGCCTTACTTACAAAATGGCGGCCACTTTGATTGACAGGTCAGCCGAAATCCCAGATTTTGCGTTTTAACATAGGACTTGCACGAACTTTTTCAAACTTTACAAAGGTAGATCGAAAGATCATGCAAGAATTCATCACCTGTCAAAATTTCAAGTGCTAAAGTGGGTTTTTCGATTTTTGGTGAATTTTTGAAAATCGAATTTAGGCCAAAAATGAGGGAAAAAATCAAAATTTTACCAAATTGACCAAGAAAGCTGAAATTTGGGATATACCCTATTTTCGACATGCCAAATCGATTGGAAATGGTTTCAACCCGTTTTGAGCAGTTCTGGAGCCTCCAGCAGATTTTTGAAACTCGAAGTTCCCACAAAATTCCATCAAATTGGAGTTGTAAAGCTGAAATTTATTCTAAAAACTAATTTCAATACGCTACGAAGTACTGCAGGTGAATTTAGTCGTTTTGGATCCTCCAGCGACTTTTTGAAAATTCCTGAAGCCTCCAGCAGATTTATGAAACTTTAAATTTTCACAAAATTTCATCAAATGCAGATGGAAAGCTGAAATTTACTCTACATTCCAAATTTAACACCCTCTGAAGACGACTTCAGGTGGGTTCTAGTAATTTTAGGGCCTCCAGAGACTTTTTTTGAAAATTACTGGAGCCTACAGCAGATTTTTGAAACTTTAAATTTTTACAAAATTTCATCAAATGGAGATGGAAAGCTGAAATTTACTGTACACTCCAATTTCAACACCCTCTGAAGACGACTTCAGGTGGGTTCAAGTCATTTTAGGGCCTCCAGCGACTTTTTTTGAAAATTACTGGAGCCTACAGCAGATTTTTGAAACTTTAAATTTTTACAAAATTTCATCAAATGGAGATGGAAAGCTGAAATTTACTGTACACTCCAATTTCAATACCCTCTGAAGACGACTTCAGGTGGGTTCAAGTCATTTTAGGGCCTCCAGCGACTTTTTTGAAAATTACTGGAGCCTCCAGTAGATTTTTTAAACTTGCAATTTCCCCAACATTAATTTATCAAATGGAGCTGGCAAGCAGAAATTTACTTCGCAGACTACATGGTGGTTTCAAATGGTTTTTAAGCTTCCAGCTACTTTTAGGAAATTTCAATTTTCCAAAAAAACATCATACAACCTTTCAAAAAGTTGCTGGAGGCTCCAAAACGACTTGAAGTTCACTAGCAGTCAACTTCGTAGTGTATTGAAATCAGTTTGCAGAATGAATTTCGACTCTCCATCTCGGTTTGATAAAATTTTGGGGAAATTTCAAGTTTCAAAAATTTACTGGAGGCTCCAGTAATTTTCAAAAAAGTTGTTGGAAGCTCTAAAATGACTTGAAATTCACCTGCAGTACTTCGTAGCGTATTGAAATTAGTTTTTAGAATAAATTTCAGCTTTACAACTCCAATTGATGAAATTTTGTGAAAATTTAAAGTTTCAAAAATCTGCTGGAGGCTTCAGAAATTTTCAAAAAGTCGCTGGAGGATCCAAAACGACTTGAAATTCACCTGCAGTACTTCGTAGCATATTGAGATTAGTTTTTAGAATAAATTTCAGCTTTACAACTCCAATTTGATGGAATTTTGTGGGAACTTCGAGTTTCAAAAATCTGCTGGAGGCTCCAGAACTGCTCAAAACGGGTTGAAACCATTTCCAATCGATTTGGCATGTCGAAAATAGGGTATATCCCAAATTTCAGCTTTCTTGGTCAATTTGGTAAAATTTTGATTTTTTCCCTCATTTTTGGCCTAAATTCGATTTTCAAAAATTCACCAAAAATCGAAAAACCCACTTTAGCACTTGAAATTTTGACAGGTGATGAATTTTTGCATGATCTTTCGATCTACTTTGTAAGGTTTGAAAAATTTCGTACAAGTACTATGTTGGAACGCAAAATCTGCGATTTCGGCTGACCTGTCAGTCAAAATGGCCGCCATTTTGTAAGTAAGGCCAACTTTTTTTTGGCAACTTTGCTTTAAAATGTTCCTTAAGATGTCCCCTTTAAGAAAAAAGTTCTCCCGGAGGATCGTCGGGGGGGGGGGGTGCAATTACTCCTATTGTCATATGCCGGGCTAATAAATACATACAAATGTAGATAATATCGAGGGCCACGTTACGACAAAATAGGTACCTACTCAATGGGAATAAAGCTAGTTAAGAGATCATTTATTCAAATGCAAAAAAAATTGAAATTCTCAGACATCTATAAAGTATTTTGAGTTTTAACCCTAATGAGAGTAGGTGGGGTAAAAATGCACACTTATAGGTAGGTACTCATCAGTAAAAACGATGAAAAATTAATCAAGAAATGAATATCAACTTCGTCGAAGCGAATTTCGCCATTTCTTACCATTCTGGAGCCTCCGCACGTAGGGTCGTTTATTTTTATTATTATTTGAATTTTTTCCCAACCCTTTCGTCCATTATGATTTCACTATGGCGATGTTGCGACTAAAGTCAGTTCGAAATTTCATTTCAAAATACCTGGTTAGTAGTATTTCAGGGTTACCTACGTACGTTGATATACGAAAAAGGTGGCTCTTTTCAGAGATCGTGGGATCTGGTCCCAAGTACCAACAAACTCAAGCCTATAAAGAAAACAATCGATTCCTGGAAAACCTCCTTTCAAACATCTCGAAAAGATGAAGTCATTTTGTTCAGACTTCGAACAGGCCACTCCTTACTTTCTCATGGCCATATCCTAAATAAATTACCCAAACCACTATGCGAAATCTGTAATATCCCTATCTCAATTAACCACCTAATAACCGAATGCCCAAAATTCCAATCTGAAAGAAATCGTCTAATCCCAAACCCCACTCTTGAATCTCTACTGTCTGACAGTAATACTCAAAACCTTAGACTCCTTACCTTCCTGAAAGAAATCGATCTGTACAACAAAATCTAACTCCAAATTGTCTCCACGTCTCTAGCCAAACGGCTGTACACGGCGTGGTTAAATAAATTAAAAAAAAAAAAAAAAAAAAAAAAAAAGGTGGCTAAAACGATGTGCCAAGTACAAATTCGCGAATAAGTTACGAGAGCGTAAAACATCGAAAAGCTCGTTAAAGTTGACAATACAAAAAAGAGGCAGGTCTGATCATATATTTGGACTGGCGTGTGACGTTTCTCGTGGCTTCGTTTTATTGTACAGCAGGTGGGTGCTGGGTATAAGGATTTTCTCGTTGTAAAACTTTCGTTGCGTGCATTTGGTGCCTACATTCTTAACGTTTTTCTTTCATTTATTTTGAATTTCATCTTAATGAATCCTTGTCTTTGCTCCTTTCTATATTGTGACACCTCGTACCCCCTCCCTTCCCAGTCACCATCACTGATAAGTAATTCAAAATATTACAGAGGAAAAAAAAATCAAAAAATGATTCAATTTTATTGTACCTATGCTACGTACAAAGGGTATTCCTGGGGAAAATAGGTGAAATACACTTTTTTCCGGATTTTTGAAATTTTGATGAAATATTGTTGGGGACCACTTGAAAAAAATTTGGCCCCAAAAAAATTCCCCTCTCACCCCCTCGCCCATAATGTTGAAAACCACCTTTTTCGGGGGGAAAATCCTACTTCAACGAGTTTTGAATTTGAATAAAAAATTGTGAATTCACCCATAATATCTGGAGCTGACAGAGTTTAGCAATATGAATTTATTCAAAATGTTTGCCCCCCCCCCCAGAAGGGAGATATTGACAAAAGAAAATTTGAAATAGCCGTATTTCCGAGCCTAATTTACACAATTTTTTTCTTACAAAAATACAAGTATATCTGCGCATGTGTACTAAAATGGATGTTTTTCAAATTTTTTCTCTAGATGGGTCATCTTCAAAAACTCAAAAAACACTCAAAAATGTATTTTTTGTGTCACAACACCATAAAAAAAAGCGATACTGCCGGTGATATAATTCTGCAATTTTGCGTTCAGCCCTTTAAAAACAATATAAAACCAAGCAGCTTCTTGAAACCCTAATTTTGGGTCCATAGACATCCCCTCCCCCAATTTTGGGGCGAAAGAAGATTGACAATATGGGTATCGTTATCATATGAATCGAACTCGCAGAACACGAATATGAACTTAGATTTGCAGTTGGACCCGCTTAAATGTCACATTGAGGGGGGAGGGGGTTCCCAAAAATTGAGTTTTTAGTGAAAAATCAATTTTTGGGGAACCCCCAACTCCACTTTATATTCGTGTTCAGTGGGATTCTTCGCAAATACAGGCTGCCCACTCATTTCTGGAAATGATTTTCCCTGACTTTTCCAGGTTTTCCAGGCCAATTTTTCCATTTTTCCAGACAATTTTTTATTATTTTCTATGCTTACCCCACACTTTAATTAGAGAGAAATTTTGGGGAGGGAGGTGTAATTCTATTTCATAAAGCTTCTCTTCGAACACTTCTTCGGATTCAATTTTGGCCAATTGATACAATATTCGTACGACTTATGAAAATTTTTCTTCTGTTTTTTGGATTTTTGGAGGCCTTAAAAATGTGAAATTTGTCTTTTTTAAAATGAGAAACAAATTGGCCCGAGCGAAGCGAGGGCTAGAACTTTTGAAAATTTTCATTTCGAGATGCATGAAAACGAGGTTTTTTCAATGCAAAGAGTTTATTATTTGGTTTCTTAAATTTTAATATTGAAATGGGGTTTTTTTGAAAGAAGTTACTTTTGAAAAAGATAAGAGAACAGGCTCGAGCGAAAGCTTCTGAAAATTTGTATTTCGAGAGGCATAAAAACGAGGTTTTTTCATGTGGGGACAAGTACATAGTTTTTTTTGGCTTTTAAAATTTTAGAATTTGAACGATACTTTTTTCGAAGGAAGTTGATTTTGACAAAGAAAACAGAACAGGCCCAAGCGAGGGCGAAAGCTCTTATAAATTTGTATTTCGAGATGCATAAAAACGATAGTTTTTTTGTAAGGAGTTCATATTTTTATTATCTATGTGGAAATGTTCATTTTGCTGTGAAAAAAGAAGAAAGAAAACGAGGGCAAAAGATTTTGAAAATTTTCATTTCGAGATGCCTAAAAACGAGGTTTTTTCAATGCAAAGAGTTTATTATTTGGTTTCTTAAATTTTAATATTGAAATGGTGTTTTTTTGAAAGAAGTTACTTTTGAAAAAGATAAGAGAACAGGCTCGAGCGAAAGCTTCTGAAAATTTGTATTTCGAGAGGCATAAAAACGAGGTTTTTTCATGTGGGGACAAGTAGTTTTTTTTGGCTTTTAAAATTTTAGAATTTGAACGATACTTTTTTCGAAGGAAGTTGATTTTGACAAAGAAAACAGAACAGGCCCAAGCGAGGGCGAAAGCTCTTATAAATTTGTATTTCGAGATGCATAAAAACGATAGTTTTTTTGTAAGGAGTTCATATTTTTATTATCTATGTGGAAATGTTCATTTTGCTGTGAAAAAAGAAGAAAGAAAACGAGGGCAAAAGATTTTGAAAATTTGTCTTTCGAGTAGTAAAAAATAATGTTTTTCTTTCATCACAGGTCCTTATCCAAAATTTGTACTTAATTGATCGTTTTTTTCAAAATTCCAGGGATTTTGCGTGAAAATTACAAAATTCCCTGACTTTTCCAGACCGACCAAATTCCCGGACTTTTCCAGGTTTTCCAGGCTTGTAGACACCCTGATAATATTTCGCAATAATGATGCCAAATATATTGAAAAATATCATTCCTAAAACTGAAGAAAAATATTTTGAAACGCGCTTGGTGCTAATTTTTTGTTCATTATTGTCGACTTCGAAAAATCAAAAAAAAAATTCCCAAATTTTCGGCAATTTTTCTAAATTTTTTGAATCCACAATATATTGCCTCCTCCACGTTCCAAAATATTTCCTCAATTTCAGGAATGATATATTTCAATAAAAACCCAGTACTTTGATGAAAAGCTACAGAATCGTTAGAAACCTTCGTCAGCAAATTCATGGACTCAAGATTTATCACGGATGACGCATTCATGGTCAATTTTTTTCAACTTTTTTTGTATTGGCCCAATATTTTTTTCCTCCTTTTGTGAACCATCTTCCTTATATGTAAAAAGTCACTGATAGTCGGAATTCAATTTCAATATGTCCCAGGCTTAGGAAACTTTGGACCCAAAAAAATTTATTTTGAAATAACATCATAACTTCAGACAATTTTTTTCAATCTCCCTCATCTTCCTAACTTTTTGAAATTTAGTGCAAAATTTAGTTCACCATTCTGATTGAAAACTGTCCCTTTTTTCCAAAATATTTCGAGGCAAGTTGGGACATTTTTTTCTCTGAAATGTGTAACCTAAAGACAAATCGGCCTTTTCAAAATGTTGATTTTTTGTTTTTTTGTTGTTTTTGAAAAATTTGAGGAAAAGAAGTTAAATTTGTTTGCTTTATGGTTCAAATTGAGATTATTTTTGAAAAATCGAATGAAAATGATGTAAACAAATTTGTACTCTGTAGAGGAGATATGTTTATTGCAAATTATTAAATTGGACTAAGTATTTGAGATGGGGGAGAAGATTTGCTCAAAATGAAGTAGACAGATCAGCACCTGAGGGCAGATTTGTCTACTTCTGACTGTTTTTTTTATTATTATAATTTTTTTTTGTTTTGAATAAATTTGGAGAAAATTAGGTACACAGATCTGCAACTTGGAGACAAATCAGCTTTCTTTGAATTTTGTCTTTAAAAAAAATCTGCTCGACCTGGAGCGAACAATTCGTAAACTGAAGACAAATTTTAAATTTAAAATCAGGCTATTGAAGAGGTAGGAGGGAGGGGAGGTCAAAATGAAGAAAAAAGACACAGATCTGTAACCTGCAGACAGATCTGTTTCTTTAAAAAAAATTATTCTGCGATTTCAAATCTCTCTAGAAGGCATTCCAATCAACTTCGACAGCTGAAAATTCAATCCTGTCACGAGTTCGACGTTCGAATCATTCACAGCAGGTGAATCGCAAATCTGAAGTGAAGAATTGAAAAGTGTATTTTTTTACAAGTTGGAAACTCTAAAAACTAGAAAAATCTCAAAATCGTCAATTTCACGTCATAAATATCTTCAAACTTTTTCTATATTTACTGAAGCCGACCAATCCCATCCCCCCTCTCCTGGCATGACTGAAGGGCACGTTTTTGCATTTGTAGCAAAAGTCGACAACTTCATAATTTTTGTAATGAAATTTTTCAATTTGTAAAAAAAAGTAGATACACTTTTCAACTCGTTACTTCGGATTTGCAATTCATCTGCCCTTTTTTTCGCCAGATTTTCCCAACTTTTTACCTCAGACCAACCCTCCTCCTTGTATTTTTTTATGCTAATTAGCAATATAAGGTTCGAACAAATTTTGGAGGGGAGTTGTAAACAAAAATGTTGAATAATTTTAAACCAAAAAATTTGAATTATTCTACTGCAAGGTTGGTACTGAAATTCAAAATCAAAAATTAACTATTTTTTTGTATTTTTTTAGCCTTAATGCATTGCAGAGATCTTTTTTGTTTTTGTTTTGGAAAATTTCAAGGAAAACGACATTATTTTTGATATGAGAAGTCAATTTTACTACTCTCCAATTTTGGTCAGAGAAAGGAAAAGGAAAATGATCTGGACCGAACTAAGTGAAGGAGAAAACTTTTCAAAATTTATATGTAATTCAAGAAGTAAATAATCATGACTTTGGGTAATTCTTTAATGTTTCCTGCTTACATAATTTCTTTCCAACTTTCCCAAACCCAACTTTTTCCAACTCCCCCATTTCCCCCAAAAATTCCTTCGCTGTAAGAGCAAGTCATTCAGACCTCAGAATCAAATTTTAAGCTGCCGGAGTTGATTTTTCGATTTTTGGCGAATTTTTGAAAATGACGAAAATAGCCTATTAAATATATAGGTGTATTAATTTTCTATAAGAAGATTAATTATAAAGATGAAAATCTGATACAAGGTTCAAGTATAAAGTTCACCACTCAGACCATTACCAAATCGATTTCCACCATTTTTGGGCTGATCTAGAGCCTCCAGCAAAAGTTGACTTTTCTCCAGCGAATTCAATTCACTCCAAGAGGCGTTATCGGAGATGTACTACATCCCCCCTCCCCTCGACAAAAAAATTTAGACGAAAATATGAGCCAAATTTCAGCTTGATCGAAATTAACAAATTGTAAAGGTTTTTCTCGCAAGAGTTACCCATTTTAAATCTTTTAAGGAATTTCAAACACACCTACATCGAAATAAAACTTCCATTATAAATAATCGCATGAAAAATCTTAAGCTTCTAGATACCTATTATGTAATACCTAAGTATGTACACTAAAATACTCCGAAACCGATATACTCGGCTGGTTTATTTATGTATCGTAGTAATATTTACACTGGTTTTCTGAACGTTGTTGGACGACGAAAAAGGCAAATTTCAAAAGTATCCCAGTACTCGTATTCCGTATACAGATACACCATAGCAGCACTGGAAGATATGGTACTACTATGTACGAAAAACCATCTCGTATTTATCTTAGAAAGTAATCAAAACAAGCATCCCTTTCATAATAAGCTTTAACTTTGGTTTAAGTAATACACAAACAATGCGAAACTCGCCGAGGGTTGCAGTTACTCCATATTACTTCATCAGCTACACCGCTACAAAGCGACTTCAAAAATGCTTGTTAACTACCCCGCTAATTTACTTTGCAAATCTGCTGGGATTAATATGGTACATATTATTCGCTATTTGGTACAGAGTACCGACTATACCGACTATACCGACCGACGTGAAATCATGGTGTTTTTATCAACGTAAAATAGACTTTTTTTCTCTCCTTTTATATTATTTCTCCCGCTGCTGTTATTATTGCCACTGCTATTTCCCCTTCTCAGCTGTGGCGGTAACCACTTCTTTTTTCCATATTATGGTACAATGCAATGCAACATGCCGAACTATAACAGGGTATAGCCCTGCGTTCACTTCACTTTTGCCTTTGCCACCCCTTGATTTCTTTTTCTTTTCTTTTTTCATTTCTTTGCGTGGGCTAGGTAACTTATTTTTTTAATTATTTAATTAAGCTTTTTTTTTTTCAACGGATACTTTCTTAATTTTTAATCAAATACATAGGTGCATCGTTGCACCTCTGGGATTTTTTCCCTTCGATTCGTCTTGGTTTTTGCATCATTTTTTACTATCTGCTTCATTATTTTACCTAAAACTATTGGTGATTCAGAATGTAGGTATTATTTTCAACTTCAAAATTTTCTGCTTTCCTTGTTACATTCTCTATACATGTCATGTTCAGTGTAAATTAACATTTATTATATCTACCTAGATTATCTGAGGAATTGTTTGTAAGTCGCTTTTCATCTTCTTCGAAGATATAAGGGTAGGTTTTCCCATACCTATCCTCTGCGTCCGCGGGCATCCTAACATCAAACATTTCACATTTATGCATGCCTTACTGCTTTGCAAATGAATTAAGGAAAAATACACTACTTTGCCAAAATAAATTTTGAAGAAAAAGAGAAACTTTACGCAGGTAAGGCATTAACCTTTTATAGTATTTTGACCGGAAATTTGTAAAATTTACAAAAATAATTATATATAAGAGGGTTGAGGAGGGGGGGGGATTAGTCATTGAATCAATTTCAAAATTTTTAGGGTTAATTAATATTTTAAAACATCCACTCAATTTTCTATACTAAGAGGTCAATTTTACAGCATGAAAATGAATTTTAAAACTAAGTAAGAGTATACAGTGGTCCTCCTGGGTCTACAAACAGCTTCCCATCATAAGCACCCCCACCCCTCAGCTCCCTCCCCCTTTTTCTTTATGACCTACAAAACAAAATGAGTTATTTTACAAAACATTATTTCAATAAACGTTAAGTAATGAAGCTCAAGCTTTCTAACGATTACTCCAACAAAGCCTTCTAAATAATTGTTCCAAAAAATTAATTTTCCTATCTAGGGGTGAAAAGTACTACTTTTCCAACCTCGCGAGAATCGCTCGGATGTAAAAATAAGTACTTTCCACCCTCGTTCAGGAAAAATTACTTCACTAAACTCGGAGAAAAAGTGATTTTGAACTCGTGTGAGTTGTTCCCCTCACTTCGTTCGGGTCACAAACCTCACCCTCGTCAAAAATCACTTTTTCGGCCCTCGTTGTGTAATATACTATTCATGTATACAGGGTGCCCAGAAATATCGAGTACCCCTAAAGAAGTTTTTCATTAAAAATATAGGTTGTCAACGTGAAATAGATGCATATGATTGGTGGAATGTCATCTCTCCAGTCCAACAACCAATCATGCGCTATCATTAATTAATTATTATCATTCACTGTGACCAACCAAAGTATTTACTTAGTAGAAAACTTTTTTAGGGGTACTCGATCTTTCTGGGCACCCTATAGATAGCTTAACTATTGAAAAAAATTTCAAATTTTTCATTTTTTCGACAGTGTCCAAAACAAGGGGGAACACTCTCATTTCGTTTCATAAAATATAAAAAACACAGCCTCATAAGGAAAAAAATGGAAAAGCAATTTAGTCAAAAAAAGCAGGCAAATTATAAAACATTGAAGATTTATTTGAACTTACAAAATTAGACACCATACATACAGATTAAAAATAATTTGTTTAGGGAGGTACAAAATTTACATATTTAAGAAAAAAATACCTCCCTTCAACCTTCATCTAACCTTTGGCAATTTACTCGCCCAAAATATGACCAACTTCAGAAAAAAACAGTTCGAGAAACAAAATAAAATTATCATAATTTTTTTGGAATTTGAGACAAAAAAGCTTTCGAATAATTAATGCTCTTACAAAATTGTTGTTTTGCGAGCTCATGGTCATCCTTTATATGTACTTCTATCCATAATTTCTTCAGCATTGCAACACTTTGATACCTATGACAAAAAAATTTCAGGGTAGCCCCCCCCCCCTGAAGGCGGCTCTACGGCCATGATTGGAGAATTTTCAAACATTGCATTTTTCTGCATAAAATAAAATAAAAAATAGATTAAGTAGTGTCTCGTTTTTCTGATGAATAATCATCGCAGACTTTTCCCAAATTTCCAAATCCATATTCCAATTTTCCAGATCTTCCAAACGCCAATTGGGTAAGTACACAAAACATCAGCAGGAGGGGGTGTAAAAATTGAAAAATAAATTACAGAACTTTTAATTTTGACTGGTGGTATATTTGTATTTTGGAATTCTCTATCGATTCCTCTGTATCCAGTTCAAAATATTTTGTTGCTATGTGAACCAAATTTCTTTTTCAACAACCTAATTTAATCATCAAAATGAAGTGGTGGTATAATTTGTTCAAAAGTCACCAACGATGAATTTTGGAAATCAATCCAAAAGCTTTTTCTTGGCATTTATCATTTATGAAACTATACACGTATGATCGGAATAAGGGGCCGATGATAATCTCATTTTGAGAGTTCGAACGTTACCCCCCCCCCCACCCCATAGCTAAATCGTTCAACTTCAAGAATTTGTTTTATTGAAACATTGAAGTAAGTTTTCCAATCATGTTTGGGATAAGTATCAGGAACTTCGAACGAACGAAACGGGGAAGTGAGGGGAGGGGGGTGGTAAATGCCTTGCAAATTTTGAAATAGGTATTTCAGTAATTTTTGGACATTTCACTTTTTAGAGACGCAAAAACAAAACAAAAATACGAGTACGTAAGAAGCGAGCTTCAGAGAATAATTCTCATCTCACGAGGCCCATCTCAGGGAACTTGTGTGCATCAAGATGTTTGAAAACAGCAACAATCTGCTCATTTATAGGGTATTTTTCAGGCTAAAAAAAAATTGAAATTTGGGGTTCACAGTGAGTTGGGTGGGAAATGATGGATTGAGGAGGAGGTTGAAATTGCCCCTAAATTATAGAAAAAAAACAACATAATTTCATTCATTTCAAAACATTCTATTACGTTGACTTTTTTTTGTGCTAGCTAATCGATAAAAATTTCAAAAATGTTGAAAATATCAGAAGCATTTAAATCTTCTTCTGTGGTCAATAAAAAATCTCTGATGCCTCAAATCGAAGTTTTTATTCAAATTCGTAAATCAAAAATTCTTGAGGTGAGCGAATTTTGGTTTATTTTTAAAAATTTTGAGGCACACACAACGATCTATCCAGTTTTAGAGTTCAAAAAGTCAACGAAATATAAAAATTTAAGAAAATGGAAGTGAATCTAGATTTTAAAAATATTGAGGCATTTGATTACCCCCTCCCTTCCTTCACTTATTCTAATTCCATACCATTGTAGGTACCTTAATTCAATTTTTTGATCAAAAGATTCTCAATTCATCTGATTTATTCTTATACATAGCTGAACAGAGAGATTTTTTTTTACAAGATTCAGAAAATTTTCTGATTTTAGAAGAAGCATAGCAAAATTTCCTGCCTTCTCCAAAAGGTTGAAATTCTTTCACTTTTTTCGGATTTTCCGAGTTTTCCTGAGTTTGCAGGACACCCTGTTGAATGGAGTCGTAAATTAAGAGTCAGGAAAATTTATTAAAATTGTACAAGATGTAATATTGAGTCTAGAAATCGAGTTTCTATTTTTTGCTCTCATTCAATTGGATATTACCGAGAGGGGGAGAGAGAGGAAGAATATAATTCTGACGTGGAGGTTTTGATTTACGTAATTTTTGGGGCCCTTCTCACCAAATTTAGATTTGTTTGGTTTTTGGCATGAAATAGTAGGTCAGTTTTTTCCAAATTTTACTTCGTTGAACATTGTTCATTTTTTTTCTTGACCTTAGTCCAACGAAAAAGTTTTCAAATTGGTGGATAAAATTTTTCATACTTTGTACGAGGCTTTTTGACCACAATGGCTCAAAATTCAGAAGACAGGAGGGGGAAATTTAAACTTGAAATGACAACTTTCACAATACGTGGCTCAAATTGAAATCTTCATCATTTTTTGAAAATTACTGGAGCCTCCAGCAGATTTTTAAAACTCGAAATTCCCACAAAATATCATTAAATGGAGTTGGTAAGCCGAAATTCATTCTGCAAACTAACTTCAATACGCTACGAAGTTGACTGCTGGTGAATTTCAAGTCGTTTTGGAGCCTCCAGCGACTTTTTGAAAATTCCTGAAGCCTCCAGCAGATTTTTGAAACTTGAAATTTCCCCAAAATGTCATGAAACTGAGATGGAGAGTCGAAATTCATTCTGCAAACTAATTTCAATACGCTAGGAAGTTGACTGCTGGTGGATTTCAAGTCGTTTTGGAGCCTCCAGCGACTTTTTGAGAGTTCGTATGGCGTTTTTTTGGAAAATTGAAATTTCCTAAAAGTAGCTGGAAGCTTAAAAACCATTTGAAACCACCATGTAGTCTGCGAAGTAAATTTCAGCTTGCCAACTCCATTTGATACATTAATGTTGCAGGAATTTCAAGTTTCAAAAATCTACTGGAGGCTCCAGTAATTTTCAAAAAAGTCAAAATGACTTGAAATTCACCTGCAGTACTTCGTAGCGTATTGAAATTAGTTTTTAGAATAAATTTCAGCTTTACAACTTCAATTTGATGGAATTTTGTGGGAATTTCGAGTTTCAAAAATCTGCTGGAGGCTCTAGAACTGCTCAAAACGGGTTGAAACCGTTTCCAATCGATTTGGCATGTCGAAAATACGGTATATCCCAAATTTCAGCTTTCTTGGTCAATTTGGTAAAATTTTGATGTTTTCCCTCATTTTTGGCCTAAATTGGATTTTCAAAAATTCACCAAAAATCGAAAAACGCACTTTAGCACTTGAAATTTTGACAGGTGATAAATTTTTGCATGATCTTTCGATCTACTTCGTAAGGTTTGAAAAATTTCGTACAAGTCCTATGTTGGAACGCAAAATCTGCGATTTCGGCTGACCTGTCAATCAAAATGGCCGCCATTTTGTAAGTAAGGCCAACCTTTTTTTGGGCAAGTTTGCTTTAAAATGTTCCTTAAGATGTCCCCTTTAAGAAAAAAGTTGTCCCGGAGGATCAGCGGGGGTGGGGGGGTGCAATTACTACTATTGCCATATGCCGGACTATATGTTTAAAAAAAAATCAAATTTCTTGACGAATATAATTCATATTTTGCATTCGATAGACTTATGCCTGGCCTAACAAATTATTAGATAACGAATTTCAATAATAATCATTGGATTTAGGGTTTCGCCACCCCTAATAAGAAATATTTTTGGTTTGATTAAAAATAAAAAATAAAAAAAAATGAAGTGAAACAACTAAAACAAGAACAAAATTCTACATAATTCTTTAAAAAAGTAACATTGGAAACTCAGTTTTTTTTTTAAAATAAAAAACAAGAACAAAATAAATTCTAAACCTAATTTAAATTTTAAAAAAAGTAACATTCGAAATTATTTTGGTTTTGTTGAAATTTTTTTTTTAAAATCAGCATTCAAAATTCGGTTTTATTAAAAATTAAAAAAACAACTCGGAACATCTAAAATTGAATTTGAAAAAAATCAAAATTCAAAATTCAATTCAATTTTTTTATATTTTAAACAACCGTTTTATGGCTTTAGCTTCGGAGAATTCCTCGATTAAATCATCAAATTCGCGTTTTTTTTTTAATATGATATTTTTAATATGCAAGATAAGATAGCAAAGTACTGTAGCCTATATGTTGGTAAATTGAATTTCGGAGCACTTGGCCCATGCCTAAATCCAGGTCTGTCATTGGTCATGCAGTACAACAAGCTGATTAGGAATACTCGAGATTCATAATTTTACAGGATTGCCTTTAAAAAAATAGATTTTTAAAACGTATAGATGCGTTTTTGATATAATCCTCGTCGATCATTTTCCCATAATTTCGATTAAAAAAAATTGAAAAAATGAAAAGTTGATGAGGCATTGCTGTTTCTCCGAAATCAGATCATTCCAGGAAGATGTAAAAGTTAAATTCAAAATTGTAGATAATCATTTATCTTTATTACACGAGCTTTGTCATTCAACTTTCGATACCATAATGTAAGGAAAAGGTCATCGAATTGAAGCCTATAGGTTGAACTTTTGATCATTTTGCAACTTTAATATTTCTCCAAAAATCTCAACAAAAGTGTGTAATTTTTTTATAAAATTTTGTTCTTTAAAAAACATAGATTTGGAATGTTGATCGCATTTTCTAGGCAAAGTAAAGCGAATAACTAAAAATGCAACAAATATATAATATAGAATTTTCACTTTTCACATTAATTGAGTTCAAATTCAAGTCCACCAGTGGTCGTTCTCCGAAGAATTTTATTTTCAACCAAATTCGCACCAACAAAAAAATATTTTGCAACTGCAAATGAGGGTACGAGGTATCAAGCAATATAATAAAATATTCGAAATAAGGATTAATGACGTTCCAGGTATAAAATCTCGGTAAAATATTCAAATTTAATTATTTTCATACCGATGGCCTATCAAATTCTCAATTTCATCCTGCTCGTTCGCATCGATAATCTCGTTCTTTATTGAAATAAATTCAACATCAAACACACCGAACATTTTTTCGGATGCTAAATTTAACCTCATCGATAGATATAATCGTAATAATTAGTACACGATTTCGAATCGTTAAAAATAAGAAATCTCAGAATTATGCAGATTAATCGAAGATGAATAAAAAAAAAACAGGTAAAACGAGGTAAGTAGTATTTGATCACGATTTTATGTAGTAGGTTGATAAAAATTGAATTGATCTTGTAACTTACCACCAATTGGCGAGTACGCAGTTGGCAAAGATGATCACAATGAGCGTGGTAAAATGACAGTAATTTTTTGCGAAAATTATCGAAGTTTTTTTTCGTTTCACCATTTCAAACGTATAGGTAAGTATTCGCGCGAATTCATAAATTATTATATTTTTCAAGTTTTATTAAAACAACACAGTGCAGCCATGATGAAAATTTTCTCCTTAACTCGCGGGTAGGTAAATTGCACGTAACTAGGTACGAGAAATGAAAAAGGCCGCGAATAAAATGCACTCGTAATATTACGATAGGTACTTGCATAAAATACCGTCAAGAAGAACAAAATAATAACTGACGAACTGACTCAACTGGGGAAGAAACCCCACGGCATGTTTCGATGTTCAAATAACCGGCAAATACATAAAAACGCAGAGTAGCCACTTTCTCAAATGCTAAATATTATCGCGTGCGTGCACCAAGCACCTAACCGACGATGCTTCATCTTCATCGCCCTCTTATGGTCTCATGGTTTGGTTATTTACAATTTTAATTCGAGGAAAAAATTCTCCCCAGTCGGTGGTCTCGTTCTTATTTTTTTACTGCGCTCAATCGAAGCGAATTTAACCGGAAAATGATATCTCGTCGAACGGAAAATGATACTCGGTTTTCATTCAGAACACCATCACCAAAGCGAGAACAATCGAATAATAGACGTGTAGGTGTTAATAATCGGCATCGGGTTGGCAAATTAACTAGAATTATCGTAGTAGTGTATCTGTCAATTCAATAATTGACTAGCACCGGTATAAATATAGGAAGGAAGAGTTTTCAAAGAAAAAAGGAAGCTCGTTTACCTTTTTTTGTCACATTGTCAGGTGTACGAGTGTAACGCAGATAGGTAGGTAATGCTCTTAATTAATTAATTAACGAACAATGGAGAAATAATTCTAAAGAAGCACTTTGAGGAAGTCGGGGGCCAAATCCAAGAAAAATACATCGCAGAACAGAGAGAGAATAATATTATAATACTCAATTTCCTGTGACTTTTTTTTTTTGATAGTCCAGGAAAAATAGCATTCCATTGGGAAAAGTGATGTAGAAAGCTGAATTTTGGTATACTGGTCCATTTTTTTGTGTTGAACACGAATTCGATGAGTCCCCGGTCGTCCCTGGTGAGCGTTCTCCCCTATTGTGGATCTAAGCCCCCCAAAACCAGTTTTTTGCAATTTTCTCCCCCGCATTGCATTTTAGCGAAAAATATGTGGTTAGATGAAAGAATCTACGTCAAATTTCCGATCTAATGATATATCAACTTTCCTTCTACCCCCAAGGGGGGCGGAGCAGGAACCATTCAAATGTGAGGGGTTTTCTAAAAAACACAAAAGGGCTATCGGCGCATAAGAGGGGTGAAATGTGCCCCGAGAGCGTTCGGGTTGATATCAGCATTGAAAGTGGGTACCATCGAGAAACTACCCCGTGAAAATTTTCAGATCCACACCACCTCCCCTTTTTGCGGAACCCTCCTTTTTTGAAATTTCAGTAACACTTTTCTCAGCCCCATTTCAACCGATTTCGAAAATTTTTCTGGAGGTCATGTATATCCTTGATAGGTATCCCCACAAAAATTTTCAACCCCCTCCTCTCATATTTACCCCTCAAAATGGCGTTTTTTTCATTTTTTTTATGCCTATTATCAATCAAGATTGCGAAGTACAATTTTGTAAACACGTTTTTTGGATGTATTTTTGGCCCCCCAACATCATATACTATATTAGAAATTTTTGCTTTGGTGCGCCGTGGTGAAAACTTGGAATAATGTATCGTAGGGGGGTGGGGGGTGAAATGGCAATTTTGAAAAAAATAACTATCAATGAGTAGGGTATCGTTTTCATATGATTCGATACCGCTGAGCACGAATATGACCTCAGATTTTCTGCTACACTCACCTACCCCTCTCCAGAGCCCCTCAGCCCCCCTCAATTTTCACGATTTTCGAAATATAGTTATTTTGATGACATTAATGTCGTTTTCATATGATTCGATACCACTGAGCACGAATATGACCTCAGATTTTCTGCTACGCTCACCTACCCCTCTCCAGACCCCTTCAGCCCCCCCTCAATTTTCACGAATTTTCGAAATATAGTTATTTTGATGACATTAATGTCGTTTTCATATGATTCGATACCACTGAGCACGAATATGACCTCAGATTTCCTGCTACAATCACCTAGTCCTCTTCAGACCCCCTCAACCCCCCTCATTTTTCACGATTTTCGAAATAAATGATTTCATTGCTGTGGGAAAATTACATAAGTTCATTGTTATTGTTCATACAATTTCTCGTAGAATAAGCTACAGCACATGGCTCCCCCTCGGAGGGGGGTGGACCCTTGAATTTTTTCCACGCAGAAAATGTGATTTTTTGTGTAGGTAGTCATTGAATTATAAAATACATACTCATACATACTCGAGTTACACTGTTACAGTTATCACGAATAATTATTATGCCACACATGCTCCGCATACGTATACAGTTCAGTACACATACAGATTTGTTGCGTTTTCTGCGTGGAAAAAAATTCAAGGGTCCATCCCCCTCGAGGGGGAGCCATGTGCTGTAGCTTATTCTACGAGAAATTGTATGAACAATAACAATGAACTTATGTAATTTTCCCACAGCAATGAAATCAACATCATCAAAATACCTTTATTTCGAAAATCGTGAAAAATGAGGGGGGTTGAGGGGGTCTGAAGAGGACTAGGTGATTGTAGCAGAAAATCTGAGGTAATATTCGTGCTCAGCGGTATCGAATCATATGAAAACGACACCAATGTCATCAAAATAACTATATTTCGAAAATTCGTGAAATTGAGGGGGGCTGAAGGGGTCTGGAGAGGGGTAGGTGAGTGTAGCAGAAAATCTGAGGTCATATTCGTGCTCAGCGGTATCGAATCATATGAAAACGATACCCTACTCATTGATAGTCATTTTTTTTCAAAATTCCCATTTCACCCCCCACCCCCCTACGATACATTATTCCAAGTTTTCACCACGGCGCACCAAAGCAAAAATTTCCAATATAGTATATGATGTTTGGGGACCAAAAATACATCCAAAAAACGTGTTTACAAAATTGTACTTCGCAATCTTGATTGATAATAGGCATAAAAAAATGAAAAAAACGCCATTTTGAGGGATAAATATGAGGGAAGGGGGTTGAAAATTTCTGTGGGGATACCTATCAAGGATATACATAACCTCCAGAAAAATTTTCGAAATCGGTTGAAATGGGGCTGAGAAAAGTGTTACTGAAATTTCAAAAAAGGGGGGTTCCGCAAAAAGGGGAGGTGGTGTGGATCTGAAATTTTTCACGGGGTAGTTTCTCGATAGTACTCACTTTCAATGCTGATATCAACCCGAACGCTCTCGGGGCACATTTCACCCCTCTTAAGCGCCGATAGCCCTTTTGTGTTTTTTAGAAAACCCCTCACATTTGAATGGTTCCTGCTCCACCCCCCTTGGGGGTAGAAGGAAAGTTGATATATCATTAGATCGGAAATTTGACGTAAATTCTTTTATCTAACCACATACTTTTCGCTAAAATGCAATGCGGGGGAGAAAATTGCAAAAAACTGGTTTTGGGGGGCTTAGATCCACAATAGGGGAGAACGCTCACCAGGGACGACCGGGGACTCATCGGATTCGTGTTCAGCACAAAAAAATGGACCAGTATACCAAAATTCAGCTTTCTACCTCACTTTTCCCAATGACCCTTTTTTTTCATCTAATTTTCCTGGACATTTAAGCAAAGAAAAATCCTCGAACTTCTTGCTTTAGAAAATTCTCCAGTCAGGCTACAATTTTAATAATTTGGAAATCACTTTCGAATATTTTGGGAGGACAGGGTGACATGTCTCCTCGCCTTCTCAACCATGCCCAAGTCAAGCCTTCGCCAACACAAGTCACCAAAGAGATACAGAAAAATTTAGGAAAATATTTGAGAATTAATTTTTTTTTCTTCAAATTACTTATGGCGAGAAAAACAGCAGGTCTTTTATGAATTTTAGTACAAAAAAAATATAGAATTATACTGTCAATTTTGACCAAAAAAACAAGCTTAATTTTTGGTAGGTAATCTTGATGAAAAATTGGAGTTTTTGTACAGTTTTTACAGAAAAGTAGCTAGGCAAAAAAATCATGATTTTTTGGTGACTTTGATTTTTAAAAAACTTATTTTTTTGCCATTTTGGCAAAAAAGATACTTTTTAAGAATTTTGATGAAAACGAACCAGTAATTTTAAAAATTCTGACAACGAACAGACGTTTCTTGGAAATTTTGATTAAAAAAGTAGTATATGTAGGTATTTAGGTTTTTTTTTGCAATTTTACCAAAAATTAAGTTTTGCTCACTTGTGCATTTGGGATACCTAATGGAGTTCAAGGAAAGTAGATTTGGGAAATTGATCAATCGGAGAAATGGCAAATTAGAATTTTTCCATTTGGGAAAACTGTATTTGATAAGAAGGTTCGGTAATCAATTCTGATGATGTTTTTATCATTTATTTTGACAATTTTCGTGATTTTCAACCGTGTTGTTGGATTATTTGTGGCATTTTTATTATTTTCACCAATAATTTATGATCCAATTTTAATCATTTGTTTACAATTTCGAGCATTTTTTCAATGTTATATACAACTTTTCTTACTATTCTACCAATTTTTGACATTTCAAACTACGAGTAGGTATTTTTGATTAAATTTTGGCATTTCATCAAATTTTTCTCAATTTTCAACCAGAGGAGTGCCAAACGTGCGGTGTGAGGGTGTCTCACCCTCTCCCCCTCTAGACAGAAAAATGTAGGCAAAACGTTGAGCATTTTTGGGAAAATTTGGGTGAGTTGGAAAAATTTGGGAAAGTTGAGAAATTCGGGAAGAAATTGTGTAAACAGGGATAATCAAAGAATTACCAAAAAGCATGGACTTTTACTTCATGAATTATAAATTTTCAAAAATTTTCACTCAGGTCAGATCGTTTTCTTTTTTTTTTCTCTGACCAAAGTTAGAAAGTGTAGAAAAATTGACTTCTTACATCAAAAATAATGTTGTTTTACTTGAAATTTTCCAAAAAAAATCTCTCCAATGCATTTTAGTTAAATCTGTCAGAAAGTCCCAAATTTCTGCTGGAATTTCAAAATAAGTCCTATTTTTAGTCGAAAATTCGGAGACAATAATTTCTAATTTTTGCCAAAAATGATGCTTTTGAAAATATAAAAATTATGAACTAAAAAAAATGAAGAATCGTGAATTTTTAAGAGCTTTTGCCCTTGCCTCGCCACGCCTGGGTCCCATTCAATTTTCTGAAAACTGAAAATGCTAAAGCCATGAAAACAAATTTTTTGCATCATCAAAAATTCAAGAATGATTGCTGTTTTACGTTTCCAGCTTTCGTTCTCGCTTCGTTCGGGCTAGATCATTTTCCTTTTCTTTTCTGTGACCTGAGTTGAAGAGTTGAAAAATTGACTTCTCACATCAAAAATAATATTGTTTTACTCAAAGCTTTTGCCCTTTTGAAAATATTATAATTTCCTGAAAACTACAGCTAAAATTTTTAAATGTTGAAATCATGAACAATAACTTTTTGCATCAGTTATTTTACTTTTTGAATTTGGTATCAATTTTTTCAAAGCTTTTGCTCTCGATTTGCTCGAGCAGATTTGAATTCTACTGTGCAATTTTTCAAAAATTTTCAAGAATGGACAAATAACTTCAGAACTAGGTAGTGCAAAATGACGAAAAAAGATGCTAAATTTCATTCAAAAATACTTTTTAAATATGATTTTCAGATACAAAAAATTTAAAAATCAAAAAAAAAAAAAAAGAAAAGAAAACACGAAAAATAACATGTAAAAATTAATTTTTGATTTCGGATTTCAGTACCAACCTTGCAATAGAAAAATCAAATTTGTTGTCAAGTATGAAAACATCGTTTTTGAACATTTAAAATGACTCAATATCTCTGTTTTCAACTTCCCCATCCAAAAGTTGTTCAAACCATATCTGGCAAATCAGCATGAGATACTGGGGGGGGGGTCTAGGATCAAAATATTGTGGAGGGGCTAAGAGGGGTCTTGAAGGGGTCCGATCGAGAAACCAAGGCTATATTCGTGTTAAGGACTTCCAAAAACATGTCCATCGATACGTTACACGGCACACTTTGTTTTTTGAAATTAAGATTCGGAATGGGGGGAGGGGGGCTAAAGGTCTTAGATGCGGTTCAATGTTAAAACGAAGATCACATTCGTGTTCAGACGATCACTTTTTTTACATTTTGACTCAAAATCAGGAAGGCGGAGGGTACGTCTATATCTGGAGGTCTCTATTTCAAAAAAAAAAAAAAAAAGGAAATAGCATCAAAAGGTATATTATCATGGAAAAGTTTTAAATAATTCACAGCGCCATGTGATAACGTGAGAAGCTGAATTTTTATTACCTATTGGAGTTCAAATTTCGATTTTTGAAAACTTTGGTGAGTGAAATTTGAAAGATATGTCATCAAGTTACGTTTAAAATTACAAAGATTGTGGAATTTTGAAAAAAAAAAGTCATTTTAATACTTATGCTACTTGTCACATATTAGTCAATTTCACTAAATTTAATTTTCGTCAAGTTTCAGCAGTTTTCAACAATTTTTAAATAGGTAGGTAGTTGTTGAAAATTTTTCTTATTTTTTTTTGAAATTTCAACGTATTTTAATAAAGTTTGATCAATTTTTTGTTATTTCGTTTCTTTTTTTTTGGGGGGGGGGGGGGGGGGTATTATCAGCATTTTTGGAGTAGGTATTTCGTTAAAATTTTGAGATGATACATACATCAACTTAAAGTTAATTTTAATTTATTTAGACCTATTTTAATACCATCTTGATAAATTTTTGTTCAATTTTTTTAATCAAATTCTGCAAAATTTTACTCAAATTTCATTCAAAACAAATTTTACCTGCTTTACATAGGGCACTAATTTTTCATCAAATTTTACAATATTTTTGCCAATGTTCTTTAGGTTTTGGTCATTTTTGAAGATTTTCATGAAGATTGAATGATTACTCATAATATTTAATGTGATTTTTGCAAATTTCATTCCATTTTAACATCAGTTGAACTATTTTTTGTAGGTATTTTTTCAACAATTTTTTTGATATTTCCAACATTTTTGCGATGTTTTGTTCAAATTTTTTATTTCTAGGTGTTTTCATATCATTTAAACCAATTCTTCTGCAACCAATTTTCAATTGCTTTCATTCATGTTGAAGTAATTTCAACTACACAGAAATTTTCTCAAGTTTTGGTTACTTTTTGCAGTTTTTTTTGTGAGTTTTACAATTTTTTACCAAGTTTTTATGATCAGTTTTTCGTGATTTGAAATACACACTTCAATGAAACTTCTAAATACCTACCTAACAAAATATTGTTCAAAATTTCGTTCAGATGAGACACCGTGCACCGCTCAATGTTTTCTCTCTAAATGTACAATAAAACAGCTCGATATTTTCCTGATATGTTACAAATATTTTTAATTTAAACCTAATTTTTTGGCTACCTATTCATTTTGGCTAGATACTTTAGAAAAATCACATGCTTACGCTGAATCGTTTCTTTTTCTTTGAACCAAGAAAACCGGCAGCATCGATTTCATCAACATCAACGAATTTTCACGTCTCAGTTAAAATACGCCGAAAATTTATGAAATTTAAAATTTTATTTCATTTCCAACCCTTTATCCAACTTTTAGTCAATTTCCACAAGCGAGACTGCCGCTGGGAATTTCTAAAATTCCGCCATTTTGAAAATTTCCAATTCAGGTGAGCACATACACATAATATAGCCCACAAACTCGTAGAAATTTGCGGTTTGCGCCATTCGTCTTTTATTGACATATTCATCAACCCACGTGCGAGAACGAGAAACAAAACAAAAAATCGATCACTTTTACACGGGCAGTTCTCGATGTCAGGTTTTTAGTGCCTGTTTCGAGCTAAATGCAAATCACAGGTCAGATGTGTGATGTTGGTTACATATTGTTTACGTGAAAAGGCGCAGCGAGCTCGAAAAATATGCGAGATGATACGAATTCCGATGATTTTTATTTTAACGTATTACTTATATTATAATAATTATTAATGATGATAATTTTCACTTCAAACCGCAGGTACTAAATTGGGTTTATTACATTACATATCACAAAACATGCTCACAAAAAAATCAACAAGATCGCATATCCACGTGAAATACTCGTATGAATTTCCAATAATTATCAATACTTGACACGTTGTTGCTTCGAAATCAGTAAAGTAGACTACACGTAATAAATTATTTTCACAACGAACTTGAATATAAACTTACCTATAAACAAAAATAAAACAGAGTACAATATTAGTCCACGATTAAAAAGTACATTTGACAGATTTTTAGTTACTCTGTCCAAAAACATTGTTCAAAAAAAAAAAAAAAGGTAAAAATGATCATAAAATCTACCGATTACGAGCACGTTTCCAGCAGGCAGTTTACTTACCTCAACAAGAATAAAATATCACAAATTGGAATAGATAATAGGAGGAAAAAAAAGTAATCGAAGCTCGCTTCAATATTTCTTCTTCATTAATTTCATGAAAAATACCATATCTGTGAAAATTATCCACCATAAAATTGATTAGAAACGCTAACGTTACATTACACGAATCAATCATCTAAATAAATCGAAGAGAGAGAAAAAAAGAACGCGACACTCACTTATAAAAATGATCACCATTAGACCTAACATGATCCAAATCCAACATCTCCAGCCAGACTTTGAGATGAAATCTTGTAATCGACCACTTTGCTTTTGTAAACTGTAATAATTATCGTCCATTATTTTGGAAGATTTTTCTAAAACCTGTAAAATATCAAAATATACAATTTAGGTTACTAAAATTAGTATTCTGTCAACAAGGAGACGATTAGATGCAAGATGATGAATTGAATACAGATCATACTTTGGTATCTTCGCGAATAATTTTTCCAGCCAACTCGGAATGTTCTTTCATTGTACGAGTCATGGTTAACATATCGTTGGCAATATGCTCGTGCTTCTCGTGGTGATATTTCAACATCGAATCTAATTCTTTGCTACCGGATGGTTCGGCTGGAGGTGCTCTATGCCTCAAGTACGAAGGTTCTATTCAAAAAAAATGTACTTATCATAAATCAATGTTATGCAGAAGAATAATATTTCTCGAAGTACTATACAAACCTTGCAGTAACTCATCACGTAGAGAATTTTCACAATTGGCGACGTTCTTTAAATATATTTCTTTCACTTTATTAGAGTTAGGAACAGAATTAGGTGCTAGCATTTGTAACGCGATTGATTTTTCAATCGAGTTCTCCTGTAAAATAATAAAAAAGTGTCATAAAATTATTCTGAGCTAGATTTCAGAATTCAACGTAGACTTATACCTACGTACCATTTTCTTCGCTTCTAGTAAACCTTTCAGGAAAGAAATACGTTTGCTGTAGCTGTCTACGTTTTCTTTTTCGATTTTTCTGCTCAATAAATAATTCGTATTAGACATGTATAGTAATATTACAGATGTCAAATATACGAACAGATTACTCACATATTTTTCAAATCTCTCAAGATGCTTTCTGCACTTTCGATGAACTGTAAACAACACAACAATAAGTAAAAATTGAATGAATTGGGATCATTTGTAATCGAGAAATATTGAACTAACCTTTGGTAGTTTCCAGTTTTCGTTGATATCTCCTTCGTTGGCCATTTGTTCGCATTTAGCGAGTAACCGACGTAAATCAATTTCGCCTCTGCTAATTTTGATGGTTGGCATACTGAAATCTTTCTGAAGCTGTGTTGAAGATGGTAAGATGAATTACATTGAACTGTTCTCCTCAGATTGGACTATCGTACACTTTAATTGTAAGAAAAGTTGAAGCTTTCGATAGAAAAGCTCGCTTACGTGAAATTTGGCAGCAAAATATTTACTCATTAGTCATTTCTTATCAAAAATTAATCGAAACAGTGCAGCCACATGAAGTTTGTACTTGTTTAGAAATGATTCTGCATTAGTAGTGGTGAATTTTTACTCGTAAAATGAGTTTGAAGTAGTAGTGAGAAGTGATAATAAAAATACACGTGCATTCTTCATCTTGATTTACTTCTTTTCAGAAATCATTCATCGGAATTCAGATCGTACCATTCTAAGGACCATTCGCATATTAATGGAAAATGAGCTAACAACGCTAACCGTAAGTGAACCCTTTATAAAAGATTAACATCACGCGTTGTTGTGGTTACCGAAAATCAAATTTACCAGAGCGCCGAGTGTGGAGGTTGCGACACAATGGGACATGAGCTTTTGAAAGCTCGACGACGAAGAGTAAAATCAATGTTGTACTTTTCACGTGGGTGTCTGATTCCAAATACCTTCTGTATGTTATGAAAACCGCCCACGTGAAAAGAGGATTTTGTGGAAAATTCTCATTTTCCTTCGTATTCCGGTATGTAGGCGTTGGAAATGCTGGAATGTTCGGATATTCAGCGTATTTGCGGAAGAAGAATCCTTCGTTCGTAATGTAACCTACGAAGTAATAGAAAAAAGTCGCGTATTTGTTTCGTCGTCTATTTTAGCTCGTATGTTGGTGAATTCGAATTTTCGGTGACTATTTATATTTATTATTTCGATCGTCGTTTCGTCTTTGCAACGAGTACCTATATTTACTAATTTGTAAATCAATTTCCATTTTCGTTGCAGCAACGACCCAGATTTGCATTTCGTTATGCTAATGGACGAAGATATTTCGAAGAAGACTCAGACCCAAGCCACACAGCACGTACCTCAAGCTTTGAAGGATGCTGTGTTGGTGCAAAGTGCGCGTTTACCTGCTTATACGCCTGTAGTTAGAGGTATTTTTTGTATTATAATTTATCTTGTTAATTTTTATGGTTGAAATTTGCTTAAAAATTAGTTCACCTCCTGTCATTGATTATTTCCTAGGATACGAATGGAACGAAGGAGTAGACTATGCGAATTTACTCAAGTCTTTCGAACGATGCGGATTACAAGCTACCAATTTTGGATTAGCTGTGAAAGAGATCAACGATATGGTTGGTAGATTTTAAATTGAGTTTTTTCAATTCCGAATAGTTCGATGTGTAGATTTGTTTCGTATTTTTGGGTAGATTTTCTGCAGAAACAAGGACGACGTTGAATCGGACTACGCTGATTTCGAAGAAGACGAATTCATCCGGCCGAAATCGAATCTGACCATTTTCTTGGGTTACACTTCGAATATGGTGACTTCGGGTACCAGAGAAACCATTCGGTTCTTGGTTGAACATAATATGGTCGATTGCATCGTCACCACCGCTGGCGGAATCGAAGAAGATCTGATCAAGTGCCTTGCCCCGACGTACGTGGGCAGTTTTCACGTCGATGATAGAAAGCTAAGGGATGAAGGAATCAATAGAGCTGGAAATCTACTCATACCGAATGAAAACTACTGTTTGTTTGAGAATTGGGTCACGCCTATTTTAGATAAAATGGTCGAAGAGCAGAAAACGAAGGTACGTTAAAGAGGACTCGAATTACTAGAGAAAAATGATACGTTGGTTACTGATTTTTTAAAATGATGCGGAATTTTTTTTTCAGAAAATATTATGGACTCCTTCGAAACTAATTACTCGATTGGGTGAAGAAATCAATAACGAAGAATCCATCTACTATTGGGCAGCTGTGAATAAAATTCCTGTATTTTGTCCCGCGTTGACTGATGGAAGTTTGGGCGATATGATGTATTTTCACTCATTCCGTAACCCTGGTTTGATTCTGGATATTGTTCAAGGTAGTTTTTTCGTTTTGTTCGTAGATTTGTAAATTTTTCATCGGTTTTATTATATTGTTTTGTATATTTTGTAGATTTAAGACGTTTGAATACGATAGCAGTTAGAGCCAAACACACCGGAATGATTATTTTAGGAGGTGGAGTTATGAAGCACCATATCTGTAACGCTAATCTCATGGTAAATTTTTCATCTTATTCGGGATCAAAAAGCTCCAAAATGAATATTCTTTATTTTATCGATTTATGTAAATGTTTCAATAGCGCAATGGAGCAGATTTTGCGGTCTATGTGAACACAGCTGCAGAGTACGATGGAAGTGACAGCGGTGCTAGACCGGAAGAAGCAATTTCATGGGGTAAAATAAGAAAAGAGGCCTCTCCTGTCAAAGTACGTATTTTCTGGTTTTATTATTTATGAATTGGATTTTTAATTTCTATCGCGAGTACAATGTTTTCTGATCTTTTTCCAGGTATACGGTGACGCTAGTCTGATTTTTCCGCTATTGGTAGCGGAAACATTTGCCAAGTTCCATTTTTCCAAGAAAGATCATAAATTTAAGAAGAATTATTAAAAAGTCGTGAATACCATAATTATTTTACTGCCACATTTTATTTCGACGAGTTTAGTTTTCAAAGCGTATATCTATTGAATAATTTAATCCATATTCAGTGCAAAAAAAAAACATTATCGTAAACGTACGTAGGTAAATATTTTTGTTATCAATCGTTTCTCTCGAATTGTTTCTCAAGTTTATACCAATTTCTTAAATAAATTATCTATTTATGAGTTATATACGAGTTTTCTGTTTGAGTTTGATTAGGCACTGCGTTGTAGTTTTCGATATTAATTTTAAATTTGGCTCTATCTTATCTCATCTTGAAGAGAGAAAAGAAAACTGACGTAGCTTACAGATGATTTTCAGATCAGCAAATTCGAAAGTCACACACAAAATGTAGGTACTGCTCAAGAATTTTGCTAGTTTAGTTCGCTCTCTTGGAATGCTCAAGCTCAAGCTTCAATTATTGTTCGTTGCAGTTCTTTATTCCTCTTTAATTTCAGCTGGTCGTAGTCGAAGAAGACCTTTTCGCAAAAATGTAAGTATTTTCCTGCTTTCTCTCCATTTTTTGAAAAACTTGAGATTTTTTTGAAGGAGTAAAATATTGGAAATCTGCGCATGCGCAGTATTTGAATAGTTGTTATCAATTCTTATCAGTAGCTGTTTTGGGATAATTTTTTCATTTTTTTCTCCAAAAATTTTTTAAAAATCCATTCATTTAAATCATAAAATGAAATTTTCATCGTTTTGATTGGATTACTCGAATATGGAGGACACAACCCACGTTGACAAAAAATTGAAATTCAACGAAGAGACGTACAATGAACATTCCAAAGAGGTAAACCCGGCTTCTATTCTCATGCTATTCTTCATTAATTCTCTTTATTTCCATTTATTGAAGAGAAAATGTTGATTTACTCGTAGGAATTGATCCAAATAATCAAGCGATTGAAAGATCAGATCTCTAAGAAAAATGACAAACCACAATCTCCACCAAAATCCAGGAAAAAATCCAAACGACCCTTTGATTTTTCCAAGTTTGTATCCCTTCATTCTACACAATATTTCATGTCTGAAACTAAGTTAAGTCTGACAATATTAATTTTCTACAATTCAGATGTTCATTCAGACACATTGCGTTGAAAATGCTATATTTGGGATGGGATTATCACGGATTAGTCACACAGTTGGATAACGAAAATGGTATCGAAAAATACCTTTTTGAAGCATTAATAAAATCATGTTTGATAGAAGATCGAAACAAATGCAACTACCATCGATGTGGCCGAACAGATAAAGGTGTTAGTTCTTTTTCACAGGTAAACTCAAACACTCTAGCAAAAAATCAAACACCCGAGTGTACGAACAAACAGTATAAAGTTTCTTATTTTAAGGTAATTTCTATTACCGTTCGTAGTTCTTTGAAAGATGGCCAAACCGATGACGAAGAATTACCTTATTGTAAAATGCTGAATGCGTTGTTACCTCGTGATATAAGAGTTATTTCTTGGGCTCCAGTTCCTCAAGATTTTAGTGCTCGATACAGCTGCAAAAAACGCACGTACAAGTATTGGTTTCCTCTGGGAGATTTGGATATCGAAGTACGTATTCGTCAAAAAATTCCAAGTATTCATCGAACATCAAACTCTGTGGGTTTATTTTAATGAAAGTTTTTATTTTCAGAAAATGAACGAAGCTTTGAAAAGTATAATCGGTGTTCATGATTTTCGTAATTTATGTAAAATGGATGTGAAAAATGGTATCACGATTTTCACCAGAGAAATATTCGAAGCTCGGGTTTCGTTACAAAAAAATCGTTTATCGAGTCATGATCCGAGTGAGTAATTCTGAAAAAATCATTTTTTTTTTCAGTTGCAATATTTCACAAATAATGTATTAATAAAATCGATTTTTTTTCAGTATCTAAATCTTATTCAATGTGCGAATTAACGATAATTGGTAAAGGATTTTTATGGCATCAGATTCGAGCTATTGTCACCGTTTTGTTTCTCGTAGGACAAGCGAGAGAAACTGTAAATATATTCAGTGAATTATTAAACATAGATAAATGCCCAAAGTGAGTACGATTCTTTTTTTTAATTCTGTCAAAATTTCTAAATATTATTACAATTTAAATTTTTTTAATAGAAAACCAGTTTACGGTTTAGCTGATCCGTTGCCTTTGAATTTGTATGGTTGTGAGTACGACGATGTAAATTGGAGAACTGATCAAGAAGAATTGAAAAAGATCACCGATGTATTACAATCATTTTGGACTTGTTCTGCTGTAAAGTAAGCTTATTCGAGTGTTCGGTTTTTTTCAAATTATTAGCCTAGCTTCGTGCTGACGATAAATCTGTTGAATTTACCTATTTATTTTAGATGTGCCATGATAGAAAACATGATCGTCGATTTATCAGATAAAAATGAACTCGTTACTGCCAACGATCGTGTGTATGCGACTCTACTCCACGATTCTCGATCTAAAGTTTATAAACCACTAATGTCTCGAGCTACAGAAGGTAATGGTCAAGTTTTTTCATTTTCAATTATTTGCTTCGAATCAGAATTTTGATTTTTTTCTTGGTTTTATTCTCGCAGAAGGTTTAGAGAACAGAATTAATTATCATCAAGGAAAAGGCAGATTAAAATGGATAACAACACCTTCAACGTGATATTAAAAAACTTGTATTTACTATTTTTTACAAATTAAAATGTTCAATTTGAGAATTCATTACATCTGTATGTACATCTTTATTCTAAGCATTATGTGTAATTTTACTTTTGAATTTTCGAATGAAATTACCTAAAATAGCAAAATGGCACAAAAATAAACAAATACTACTTAAATTAGTAGACGGATACGTATTCCAGCATAATTCAATCAAACCTAACAACAGTAATCGCATTTTATTCGAGAAAGACGTAGACCACAATAGAAAAGGTAAAGTATGATAATACCATACGTAGAACTGGTAATGCAACGAACGACTACAAACAATACCGATGAAATTACAGAGGAAAAAAGGTAACAAGAATAACTGATTAATGCTACCCATGTTTACAATTTCGTTACGTTGCAGCTGAGGTCTAACATCTTTCTCGATTTCTTTCAAAGCTCGATAGCTTTTCACGTATCTATACATCGGTATACTGAAAAAGCAAAGAAGAGAAAGATGCGCTGATAATAACATTAGATGAAAGTAACGATTTAAAAATACATCTTCCGGAACGAATCTCCAGTTCACTGTCCATTTGTAGAAAAACACTCGACCTAGGTCGAACGATTGTCTAATATAAGAATAGGGATTGCTTAAGAGAAAAGGTAAACCTAACAATAATTGTACTGCGGCGCATATGCTTAGTTGCTGAATAGTTCTCTTCAGTCCTAATAATACGATGTAGGTTAGAAAAAGAGCTGGAGCGTATAACAAAATATTCATCTTGATCGAGACAGCTAAACTATAACATATACTGCCCAAAGTCCATTTTCCGGATAAAAATAAATTCAAAGACAGATAAAATAAACTTATCGCTACAGGGTCGTTGAATAATCGCAGGACGTAAATCGAATGAACTCTGTAGGAAATGCAGCAGCATAGAATCAAAGCGTAAGGTGGGACTTTTTTGCTAGTGAAATAGATTTTGTACAACATGTACAATGTAAACAGGTATAAGAAAGCGAACAAGTACTGGGCAATTAGAATATTATTGCCTCTACCGGTGATGAAGTACAGAATTGAAAACACGTAGACGAATCCGGCAGGGTATACGAGTGGACCGGTGTCACCTTTGAGTTGGGAATAATCCAGTGTTCCATTGACGACTCCTTCGACTTCTTGCATATAAGCTTTCCAATCGATTTCTGTGTAACGAACACGGTGTATGATGAACACATTTAAGAGTAATTCTACGCAGAGAACTAACGCAGCTGAGTAAGGCAGGTAATCGCAATCGAATAAGAGCTTATTGCATTCTTGTAATACGTTTTTAGCTGCTGGAATTGCAAAACTAAAGCTTTTAGATTTCTGTTTATTCTTCGAAGGTCTACTTTTACCGGAGGGTTTCGGTGCCATCGTGGATCCGAATCGTCAGCAGGTCTGCTTTTCGTTTAGATCATATTATTAGATTTATCAATACGAGACACTGATTTTTCAACTTTCGAACGTGTTGTGGAACTGCATAAGCACAGCGAAATTACCGAACTTATAAATAGAGTCTCACATATTCACCTTGCTCCAAATTTTATTCCGGCGTTCGGCGAAATTTTGTGTTTTCAAGACTGTTATCAGATTCGCAAAATAAAAATGATAACAAACCCCCCCCCCTTCAATCACAATTTACCACCGTGTACCCTCCCGTCTCCTATCTACTGAAAAATTGGAGTGGGGAGTGTTTACTTGTACGTCAGTGACGTCACGATCAGTACGTGTGGCGTCACGTCGACTCGTCATTGGTTGGAATAATGATAAAACTCAGAAGGGAAGGGAGAAGGGACTAATGGAGAAAAAATCAGCAGGAGTGATGGAGTTTGATGAGTAATCAATTCAATTATCGAGTAATTAAATTAATCATAAACTAATTATTCGTAATCTTTGAAATATTCCGAGCTTGTCGCGGTAAATGTTTTCATTTGTCAATTTTTGGAAAGCTTCGCTATTGAATTTGGCTGTGTATTCAAGTTACCATGAGACCAAACAGTAATGTGGAGCAGAGAAGTTCCAGTTTATTAACCAAAGACGAAAATGAACAGATTTTCAATCTTCTCGGTCAAAAATGCCAGGTACGAACCTCAAATTTTCAGAATATTTGCCCCAGATTTACAAAATCGATACGTGTCATACGCTACAAAGTGGTAACTTTTGTAGCCAGATCATCTAAGTTTTCAAATAAACTATTTGTGAATCTTTACAGGCTTTATCAACCACTGTGGTCCAGCTGTATTGCACCGAAGGTCCAGATGGAACCCATTGGATGAAAAAGGATATTGGTGTTTTGTGTTTAGTTCGCGATATCAATAAAAGATCTTATTTCTTTCGACTATTCTGTCCATTACGTAATCGAATGGTCTGGGAACATGAAATCTACAACAGTATGCAGTATTTGGCACCCAAATCCTTCCTACATACTTTCGAAGCTGAAGTAATTTATTTTTCGATAAATTATGCCATTTTATGGAAGTGTTTTTATAATCTGTTCACTTCTAGGAACGTATTGTTGCCTTCAATTTCGCCAGCGAAGATGAAGCTATTCATATGAGAGGAATATTGCTCGAAAAATTGAAAACCAAAGAACAGAAAAGATTAGGTTTGTGTTTGTATGCTCATCGTCATCTATTTCGCGAGAAATTTTCAAATTTTGATTATTCTTTGTGTGTATGCAGAAAGACGCAAAGTTCATGGAAGAAATTCTGTTGCTCAAGCTCCTTCTAGACCTGCTCCTATGCCAAGCACCGTTAGTAATGGATATGTGTACCCTAAAGCTGCAATGCCATCGAAATCATCGTTCACTCTCAGTGAGTATACGTCAGTTTCGATAATCATTTTAAAATGCACGAATATTCATTTTATTCGAAATTTCTGCTGTTGTAGGTAATAAGAAAAACAAAAAGAAAAGTATTACCAAAGCTGACATAGGCAATCCTCAAAATTTCAGACATGTTTCTCACGTTGGTTGGGATCCAACTACTGGTTTTGATTTAGAAAATGTTGACAAGTCTATGAGAAAATTCTTCGAGAAGGTAAATTGAAATTTATTTACGCTCGATTGCTATTATCTATCAACTTTGATAAGCTATAGTTCTACTTATTTGATCCGAATTCGAAATTTTCCAGGTGGGAATTTCTGAAAGTGATCTGAAAGATAAAGAGACTCGAGAATTCATCTACGATTTCATCGAGAAACACGGTGGTTTGGATGCAGTCAAGCAAGATATTCATCATCAATCAATCCTACCTCCTCCATCACCTCCTCCTCCGCCTCCAGTGCCATCGAGAAATGCACCTGCTCCTGCACCGTCTTCCAATTTCCGACCAGCTCCTCCTCCTCCACCATCGAGAAATGCAAGCGCAGCACATCCTGCTCCTCCACCTCCTCCTTCGGATCCTCCACCGGTCAATGTTATGATGCAAAGAAATCATGAACAAATGATTAAAAGTAAGTCGAACATACGAAACAAAACTGGGTTAGGAAATAAAAAGGCAAATCGTGTTGCACTTTTGTAATACGACAATATCCAATAATGCAAAACTCGATAGAAATTTCAGTTTCTATTTTTCCAAATAGTATTAATATTTCTATGCGAACAAAAATGTTCATTCATGTTTTTATTCTTTATTGTTTTGTTTCTTTGTTCGAATTATTTTCATTGTTTGTCGTATTAATAAAATATTTTCAACGCTATGTTCAGGAACAGCGCCGAATGCCGCAGGTCCAATGAGTAATGCTCCACCGCCTCCTCCTCCACCACCATTACCGCCTCCAAATGCGATAAGTGAAGGAAACGGTCCTCCTGTTCCACCTGTGTCTTCGAGTTCCAATTCTGCACCGTTGGCAGCGGCTTTCGATCCGAGATCTGCTTTGATGGAATCTATTCGAAGTGGAACCAAGTTGAAAGTAAATTTACCTTTGAAAATTCCTACCACTTTGTCGGAAACGAAAGATATTTTCCGACGAATGCTTACTAAATTCATTTCCTGTTATTCTCTTTCGTATTTCCTATTTAATTCGTACAATGAAACTATGTCATCGTTGTTATTCATAATTCTGATTATTTTTGTTTAATTTTCTAGCACGTGGAAGCAGATTCGAAGAAAACTGATGACTCTAGGGGAGAATTACTGAACCAGATAAGGCAAGGCGTTGAATTGAAATCAGTAAGTTGTATATTTTATGTTTTAATGATCGGACAATTTGAGTATTTTCTCCTCAAGACAGTTCCACTTTTAATTCACTCGTTGTCACATTTTACAGGTGCAACCGGTAGAAAAACCTTCTCAAGGTTCATTACCTGTCGATGGATTGGCTGGCGCATTAGCTCGTGCTCTAGCCGAACGTTCGAAAGCAATCCACAGCGATTCTAGTGATACTAACGATAGCGATGAAAGTGATAGCGACGAATGGGGATAATAAATTGATAATTGTAAACCTGAATATTTTATGAGTGTAACTGAAAGTTATAAATTATCCTTGTTTAATAATTATTAAGGTATGAAAGTTGTTCCCACTTTAGGATATTGAGTTGAGAAAACCACGTTCATTATAATCACTCTTTAAGACTTCTCTATAGTTACTCATTGCTAATAACTAGAAATTCTAGGTACTCAACTACTCATCCTTGATTACTTTTAAGTACGTTTACGTATTCGAATAATGAAAATAAAAGTACCTAATTACATGTTGAATGATTTTCTATTTTTCGTTCTGATAAAAATTCTTCGGTTGTTGATATAAATTTCAACCCTGGTGAAACATTTTCGGAAACTAGACTTGTTTTGAGAGAATCTTAACACCAAAGCAATCGTCTAAATGTATCGGAATTAGAAATTTCTCTTTTTTTTTTTTAGCCCTGATCTTCCTTCGTAAAGCACAAGGGAACGAATTAGTTTCAATTCAACGTTACTTTGTTTTTCTACAAACCAAAATACAAAGTTGAAAGACCAAATTTTGGTAATTTTGATAATGTGAATGATTCTCGAGCTCAAAAGATCTGAGAACAATCGTACCTACGTTGAACAAGGCACTAAATTTACAAAATCAACATGAAAATTTGAGAACCGGTCATGAAGATTTCCTCATTCACACATAACTTTTTCAAACAAGCAATTAAAAAATTGTCAACATTATATTTAACAAAGAAAGTTACATAAAAAAGATACAAGAACTTAATCGAAAAGACCGAAACCCATGTCATCGTCCGACTCCTCTGATTCTTCTTTAGCAGCTTTTTTATCGTCTGTAATGTCGAGAAAAATATGAATTAATAATTAACAAAAATGAATCGACTACCATTAATAAAAGTATTGAAATAACAAATTGAAAAAATGTATACCTTTCTTATCAGCGGCGGGTTCAGCAGCAGCGGCTGAAGGAGCAGCACCACCGGCAGCAACGGCTACACCACCACCAACGGGCATGGAAGCCAATTTACCTCGACCTGAAACAATTTAAAACAACAATAGTAATAAAATCAACGTCAATGCAAAAATATCAATAAGCTGTATAAAAATATTCCGGTCATCATCAGTTACAAAGTGAACATCATTATTCTCAGTCGAAAGATGGTGATAATTTGAACTCATCATTCAAACCGGAGTAATATAATAAGATACGAATTTAGAGCAAATACAATAATGCATAGTTATAGTGAAACACTGTTCGATCAGAGAGAAAATCGTCCTTCATGTTGATCAGACCCGAAAGATGGTATAAAGGTCAGTAGTATCATCATTCGAACAGTGATTCGTCCAAGATGAAAAGATGAAATATTCCGGTCATCATCAGTTACAAAGTGAACATCATTATTCTCAGTCGAAAGATGGTGATAATTTGAATTCATCATTTAAACCGGTGTAATACGTATAATAAGATACGAATTTAGAGCAAATGCAATAATGCATAGTTATAGTGAAACACTGTTCGATCAGAGAGAAAATCGTCCTTCACGTTGATCAGACCCGAAAGATGGTATAAAGGTCAGTAGTATCATCATTCGAACAGTGATTCGTCCAAGATGAAAAGATGATTCATCTTTTAATCCGGTGCAAGTCAATAAAATACAAATGGTAGCGTAAATACAACAATACATCGTTAGATAATACAAGAGGTGACTGAAATACTGTTCGATCAGAGAGAAAATCGTCCTTCATGTTGATCAGACCCGAAAGATGGTATAAAAGTGAGAAGTATCATCATTCGAACAGTGATTAATCCAAGATGGAAAGATGTTTCATCATTCAAACCGGTTCAAGATATAATGAGATGAAAATACAGCACAAATACATAATGGGCATTGTTGAGCATTACAAGAAATGACTGAAATACTGTTCAATCAGAGAGAAAATCATGACTGAAATATTGTTCAATCAGAGAGAAAATCGTCTATCTATCAAGTTAAAATCAGACCTGAAAAATGGTCTCGATGTGAGCACTTGAGCAGTTTCATCACTTGAACAGCGATTGATCCAAAATGGAAAAATAATTCATCACTCATAAAAATATAAGAAATATAGCTGCAATACTGTTCGATCAGAGAGAAACTCGTCTTTCACGTTGATCAGACTCAAAAATGGTCTCGAGGTGAGCAGATCATCATCTGAACAGCGATTGATCCAATATAGAGAAATAATTCATCACTCCAACCGGAGCAATCTAGATAATGAGATACACATTCAGAGCATATACAACACTACGTAGTCGAATAAAATACAGCTGCAATAGTGTTCAATCAGAGAGAAACTCGTCTTTCACGTTGATCAGACTCAAAAATGGTCTCGAGGTGAGCAGATCATCATCTGAACAGCGATCGATCTAAGATGGAAAAATAATTCATCGCTAAAACCGGTGCAAGATAATGAGATACACAACTGAAGCAAATACAACACAACGTAGTCGAATAAAATACAAGAAATATAGCTGCAATACTGTTCGATCAGAGAGAAACTCGTCTTTCACGTTGATCAGACTCAAAAATGGTCTCGAGGTGAGCAGATCATCATCTGAACAGCGACTCATCCAAGATGAAAAACTAATTCATCACTCAAACCGGAGCAAGATAATGAGATACACATTTAGAGCAAATACAACACAACGTAGTCCAAAATAAAACACAAGAAATATAGCTGCAATACTGTTCGATCAGAGAGAAACTCGTCTTTCACGTTGATCAGACTCAAAATTGGTCTCGAGGTGAGCAGATCATCATCTGAACAGCGATCGATCAAAGATGGAAAAATAATTCATCACTAAAACCGGTGCAAGATAATGAAATACACAACTGAAGCAAATACAACATAACGTAGTCGAATAAAATACAAGAAATATAGCTGCAATACTGTTCGATCAGAGAGAAACTCGTCTTTCACGTTGAACAGACTCAAAATTGGTCTCGAGGTGAGCAGATCATCATCTGAACAGTGATTAATCCAACAAGAACGATAATATAGAAGAAAAATCATCTTACGTGAAATCTCAACTCGAAAGATGGTAATTATCAATGTAAACAGATTAATATCTACACATAACGATGAGAGTTGAAGACAAAAGGATTATCTTACCACTGGCGATAAGTTCGTCGACATTCTTGCCTTTCAATTCTTTAATAACGGATTGGATTTTATCATTATCAGCTTCGATTCCGACGGATGAAAGGATTTTTTCAATGTCCGAGGCAGAGGGTTCTTTGCCTCCCAAGGAGCTCAATAGATAAGAAGCAATATATCTCATGCTGGAAATTCAAAAAAAACAACAAACGAATGAAACTTGTGGAATATCAAAAGAGGCGATTACAGTAGTAGATTCTCATTTAAAATACACGAAATATCGTTAGGGAAATTATTATAATAGCGAAATCAAACTATCCATGAATTCAATGGACGTACACGTGGGTTCTCTCATATGAAAAACACACAGTGATTTTGTTACCTTTTCTCGAGCACAGGAGGAAAATAACTATGAAAATGAATTAAATTATAGGTTAATACATTACTGGTAATTGTACAATGCTTACTTGTTAATTAATTTTCTTCTAATTAATAAAAGAAAAAAGTATTCGCAGCAGATAAGCTCGGCGTCGGCGAAATTCACTGGAAAATTTTTTAGAGCACCCGGTAGTGGGTGAGCGATAAATCGTCACAGTTCAAAATCACAGAAAAAACGATAAACGATGAAACGAAAAATAAAAGAAACGAATAAAAACCAAAACCATAACGCCCGAAAACCCGAAAACCCCAAAAAAGGGACATTCGAACGAAAACACAATTCGGACTTCCACGTTCCCCAGAGGGCGATACCGTCGCGCATTCTGATTGGCTGTTGATATTTCTGTGCTCTTGTTGTTTACATTTCAAAACGGGACTTTTTATCACAAACTTCGGCGATTTCATTCTCGTATTAATTTTCAACGATATTTCATTAATTTCGTACATTTCGTGGTGTTTTTTTTAGTGTTTTTGATTAATATATGACTTCTAGTATCGTTATATGTTGTGAATAATGAATATTACCTCGAGTTACAGTGTTTTAGTGAGCTTAGAAGGATGAAACAAAGTTGCACGATTAAATGAATTTAAAGTTCTTTGCAAGTGTTATTTTAATTCACCACAACATTTACTCGATAGCACGATCGCAAAGCAATTCTCTATACGTAAATTTAGTTTTATTCAATGTGAAATAATGGAAATATAACATCGAATTTGAAATCGCCGAAGTTTGTGATAAAAAGTCCCGTTTTGAGAAGATTGAGAAGTAAACAAGGAAGGCACAGAATATCACTAGTCAATCACGTACCGCGACGGTATCGCCCTCTGGGGAACGTGGAAGTCCGAATTCACCAAAAACAATAACAACACTCGTAAAAAAATTTGAAGAGATAAACGAGACGAGTTGATAAAAATTTATTGATACTTTTTGTAATTAATAATTAATTAATAATTTCATATCGTTGCCAAATACAGAAGTATCGAAACTTTCGGTGAGTCTCCACCAAATCCTATATCCATCTTGTAATACATTCCTGTTGTAATTTAACCACTGTAATATTTTATTTATAGAAAGGATACAACGTCTTGGGGGTAATTTTCGATGCAGCTATCTTTTCACTGACATGCTTTCGTTTCTGCCTAATTGAGCACCAGAATCGTAATGTAGCGAAGTAGAGAGCTTCGAACACACTCAAGAAACTGAATCCCATAAATAAACCGAGCAAACCACCAGTTCCTGCTGTAAGTGTACGAGTATTAGTAGGACACACTGCACAGATCTGAGTACTCTTTCGTTAATATATTATTGATAACCCGAATTCGCTACTGTTGCATTTAAACTTACAGAGTAGTTCTGTCGTACCGAAAAGTTCCCCTTTAATTATGCTCGTGAACTGGGCGTCTGTGAAGAAAAAATGCACCATAGCCATGTTCTTTCTGAAAGTGCACTTTGATCAAAAACACGATATGGATAATCAAACGAATACATCGTACTTGGTTGGAAATCACAAACCTGTAGTAGAAAGGGTCTTTGACTTTGAATTTCGATGAAATATCACTGGAAAATTCCTTTTTTTCGTATATTATGGAAAAGCAACCCGGTAGGCAACCGCAATTCGGCTTCTGAGTGTTGTGATTTCGTTTCGTCGCGTTCATATACAACCATCCTAACTTCGTTTCCATCGCCACTGTAGAATAATCAACGTGATTATTTAAATTAAAATAGAGTTGAAATTATTGACCTATTATACGAACATTTGGCTCGATTAGCGCAAGGTATGTCTTGTTTGCCACAAATTCGAGTCGTCGAATCTTCTGCAAAATAATATTTTACGAATCAAGCCTACGATAGAAAAAATTTCAAAAATAGATGTATATATTCGAATGTACTTGGCATATAATACATAACGCATTGACAGAAGTATAAGGTGAAATTCGATTCGCATTCTAAAATACAATTTCGTTGAGTGTAAGTTCTGTAAAATCGTAGAACTTTTTCATCAGAAAAGAAACATTGCCTTTTATCCTGGTTTATTTTAGTCAATTGAAGCGAGGCGAGATTTATGATAGGAGATATTATCACTTGGGTTTCTGTTCCTGGTCTTAGTAATGTTCCAAAAGCTGAAATTTTAGGTGTCTCGACCGGATTATGAAGAGTTGCCTGCGAATATTAAAAATGGTAATTTTAAACATCGAGAAAAGAGTCTTCGATGGACGAAATTGAACTCACTTTGAATCCATGACTAGCTTCTGACGAACAATAATACTCGTCCAGTTCAGCGTTCAAAACAATAGTCAATCCGAGATGACTTCCAGCTCCCCATGGTCTCCAAGGTATATGATTTAAAGGAGTATCTCTCGGATACCCTCGTTCTGGTGTCCAATCAACGTACGTAAATGGAAACGTAATATTTACATCGGAGAAATGGCTCCTAAAAAAGTATAAAAAGATCCTCAGCAGAGTATTTCATCGAAAAACTTTCGGGGCTTAGATACGTTTAATATTTTACTCGTACGGATTACGAAATATGAGATCGTTCTTGACTTTATTAAACGAGCAGCACATTCCTTCGTCTGTCAGAGCAGAATTGAATATCTCGTAACAATTCTGCTGTTCGCCGTGCCATTTACACGAGACAATCATCTCGTGACAGGGTTGAGATACTTTAACCATGAAGTTCTGAACTTGATGCCACGAACTCGTATTGTTGTCTTCCATCGTACTCTCCAGTAAGGTATCTTCTTCGCAGAAATCTTCCAGTAAGGATTGTTCTAAAATTGAGTCGTTTGTTCTGCGATGACGATAGTTGATATTAGATAAATATAGTTTCGAGTTTCGCAACAATTTAGAGTTGAAGCTCACGATAAAATTTGCTCTGCCATTGTTTTCCTAACGTTATTCATGTTACAGATTGTTATCGCCGGAAATGGAATTGTCGTCAAGGAGGTGGACTTGGCAGAAAGAGACATAATCACCGGCATTTCGTACCATTTTTGCAACAAATCGTTGATAAAGTATCCAGAAGCGCAGCTCGCCAACGTGAATGATATGATCCAAAACAACCTGTTGGGTTTTTCATTAGTTTAGAAATCAGTTGATCTGTTTCTGAAGGTAATTGCGAAGAAAATAAAACGAAGAATTATTTACATTAATAGTTACTTACCTTTCGATGACGTGTAAATCTTTATTGCCAACGTAACGTAAACCGTGTAAAGAACTATTTTGAGAATATTCGTGAGCTGTTTCAACCAGATCGTTTTTTGTAACGTGATATATGGTTTTGATTTTCTTCTTTATCGCCTTATTATTCGCCAATTTTCGGCGAAAACTTTGCGTATTATTCGTAGGCCTGCTGTAATTACGATGGTACGTTACGTACACCATGTTGCGTCGAATGACGCTAGACGATGCCGAAATACTGCTGGTGTAATCGACTAATGCGTACGGTTTTCATTAATTTACTCGTCGAATAAGGAAAGCCTTTTGTTTTTGTTTCTACGCTTGAGAGGAATTAAAAATACGTTAGTGTTGGTTTCATTTTTTTGTTTTGTTTTGTTTCGCGCATTAACGATATTACTGTTTTGTTTAGATTACAAACATGACTGATGTTGAAGCTTCAGATAAACAAGAAGAGGTATCCGACTCTCGTGCCGAAGACGATCTTCCCCAAAAGATATTAGAAAAGTATAATAGCGATCTTCGAGTACAAATAATCAAAGGATACCGGTACGAGATGAGTTACTTGTGCAAGTTCTTAGATTATCGATTTTATTTCATCTTTTTCCATTATTTTCTGCGTAGAATCTTACAAGTTATAGCGTACCATTTGAAGGACAGTTCATTTTTCGAAAAACCTGCCAATGAAAAACTGGCCGGAAAGGAGTACTACGATGTTATCAAAAATCCTATGTGGTTTGACGAAAGTAAATTATTCATGATCTGATTCTTATATTGTGGAATTTCGCATCTTTGTAACAATTTTTTCTGATTTGTTTTACAGTTAAAAGAAAGATATTCGATGTCGAGTACAATTCATTAGTAGAGATAGTGAAAGATATGCGTCTAGTGTTCGAAAACTGTTATTATTTTTGGGGACCGAAAACTCTCATGAGTGAGCAATGTGTCAAAATGGAACGATTGATGGAAAAGCAATTACTCATGTTGCCTAGGTAAATATTTTCACCAATTGCGTGGAGTTGAATAAGTGCTCGGATCATTATAGAATTTATTTCATGTTCGTTGGAATATTTTTTCAGAGATTTAAGAATTCTATGTTCCCTGGAGGAAACTCATGGTAAAAATACGGATAAAATTGTAACGAAAATCTGGAATCGTTACAGGAATAAAGGTGCGTCAATTTTGACAGTTTATTTTTCCGCTTCGAAATTCTACGGTATTATTCGAGTTTGCTTCTGATTAGAGCATATCAACATTTTTGGTTCGACTGAACGGAAAAAGTAACCTTGAAAGTGATTTCATGGCTGAATCGAAAAAGTCTCATTTTGCCAATAATTACCAATAACGTCCTGCTTTTTGCTAAACTTGTCAAAGTTTTGCTTTTTGACAAAAATTGACCAACATTTTCGCTTCTTGGCAAAATTAAGTACATATTGACAAATCCCATCTTTTACCTGAAATTTTCTCAGAAATCTCAGTTTTACCAAGAAAGTTGCGAAAAAGTCTCGCTTTTTTGCCAAAAATGGAGAAAAAAGTGTCTAACTTGAGAAAGTCTTTCTTTTTCTCCAAAAATTATCTAAAAGTCTCGCTTTTTTCCCAAAACAATAATTCCCAAAAAATCCTACTTTTTTTCAAAAATTGTAAAAAATTCCTGCTTTTTCAGAAATTGTCAAAATTTTGTTATCGTTTTGCAAAACGTTTCAAAAAGTCGTAATTCCGCCCCCTCTCCTCCCGCCTCTCCTAAGTACCCAAAAGTTTTGTTTTTATTGTCAGAAAACGTCATCAAAAAAAAAAAAAAAAAAAAAACGCTTTCGACAAAAAATGCAAAAAAGCATTATTCTTGGTCAATAATTGTCAACAAACTCTTGCTTTTTGCTAAAATTGTCAAAGTCTTGCTTTTTTAGGGAAAGCTACCCAATAAAATTATCACAAAAATTTGTTTTTTTTTTTACGATAAAGTTCAAGAAAAAATTTGCTTTTCTGAGAATAATTGGGAAAAAGTACTGTTTTTTGCAAATAACTCCCTAAAAACAGCAAATTTTTATTAAAATTGTCAAATTTTTGCTTTTTTACAAAAGTTGTCAAAATCGTTCTTTTCTCCAGAACTTGTTAAAAATTCTTGTTTTTTCAAAAAGTGAACAAATCTCGCTAGTTACCAAAATAGCTGAAATTTTTCGCTTTTTTTGTTGCTTAAAAATATTTTAAGTTACAAATTTTTCCAAAAATTTTCAAAAAGTCTCGTTTTTTTTCCAAAAATTACCAAAAAACCTATTTTTTTCTAAAATTTTCAAAACCTCACGTATTGCCAAAAATTGTTAAAAATTCTCGTTTTTTCAAAAGTTTACTAAAATTTTTGCTGGTTAGAAAAATTGCAAAAAGTTGTGATTTTCTTGAAAAATATTTCAAACAGTCTCACATATTTTGCTTTTGACAAAAATTGACACAAATTTCCGCACCTTGGCGAAATTATTGAAAAATCTCATCTTCCCCCCGAGAATTGCTCAAAAATCTAATTTTTTATTTTTTATCAAAAAAGTTGCAAAAAAGTCTCGCTTTTTTGACAAAAATGAAGAAAAAAGTGTCTAACTTGAAGAAGTCTCTCCTTTTCTCCAAAATTTACTTAGAAGTCTCACTTTTTTCCCAAAAATTAACCAAAAGCTGTTTTGTTTTTTTGTGAATAAATAATTCCCAAAAATTCTTACTTTTTGGAAAAAATTGTCAAAAGTTTCTAATTTTTCGGAAATTGACAAAAATTTGTAATTTTTTTGCAAGAAATTCCAAAAAGTCATAATCCTTCCCCCTCTTTTCCCCTCTCAATTATACAAAAATCTTGTTTTTTTTACTATAATTTTGTTCTTTTAAATTGCAACTTTTTGTTAAAATTGTTAAATTTGTGCTTTTTTTCACAAGTTACCAAAAAGTCTCGTTTTTATTTTCCAGAAATTGTCAAAAGGTTGAACTTTTTTGCCAATAATTAAAGTCCTCATTTTTGCTAAAATTTTTAAAATTTTTCTTTTCTCCAAAAATTGTTAAAAATTCTTGATTTTTCAAAAAGTTTGCAAAAATTTTCGCCATTTGAAAAAGTAACAAAAAATTGTTGTTTTTTGCTTTCAAAAAAAAAAAGAAGTCCAAAAGCTCAAATTTTTCAAAAAATTGTCAAAGTCTCGTTTTTTTGCTAAAGATGACCAAAAAAGCGTTTCTTTTGCCAAATTTGCCAAAACCTCGCGTTTTGCTGAAAATTGTGAAAAATTCTCGTTTTTTCAAAACTTACAAAAATTCTTGCTGCTTGGAAAAATTCCAAAAATTATCAAAATGTCTCGCTTTTTTGCCAAAAATGACCAAAAAACACTTTCTTTTGCTAAATTGTCAATGCTTTTACGAAATAAATACCATTAGAAAATAATTCGAATGATTAAATCTGGTTATTTACACTCGTAATTTTTATTTTGCGCAGGAAAAGGGTGTTCGAATTTAATGCTAAGAACGTGGAGAAAACGTAGAATATCAGAAGACGAAGACTACCGCATTAAATCAGATCTGGCCAATTACTGCTCCAATAAAAAACAAATTCTGAAATGGGAGAGAGAAGTTTTGGGTTTGGAAGATAATTCCAATACTACGTTTGATGTTGTGCAAGTCAGTATCTCAAATATTTCGTTCAGCTTGATAAATCGATAAAATATTAAATTAAAATCGTTTATGAATGTGTATAGTTACCTCAAATCGGCCAATTCTTCCACTTAATCGGCGATACACTTGCCAGAGAAGCGTATTGTCAGATCGAAATCGAGCGTATGTTTTTAATTCCGAAATATTCGAATTCGTTCAAGGAAATTTTATCTTTACTACTTTTGTAAGTACATAATGGAAAAAAGTCTGGATTTTTTCTCGAAATTCGTGTTTCATTTTTTCGAATTATTTTTTTTTCAGAGAGGAAAATTCCGAAGAGTCTCCTTCGTACGATGATTTAATGACTAAATTGAAAGATCTCTTAATTGAATGGTATATGATTTACGAAGACAATAATCACGACGATGATGAGGTATCTTACGCCGGTTTCATTATCTAGTATCTTTATTGAAATCATATTTTCATTCTAAAGTATGAAATTGTATCAAAACAGGCATCTCGTGTCGTTGGCATTGAACCAGAATTCTTTAGAATTCTCGGCGAAACGAATCCGTTGCTGAATTCATCCTACGAAGACTTATCCTACCGTCAGAAAGTTGTAACCGTTAAATCTTTATGCGATCATTTTGTGGTAAGTGTTTTTGCATCGAAATTCGAAATCATCAATTTATTAATTTTTACAATTTTAATGTTGTATTTTGCAAATTTTCAGTACGAAAGATCCAATATCAAAGAAGCGATTGCGAACGCCGATGAAAAAATATTCACATCGGAAACGATCGGTCGTGATAAATTTGGATACGGTTATCTGTTTTTCAACACTTTTCTCGATTTCCGTCTGTACAAACAAAAATTAATAGTAAGATAGAAATTTTCACACCTGTTTAAAAATTTACGTTGTACATCGCAATGATAATAATTCCCGTATTAATGTTCGTTCGTTCGTTTTTTTTTTCATTCAGGAGGATGACGTCAGCTCAAATAATAAATTTTACGATGGTAAAAATCATCATTTTCACATTTTTATTCCGCGTAGACGTGTTTATCGAAGTGTATTAACGCGTGTGTATGTATTTTCTTCGCTAGATTTTTCAAACGAAACGTTGAAGAAATTTTTCCCTAAAGGATGCACGAATTTCGAAATGGTAGCTGACTCGGTCGAAGGATTACGCTGTTTAATCGACGAGCTTATTTATTCGGACGCGGAACCTTCGAAAAAAGATGGCAAATCGACGAATTACGAAGTGATCGAATCTTTACGCGATCTAGAGAATAGAATTATCGAGAATGAAAATTTATACATCGAGCGGACTAATCGAGCTAGAATGAAATTATACGACGAATGGAGAAGCCACAACTCAGAGTAATGATTCCTTATTTGTTTCGTAAACAGTATTGAATTTATTGTTAATATTTTAAACATGATTTTACAGTTGGCATGATGATCCTTCGGACGTAGAAGATGCTTCGAACGAGTGTCAAGAAAACGGTGAAAGTGAACAAACACATGCCAGCGAAGCTGACGATTCGATTTGCGATTCTCCTGTCAGCAAAAGCACCCTGGGTAAAAGTGTCGATAATACGGATGAAGATGAAACTCGTTTCAGTTCAAATACCACCGATGAGGTGAAGGATGACCAAAGAATCGATGGCAATGACGAGCAGCTTACCAATGAAACCGATGCCGATGGACTTTTCATTAAAACTGAAATTAAAGATGAACCGTTGAACGACGAATTATCATCTTCTGGTAAATTAGGAAAATTGCTTACTTTGATTGATGTATTTGTGCTAGTTCGGGATTTTTTTTAGATGAAAATAGGGCATCCCCCTTCCCCCGTAATAAGTAAGGAAAAAAACGAAGCGGTGAAGGGGTATCCTAACTGGCTGACAAAAAATTTTCATCCACACAAAAGTCATGCTTCTTTGAAAAAATCGTCAAGAAGTCCTAACTGTTATTAAACTTATCTAAATGATGGCAAAGGTGCTGTTTTTTTCAGTTTGTCAAACTGTTTCTTGTCAGAAAGAAAAAACAAAAAAAAAATATCAACTGAGGTCAAGTTTTATGCCAAAATTGTCAAAAAATACTGTCCTTTGTCAAAATTGACCAAAAGTTGAGGTTGTTCTGTCAAAATTGTCAAAAAAATTTGATTATAATTTTTTATCAAAAATAAAACATACCTGCTGTTCTTTATCAAAATTACCTAAAAATCGTTTTCTGCCACAATTGTCAAAAAAGTCCTGTAGGCATTTTATTAAAATAGTCAAGAAGTTGTTTTTTCTGTTTTTTTTTTTGTTTTTTTTTATCAAAATTGTTTTTTAGTTCCTTTTTGTTGAAATGGTCAAAAAAAGTCATATTTTCATCAAAAACAAACAAATGTCGAGTTTTCTGCCAAAATTGTTAAAAAAATACTCAGTTTTTTGTCAAAATGAACTCGCTTACTATTTTGACAAAAATAGCCACTTCTTGGCAATTGTGTCAAAAAAGGTCACTTTGTGACTATTTTTATTGCACTTTTTTTGTCAACTTGTCAAAAATTGATTCTCGTCCTGACAATTTTTTACAAAAATATGGTAATTTTTTGACAATCTTGACAATGTTGGCAAAAATTTACGCTTATTGACAATTTTGGCAGAAAATTACACTTTTTGACAATTTTGGCAGAAATTGACCGTTTTTGACTATTATATCATGACAAAAATAGCACTTTTCGACAATTTAGGCCAAAAACGACACTTTTTGACAATTTTTGCCAAAGTTGTCATTTTTGGCAATGTTGGCAAAAATTGATGCTTTTTGACAGTTAGAATTACACTTTTTGACTATTTTGGCAGAAATTGACCCTTTTTGACTATTATGACAAAAATAGCACTTTTCAACAATTTCGGCAAGAAAGACACTCTTTGACAATTTTTTGCAAAAATTGCACTTTTTGACAATTTGGGCAAAAACTGACACTTTTTGACAATTTTGGCACAAAATGACACTTCAACAATTTTGTCAAAAGTTGACCATTTTTGATTATTATGACAAATATAGCACTTTTTGACAATTTCGGCAAAAAATAGCACTTTTTGACAATTTTTGCAAAAATTGTCATTTTTTGGCAGTGTTATCAAAAGTTGACGCTTTTTGACAGTTTTAGGAGAAATTGACACTTTATGACTTTTTGATTATGTTGCCAAAAACTGGTGCGTTTTACCTTTTTTCCCCCAAAAATTGACTTTCTCTGACAATTTTGACAACTTTGGCAAAAAATTATACTTTTGGACCTTTTCGGCAGAAATCAGAAAATATCACTTTTTGACAATTTTGGGAGAAATTGACACTTTTCAACTTTTTGACTATGTTGCCGAAAATTGGTGCGTTTTACCTTTTTTTCCCCTCAAAAATTGACTTTCTCTGACAAGTTTGACAACACTTGACCATTTATGACAATTTTGGTGAAAAATTACTTTTTTGACTGTTTGGGCAAAAATTGACCCTTTTCGACTATTATGACAAGTATAGCACTTTTTGACGATTTTGGTAAAAAAAATGACACTTTTTGACAATTTTGGGAGAAATTGACACTTTATGACTTTTTGACTATGTTGCCAAAAATTGGTGTGTTTTGCCTTTTTTCCCCCAAAAATTGACTTTCTCTGACAATTTTGACAACTTTGGCAAAAAATTATACTTTTGGACCTTTTTGGCAGAAAATATCATTTTTTGACAATTTTGGGAGAAATTGACACTTTTCAACTTTTTGACTATGTTGCCGAAAATTGGTGCGTTTCACTCCCCCCCCCCCAAATTGACTTTCTCTGACAATTTTGACAACACTTGACCATTTTTGACAATTTTGGTAAAAAATTACACTTTTTGACTGTTTGGGCAAAAATCGACCCTTTTTGACTATTATGACAAATGTAGCACTTTTTGACGATTTTGGTAAAAACAATGACACTTTTTGACAATTTTGGGAGAAATTGACACTTTTTGACTTTTTGAATATGTTGCCAAAAATTGGTGCGTTTTAGCTTTTTTTTTCCGCAAAAATTGACTTTTTCTGAAATTTTGACCAAAATTGACACTTTTTACAATTTTGACAAAAATTGACACTTTTTGACTTCCTACTTGGCCAAAAATTGACACTTTCTCTGTTTTTCCAGAGAACCATGAGTTGTAAAAATTGTCCATAAAATGTACTTTTCTGTCAAAATTGTTGGAAAAGTAATATACCTACACCTAGTCCTACCTACTTTTGTCAGAATTGTTAAAAAGTTGGATTCTTGTCAAAATTATCTAAAAAAAATCACATTCTTTGTCCAAATTGCCAAAAAACCTGTATTTTGTAAAATCGTCAAAAAAAAGTTCTGTTTTTGCCAAAATTGTCAAAAAAACTGAAAAAACGGTATCATAGAAAATGTTTGCTTTGTGTTTTTGCTTTTCTGCAAAAATTGTCGAAAAGCTGGGGTTTTTCTATCAAAATGGTAAAAAAATAATAATTTAACATTATTTGTAAAAAAAATTTTAAAAAGTCCTGTCTTTTGTCAAAATTGTCAAAATTTAGGTCCCGTATTTCTGTCAACATCTTTAAAAAAATTATTTTTCTGTCAAAATTGTCAATGAAATACTTGGGTGCTATTTTTTGTCAAAATTGTGCCACACAAATGTCACACCTTTTGTCAATATTGTCAAAAAATGACCTTTTTCTGCTAAACTAAAATTCTCTGAAAATCCTGCTTTCTTATTAAAATCGTCAAAAAGATGTCCCGTTTTTCTGCCAAAATTGTCAAGATTGTCGAAAAGTCCTGTTTTTTTGTCAAAAATGTTTTCAAAAATACCTTCCTTTTTCTTGTCAAAAAAAGTCCTGCAATTTGCAAATATTGTCAACTAAGGTCAAGTTTTCTGTCAAAATTGTCAATAAAATAGGTACTGTTAATTCATTGTCAGAATTGTCAACAAGCTGAGATTTTTCTGTCATAAAATTGTTTAAAAAATGTTATCAATATTTTTTGTAAAAATTTCTAAAAAAAAGTCCTGTATTTTGTCAAAATTTTATCAAAAAATGTATTTTTTGTTTTTTTTTTAAATTTCAAAAAAAAAAAGTAAAAAATGGTCCTGTAGTTTACCAAAACTGTCAAACTAAAGTCAAGTAGTTCACAAAAAATCGTACTTTTCAGTTTTTTAGTTATTTTCTATTAAAATGGTTAAAAGAGTCCTGTTTTTTAGAAAGTTAGACAAAGGAGTTCGGTTGGTTACCACAATTGTCAATTAACGCCTTCTTTAAAATCATGATTGTCAAAAAAAAAAATATTATGCTTTTGCCAGAATTGTCAAAAAGTTGAGTTTTTGATTACATTTTTGTTAAAATTGTCAAATTGCCTTTAAAAAGTACATTTTGCCGAAATGGTTTGTTTTTTATCAAAATTGTCAATAAAATCCTGATTTTATTTTACCCAAAATATCAAAAAGCCCGAACTTTTGTCGAAATTGCCAAGAAAAAGGTCCTGCTTTTTTGTCAAAATTTCTCTAGTTCTCACATATGTACAACGATGTGATTTCAGAAACCTCCACGTACAGCGGTCGCCGAAGACGAAGCTCGGTACCCAGTTACAACATGTTCGATAACAAGATCTTCAGCGACGAAAGCGATTCGGAATCAGCCGAAGAAATCTACTCGGAAGGCGACGACTCGGACGACGACTGGGACGCGCCCAAAAAGAAGAGCAGAAAATTACCGAAAAATAAATTAGTCAAACAACTGAAACAAAACGCCGAAGATTCTAACCGAAGGAAACGAAAATATCGCCGAAGAAACGAACCAGAATCGGTCGCAGCCGAACCCGAAACGACTGGGCCCAAACCAGCCATAATGGAGATAGATCCGACGACCATTAAAAAGGAAGAAGAACTCGATATCATGGATTCGGCGACTGCAACGACGACTACTTCGCAAGAAAATTACGCTATGAAAGAAGAAGATAAAAGTAAACCGGAACAGAAGATAAAAGTGGTATCTTTGGCGAGATTACAAAACAATTCCGAGAATATTTCGAAATCGAGGGAATGCGCTCCTTTACCTCGGATCGTCAGCCAGGGTAGTCTTCAAATGCCATCGCAAGGTACACCTTTGCTGAATAACTCGATAGTTTCATCTTCAGCACCGCCGAACGCTGGGAATACGTATTCTGGTGTCCATCCTGCGACTTTTGCTATCGTAGGACAACCTCAAGTGATCAGTAACGCGTATATTATCACCACGAATCAGAATAGCTTTCAAGGAGGTTCGGCTCCGCAATACCAAATGCAGCCTTATCCACCGTCCGCGTATAGAGCTCAGGGTATTACTGCTGCGAACGCTGCTGCAATGCGGAATCATCAAGTTCCTCGTATCGTTAACGCTACCGGTGCGTTTATTAACGCTCAAGCTTCGAATAATAAACTACTGGTGGTTAATCAAAACATGCCTATTCGATTTACTCCTTCGATGCAGCAGCAACAACAACAACAACAACAAGTGTCCAGAACTCCACTCAATTTCTATAATAAATCGGCCCGGTTCCGACCAAGTCAACCACCTTCGACGACGCCACCTACATTTAATAGACAAATGTCTCATTCGATGCCGCCTAAAAATAATACTAATTATGGAAGGAATACCCTAAGCTCTAAATTAGGTCGTAATGTTACCGTGATTCCTAAAGTTATCAATAAAATCAACGAAAGAGGCAACTCGTTCAAAGAAATTGAAGGAGCTATCGGAATTCATTCGGATAATGGTACGTTGCAATACGTCGTGAATTTAGCCAACGGTACTCACGTTCCATTAACCAACGATCAAGTTCAAAAACTTCGAGATGGTAATAATGGGGCTCTGCCATTGAAACTGAAAATCCCAGTACCGATGGATGTTGCTGAGAAAATTGAGCCCTGTGTCGTTATCGATGATTGAATCGAGTGTTATGATTTTTAATGACCACTGTGTGGTGTGTAGGTAACTCTATAGGATGAGCGTTAAGCGAGTATATTGTTTAAATATACGAGTAAGTTTAACTCTTTTGTTTTAAAAGTAATGCCCTTCGGATATTACGGCTGTGAGTTTTGATTTTGTCTACGTAGTACATGATACCTAGCTGACTAATTTTGTTTTTCAATTTGTTTTAATTTTTATTTATTTAATATTTTTATTATTATTAATTATTACGAATACGTGCACCAAGTCACTGATTAACTATAATGAGCTGGTTTTCTGTATCCGAATCGTGGATTTATGTACGGAATACGTATGTATAGTTTAGGAAAATTAGCATTCCATTGGGAAAGTGCCTTCGCGTCCCTGGTGATCGTTCTCCCCTATTCTGAATCTAAGCCCTGCCCAAATTTGGTTTTTGGCCTGAGTCTCTTCAATAATATTGATCCTTGAGGAAAAATTTTGTTTTCTAGAAAATTTAATCACTATTTTTTTGTCAAAATTGCCACAAAGTTATTTTCTGCCAAAATTATCAGAACAGTCCTGTTTTTGGCATTTTGCTGCAATCTTCAAAAAATCGTATTTTTCTGTCAAAATTGTTTCAAGAAATACTTATTGTTTCTTGTTAGAAAATTCCTGTATTTAAAAAAAATTGTCAACCAAGGTCAAATTTTTGCCAAACTGTCAAAAAGAAAATCCGGTATTTTGTCAAAATGGTCATTAAGAAGTTGTGTTTTTTTAAAATCCAAATTGCCCAAAAAAGTCCTAGTTTTGTCAAACAAAAGTCAAGTATAATTCACAAAAAAGTTTGGATTTTGTTCCTTTTTGTTAAAATGGACAAAAAAATCCTACATATTTTTCAACAAATTGTCAAAAACAAACAAATGTCAAGTTTTCTGCCGAAATTGTCCTCAAAAAATACTGTGATTTGTCAAAATTGCCCAAAAAAAGTCCTAGTTTTGTCAAACAAAAGTCAAGTAATTGACCAAGAAGTTTGGTTTTTGGTTCCTTTCTGTTGAAATAGACAAAAAAATCCTACATATTTTTCAAAAAATTGTCAAAAACAAACAAATGTCAAGTTTTCTGCCAAAATTGTCCTCAAAAAATACTGTGATTTGTCAAAATTGCCGAAAAAAGTCCTGTTTTTCGATTGCTACTTTTTTTTGTCAAAATTATAGAAAAGATTATATCTATTTTCTTGTCCAGTTTGTCAAAAAAAAAACTAAAAAGTCACGTATGGTTCACCGAAGTTGTCAATAAAATCCTTATATTGTATCAAAATTGCCAAAAAGTAATGTTTTTCTGATTTTTTTTATACTCAATTAAAATTGCCAAAAAAGTCAATATTTATCAAAAAAAATTTTTTTGTTTTTTTTGTTTTTTTTTAAATTGTTTTTTTTTTTCAAAAAAAAAAAAAAAAACAGTAAAAAATGGTCTTGTATCTTGTCAAAAATTCAAAAATTGTCAGAAAAACTAAAAAGTCCTGTCTTGGCTGTCTTTTATCAAAATTGCCTAGAAGTGATGTTTTTCTGATTTTTAAAAAAAATTAAAATTGTAAAAAAAAGTCAAAATTTATCAAGAAGTTGTGTTTTTCAGTTTTTTTTTGTATACTTATTCCAAAATTGTTTTATTTTTTATTTAAAAAAAGAAGTAAAAAATGGTCCTGTATCCTGGCATAAATTCAAAATTGTCAGAAAAATCCTGTATTTTATCAAAATTGCTCAGAAGTGATGTTTTTCTGATTTTTTTAAAATCAAAATTGCCAAAAAAAACCAAACTTCATCAAAAAGTTGTTTTTCAATGTTTTTTTTGTTTTTTTTCAAAATTGTTTTTTTTTAAAGAAAGTAAAAAATGGTCCTGTATCTTGTCAAAAATTCAAAATTGTCAAAAAGAAGTCTTGTATTTTATCAAAATTGCCAAAAAAAAGTCAACTTCATCAAAAAGTTGTTTTTCAATGTTTTTTTGTTTTTTTTTCAAAATTATTTTTTTTTAAGGAAGTAAAAAGTGGTTCTGTATCTTGTCAAAAATTCAAAATTGTCAAAAAGAAGTCTTGTATTTTATCAAAATTGCCAAAAAAAAGTCAACTTCATCAAAAAGTTGTTTTTCAATGTTTTTTTGTTTTTTTTTCAATTTTTTTTTTTAAGGAAGTAAAAAGTGGTTCTGTATCTTGTCAAAAATTCAAAATTGTCAAAAAGAAGAAGTCCTGTATTTTATTAAAATTGCCAAAAAGTGATGTTTTTCTGATTTTTTTTTAAATCAAAATTGTCAAAAAAAGTCAAACTTTATAAAAAAGTTGTTTTTCAATGTTTTTTTGTTTTTTTTTTCAAAATTGTTTTGTTTTATAGGAAGTAAAAAATGGTGCTGTATTTTGTCAAAAAGAAAAAGTCCTGTATTTTATTAAAATTGCCAAAAAAAAGTCAAAATTTTTCAAGAAATTGTTTTTTTCAGGTTTTTTTTGTTGTTTTTTTTTAAGAAGTAAAAAATGGTCCTGTAGATCTTGTCAAAAATTCAAAATTGCCAACAAAAAGTCAAAATTTATCAAGAAATTGTGTTTTTCAGATTTTTTTTGTGTTTTTTTAAAATGGATTTTTTTTTTCAAGTAAAAAATGATCCTGTAACTTGTCAAAAATTCAAAATTGTCAAACACAAGCCAAGTAATTTACAAAAAGTTGTGTCTTGCAGTTCTTTTTTGTTCAAATGGTAGGAAAAATCCTATTTTTTGACAAATTGTCAAAAACAAACAAATGTCAAATTTTCTGCCAAAATTGAAATTTTTGAATTTTTGGACTAAAAAATTAAGACTTTTAAAGTTCTTGCAAAAATCTCATTTATAAAAAAATCAAAAGATGGAAAATTTTTGAATTTTAGGAAAAAATCAAGACTTTTAAATTTTTGAATTTTAGGAAAAAATCAAGACTTTTCTGTACTTACTGAAATCTTGACAAAAATTAAGACTAAAAAAAAAATTCTGACAAAATATCAAGACAGTTGGAAAATGGAGACATTTTTGAATTACTGAATAAAACAGGAATTTTTCCAAATGTTGGCTAAAAAATTGTGATCTTTTTCAAATTTCCGATAAAAATTGTGGCTTATTCGTTAAAATCTTGAAAAAAAATCAGAAGTTTTTGAATCTCTCTCTTGAAAAATCAAAATTTTCTCAAATTGACAACTATTGGAACTTTTTTGAATTAAAAAAAAACAGAATTTTTTTCAAACATTTTTTTTATCAATTTCTGGCAAAAAATCAGGGCTTCTTGAAATCTCTGGTTAAAAAATCGAGACTATTTCTCATTTCTGACAAAAATCAGGTCTTTTTTTAAACTCTCGCTGAAAAACCGAGAGTTTTTTTTCTGACAAAAATCACGACTTTAAATCCTGAAAAAATATCAGCACTTTCTTTACTCTGGCAAAAAAACCGAGGCTCTTTTAAATTTCCGGCAAAAATTCTTGACTTTTTGGAAGACTCGACTAAAATTGAGATTTTTTTTCAATTTCTGGCCATGAATCAGGATTTTTTAAATCTGTGGTTAGAAAATGAAAACTTTTTCGAATTCGTGGCAAAAAATCTCAGGTCTTCTTTGAAATCAAAATTCAGCTTTCTACCTCACTTTTCCCAATGAACCCCTCTTTTTTGGGCTGATTTTCCTGGACTAATAACGAAATTCGACTAATAAAGTATGTAATCCGGAATAATTCAGGATCGACCTTGCCTAATTTGATTTGTTCTTTGTTTGATTATTTTTATACTTTTTGTTCCTCGTTTTTAAGTATTTACATTTTTTTTAAATAACTATTCGAGTGCATGTAGCATGTGTTTGTGGTTTTGTTAGGTCTAGAAATTTATAACTGTAGACTCTATCTACGAGTATGTAGAATATTGTACATAATACTTGTATTATTAAAATGTACATAGGTAGTATAACTTTGCGAAGTAATTGTACTTGTAATGTACAGTGCTGCAAATTTCTAACCTGTACGTTGGTGTACTGATGATCTTCACTACGAATCACAATTTTTCGAATACGATTATTAATAATTAAGGAACCAAATCAAGTTTTAAGTTAAAATAGTTACCTAATAACATTTAAGAATACTATTACGTAGTAATGTAGTATTTAAAAAAAAATTCTTTACGAATCACAACGGGAAGTCGCAATCAAAAACTTATAAGTTTGAATAATTTATACCTTGCTGTGCAAGAAAAATTTGTAGGTAGTAGTTTTTAGTGGTTTCAATCTTTGCGAATGATTTCGTTCCAAAATAGAGCTAGAGCAGATGTACCTGATGGAGATGGAAAGGTTTTACGTAAGAAATTGGCCAATGCTGATGGCTCGACAACTTTTGTTTTATTTTTTAATAAACTTGATTTGTTGCCAGTTAAAATACGAAATATATACGATTTTTGATTTTAGTATCGAGATGTTGTTTTTTGTTTTTAAATGATGTGGGTTCGAGTGATTTTTTTTTCGATTTTTTAGACTATTGTTAGGGTATGCTCCATGGTTTCCTTAAAGCTTTGCTAGCCTACTTTTGAATCGATTTTTTTGCTGAAATTGTCGTAAAAGTGTTGCAAGGCGAAGGGTCCAAAAAATGACTGGAAGAAATGTCGCTCAAACGAACTGAAAATTGGTGTGAGGAGGTTTTTCGGAGCGTCGACTTCATTGCTAGCTCCAGTTTTTCACCGAACCATGAAAACCACGACGCTCAAAATCTTGATTTTTTTTTTAGCAATTTCGTGCATTTTTGGCAAATTTTGCCGAAATTTTACGTTTAAAACAACAAGAAATACAATAAAAATTCAATAAAACATGATTTTAATTAATTCAGAAAATTATAACTGTACCTAGGTTAATAAACTGGAAAAAAAAATTTAAAAAGGAGAATCGATATGAAAACATTTTTTCATACTCTGGATTATTCAAAAAATTATATGAATTTAAAACAACAAGAAATGCAATAAAAATTCTATAAAACACTATTTCAGTTAATTCAGAAAATTATGACTGTACCTACCTAGGTTAATAAACTGAAAAAAAAACTTAAAACATTTTCAAAACCTAAATAAAAAGTTGAGCAAAACAAAAATTTAATAATAAAGATGAACTGAGCTTAAACAAAACTAGAAATGAAAAATATGATTTGAAATCATAGAGCAGTTCCCGTTTTGTGTGTAGCAGGTTGCAGTAGCTCTTTTTCCACTGCGCCTTAACTTTTGGGGTACTCGTGATGCGCGCCGTTATCAAAACGTATACCTATGTTTATTAACAATTTGTATTTTTGTTTAAACTAAAATTGAAGAAAAATTGAGTGGGCACATGGATGTTTTAGCAGTGTAAAATTATCTACATTTCACGCTCTATACGATGCAATGATTTCCAGGACCTTAGCTTTAATCATTCGACTTTTATTCAAGTTCAAAGTTCATAATTTTCTCATTTAATTACTAATATTATATTGAAGGGGAAGTTTGAACTTGAATAAAAGTTGAATGGTAAAAGCTAGGGTTCTGGAAATTATTGTATCGTGTAGAGCGTGAAATGTAGATAATTTTACACTATTAAAACACCTATGTGTTCACTCAACTTTGTCTTTAATTTTTTATAAAAACGAAATAATAATACTCAAAACTTATCAATTGCGAGAGGGCAAACTTTGAACTTGAATAAAAGTTGAATGGTAAAAGCTAGGGTTCAGATTAACTCCCCCTTGCCAAATTTTAACATTTCTAGTGATAGGTATTGAAGTCCCCAGCGCTATTTTCAATTTCTCCAGAATTTAGAAATTTTGTCCAGAAGGCGTGGAAATTAATTTGGGAAAGTAAAAATAGAGTTGTGGCTAATTCTCAACCTGTTAATCAAGTAAATGGTTTATGTACCTACATTTGAACAAATTTTGAGGTGGTCTCTTTTAATATTTACTTAAAAGGAAAAAAATGTTTAAAAAGTGAAAACTTCCTGTTCTTAAAATAATTCTGAAAATAGCACAAATGGCTGAATCATGAATTCTGCGAATTGGAATCTCACCATTTCGAGCCATTTTAGGACTTCCAGTATAATTTTCGATTTTTTAAACATGGAAATGTCGACGGCCGCGGCATCGACAAGTACTACTAGTAAAATATGCGAATATTTCAACGCTATTAATCTGATGTAGGAACGTATTCGTGGGTTACTCGAAGCTTTAGCGAAAATATCATTCTATTGATATAATTTTAACATTGATAATCGTTTATTCTGCCAGTGAAAGTTTACAAAAACTAAAAAGTAAATTCCACTTAAAAATGACTAAATAAACTGTAAATGAACTAGTGGTGTTGATATATCGATATCTTAAACGATATATCGATATGAGATCCAATATCGACATATCGATATGAAAAATCAATATCGACGATATATCGTATCGTCAAAAATTGAGGAAAAAATGCACGAAAACAGCCAAAAATATGAGTAAAAATTGAAATTAGAAAGAAATTTTAAAAAATTTTTCATTTTTTTCAAAAAAAAATTTTCTCACTTTTTTAAAAATCTATAAAATAATTTTTTGTCGTACCAAATTTTTTGCAGTTGTTAGTTCGCAATTAAACTAGAATGACTGAGTATACAAATGGGAAAAATAGGTACTTTTAAGGCAATATTGAAGATATCGATATATCGTCGATATATCGATATCTGTTGGAAAAATATCGTGATATATCGATATGAAATTTTTCTAAATATCAACATCACTAAAATGAACAGATTCTAAATTACAAATGAAAACGGTACCGTCCTCGATAATTTACATTTAACCCGATTTTTCGCGTGAGCAATGAACAAAAAAAATCTGAAGATTTACAGACAAATCGCAGTCAATAGACATTCTTTGGAAAAAAAAATATCTTGATGAGAAAATGGCAGTTAGAAACACTTTTGTTCCAAATTAAATTAACTGAAAAATTATAAAATTGAATATGAAAACTTTCTCAATCTAATTGTACGGAGGAAAAATACATGAGAAATAAGTTATGAATATTTACTGATTGTACAGATGCCGGACACATCTACTCCAATCCTGAACTTGGTCACCGTTTAAATTCACTCATGAATTGTTCAAGTAGTTTTTTCAGTTCTTCTCGTTCCTAGCAGAAGTAGAGTCGAGTTCGACTTTACTCAAGCCATAAAATGGCTGAAATTCATCATGTATGTCAAACTCATACGCAATGACATTGTTCAGTTTACTCGATCCCATCGTCTTCAAGTTTGACATTCCAGTGAGAATTGCCCGGAAAACTGGGACATCTTCAGATTTTACAATTGACGAAAGAGCGCCAATGCATATATCAATTATTTCTCTAATTTCTTTTTCTGCACTACGATAATACCTCCCTGGCGGCAAGGCGTCTCCTTCCGGTATGTTGTCTATACTAATGACAGCATTGCTGCACATTGAATCGTACTCATCGCATAAAATTATCACGTCTTTTTGCCAATATTTTTTCAAATAATTCGCCAAATTTATCAAGGCAGAATTAATAATCAATCCTTCGCGTGGTTCCGGAATATCAACCAAATCACACCACATTTTGAAGGCTGTCTTTTCATAGTCGCTCAATTCACTGCTCGACTCCAAATAGTCGTGTTGTTTGTATGCTCCTTGGACCACCAAAGCTAGCTGATTGAGTGCGTTAGTAATTGAAGAAATTGGACAGAAAGCTTTCAAGTCCAAGTACAGAATTGGATACTTTCCTTGATGGCATTCCATTATTTCTTTATGTTCGTTAATGAGCAGTCCTTTAAATAATGCTCGATTATTTTCCATTATTGTATTACTAGGAACAACCTCCAGGAAACATTTCAACATCAGTAAGTTAACCGACTTCCCGGATTTTCTGGGCGCCACCAATAATATTCTAGTGTTGGCATTATCAAACACGGCCTTGATCAATAATGATTTATCAACAAATTCTGGTAGAAGTCTGAGTTTAGAATAAGTTTGCGAACCCGCATCCATAATTCTGTTGGTCTGCAAAAATAAAAATAATCAGTTACATACATGCAACCGTTCAAAAGTTTTCGAAGCTGAAAGTTGCGAAAATCAGCTGCGGGCAGTAAGTATTCAACTTTGAACTAATTTTACTCAAAATTTTCAATGAACACATAGGTATTTTAATACAGCAAAATGTTCGTAATTTTATCGTCTTTAAAATGAGCTTATAACGAAAGTTCTACCTTTCATCGTTCAAAAGATCTTGAAGATCAAAGTTTCGGAAAGTGAAATACTGATCAAAATCAGTGGCGCCCACGTAGGTATTGCGCTATTGCGGCTGCAATAGGGGCCCTTGCAATGTTGGGGCCCCCAGTAGAATTTGAGGCCCCTCAAGTTAAAGTTTGGTAGACAAAAAATCTATTTAGAGTAAAAAAAAAAGAAATAACCACAACACAATGAGTGTGTACAGTACCATAATTAATACAGCAATACAACATTAATTCATATGTAAGGTACATCTACATACCTACATATTTTATTCGTTGAGTATTTGCCTATGTGTTCAACAGAGTTCGCTGATGCTATTTATGCTCAAGTGAGCCCCAAAAGAAATAAGTTCTCTGGGTGGATAATGCGCCCTCTAGTGAAAAGAGGCCCCTTTTTAGCTATGAATTTTTAATGCATAGTAAATCAAGATTAGGAAAATGGACCTTCAGGCCCTAATTTTTACGATTTCTCTGTAAATTTTTGTGAACCAAGTAGGAATTTCGTCGGTAACGCGTTTGATACTGATTTTGTGATTTTTGAAAATTTAAAATTGACCACTTTTGATGATCTGTAGAAATTTGGAATTTGCCGGCAAAATTGTTGAAGGCAATCTGTCCTCAAAATTCTTATTTTTTTCAAAAGCTTTTGCCCTCGCTTTGCTCGGGCTCATTTGGTTTTTCTATTTTTGAAATTGTTCATTCTTGTGCTTGGAATGTACAAATATTTTGTTCAAACTTTCAAAAATTCCAGTGATGGAAAAACTGACTTTTCACTTCAAAATTACTGCTGTTTTGCTTCTTGAAAGTATAAATTTTGAAACGCTTTTGCCATCGTTTCACTCGGGTCAATTTTATTCTCCTTTTTACGTTTAAGATTTCAAGAAACCATTGATAAAATTTAGAAAAAGAAGAGATCAAAAAAACTGAATGCTTGCATCAAAATTGATGTTGTTCTACTTTTCGAATTACAAATTCTCCAAAGCATTTGCCCTCGCTTCGCTCGGGCGAATTTGGTTCTATTCTGCAGAATTACAATTTCAAGAAACCTAGGTACCTATATGAATGAATTTGAAAAATGTTGAAATCAGAAAAACTGAATTTTTTTCATTAAAATTGATGATGTTATACTTTTCAAATCACAAATTTTCCAAAACTTTGTCCTCGCTTCGCTTGGGTCATTTATGATACCTACTGCTTTCAAAATACTCATAATACTCAAAGCATATGAAAAATGCAAATTTTTCATTTCAAAAATGTTTGATATCACTGCAGTGCTCAGCACTTTAAAATTTTGAATATTGCTTCAAAATTACAATTTTTATTATGGCAAAAGAACGATGCACCCTCACCCTCCCAAATAGCATGACTTGTCCCATAACCTCATTTCGAAACACAGATTTTCTCTGCGCGTCCCTGAAGACAGAAAGCTGTTGATAAAAGCTTGGAAATTTTTGGGCAAAGTTGGGAGAGTTACCAAAAACCATAGGTTTTTACATCTTGAATTATTAATTTTCGAAGACTTTTGCCCGGGCCAGATCGTTTTTCCCCCTTTTTTGACCAAAGTTTGAGAGAAGAAATATTCACTTCTCACATCAAAAGTAATGTTGTTTTACCTGGAATTTTCCAAAAAAAATGCAATGTATTTCAATCAGAACTTCCAGAAAGTCCCAAATTTCGATAAAATGTCAAAAAATGTCCTATTTTTCGCTGAAAATTGAAAATTTATTCTTTATAAAAATGTAAAAATCATGTCCTCAGAAAAAAAATTGTGAATTTTCGAGAGCTTTTGTCCTCACCTCGCTCGAGCCTTATTCATCATATTTTTGAGAATATTATAATTTCCTGAAAACTAAAAATGCCTAAGTCATGAAAACCAGTTTTTTTGCATTATCAAGAATATTCAAGAATGATGCTAGGTATTTACGTTTCGAATCATCATTTTCCTGTTCTTTTCTCCGACCAAAGTTGGGGGTAAAAAACCTAACTTCTCACGTCGAAAATGATGTTGTTTTACTTTAAAAATTATCAATTTTCGAAAGCTTTTGCCCTCGCTTCGCTCGGGCCTTTACCTATTTCTGTTTTTGAACATATTGTAATTTCCTGAAAACTATTGTTGAAATTTTTAAATGTTGAAGCTACAAAAATCAACTTTTTGCATCAGTTATTTTACTTTTTGAATAATTAATTTTTTCATCATTTTGCCCTCGCAAATTCAAGTTCTGCTACTCGTATGTACACAATTTTTCAAAAATTTTGAAGAATGGAAATTCAACTTCAGTTTAATAAACATAACCAAATCAATACAGGGCTCTAAAAAAGAATGGAAATTGAGAAATTTGAATTTAGGGGATAGTTTTAGACAAGATATGACTCATCCAAATTTCCCATAAAAAATATTGCACAATTAAGTATACCCATGGCAATCATTAGGCTTTTTCTGAAGTAATGGGGGCCCTCCTGAAAAAAATTTTGGGGCCCTTCTGACCTCTGGGCGCCACTGATCAAAATCTAAGTGACTGATAACAGTGATAACACAATTTGACCACTTTCCGCAACTTTGAACTTCAAAAACTTTTGAACGGTTGAAGGTAGAGCTTTCGGTAAACAATCATTTTAAAGAGGATAAAATTACGAACATTTTGATGTATAAAATACCGATGTGTCCACTAAAAATTTCGAATAAAATTAGTTCAAAGTTCAGTGCTTACCATCAGCAGCTTGTTTTCGTAACTTAAAACTTCGAAAACTTTTGAACGGTTGCATGTAGAGCTTTCGGTAATAGCTCATTTTAAAGAGGATAAACTTACGAACATTTTGCTGTATTAAAATACCTATGTGTCCACTGAAAATTTCGAGTATTTTTAGTTTAAAGACAACGTATGTAGTATGCAGAAATCAGTAAAATAGAAGTATTCATAAGTCGTTATTTTTTCATGAAATGATCAAAATTTAACATCGATCGATAGGGAATTTCATTGTCTTTAATTTGAGACTACACGTAAGTTCACCCGGACTCGCGAACTATCGAAAAAATTGTATTTTTTACACGAGAAATTGTATGCATACTTACTAGTCCGTTATCACTCAGGGAACAAAATGGCCGATGCGCTCACCCACTTTATATAGAGCCTTACCCTTGTACCCTATTATCCAAAAAAGTAGTAAGTCCAAGTACCACCTTCTTCATCCTCTTATACAGACTGTAACAGACTGCTCTGTTCCCCCTATTTTTCAAATACTAGACCATTCTACTTGACTATTCTACTACAGTATGTCCCATGCAAATTTCAAAGAAAATACTCAAAAAAAAAGTTTGGGAACCTATAAGAGCGCCGAAAGCGCGAGTTGACTTGCAAACAGCAGTTGGGTTGTTGGGTGATCGTCCATCAACCTTTACGTTAACCGTTAACATATGGAAGCAAGAAATTGAAGAAATACCAGAGAGCGCGATGTTGACAAGTTTTGACATGATGAAAGGAGGAAAAATACCCTCTGTGCTAACTGCTAAGTTAGGGTACAAAAAATGACGAAACACGAAATTCAACCAAATTTTTTTTGTTCTTTGGAGTATGCAAGGGGAAGGGAGGGTTTATTTTCATTCAATTTCGTGTATTTAGGTGTCAGTAGGACACTAGGTCATTAAAAATGATATGTATTTTTCATAAAAAAAATTAAAAACCAAAAAAAAATAAAGTCCAATTAAAAGCCACTATAGAGGCTCGTAGCATGACAGGAAAATTTTTCAAAAGCCACTATAGTGGCTCGTAGCAGTGAAAAGGTTAAAAATTAAAAATTGAAAAGTACATCTCAGAGGAAAACCAAGAAATTGGACAATGCTGATGGTTCAACAACTTTTGTTTTATTTATTATTTTTTTTAATGAACTTGATTTGTTGCCAGTTAAAATACGAAGTATATAAGATTTTTGATTTTAGGAAATATCGAGTTTTTGTTCTATGTGTTTTAGAAACAAGACAAAAAAAACAACAAACTGCGTGTATGAAGAATATTTTAATTAATTCTGAAAATTACAATAATGTATCGAGGTTAAACAAAAAAATAGAAAAAAAGGAGAATAATCGATATGCGAAATTCAAAGTTGAAATTTCTAAACGTAATTAAAAGTTACAGAATAGAACACATTGCAAACCATTTTCAAACAAAATATATACCTTTGGTCAACGACTTAGGTAATACATATTTTAAACTTATACGAAATACATTTCGTAGCTTGGCTACCCTAAATAAACACGGAGATACGATGTATAGTCAGTTAGAAACATTACAAAATTAATATAGGTAAAACGAGTAAATAAAAGTAATACGTAAATGAATCAAAATAGGTAAATTCGAATCGTTTTTCAAATACCAAAAAATAGGTACTTAATAAAAAATAAAATAACAATTCGCAAAATATAAAAAATGAGAAACTTCTACGACTTGAGTCGACAATATTAACTAAAATCGAACACAATTGAGCATAAATAGTTAACATTGAGATACTGTAAAATTGGTGAAAAAAATCACAAACGAGTAAAGGCGTTCAGTCTTCACAATCAATAAAAATCCAACTGACGATCCTTGGACGTGTCTACCTCCATTACCATCATCGATTTCACATCGACATTTTGAAACGCGACGTATTTATAATATCCGCATTTCAAAATCACAGATCCATTTTCCCATTTTTCAAGCTTCATTTCATACTCGTTCAAACCAAACAATGAAGCAGCTTGTCTTTTGTAAGCTGATACATTTAAAAAGCAGCCTTCGTCTATGGAAAACATTCGTACTCCGTCTTCTTCTTCGTTGATCTCAGAACACACCGGTGCGGCGACACGATTTCTAGAACCTTTATTTTTAGCGATGTATTCTTCGGCCAAACTCGTCAGATGGTTTTCTTCGGTGAAATATTCTACCACAGAGGCGAACATTTCGTGTTTTCTCATTTCGCACGCCTTTCTGTAAGCAATGGCAAACCTTCGTCGATCGAAAAACTGATCGTTTTGTAATTTGATAAAGTCCGAGGTTTTAGTTTTTACTTCTTCTTCTTTGGTTTTAAATAATTTCACGAATTTCTCCATCGAAAAATGATAACAATTTTTTAGTGTTTCTTCGCGATCAGAATAACTATCAGTGGTTGTATTCGATATGGATTTCACTTTTTGGTAAAATTTATCGCATAAAGACAGCAAATCTTCATCGTCGATGATCAGGCTACTGATTTTATTCGTTTCTTTTTCACCTTTTATGACTTCTGAAAGTTCTGACGCTATTTCATCGAGAGATAATTTCTCCGCAGCGAGGTCGAACAATGTTGAGTTATTAATTACGCAAGATCGATTTTGGTTCACTTTTAACGAGCTTAGTACCATATTTTTTGCCTTTTCGGGTCCCACAAATGAAACATTCATTTCGTACAGTTTTTTAGCAGATTTGAATTTTTCACCAAGTGGGATGAAAACTTCGACGATTGATTTTTTCAGCATTTTACACGTTGCCAACGCACCGAGTTCGGCGAGAGTGGTTTCTGTTGCTGCTTTGGAAAGTACTGTTTTGCACAAAATCCATACTTTTTGCATTGTTTCATCATTCGCGATATTACGGTTCACTTTAACGGTATCATTTTTATTTTCCATAATACGTATAAAATTCAAGTTGGCGAAATCGTTCAATGTATTTATGCCATTTTCCGAGAACATTCTATCGGCTTCGGTTTTGCCGAAGGTTTCGATATTCATCGAAACCCATTCTTCGTAGTTATCGTTCAGTTCGGTGATTATTTCTGAAATCAGAGATGACAGTTGTGCACTAAAAGAGCAAATTATTTCGCTGGTTTGGGTCGATTGAGGAATACGATTTTTTGCCACGTTGAAAATAATTTCGTAGTTCGGCTTGGATTCGGTTTCTGACGATTGTTGTTCTTCCTCGTCTTCTATCAGTTCCATCAGCTTATCATCTACCTGCTTTACGGTTGTTTTCGCGTTTTCGACCATATGACTAATTTGATCAGTCACTGAAGTGGAAACTGTATGCGAATAATGAAAATACCGTTTCAAAAACGATTCAACTTTTGATTTCGTCGACACTATGGCATCGGTCACTATTATGTACAGATTTTGAAGATGGTTTATCATATTGCTGGCAAAAGCGATGAGAGGGATTTTTCCCAGCCGGAAATCGTTACACGTATTCAAGATTTCGAGACACTTGTAATATATATGCTGAATATTGATATGCTTGGTTAAGAATTGCTGACCACTATTCAACACGAAACTCAAACCCCAACTGGGAATATTCTCTTCCAAAGTGGTCACTTGTTTAACATCAGCGTTTACTGGAACATTGCCGCCATTGGCACGACGTAGTTTAGCTCGTAATCTCTGCAAGCGTCGTTTAGCAGTACGAGTCAAACGTGCACCAGTAGTCTTAGGTGCAGTTTCCAAGCTGCTGATGTACTTGTTCATTTGACGAGTATTTGAAACGGCGCCGGCGATTAGGAATAAATTAACGCATCCTTCCATCAGATCAAAAGTGGTTAGTTTTTCACCACTGGCAACCTTCTGCTGCAAACAATACACGTAGGTGCCGAAATTACAAATGTTTGCCGTTAAACTCGCGTAACTTAATCCTTTCAACGCTGCTTTGGCCACATTCGCAAAATTACCGGATTTTTCGACGATCTGAGCGGATCTAGCTAGAGCTACACCAGACACACCAGTCACCGCAGATGTTGTAATGGTCGCCCAAGATAAGACTGATTGAGCATTATCAAGACCGATGGACTCTTCGTGTTCATTACGATCATCCAACACACCGATACTTCTTCCGACAGCGTACACTGTACCGATAGTACCTAGAACGGTGGCTGTAGCAGGAGCCATAGCTAATCCCATAAGGCCTAATGCCACCATTGTACAACCAGCTGCCATTGTATCAGCTGTTTGAAGATCTCGGCCTATACCAGCGGCTGGTGATTCGTAAATTTGGCAGGTTTGGTTGACTTTATGCAATCCATCTACCGGAGCCATATAACGACAATCAGGTAATTGATTTGTCTCGCGAAAATGCTGCCACGATTTATAAACGCGTCCGTTGCAATCGATAAAAATGATCTCGTTCGTGGATTTCATCTGCCTAAAAACGCAAACCACGTCGTCAGTATCGAGGTATAAATATGTATGACCGACAGACACACAACCAGTTCCAAATTTAAATTTGTCGACGATCTTGACGATAATCTCCCGTTGATCTTTTTTGAACTTGTACCAGATATTCTCCAAGTCTGCGACTTCTGATGGTGTACCAAATAATGGTAGACCGACGTAAGCTAATAACAAGTTTCTTTGGGATCGACGGAACGTTTTCCATTGATAGAACAATTTATTCCATTCGTCGAAACATTCCGATGCTTTACATTGCCATCCCTAAAACAGATGATATTTGCATTAGGTTGACGAAGACGACGAATTGGAAAGCAAATCTGTATTGGTCGCTTTGCTGTCAAATAATCTCATAATAACGAAGTAGACTTACTGGATTATAATTTCTACTGGAAGACATGATGAATAAAAGCTCCACAAAGCTTGAGAACAGAATTTGGATACGTGGTTGCCACGAAATAAATTAAGCGAAATTGAAACCGATAATAATGATCTGCAAAATGTATTCGTGTTGACCGTTTTGTCCTTTCGAGTTTCGTTGCACTTTGCAATTGCAATTTGCACCGGTGAAGTTTAAAAAATTATTTAATTTAAAAATAAATTTCTGCCGAGTGATAAAAATTTTTTGTTTTTGTTGTTGTTTTCGTTCAGATTCTACCCCCTCCACCCATATTCAATTTGACCAATCGAATTCCTCACTTTTTTGACAATCCACCAATCAGATCCCTACAAAATGATGACGTAATATATCAACAACCAATCAGAAAAAAGTTGAGCGCTATCTACAGAAAACGTGGCGAAATAAACAAAATATTGAGAAAAATTTTGTTTTTTTTTCTGTGAAATTTGCTCAAACGTCGTATTTTGTTTTTTTTGTGATCGAATTTTTTTCTGAAGTGATAAAATAAAACAATGAAATAACACATAAATTAATGAAATAAAAGCTATGGTTTTCTTTTAAATAAATGTGAAATGGAATAACTCATTTAATTTTTTACATTCTGTCGTAATGCTGTAGGGTACGATGTCTTCTTTTCGTCAAAAAGTAGTTAGTTTTATCCGGCAATTATCAACTTCATCTCTTCACGAAGATAATGCATCTGAAAACTTCATTCAGAATTACCTCAAAGGGTTAGTTTTTTTAAATCACTTTTACGATAGTTTAACGATTAGCAGAGCAGATCGATCTAACGGCTTCATTGCTTTATGCATTTACAGTAAAGAAATCCACCGACACGAACCAGACATTCTTCATGGAAGATCTCCTCAAGAACTACCACCTCGAACCATAGGAGATTTTTCGTATCCAGTTTTGAATTGCATGACCGGTCCAGATGGAGGATTGACCACGGTTAACAAGCAAGAGAAGCACGTGTCAGCGAGCGACCCTGATATACATTTCATCGACGATCAGACTGGTACGCCACGATGCTAGATTTCATTCGTATTCGAGTAATTTTTATTGTGCTTTTACTCATTGGTAACTTTCTACGCAATTTTTAGACAATGCTAGCGTCGTTCAAGACATAAATTCCAACGTTTCCTGCGCATCATCAGCTACAACAAACTGCCTGTCTAAAAATTTTGTTCCTCTGCAAAAATCGGAAAGTGCTCCTGTTTGTCAAGATGCTCAAAACGAGCCGACGCAGCAACGTAATTTACACTCTAGTCTTGAAAATACTGCAAATCGAATGTATCATTATTTAATCAACATCGTTGAAATTTTCAGCCGAAAACGCTGATTCGGAAGTGGAAATTGCGGGAGTTGTTCATTGGAATAGACCACATAATCGAGCCTACGGAGCATCTACTACTCTATACGAACTGCACCCAGTAACCAGAGTAAACGCTGGAGAACCGATCGCCGATTGTTTTGCCATCGTAGCTCGTAAAGATTCGGCCATCTTGGTACTAGCTGATGGCGTGAATTGGGGACAGAAAGCTTGCATAGCTGCCAGAGCCGCCGTACACGGATGCGTTGATTATCTAAACAAGTCGATATTTTCTCTAATCATGAAAGAAACATTTACCACCACGGTGAGTTTACGTATTTAATTAAACGATAAGATGAATTCAAAGTCGATTGAGCGTATAATGATGTAATACGTAATTCTGGTTTTAGGAAATTTTTCGATCGTTATTAAGGTCGTTTAATTCGGCTCATAATTTAATTCTACAAGAAGAAGGCATGCTTACTACTCTAACAGCTGTAGTCGTTTTACCTCTGCCTATCCCCGGAAAGTACATCGCGTGTTGTTGTAACGTAGGTGATAGTTTAGCCTATGTTTATAATCCTCGTTACGGTGTTCGTGAATTGACCCAAGGTAATTGAATTTACAACTCGGATTATCATCTTATTGTGTAAACAGATTACTCATTTCTGGGAAAAATTTGTTCAGGTTCTCACGACGTGTACACGATGCGCGATATGCGTGATGCATTAGGTGCGTTAGGACCTGTCGACGGTCAGAATCCCGAATTGACCAATCTAACGTTAGCTATGACTGAAGTAGAACCGGATGATTTGGTTTTCGTTACATCGGACGGTGTATCTGATAATTTAGATCCAGTTATTGGAAAATTCGCCGGTAATATCGAAGCGTTTATTATTCAATTCTTCGAATAATTTATCTAAATGATTTGGTTACCAATTGTTCTCGTTTTAGGATTACCCACTGTCGAAGCATTCCAACGCCATAAGCTCACATTACTAAGAACCGAAGACTTATTACGAAATGGCGTTTCTGGTAAAGGTTCGCCGGTCAAGAATGCCAAAGAATTGGTCGTCAATTTATTAGATTTCGTAACCAGACTAACGGCAGCTAAACGACATATCCTCGAAGATGTCGACTTATACGTTAGCAGCGAAGGCAAAGATTTGAGTCGTAATGAACAAAGAAGTCGTCGTAAAGAAATCAGCGGAAAATTATGCTTAGTACCTGGTAAACTAGATCACGCTACCGTCGTAGCATATTCCGTCGGACAAATGGATTAATTCATCGAGAGTATTTCGCTGCATAATTCGTACAGGTCTTTCATACAATCGGTTATTTGCACTTTTCCAGAGTGAAATGTTGTAATAATGAGAAGTGTAAATATTTACTCTTGAATTCTATATCTTTATGGGTGAAATATTCCGCAGAATCTGTCATGAGTTTGTTTTCGTTATCGTTGTTTAACCCTGTAGAGTTGTTGGGTGAGCTCAAAGTAGGTGAAAGTTTCTTCTTTATACTCAGGGTAGTCTAGCTTCCTCGATCTTCCAGATAGTTTTCAACGTTGAACGACGACGAAAGCAAAAAATCCTATCAATTTATGTCAGCATTCTGTAGAATGTATCGCAATTTTAAGAAATAATTTATCACTTTTCAACTTTTTCCAACACGAATTAAAAATTGACTTCGTTTTTAATTTTTTTTTTTTTGGCTTCTGATTTTTTTACTGCTTTAATCGAACAGTCTTACTTGTGTAAGTACATATCTCCAATATCCTGACATTTATTTAAGGGCATTCCAATATCTATGTGTTTGTGTGTGTTTTGAGTATTCTTTTGTGTGACGTCTCCTAGATTCATAAATTCTACATTCAAACAGGATCTCTTTTTTTTTTATGTTCTACAACAATCCTTTCTTTTTTTTTATTATTCGTAAATAGTTTCGTGTCTTTCTTAAAAATAATTTCGTTGCATTTAGTATTCCTTTTGTGATAAAACAATGTTCGGATTTCCGTTTTAATTTGGATACTAAAACTTTTGCTATTTTGAGGCAGATGTATTCGCATTATTTTGTTATGTGTTTAATTTAGTTTTTTTTTTCGCATAATGTTAGGTTATTTTATTATTTTGTGAAATTAATCACAAGTGTGTTTGTGTGTGTGTACCTGTTCGTGAGTAAAACTATACCTCTGCTAAATTATTTCTCGAATTCCTCGTCTCTAGATTTCTATCCACGTGTATTTTCCGTCCTAGTTTTTGTACTAAGCTGTAATTTGCTTTAAGAACAGTGCTAAATTATCGAGCTTGTGTAGACCTCATATATATATATGAGATGTGATTATTTTAATAGGACAAAGTATCAGTCTAATAACATTATGTTACGACCATTTGAAAAAAATATGTAATATTTTATGAGCTTTTGTAATAACCAACCACTACCGATGTATGTTTTAATTTTTTTTTTCTTTATACCTATGTTCGAATTTCTTCTATTGATAATATTGTAAGTTAATGAGATGTTTTATAAAATATTTAACGTATATGAACCAGATCAGTGCAATATGTAGAGTGGTTAAAATTTTGGATAAGTATGTGATATATAAGTGTGTGCCTTTTATATGTATTTGTTAAGGCTTTACAGCCTAAAAAACGTATCTTACTTCGTCTTGTATAATATTGATGTACTGAAAAATATATCAATAATATCGAGATTTTTCGTCTTGTCTTGAATTTTTATTTTTAGATTAATATTTCCAAGATAGATACGAACGATGAGGTCGTGAGTCAATTATGAGAGGATACAGGATGGTCAAAAAGTCAAAAAAATGCTCGAAATTTAATCTTTTTTTCATTTTTGGATCTGATGAGGGACTCAAAAATCTAAAGGCACATTTGTAACCCATTCCCATAAAATGTGCCAAAATTTGACTCGATGGGTCATTTTGGATTAGAGAGGGGAGAGTGCAGAGTGATGTAAAGGTCAACAGACTGACCCTGATGAGGAGTCTAACAGGATAAGATGGTAGATATCTGCAAAAGGCACATCTGTAGCACCTTTTCACTCTACAAACCAAATTTGGACTTCCTAGATCAAATAGAGAAAGAAAAAGGGGAGGCACAGGCCACAGGCAGATCCAAAAGTCATAAACACCTCTAAAAATGAGGTCAAAAATTAACATTTTTGATTTCAATGAGAGGTAAATTCTGGTGGGAAAGTTGCCACTTGAAAAAGTACAACTTTCCACCAAATTTGAACTTGTGGGTCAATTTAGAGTTTTCAAGGTCATTGACCCGTCTGTGTGGCTTACCAAGGTCATCTGGCCGGCTTCTTAAGGTCATTGACCTGAATATCTGATTTCTCAATGTTGCCTGTCTGAGTGGCTGGATTCTTAAGGTCATTGACTTGCTTGTCTGACCTTTCAAGGTCGTCTGTCTAACTGGTTTAAACATGTTCAAACCAGTTTAATCTAGTTCAAACGGGTTTAAACACGTTCAAACAGGATTAAACATGTTTACACAGGTAAAAACCCATTTGGACAACTCTGTTTACACACATTCAAACCGGTTTAAACAGGTGGTAGCTTTAAGGTCGTTGACCCTTCAATATAGCTTAACATGACCGTGTGCCTGGCCTCTCCAGGTAGTCTGTCTGCATTCTTAAGGTCAATGACCTGCTTGTTTGAAGCGTCGCCTCTCAAGGTCGTCTGTCTCAGTTTCTGGCTTCTTAAGGTCATTGACTCTTCAGCATAGCATACCAAGGTCATCTGCTTATGCTCTCAAGGTAGTCTGTCTTCATTCTTAAGGTCATTGACCTGCTTGTTTGTCAGTTTGACCTCTCGAGGTCGTCGGTCTCAGTTGCTGGCTTCTTAAGGTCATTGACCCTTCAGTATAGCATACTAAGGTTATTGACCTGTTTGTTTGTCAGTTTGACCTCTCAATGTTGTCGGTCTCAGTTGCTGGATTCTTAAGGTCATTGACCCTTCAGTATAGCGTACCAAGGTCGTCTGCATGACCTCTCCAGGCAGTCTGACTACATTCTTAAGGTCATGAACCTGCTTGTTTGACAGTTTGGCCTCTCAAGGCCGTCTGTATCAGCATGTGCTCTCAAGTTGGTCGCCTTCATTCTTAAGGTCATTGACCTGCTTGCTTGTCAGTTTGACCTCTCAAGGTCGTCGATCTCAGTTGCTGGCCTCTTAAGGTCATTGACTCTTCAGTATAGCATATCAAGGTCGTCTGCCTGTGCTCTCAAGGTAGTCTGTCTACCTTCTGAAGGCCAATGATCTGTCTGTCTGACCTCTCAAGGGGTTCTAGTTCCTTACTCAAGGTTGTCTGTCATGCCTATCTGACTTTTCAAGGTCATTGACCCGTCTGTCGGGCCTCTTTTAATGTCGTGTGTATTCATGAGAATTTTTAACAAGTTACATAATGTCAGAAAATGAACTAAATTTTTCTTCAAGTTTTTGGAGAAGTTTGATGCCTCCCCCCCTCTTCCCTTAAAAACTTACCTATCCATGTCGAAAAATAACCTTTCAGGAATTTTAAATTTGCACTCTTTCTTTCTTAAGATCAAATTTAGCTTCCAAAACACCTCCAACAACTATGTTTGAGGTCATTTGATCCATCAGAACAGGCATCAGGACGATTAAATGTGGCAATATTATCTAATACGAGTATTAGCCTAAGACAGTAAAACTTGCACCCAAATACTCCAACAGCCATCTTTCTTTATAAAAATTCACCCAATAAGTAGGTAACCGAAAATATTACACCAGAAACTGAATTATTATAATTATGGTAAAAAAAAATATATTTCTTGAAAGAAAACAAATAATAAAACAAACAAAAAGTAAAATTCAGATCATTCACATTCACAATAGGTACTCGTATCAAGTACAAATCACATATGAGGTAAAAATTTCCCAAGATACGAATACGAAATAACAATCACAAACACTGTGAAGCAATTCAATATAGCGAATTAATTAACTATAGTTTTGAAATAAATAAATAAATACATAGATTAAGTTTACTTTTGAGATAAAAACAAAATTGAATCATGCGTTCACAACGGTCTCGGCGATGGATCTAGTAGGCGAAGGAGATTTATCTCTGCATATTTTATCGGTCATATCTTTTAAAGGCTCCAGTTCTTTAATGGCAACTAAATTGAATTCTCTAACGAAGTAGTAAAAATGCTTGTAGCAGGTATTTATATGAGGTTCCTAAAACGAGCAGAAAAATATATTAATTTTATATTTTTTTGTCACATTTTTTACGACTTGAATTACTATAATTCTGTTTATTACCGCTCCTAATGAAACGATCCTATCGAAATGGTGTATATAGACATGGACAAACACTCGGAATAACCTCGTCAATATCTTGCTACACAAACTTTGAAAGTTTTTCGGGAAAGGAACATCTGAATAAAACAAAAATCAATACAATCAACTCGCCACATTCGGTCACAAGTTTTACTTCGGGATTCGTACGATAACTCACTCGTTGAAACGGGAAATAATCCTTCGTTGTTGATTTGTTCTTCGACCCAATCCATTAATAAATTAATATATTTAGGCGCTGCTAACTTGGTGGGTTTCTTGTATTTCGTGCCGTCAGCCCACAAATACTCGAAACGTGGACCACCACACATGGTAGGGCAAGATTCTTCGGTACAAAAATCCGATATGGTGCCATATATCAGATTTATACGATTGAAGAAATCGACAACTGTAATTCGAACGATAGATTATTATGATTTCTGTACAAACTGTATAATAATTCGTATGAATATGTACCATGAACGGCAATCCAGTCATCCAAATCTTCACCTTCAGGTAACTGCACCACGGATCGTAAATTTATGCCAGAATTTAACGAAGCCTGAGCTTGCTTGTGCAACGAGTACCGTAAAGTACCGGGATACAATTTTTTCTTCGGTCGAAAAGTCTGTAAGAGAAACGTATTAGAGTATATAGGTTCAAAGGTGAATCAAATGCGTACTATAGAGTATTATACGTACCTTTCCTTTTTGGAAAAACTCCAAAAAATTAATCAAAGACATGATTTCAAAGTTAATAACGGAAGTGCTATAACAGAATGTGTCGTTGGCAAGCAGGAAATAGATAAATCATCGCGTAAATGATAACTAAACTGTATCATAAAAGTTACGCGGTATACGACGTTGAAATAGGAAACTTGTAATGGGGGAATTTCGTGCTCGCGGACTAATCATTTTCGTTTGAAATTGTTTAATCATATAGGAATAATGTTGTTGTTGATATATTTTACGTGCCAAAATACGTAATTTTTTATGAATGAGTAATCAGCGAATGGATACCACTATTCGAAGTACAGGCCGATTCATTATTGAAATTGGCAACAGAGCCATCTAAAGGGGATTCTTAAAATTAATCGATATTATAAAAAATGTTGAATATTTTCTATAAAAAATTTCATTATTCTGAAATTTCGCGTCAAATTGGAGGTCTCAAGTCGTAATTTAGAATCAATACAATTTTCTGTACAAATACTCCATCTCCAAAAGAAAATCTTTATGTTCTATTTCATTCTCCACGATTCCTGTTCTTCGAATTAAGGAAAAATTTTCTACACCCAGCTCGAATTGAAACACATTCGGATTTCGTTTTCGATAAAAGGATACGAAATTCTATCACGTTGACTTTCCTTTCAGATTCAGATTCGTGTAACTGACCACTGACATGGATAATATCTCCCACGTTTTCGATTTTTTCATCAACAGCTGGAACTACTTCGTTATTAAACCAGTCCAATACCTTTTTTAATGCAACACATAAAATCACAATTTTAAAAAACGTATTGTAATTCTGCGAATGGTATGAGAATTAGTTAAAACGAACCTCTGAAACGATCCCTTCGGATTCTTTAGCGAGAGCTTCGGGAATATGGTCGTCTTGAGCCACTTCGTCAATATTTTCATCTTCATAATCATCGGAATCAGAGGACGAAGCAGCATCGTCATTTACCTCCGATGCTCTATTTAAAAACTTGTTCCTTCGAATCGTATTCGGTGCTATCGATGTGATGCAGTCCTTCCTTTTGTAAAAACATATAATTTTGTTGCTTCCATCGGTCACTGTAAAATAACGAAATCGACATGAGTAGATATTACATTCCAACGTTTCTAAATCATTGAAAAATAACCAAGAAATTGACATCAGTGTCGATGTTGAACGTTCATTTACCGTAAAACGAAAACATGGCGTCATTGCAACAGATACTTTCGATCTTTCCTCCAAACATAACTAAGCTAATGTCGTGATTTCGGAAAGTAAAGTTACTAGTTTCTTCGTTGACAGGAATGCTAAGTAAGTCTTCGATTTTCAACTTATACAGAGGTTTTGATACTGGTTTCTGGTCATCGGCGAACTCCTTGACGGTAAATGCCGGTATTGTAGACTCCGGTGATCCTTCGTTAGTCATCGTTATCTGCAACTTCGTTTGTAAAAACTAAAAAGAGGAAAACTTCCAAGGCCTGTATGTACGAAGAAGAGTTCATGAGGTGAACAATTTTACAAACACTTTGTAGATAGCTAGATATTTTAAGGGACAGATTTACCTGAAATAATTGAAAGAAACGAATCAATAATTCACCTTTCTCTTGGAGTATTCGAAACCGAAAGCAATTTCTGTGAACTTTCAACTTATTTGGAAAAAATGAAAAATGAATTTTCGCAATGAAATGCCGGCAACTTGTTTGTTTTGTTTTGGATAGCACTGATAACAGAACAGAAATTTCGCGGGCAAATGATGGATTTTAAATTTAAATTTTTTCCAATTTGATTCTATTTAACCCACGAACAAAAAAAAATTGAAGGTACTCAGTCATGTATTGAATTCAGAAGTTTTCTAGATGTGTTTTTCATAAATTTCTATAGAAAAAAAATTACTTGAAAAAAATGTCATAAGAACCACCAAAACACCAGGTCCAGGTTCATTGAATTGAATTGAATTATTCTCAAAAAAAAAATCATTTGAGAAATTGTATCTACTATCTACCTAATTCTTTTTCAACCATATGACACGGACTTATGAGAAAAAATTTCATGCACTTTTCAAATATGATGGAGAAATTCATTTCCTGTAGAATGATACCGAAATTTCACTCAATGACTCAACTCATCGCAAAATGGAGTTGGATTGATCAAATTTTTGCATTTGAGTAATTTTGAGTCGAGTAAAGGCCTCAAAACTGTGTGAATGACAATGATCCAATGGATGGTCATAAATTTGAGACAAATTGATGAATTTTATGCAAAATACAAAATGATAATTAATGATGTAGGTAGTAGGTACCTATAACAATGAATTGTTTTCATTTTTTTCACCTTCAAAGGTGGAGGATTACCTCAAAAATGCATTGAAATCACATTTCGTTGGCATGTGCGATTTTTCTCGATTCTCGAGTGAGTTTTTCTGCAGAAATTGCAGCGCTCGAATATGAAATCGGATCTATGACTATGAGCGATCTATTGAGCAAATTTTGATTTTTGATCGTAAAATTTCTTAAAGAAGGTCATTTCATTTTCTCGAGTTTTTAACATTTTATTCAACTAAAACACCTCAACAGTCAAAAGTTATTGCTCTTCAGAGTTGAAAAATCTCAATTCCTTGAATTCGTGTCATTTGCCATTGCCATTTTCCCATTCGTATTTTTTTTTTTACAATAATTTGCGTTTTTGTAATTTGTAAAATCGTTATTTTTGCAACAAAAAATTTTGAAGATTTCAAAAATTTTAGAGCCATTTGAAAAAGGATAGAATTTATTTTATTATGGTATGGTATAGAAAAATTATGAACTCCTTGAAATGGAAAAGGAAATTGGAATTTGAATTTGAATTTGCCAATTTGGAATGATGGATTTTGTTTGTTTTTGACGAAGATGAAGATTGGTTGGTCTCATTCTCATTTCTCATTCACTTGGAAATTTTTAATTTTTTATCCGTTCTGTTTCATATATTGCTAAATATTGCAGGAGTATTTTGTCTAAATTATCGCAATTAGCTAATGGAGAATATTCCATCTTTAATTAATAATTAATCAGACCGCAAAGGCAAACAATTTTTAATGTTCTCAACTTCTCATTCTAAATCTCAATGTTAATTTTTTTAAATTAAAAAAAAAAACAAAATTCATTTCGAACAAACAAAAAATCGTAATTTCTCATCGCAAATAACGGTAATTACGGAATCCTTATCACTTTTCAAAATTTCGCTTTGATGCTGCTCAATTTTCTACATTGAAATGTGGCAAAAAAAACTCCCAATCAAAAATGTCCAGTGTATCGTGGTCGTAAATGTGTCGGTCTACGTTGAATTTTTCTTTAAATATTTTTAGGAAGTAAGTAATAAAATATAATAATTATTGCATTTAAAAGCTCTACTTTCTGTTCCCTACAACATCTACTTTCCACCAACACCAAATACTTGTCACTTTTTCTATTAGATTCAGTTCATGATCCGTATGTATTCCAATGCGTGTTTGCCTCTCTAAATTGTGATCTTTTGTTTTTCAGTTGAACATCAAAATGTCGATTAAACCGAAATACCGCCCTGACATCGTTAAAAAGAGGACGAAGAAATTTATCCGCCATCAAAGTGACCGATATGTTAAAATAAAGGTATGTCTTCAAACGTAGTACATACTCTAGTTGATTATCGTTACCGTAACTCTAACACGTCTCTTATTCACCATACGATAGGAAAACTGGAGAAAACCCAAGGGTATCGACAACAGAGTACGAAGAAGGTTCAAGGGCCAGTATTTGATGCCAAATGTTGGTTATGGCAGTAACGCGAAAACGAAGCATATGTTGCCCAACAAATTCCGCAAAGTCCTCATCCACAACGTTAGAGTAAGTACCATAGTCGAAAGTTAGCTTCCTCTCAAAGTGAGTGAATCGAGTTAACATCTACGTTGTTATTTTCAGGAATTAGAAATTCTACTCATGCAAAATCGTAAATATTGTGCTGAGGTTGCCCACGGTGTTTCTTCGAAAAAACGCAAAGCTATCGTCGAAAGAGCTCAACAGTTATCTATAAGATTGACTAATGGTAATGCCCGTTTACGAAGTGAAGAGGCAGAGTAACTGTATAATTGATTTTTAATAAAAAGTTAAATTTATCTCGTGTTCTATTTGTTCGGTATCGTAGGTAAATTAATTCTTATGTTACGTCGTTTGAAAATTTTCGAGATTCGTGGTCGAAATTGATTCTAGCGTCGAATTTTACGGTCATTTCTCAAAACGACGGGGAAAGTTTTACTACGAAATTTCATTTTAATCAAGAAGTAAGTGTTTGAATTCGATTGAGATTTCATTTGATGTAGGCTGATTAGAGTAATGCTAATGTTAGGATTCTTATCAAAATTTTATGAATTCGCGTAGAATGGAAAGTATTCTAAAGTTGACGAGATTTTCGTTATACGGTGTAATGCTAAGTAATGATTGTGGAAGTTGGGCTTTCTTCGTTGAGTAAGAGTTATTATTGTTCGTTTGATGATCTAAGGTTTCATTGAGATAGATTTTTTTCAAATGCGAGTTCGATTCGATATCTATAATTTTGTGACGTGAAAGATGTTGAATTTTAGACCATTCTATTTCTATCTGTTCATTAACCAGTGTAGAAAAACGAAGAATTAATATCGACGATGTTAGATGTTCTCATTTTTAGTATGATTTAACGCCAATGCTTTCAATAAACTAAATTTTATAAAAAGTTCCACAAAGATTCTATACCTACTAACAATCATGAGAAAAGTATTCAGATACAAGCTACAAACATGGTTGACTTATACATTCCATGAATTGATACGTAGCGTACAATAGAATAGTGAAAATTCAATAATCTGAACGAAGAACTATCGGAGTATATTTTGTACAGCATACTATTATTCAGTGTATAGAACCTAGTACAATATGAAGGTAGGACAAATATGTATAATCGATATCTTCAAAAAATTACTATCTTCTTCTCAATTCAGACATTTGACTTCGGCGGTAGTATTCTGAAATTAGAACCATAATACGGATTAGTTTATTGTTATCACGAATGTTCTGTACTAATGTGTTCAAATAAAAATAATACAAAATAATCCCTTACAATCCTCCGAATCCTTTCAATAGTCTCACTAACAATCCGCACACAACTTTTATCGTTCCGGCGGTCTCGACCAACTCATCTCCGTTCTTTTCATAGCCGAGTTTGAATTCGTCGAACAGAACTACATCGGAAGAATCGTCTATTTCTTTCTGTGAATAAATTGTTTTTTTTTTTCAGTAAGGGTACAATAATATCAACAGTGAGATGAACAACGATTTTACTTACATGTAAACCAACGAACTTGTCATTTAAAAACAACGAGAACCAGTTGCCATTGACTTGAAATTTGTAGTCGTTTCGTTGAAATGCGTTTTCGTTGACAAAAGGTTGATGGTCAAGATTGATTCTAAAACCATTCGAGAGCAGCCTTAGGATAACGAATTTGCACTGTTTCTCATTTGTATCCAGCTTCAGAACGCCGGAAGATTTCATTAAAGCTTCGCTCATTGGAACGGGCATAGTGCTTTTGGTACAAGTAGAAGTACGACGAATTTCACTATCACTACACGACTCACTAGTATTCAGGTCTAAACGATCGAACTTGCTGGACAAATTATTTTCCATTTGCACGAGAAAGAGATGCAAGTTGATTCGAGATTCAAAATTCTTGATAATCTAATGATTGCAGATAACATGAAAGACCTACCTAGGTGGTACTACGTATAGCAATGACACGACGTGTTCTAATTCTAACGTGCTTTATAGGGCCAATATTACATCAGCTGGTCTCAACCCTCTGTTGCTCGTTACCCAAATTTTTGAATAAAATAGAATTTTACCTTGCTAATGTTAGTTATGATACCAAAATAGCCTTGGGAGTTCTATTATAAATAGTAATAATAGAATTACCTAATTGTTTAATTTGAATTCGACATAAATACCTATCCTATATCTGCCTTCGTTAAGAATTTTCATCCTTTTTAATTTTCAAAAGTAAAGCAACTTCTATTTCTTTTCTTACTATTAGGAGTAGAGAGTTCAGCGTTCAAATATTCACAATTATCAACATAATATCAGTATCATGACCGCGAGCCATTCTAATCTGTACACAAATTTTTGTTCAGAAAAAGTTACCTACATTACATAATAATGTAATATTTCATAATAATTATCAATTCTTTTTTAAACCTAGGTAGCCTCAAAAATATATCCTCTTGCTTGGTTGGACAAAGCGAAACGAAAAGGAAAAACATGATATTAATTTTTAAATCTGAATCCGCTGCAAATGAATCACACCATTGAAAATTTATTTTTATTAATTATTGATCCTTTGGTCACTTCTGATTGTTATGAGCAATCAATTACAATCGAAGGATACCTATTTGATAACGAAGAACTATAACAGTATTTGAACAACAGCAATAACAGCATACTATGTTTAGTGTATAGAGCCTAGCACATCATGAAGGCAGGACAAATAATATGTATAATCGATATTATATTTCTATTAAAAATCGAGGTTCAAACTCAGAGTACTTTCAAATAAAAATCACAATCTTCTTCTCAATTCAGACATTTGGCGGTAGCATTCTAAAAACCATAATACGGATTAGTTGATTGTTATCACGAAAATGTGTTCAAATAAAATACAAAAAAAAATCACTTACAATCCTCCAACGAATCCATTCATAATTCTTTGCAATAATCGAAACACTGCTATCAACGTTCCGGCGGTCTCGACCAACTTATGATCTCCGTTCTGTTCATAGCCCAGTTGAAAATCGTCGAACAGAAAGGCATCGGAAGAATCATCTATTTCCTTCTGCGAATAAATTGTTCTTTTCAGTAAAGGTATAATAATATCAACAGCGAGATGAACTGCAACGATTTTACTTACATGTAAACCAGCGAACTGGTCATTTAAAAACAACGAGAACCAGTTGCCATTGAATTGAAATTTGTAGTAGTTTCGTTGAAATGTGTTTTCGTTGGCGAAAGGTTGATGGTTAAGATTGATTCTAAAACCATTCACGAGCACCCCTAGGATGACGAATTTGCACTGTTTCGCGTTCGTATCCAGCTCCAGAACGCCGGCAGATTTCATTAAAGCTTCGCTCACTGGAGCAGGCATAGTGCTTGCTGAACAAGTACGATCAATTTTACTATCCTTACACGACTCAGTAGTATTCAAGTCTAAACGATCGAACTTGCTGGACAAATTATTTTCCATTTTTACGAGAAAGAAGTGCAAGTTGATTCGAGATTCAAAATTCTTGATAATCAAATGATGAGCTTTTGCATTCGCAGATAATATAGAAGTAATTTTCAAACACCTTATGGGATAATTACTCCGACATATTTAACATGTGCACTTTATAATTTCCAAAATTGTTTTAAAACGAAAAATGAAAAACTTATCTATTCCAGAACTACTGATTAGAATGATAGACGTACCCTTACCCTTACCTTTACCTACCCTGCTAGGTAGCAATGACGTGTTCTAACTTCAATAACTTCTAACGTGCTTTGAGACCAATATTACATCAGCCGGTCCCAGCGCTCTCTTACCTACCTAGTACCTACATATGTAGCTCGTTTAACACAAATTTTTGAATAAAATAGAATTTTATTATTAATTTCCAATGCTAAATGCTAGTTATATGATACCAAAATAACCGTATTCGTTGTTCTATTATAAATAATAATAGGTACATAATAGAATTACCTAATTTTTTAGTTTGAATTCGATATAAATAGGTATTCCTACTTACCTGCCTTGAGAAATTTTCATCCTTTTTAATTTTCAAAAATAAAGTAACTTCTATTTTTTTTCTTTAGGAGTAGAGAGTTCAGAGTTCAAATATTTACAATTGACAATTATCAACATAATGTCAGTATCTGACCGTGAGCCATTCTAATCTGTACACAAATTCTTGTCCAGAAAAAGTAATGTATTCATAATATGTAATAGGTATAATTATCAAAATCAATTCTTTTTTATTATAAGTAGCCTCAAAAATAAATCCTCTTGCTTGGGTGAACAAAGCGAAAAGGAAAAATATGATATTAATTTTTAAATTTAATGAACTACCCATGGTACAACATTAATTTTGCAATTGATTAGGTGTATGTTATATCTGGCTTGATCTGATGTAATAAATTATCAAACAATTCCTGAATAATCTGCTGCAAATGAATCACACCATTGAAAATTTATTTTTAAGAATTATTGATCCTTTAGTCACTTCTGATACCTAATTTATTCTCTGAGTAAGCTGGTGTTGAATGTTGATTTTATAAAAATTTGAGTCAGAAAATTTGTGAAAATATTAGTGTTTGTCTATATCTGAAAGATTGAGGTTCAACTGCTCATGTAAGAGCAGTTTTAAACAGATAACTTGGTACATATTGAATCCTTGTTACATTTTTTATAAAAATCTAGGCCTACCTATACTTAGTTTAATAAAACCACTTAATTGAAAAATATGAAAACGTCGATGTTAAAGGGCGTTGAAATTAATTCTTCATTTTTTATGGATAATGAACTGTTAAATATCCATTTAAAATACAAGAGATAAAACTGATAAAAGGTATAATAAATACGGTTAGGAAACCGAAATTGTTCTTATTGGTTATTGAACAGATAGAAATAGAATAAATTCGTTTGAAAATCCGAAGAAAATAAATGCGAGTCAGGATCAGGTATTTTATATACTACTAAACTGGCAATGCTGGCATAATTTTATTACTCTCGAATGTAAGATTTTTCAACCCTAATTTGTGTACGAAATAAAACTAGTCACGCAATAAATGCATACGTAACCGACCATTCACCTTATTAATGTCAGATTTTAGATTTCACAACAATGACCTTATATATCTACGTAGGTAGGTACTTTAAAAGACGCTTACGTACATAATGTAGTATACCATTACGTACAGGGTGTCTAAGAATAAGTATCCAGTTCGAATACCTACCTTATACCGCTGTAACCTGTAATACAAAATCATCTGTTTTCAATATTGAATTTTGATTTGGAAATTATTTCATATTTTGATGTGTGTGTTTTATTTTGATTTTTCTGATTCCCAAATGTTTCAGTTTCAGAGTTGAACACAATCTTATGGTTTCAATATATGTTTGATTAATTTCCATTTTATCTTCTGGAAACGAACGATGATCATTTCCGAAACTTCTACAGCTAGCTGGACGAGCCTTTGAAATACTTAATCATAATTCCTCTGATTGCACAACTTACAAATGTTTCGAAGAAATAGGTTTTGCTCGTGGAATTCTACCGAAATTTATCGATTGGTTTTTCTCAATGGTTTGTGAAATGATCATTATTGAAATTTCGTGATAATTTGACTAAGTTTTTTTTTTATTTCGATATCCGTTTGTCCTGCCGAACTCAACAAATTGGCAAAGTACTTTCATTTACTTATACCTACCAAAGATTTCAAATTTTGAAACGTAAAAATGTGTTCCTCTCCCTTCCCCTCCTCACCAATCCATTTTATCTTTCTATTAAACATTTTTTTCTTTTTTTAATACTATATTAATTAATACTTACTAATTATTTAAAATTTTTGATTTTCAGTTTATGTTTTAAACTTTGAGTCCACTACTCGCATAATGTGTTTGGAAGACTGAAATAATATTCCATCAAGCAGGTAATGAAAATTTTCCTACATAGTACCAATCTGTGATATGAAAAGTCGCAAGTACTGATCCTACTGATTCAATAATACCTATACGATGATTTTCTTTACAGAACGATTGAAATGAAAACGCCGAATTGCCGAATGCACGAAGAATGACGACGGTATGGTATTACCCATCGCTGGCGTTTGAATTTTCCTCCAGTGATTCGAATGGTCACATTTCCAAATGGCATGCGTATTCACGCAGAATACTTCTGTTCGTAAGGTTGCGTTAACCGTTGGCGTTCGCTGCATTGCAATATTCTAGCGACTGTGAAGTGAATATAAACGAAATTAAATACGCGAATGGTGCTTTTTTACGAATTTTTTTCCATTAACGAAGTGCGGTATAACACGAAAATTATGATATTTTGGTGAGTGAAATGTTTCGTTAGTAATAATAATAACTACTTTAGGTAAATATTGCTTTATATTAAATTACGTCTATTTAAAATTTAAATTAGATATTGATGAGTAGGAGTAGGTACGTGTAATTTTTGAATTTGTGAATTTTCAATTCACAATCATATTAAGGTCGAAAATTTTTTTTTTTTGAACTCAAACTCAGATAAAAAAGTGATAAAGTGGTTGCCTACTAGGTACGTGGATTTATTTTTTGGTGATTGAATGAAATTGTTCGAAGATTTTACTTGCTTAAGAAAATATGATTAAACAATTGGCAAGTTCAACAGTACCTAATAATTAATAAACCGAATTTTATATCTAAATCTAATTAGATATAAAGACAGTCTCTTTGGTGTAGTTTTTCTTTTTCCTTTTTTTTCACTTTTCTATCAATCTGCATAAAGAATAATAGATTGAAAAAATATAAATTTTTATGATGACAAAAAATTTCGAAAAAAAATATCTTCAAATTTTTTTTTGAAATCATCTCGATGCCTATTTTTGACACATTTTTACATTATACCATCTGATGAAAATTCTCATCTTCGCCAACCAGACTTGTAGCCAGGAATTCGCAAATTGAAATTTCTTTGACTGTTTTGTTCGATCTTCTTTCTTCTCAATTTTTGAGTCTTGCGCTTCCCCCCCCCCCCCCCCCGGCACTAATCTGTCTGTCTTGTTCTTTTCTGGACAAAATTAGTAAATGATGAAATGATCCAACTGAAAAACCGAATATTATTCCACTTTTTAATTCAACAACTTAATTTTGAAAAGTTTATCAATTTTTTGTGATTTTAGGACAGATTTCTCAAAGTATTTCGTACTTCTCGGCTTAAATTTTGACTTTTTCAACGAGCAGACTCTTTGTTTTCTAATCAAATAAATGTTTCAATGAACAAGTAGACTGGTGAGGAATGGTTTCGTGAGATTACTATACAGGGTGTCCAGGTGGTGGTGGTGGTGGTACAAACTTCAGATTTGGATACTTATAACCGAGTACGACTTGAAAAAAAGATGTTAGATGGACAAGAGTTGCATATCTTTAAAATTCAAGGGGCAACCGAACTTTGAAAAAAATTGAGAAAAATGTATTTTTGACCTTGGGAATGGGCAGTACTTTGGAAATGAACAAATTTTGTCATTATGGATTTTCGCCTAAACATTGAATTTTGAATGTGCCGGAAATACTTTGAAAGAAAAAATTCAAAAAAAAAAGTATTTTTGAATTTGAGATTGAATAGTACTTTGGAAAATAAATAAATTTTGTCATTATGAATTTTTCCTAACTTTGAAATTGAAGGGGCTAGAAATATTTTTCTCTTCAATTTTATTTCTCTGATTTCTACTCAAGTTTTTACTTGAAAAGTTCGTTTTTTTGCTTATAAGATTAGGTATTGTGAAAGTCTTGTTTCTTTTCCAACAATTGCCTAAAAGTCTCTCTTTTCTGCTGAAAATTTCTAAAAATTACAAAAAAGTATTGCTTTTCATTTTTGTGAAAAATTCATAGATCGTTCAAAAACATGCTGAAGGTTCAAGACCGGTTCGAAACCATCATCAATCGATTCGCTAAGTCGAAAAAAAGCACGATGGCACGAATCGAATTCCAGCTTCTTATGTTAATTTGATTAATATTGATTTTTTTTCATGAATTAGGATGGGGCACCTTTGAAATTTTAAAAAATTCACCAAAAATCGAAAAATGAATCTCAGCTGCTGAACTGTGTTCTGCCGAAATTGTTATAATCTCGCATCTTCCAAAAATGAAGAGAAGTTTAGTCTTTTGGCAAAATAGCCAAAATACACAATTCCAGTCTTCTTTTTCATTGGCTTTTTCGCCACAAACAAAATGTCAGAAAATTATTTCTTTTTTGCAGAAAATAATCAAAATTTCGCACTGTTTTCCAAAAGTTGCAAAGTCTTGTTTTTTTGCTAGAAATTTCCCAAAAAGCTATTAATTTGCACTTTGCTAAAATTGTTCAAACCTGATTTTTTTCAAAAATTTGAAAATCTTGTTTTTTTACTAAAAAATTACGAAAACAGTTTTACTTTTTTGGCAAAAACTGCGAAAATGTAGGTATCACCTTCTTTTTTTTAGCCAAAATTATCAATAATTCAGTCTCAATAGAGTTTATATTTTGTAGATGTAAATTGGAATGTTTTGCTTCGTTTTTGTTTTTTAATTTCTTCTACATTTGAATGTTTTTCTCGTGTTATGTAATATTTTTAGTTACTTAAATCTCTCTCTTTTTTCCTTTTTTTTTTTTTTTTTTTTTTTGAAAAAAAAATTAAGTATCCTTGACTTCTGCACTAACAAAAATTTCAAGTGCTGAAATTCATTTTTCGGTTTTTTGGCGAATTTTAAAATTTAAAAATTTGGCTCATTCCTCACAATAAAAATCAAAATTTGGTATAGAAAGCTGAAATTCGGTTTCGACTTCGCGAATTGATTGATAATTTTTAGGACAATCTATGAATTTTTCATTTTTTTTTTTTTTTTTTTTTTTTTTTATTTTGAAAAATAGCTGGAGAAAATTTTGGATTAGAACCAACACAAAAATATGCTGAAAATATTTGCTTAAATCGATCGAAAGGGTCACAAAGATGCTAAATCCTTCTCACATTATTTACAAAAATATTCAAATACTGGAGAATCCAAAATCCGCTGGATGCTCCAGAACGGTTCGAATCCAACACCCATCGACTCGAGAGGTCGGATACAAAATAGGCTACAAATTAAATTCCCATTTTCCGCCTTTCACGTCAATTTGATAAAATTTTGATTTTTTTCATGATAAATGGACCAGGTTTGAATTTTGAATAATTCGTCAAAAATCGAAAAGCGAATTTCAGTCTTTGAAGTTTTCTCAATTCTGGTGTATTTTGGAGTCCTCTTTCTATTCCCCTCTGTCCTGTTCAACGTTTATTGTACTGATTGGGATTTCTCCCTTATGAGAGGGGGGGGGGGAGATGGAAGAGGACAAATTTCTGTACCTCTAGATACATTACACGATTTCTTTCTATACTTACCGCTTTCCCAAGGATGCAATGCACTAGATTGAATAAAGATGTTCAGGTTAATGACTTCGGATTCACAGTTTTTGGCAGTTTCCATTTTCTCATCTCCTTCAATTTCCCTTTGATTCATTTCTGTACTTAAAAATGATGTTTACCTATATTTATTTATTTGACCTGGAGCCAAACACCAGCTATTACTAGCAGACCTCGAATCGTTTTCCAGTATCAAATTGCCAGTGATGGCATTCGATATGCTGACAAAAGTAGGAAGGCTATAGATTTGTGTATGGTAGTAGTAGGTCCAGGTCCTCTAATTCTAGGCACCTAATAACCAGTACTATGTTCAGAGATAATGTTCATTACAGGTACATGTACTCTGTGTACTCACAAAGATGAGAGCCAGAGATGTACCTACGTGTGCATCTGGCCTCGTTCATGGTGATTTGCAAACGTATATAGGTACCTCTACCTACATTCCTATCATAGATGGGTAGCCCTGCGGCCTCTATTTTAATTTTAATTCCATCTCGTTAACATGCGCAAAAAGTATCCGTACGAGACTTATTTGATAATGTCGTTTCACTGAAAAATTCCCTGATTGGGGAATGTTTGTTTATTGAAAAGAGGAAATGGTAGACACACGGAACTGTAGAAATCGGAAATCCGCCAGTCACGGTTGCTCAATTATGCATCAAAAACCACGTACATATAAGCTTATACCTGTACCATCCATCGTATATATGGTATTTTATTTTTCATGCCATCATTACGCACCTATACCTATATAGCTCTGTCTATACCAAGTACATTTACATACGTATGTATTACCGGCACCGGCGCTTATTTCAATCCATATCAGTCGCATCTAAAAGGTAAAAGACCAACAACTTTTTAATAGGCGGCAAAATAAAACTTACACGTTACATTCGCATTAACTCGTCGTTATATTTTCCCCCTCATCGAATAAAAATCCTATATGGACTATGCCTATAATATACTCGTACCTACGTTGAAAATCAAGTGTGTGACGTGTGTTTGTTTTTTCATTCGCACTTCGTCACTTTTTTAACGCGATATGATTTGGTTTTACTTGCATACATTATGTACATATGTATGAGGGGGAATTTCCAGCGTGTGGGTTGCTGAAAAGTGCCATTTTGTCTGTCATGGGCTTCTGTGTGTTTATGTAGATGCACCTGTAGGGTCAATATTATCCCCTGGCACCTCACACATCGTGCATTGTGTGCTTCGATAAAAGTCAAACTGATCAGAATTTAAAAAAAAAAATAGAGGAGAGTTTTTACTTGTGTTTTCCTCCCCTTTCCCCATCCCCATCCCCATCCCCATTCACTGTGTAATTATCCTTGACAGCTTCGACTATCATTTCGCAATCTTCATCCATAATCAAAGCACAAGTCATTGACTCCTGTTTTGGGAACCGACAATCACATAAAGGTAATAATTATTCACACATGGTACAGGTCTTGGTCTACGTACAGCTAACGATCGAATTACTCTCTCATCTATCCCTCGTTCCCTCGCTCCAATGCTCCATCGAGGATTTTTCCAATTAATCTACAGATTAATCAATGACGTTAATGAGTAAACCTATCTAAATACTAATTATAGGTGTCCACACTCGAAGCGTTATACCTATCGCCGAAAGAATCACGTCATTCATGCACCACTTATTGCGTTTGCATTATTTATTAGTGTGACATTTTGTAGCTTACCTGCAGTACCTGTACCTATTGCTTGACTTATATACCACCTACCTACCTACCTACCTATTCCTATTGGAATTTTGAACCGTTTCGATCGCATTGCCAATATCTGCAGGTATCTGTCTCTCCTGCAGTGTAAGCTTATATCTAACTGAATGAATTGCATTAATAAATGTTTGGAAAATTATCATCGATTCGTTCGATATGGCATTTATCCGAAGTTCCGGTGAAAGCATGGAAAGGCTCTCGGGCTGTTTTACCGAGTTTCAAATATAGATATTTAATACTCTGGCTGTACAGTGTTTGGAGATTGGTTCATCATATAACTTGAGCGTGGTGAAGTCAATCTGGGGATTAACGATCCTCAAATCCGCGATCATGCAAACCTTGAATGAGAAGAGAGATTTGGTATGAGGCTGCAGGGTTCATTCTGAAATTGACCTTGTTACACATTCGGGTGCCTGATCGAATGAATAAAATTTCACAAGCCAGGGTAATATAGTGAAAAAGTAGATTTGAATTTTAATTGGTTTCCAGTCCTTTTTTGCTGTTTTGGGAAAATCAGAAAAGTTTTGGAAAATTTTGATATTTTTACTCGTCATAAAAAATCTTGCTTGAAATGAAAATAATCGATCATCAAAAGTTTTAAAAAGTTTATTAAAGTCATGCAATAATTTCGACCAACCTTCAGTGCTTTGAAACGAATAAAATTGACGTTGAAATGGTTCAAAAATTTGATAAAATTCCAAAATTTAATCAAAAATTGGTAGAATATTATTAAGAAAAGTTTTATAAAATATTGAAAAAAAATGCTTGAAATTGTAAACAAATTATTAAAATTTGAATCATAATTATCGGTGAAAATTATAAGAATGCCACAATAATTATGTAATCAAACAACAGTTGAAAGTTAAATGATGAAATTTCATCAGAATTGATTCCCGCGGATGTTCTGACAGTGACGAATATGTTTTCCCAAATGAAAAAACCTTAATTTGCCATTATTCCGAATGATCAATTTCCTAAATCCACTTTCCCTGAATTCCATGTTGTAAATGCACAGAATTTTCGAATTTACGGGTCCATTTTCATCAAAATTTATTGTAAAAAGGTCCCCTTTTTGCGAAAGTTTTGCGGAAAAAACTTTTTTTTGTTGAAAAATTTTCCAAAAATTTCGCTTTTTTGTTATTCCGTCTTTTTTGTTGTCAAAATTGCAAAAAAATAAGGTTTTTTTAAAAATCAAAATTATCAAAAAATCTTGATTAAAAATTTAAAAGCATTTCCAGTTTTTCAACTTTCTGGTAGATTAAAGAGCATTTTCGTATTGTCTCATCGCAGATCTAATTTAATTTCCAAGTGATTCAGTCGGTCTCGAATGCTTATCGCTTCGCGAACGATATATCCTCGATTCTTCTCATCAATGGATTTGAAAAATTTAAAATTTGTCACGTTCGTGGTTCTTATTCTCTGGATTTGGTTAAGTAGTGATTCTCTGAGCAAATCGTTCGCGAACGAATTGAGACCAATATTTGATGATAGCAATAGAATTAAAACTACCGAATTGTCAACATGTTAAATTCATACCCTGGTGACTTTTTGGTGAAAGAAGTGGCCTTATTTGAGCGATTTTGTAAACCATAGTGACTTCTGGTGAATTTTGGTGAATGATTCACCAGAAGTCACCAGAATTCACCAGAACGTTGAAAACTCATATTTCATAACCTGGTGACTTTTTGCTGAAAGAAGTGGCCTTATTTGAGTGATTTTGTAAACCATAGTGACTTCTGGTGAATTTTGGTGAATGATTCACCAGAAGTCACCAGAATTCACCAGAACGTTGAATAGTCATATTTCATACCCTGGTGACTTTTTGGTGAAAGAAGTGGTCTTATTTGAGCGATTTTGTAAACCAGGTGAATTCTGGTGAATTTTGGTGAATTTTGGTGAATCAGTCACCAAGATTCACCAGAATTCACCAGAACGTTGAAAAGTCATATTTCATACCCTGGTGACTTTTTGGTGAAAGAAGTGGTCTTATTTGAGCGATTTGGTAAACCTAGTGACTTCTTGTGAATTTTGGTGAATGATTCACCAGAATTCACCAGAACGTTGAAAAGTCATATTTCATTCCCTGGTGACTTTTTGGTGAAAGAAGTGGGGTCTTATTTGAGCGATTTTGTAAACCAGGTGACTTCTGGTGAATCTTGGTGACTGTTTCACCAAAGTCACCAGAATTCACCAGAACGTTGAAAAGTAATACATATTTCAAACCCTGGTGACTTTTTGGTGACAGATGTGGTCTTATTTGAGCGATTTTGTAAACCTGGTGGCTTCTGGTGACTTCTGGTCTGGTGAATCAGTCACCACGATTCACCAGAATTCACCAGAACGTTGAATAGTCATATTTCATACCCTGGTGATTTTTTGGTGAAAGAAGTGGTCTTATTTGAGCGATTTTGTAAACCAGGTGACTTCTGGTGAATCTTGGTGACTGATTCACCAAAGTCACCAGATTTCACCAGAACGTTGAAAAGTAATATTTCAAACCCTGGTGACTTTTTGGTGACAGATGTGGTCTTATTTGAGCGATTTTGTAAACCTGGTGGCTTCTGGTGACTTCTGGTCTAGTGAATCAGTCACCACGGTTCACCAGAATTCACCAGAACGTTGAATAGTCATATTTCATACCCTGGTGACTTTTTGGTGAAAGAAGTGGTCTTATTTGAGCGATTTTGTAAACCAGGTGACTTCTGGTGAATCTTGGTGACTGATTCACCAAAGTCACCAGAATTCACCAGAACGTTGAAAAGTAATATTTCAAACCCTGGTGACTTTTTGGTGACAGATGTGGTCTTATTTGAGCGATTTTGTAAACCTGGTGGCTTCTGGTGACTTCTGGTCTAGTGAAACAGTCACCACGATTCACCAGAATTCACCAGAACGTTGAATAGTCATATTTCATACCCTGGTGATTTTTTGGTGAAAGAAGTGGTCTTTTTAGTTGAGCGATTTTGTAAACCTAGTGACTTCTTTTGAATTTTGGGCGAATGATTCACCAAAGTCACCAGAATTCACCAGAACGTTGAAAAGTAATATTTCAAACCCTGGTGACTTTTTGGTGACAGATGTGGTCTTATTTGAGCGATTTTGTAAACCTGGTGGCTTCTGGTGACTTCTGGTCTGGTGAATCAGTCACCACGATTCACCAGAATTCACCAGAACGTTGAATAGTCATATTTCAAACCCTGGTGACTTTTTGGTGACAGAAGAGGTCTTATTTGAGCGATTTTGTAAACCTAGTGACTTCTGGTGAATTTTGGTGACTGATTCATCAGAAGTCACCAGAATTCACCAGAACGTTGAAAAATCAAATTGCATACCCTGGTGACTTTTTGGTGAAAGAAGTGGCCTTATTTGAGCGATTTTGTGAACCTGGTGACATCTGGTGAATCTTGGTGACTGATTCACCAGAAGTCACAAGAAGTCACCAGAAGTCACCAAAACGTTGAAAAGTCATATTTCATCATACCGGATTTGAATTTTCGGCGATTCATTCGTTCGCAACGGATTTTTCTTCTCTAATCGAATCGTTCGCGAACGAATCATGTTCAGTTCTAATCAATGGATTTGAAAAAGTCAAATTTTGCTACATTATTTTTCACTGGAGTTGGTTCAGTAGTGATTCAGTCGTTCTCGAATGATTTTTTGGATTCTGAGCAAATTTGTTCGTGAACGAATTGAGTCTAGTTTTTGGTGATAGAATTGAAGGGCTAATTGTGAAAGTCGCCTTAGTCAGGAGTGATTTTTATACAAATCAATGAAAACGTTGTTGTCCTATTTCAACGGTAATGTAAAAACTTTATGGTCAAGTATTTAAAAAACATCTTCAACTATTCCAGAATACATTACATTACAATACTCATTATTTTCCCTTTAAAATTGATGAAATATGAAAAAAAAATGTTTAAAGTTGTGTGTACAAAAAAATGACTAAGGCGACTTTCACAATTAGCCCTTCAATTAAAATGGCCGAATTTTCAATTTTTAATTCATAACTAAGGTGCACTGGGGGAAGTTGGAATTCGGGGTAAGTTAGAAAACTTGCTCTAGCGCCTAGAGGTTTATATCTGGCGAAGTGCCACTAAAGGTGCCTTGAGGGTACTACCCCTACTTCATCACGGCATAAAAATTTTCGCGATTCAGTTTCATTTTAGATGTATTTGGTTCAATTGTATTTTGTTGTTGTTTTGAACTTATTTTGAATTTGGTCTAAAATACAGACTTTCTATTTCCTAGTTTTTCGCATATAGCGGACAAACCGTGCGTCCTAGTGAAAATCTGATGAGAGTGATCTCAAAGAGAATTAAATTCTCTACAATTTTGTTTCTATGCAATTTTTCTAGGACGCTCGGTTTGTGATCTACGCCTCTGCAAAGTTTAGCCTGTTCTGACTTCCCCCAATTGGGGTAAGTCAGGACAGTTTATATTTTATTTCACTGAGCGAAAGCTACTGTGTCAATCGCGCTCAAATTTTTACCATAGGTTAAGAACCCTTATGGGAACCTACATAATAAATTTGATCCATATTGGTTCATTAGAAGGGGAGTAACAGCTGGTCAAAGTTGAAATTGCGAAAAATCATTCTGACTTGCCCCGGTGCACCTTACTAATTTGAATTTTCATTGATTCATTCGTTCACAACGATTTTTCTTCTCTGAATAAATCGTTCGCGATCAATTTTTCACCTTTGATTGAATCGTTCGCGAATGCATCATCTTCAATAGATACTAATCAATCGATTTGAAAAAGTAAAATTTTTCTGCTTTATTTTTCACCGGAGTTTGTTTAGTGGTGATTCAGTCGTTCTCGAATGATATGTTGAATTCTGAGCAAATCGTTCGCGAACGAATCATCTTCAATACTGATCTAACTATGGATTTGAAAAACTCGAAAAAGTGAAATTTTGCTACATTATTTTTCACCGGAATTGGTTTAGTGATGATTCAGTCGTTCTCGAATGATTTTTTGGATTCTGAGCAAATCGTTCGCGAGCGAATTGAGTCTAGTTTTTGATGATAGAGTATGTTGAAGCTGTCAAATAAGTTTCGTTGTGTCATTTTAGGTATCTATTACGTAATTTGAGTCTTCAGTAATTCACTCGTTCGCGAACGATTCGCTCGTGGAAGAGAAATTGTTCGTGAACGAGCCATTTACAATTTTCATTGATAGATTGAATAACGTTTCGTGTTTGTTTTTTTGAATTTGTAATAACATCTGATTCGATTCACAAGTGATTCAATCGTTCTCGAATGATTCATCAATTTTGAGCAGATCGTTCGCGAACGAATTAGGCTCAGATTGAACAGTTTGAAATTGAAACTGTCGAAGTTTTATATTACGTCATTCATTCATATCTGCGTGATTCTAATATGACTTTTCAGTGATTCATTCGTTCGTGAACGATTTTTCTCTCAGGTGCAAATCGTTCGCGAACGAATCATTCGCAAGTTTCGTTGATATTTTCAATTTTGAATTTTGATAAATTGAATAATGCTCAGTTTTTTTGTCCTGTAGGTATTATATGGTTTAATATTCCAAGTGATTCAGTCGTTCTCAATCTCAAATGATTCCTCGTTTCTGAACAAGAGCAACTCGAGTTCGCAAAGCGAGTCATCTTCAATATTCTTATTGAATATTGATGGTTTTGAAAAAGTCAGATTTAGCTACGTCCATTTTCACTGTACTTGATTTAAGAGTAAATTAGCGATGTTTCTCGAATAATCTATCGATTCCGAGCTAATCATTCGTGAACGAATTGAGTCCAGTTTTTATTGAAACTGTCAAATTTCAATAATTTCATCATACCATTGTCCATTTTATGTGAATAATGATGTTTGCGTTTTCAAAAGATCAATTCGTTCGCGAACGATTTGTTCAGAAGTGAAAAATCGTTCGCGAACGAATCATTTAAAACTTTTATTGGTACTACGTATTATTAAATTGAAGAATGTTTCGGTTTGTGTTGACGTATCTGATTCTGATTAGTTTTCGAACTGATTCAATTGTTATCGAATGATTCATTGTTCTTGAATGAATGATTCGCAAACAAATGAGCTCGAATTAATTTTGAATAATTTATTCGTGGTCATTGTTTTGCATCTAAACGGATCGTTCGCGAACGAATAATCTTCAAATAAATTTGAAAAAGTCAAGGATTCACAATTCGTCAAGAAAACAGGGGAAAACTCATGAAAAGCTGTTTTTGAAATTAAAGCACAGAATATTGAAGAAAGTTTCTATTATTGGTCAGAAAATTACGCAAATTCAACAGGAAATTCCTCCAATGATTCCACAATATATGAACAAACTAAAAAAAATCAATAAAATAGGTACCTATAAAAATGATTGAAAATTCGCAAAAAAAAAATTGAGAAAAATGTGTAAAACTAATGCAAAAGTTTCGAAAAATTTGTGGAAAATTAGCTACTTATAAATACACAAAATGCGTCTAAAAATAAACTGTCTGAAAATTTTGACCAAAAAAATCAATTCATGGATGAGTTGAGTGTTTTCTTTGAAACGAGAAATCTTGTTACCTTACTGAATTCAATCACTTTCAAACGCAATTTTCGAAATGTATTCGAGGAATTTTCAGTTCAATGTCACGGCACGACCCGAATTTAGCAGATCTTCGAGTACGATTACATTATTTCGGAGTAACTACTGCAAATGGGTCACCTTCATCTCCCCCTCATTGAAAATTTTCCATCGAAGCTAAAAATACTCGAATCAACAACTCACCCTGATACCTATTTGTGGCAAATTCTTCGATAAATCATCATTAGATTACGCAACCAGTAAAGCACACGCAGCTTATGCCTATAGACCTAGCCTTATATACTTCCAGCTCCACTTATGGACGGAGAAATTCTGATGCCCAAGACTTATATACCTACCCTCCTAAGCTGATGCGATATGAGTGGAAATCAGGCCAAAGTGTAATTTGGGTCAGCACGTAATTTTAAATCGTAAGGATATCTAGACGACTACACTTATATAAGTATAGGTATACCGCGATATAGAGAAAACTTCGCGTGCGATTCGACTTTTAACTTTTTCATTCATTTAACGAGTGTATACTGTATAAGGTACAATACCTCCCTGCTTTTGCTTCTTTATTATACAAAGCGTCGAGCGACGCGACGATAACGCTTTATCTTGGTCAGAATCTTGCTTTCGAAGCTTACATTCGCTTAAAAATTGTACAAGTAACGAACCACCTATTTTGTTAAATATTTAGCCTGTCACTTTGATTGTGGAAAATTCAAACGCGGGCCAGATAGGTTCTTTGATTTATTTGTACGAGTATATTTACCCAGCTATGTTGCATTTGGGGCTCGTGTCTTATACATTTAATCGCCATTGCCTCGCTAGCGAAGAAAATATTTTTAGTCATGCGACTCGCATTAAGCACGATGTTGACTGAAGCGAAAGCGATAACGGTTCAGATAGATAGTTCAACTACACTACAGTCATTGCAGATACTATACAAGGTGTCCGGGAAGTGGTAGTACAAATTTCAGATTTGGATATTTAAAAAAAAAAATGTAAGATAAACAAAAGTTGCCTATCTTGAAAATTGAAGGGACAAAATACACGCCATCATACAAGTAGATATATTTCACGTATCAAGAACAATAATACCCGTTGAGCCTGAGGTGAAAACAAAATCAGTTTTTTTAACGTACTCAAGCTTGCAAAAAATCGTCAGTTCGTCTTCAACAGCGTATTGCTTCACATGACTGAACAACGCAAAAATGGGCAAAACACATTTTGTAATCCCTTCATTGTAATCAAGTCTGATGTCATGGTTTCTGACATACTCGTACGTACTACCATCAGGCGCAGGCGTCTTGACAGAAAATTCAACATTTCCACGTATAGGACCGTACTTTCTAATATCGTCAACGGAATCAGCAACCAAGTCGAGAAAAACACTTTTGGGCAGCAGACTGAAATTAAAAATGAAATTTTTTCGAATATCAAATAATCTGAACCATCGAATAATAGGTAGTTTTATCGTGAAAAAAAAATATCTATCATAGAATTCTGATCAAATTCAGTGGAAATCCTCATTTTGAGAAAATTTTGTAGCTACGGAGATGAAGAATTTGTCCAGTGAAAATATTTAGTTGATAGATAAAAAATCATTTACCCTTGAGGTTCGCGGACATGGTGTTCTAAATGCCACTTGAAACCATCTCCAACAGCTATAAACGTAGGTGATTTCAGTTCCTGGTTTTCCGCGATAACCGAATATTGGTCAATGATCCATCTGAAACTGATCTTTTTCGGCGTCAGGTTCTCGAGTACGTTGCGGTTTATGGGCATTTTTTCGCTCTTTGCCACTGGGGTAACAGAACTCATACCTCACAAGTAGAATTTAGCCTGCTGGAAAGTTTGATAAATTGTGAAATAATTCGAGATTATTTGAAGATTGATTCGTAATAAGCTGAATTATAGAGAAATATAGCCATTCTAAAATCGTCCTTTGTTGGTAATAGTACACTTACCTTAAATCAATAAATCTTCGACAAAGTGGATACTGTCGGTTAGATATTAACACTATTCTGCGTTGATAAATATCGAAAGTGAAATTACTGTACCTATTATAAATGAATTAAAATCATAACGAACACTATTCACGATTAACTTCTTCAAAAATGCTTTAGATTTGAAATAAGAATTAGAGGTAATACGGTATATAAAATGGACACGATCACCATATGGTCGATATGAAAAACATCCGCCAACCTTTCATCTGTTAATCAGCAAATTCTGTCAATACGTACTACCTATAATAAAAAATAGCTCATAGTCTAGATAAGAAAACGCAATATTTGCAGATTTCGTTCTTTTGTTTTATTTATTCATTTTTCCCCCCAAAAATTCCAAATACGTAAATCTCACTAAATAATACTTGATTCATAATTCACATATAGTCCAGTGGCAAAATGTATATTTTAAGCAATAAGCGGCAAATCATGATAACGCTATGAAATTTGGTATGATGAACAAGGACACCAAAAGGAAATTTTTGAGCCCGGGAGCCCATCGCCAAGTCCCATAGGAAGGGAAGGAGGGTGATTTGGGGGGGTGGGTTCAACCCCCATTTTTCAAAATGGGGCTATCGGCGCGATATTGGTATCAATTCCATATGACTGAACCCTGCTGAGTTCGAAAATACCATTACTTTCAAAATCTGAGGAAGAGGCATGCCTCAAATTTGAGATTTTCTGAGTAAAGTTTTTGCATTTTTCTCAGAAATACCCCAAAATTACAGTTTTTTAACCCTAGACGACACGCTGACCTTCCATCGGCATTTTTATGGTCATTTTCGGATTCTACAGGTCAATTACAATGCGAATCGACCATCAATACTTTCGCATACCTCTACCGCGAGTGCACAGAGGGGTCAAAAGGGGTTAAAAATTGACAGTTTTTCGGCATTTTCTTACAAAAATCACGGTTTTTGAACTGTGCACCGGATATAATTGGCGGAAGAAGGTTCTAATGGTGATTTTCGAATTCTACAGATCAAATACTATCGAATAAGGCTCAGAGCCACTTTTTACACCCCTCCAGGGAGGGAAGAGAGGGGGTCAAATTTGACTCTCATCTTGCTTAATATGTTGAATTAATTTTAGAAATGTCATTAATATAAGTATACATTTGAAGAGTGATATTCCAAAACTCGCTTTGTCCATTTTCACAACTTTTCAGGAAAGAGGAAAAACAGTTTTCCTTTAAACGGGTAAATTGGCTTTTTAGGCGAGTTTAGCACTTTATTTGGGTGGATTTATGATGTAGGAGTGTAGGTATACACTTCATCCACTAAATACTGCTGAAAAAATTTCAATAAAAATGGACAAAGCGCGTTTTGGAACATTTTTTTTTTTTTTAATTTTTAGTGAATTGGCTATTTAGGTGAGTTTAACACCTCATTTTGGTAGGTTGATGATGTAGGAATGTGAGTTAATACTTCATCTACCAGGTACTGCTGAAAACCCAACTTTGATAAAAATGGACAAAGCGAGTTTTGGAATATCACTCTTCATTTACTTACCATCGTGATAATAATATTTGTATCGATGTTTTTCGTACCGCCGAACCCAAATTTTCAATTATTTTTTTGATTCCAGCCACGGGGGGGGGCACCATATGAGGGGTGGGTCCATTTTTCACGAAAAATCGACATGTATATCAAAATGTAGGTTTTTGAGGGCGCTGATTTCAAAAATGCTATCGATTTTTCATTTTGGTGCAACCCAAGGGGATGATACTGCGTTCAAGGGGTGGGGATGAAATTTTTCACAAAAAATCGACTTGTATATCAAAATGTAAGTTTTGGAGGACGCTGATTTTAAAAATGCTATCGATTTTTCATTTGGGTCCAAGCCAAGGGGATGATACTGCGTTCAAGGGGTGGGGGATGAAATTTTTCACAAAAAATCGACTTGTATATCAAAATGTAGGTTTTCGAGAGCGAACATATTAAGTAATTGGGATGGCATTATGTCGTAAGTCGATTTAAAAAAATTGAAAGTTTGTGAAAAATGCGATTTTTTGATTTGAAGCATAAAAAAAAGTCTCGACTGGTGAAGTTGACCTATTTGACCTCTATTTCTACGTATTCCGTGAAAAAATTGATAAAAATCACACTCATAGCAAGAAATTAAAATTCGTTTATTTTTTCAATTCACTCAGAATTTTATTTTTTTGGGATGAGTTTATTTCATGGAGTGAAGGGGGGTTTTCAACTTTTTCAACGAATACGTAAAAATAGTGGTCAAATGGGTCAACTTCACCAGTCAAAACTTTTATTCACTATTCAAATCAAAAAATCGCGTTACGACAAAGTGCAATCTTAATTTTTTAACTATCGGGACGCGGTTATCGATTAATCCACTACTGAAATGGATGATATTGTTCACTGAAAACTTTGACACCCCTAAGTAGCCTTTAAAAAAAGGCCAGAGAGTTGCGATTTGCGCCATTGGTCATCCCTTCGAAAGGTCTTTCCACTCGAAAAATTTCAAAAAAATTGACGTGGAATGGCCCTTTTGTAAATTAAAAAGTAATGTCTTTGGCAAATTAAATCTTTTTTTCAATACTTTCCATCTTCGCTATTTTTGAAAATTAAATTTTGGAAGTCACCCTGTTTAGTCGTTTTTTCTTTTATTTTTTGTAAAACTGTTGAAAATAAATTTTATATTTCTTTGTAAGGTGCCGACTATCATAAAACAATGTAAGACAGGGTAGATCTTTATGGTAAGTTTTTGAAGGTGCTTGTTCAGAATCTTCCTTGGCTCGAAACCAAATAAAAAATCAATAGCATTTTTGAAATCAGCGCCCTCAAAAACCTACATTTTGATATACATGTCGATTTTTCGTGAAAAATGGACCCACCCCTCATATGGTGCCCCCCCGTGGCTGGAATCAAAAAAATAATTGAAAATTTGGGTTCGGCGGTACGAAAAACATCGATACAAATATTATTATCACGATGGTAAGTAAATGTATACTTATATTAATGACATTTCTAAAATTAATTCAACATATTAAGCAAGATGAGAGTCAAATTTGACCCCCTCTCTTCCCTCCCTGGAGGGGTGTAAAAAGTGGCTCTGAGCCTTATTCGATAGTATTTGATCTGTAGAATTCAAAAATCACCATTAGAACCTTCTTCCGCCAATTATATCCGGTGCACAGTTCAAAAACCGTGATTTTTGTAAGAAAATGCCGAAAAACTGTCAATTTTTAACCCCTTTTGACCCCTCTGTGCACTCGCGGTAGAGGTATGCGAAAGTATTGATGGTCGATTCGCATTGTAATTGACCTGTAGAATCCGAAAATGACCATAAAAATGCCGATGGAAGGTCAGCGTGTCGTCTAGGGTTAAAAAACTGTAATTTTGGGGTCTTTCTGAGAAAAATGCAAAAACTTTACTCAGAAAATCTCAAATTTGAGGCATGCCTCTTCCTCAGATTTTGAAAGTAATGGTATTTTCGAACTCAGCAGGGTTCAGTCATATGGAATTGATACCAATATCGCGCCGATAGCCCCATTTTGAAAAATGGGGGTTGAACCCACCCCCCCAAATCACCCTCCTTCCCTTCCTATGGGACTTGGCGATGGGCTCCCGGGCTCAAAAATTTCCTTTTGGTGTCCTTGTTCATCATACCAAATTTCATAGCTTTATCATGATTTGCCGCTTACTTACAGTTTGCCACTGGACTATTAGTTTTATCGAGACAGTTTTGTCAGTTTTTTGATGTAGCCCTTTTAATGATTGCATAAGTACAACGTTTTTGATTAGCCTAAGTATCGTCAAAACAAATAATTGAAAGAGAACACCAAATCAAATTTCAGAAAAGCCTCAAATTTGACAAAAAAAACAACATCAAATTAAATTTGATTATTTTCAAAAACTTTAGCGTGTCAAGAACGTACCTACCTACGTATCAAAATGAGCTAAAAATTATCAAAAAAAAAACAAAACATTAAATGTCACTAAGAATCACTAGAAAGACTCAAGAAAACAACGTTAAAAATTAAAATCACTGAAAATTACCAAAAACTGCTAAAATTTCAATAAAAGCTGTCCGAAATTTATGAAAACTTGTTGAAACCCGTTTAATATTAAATATCTGAAAACACTAAAAAAAAAATCAATTAAAATTATTTACAGAAAATTTCCAAAAAATGAAAACGAAAATTCAGTGATAGTCGGGGAGCCCACTTAAGGATAAATTGCACCCCCCCCGGTCAATCCTCCGGGTAGCCCTTGTACTAAAAAAAAGTGGCCCTACTTACAAAATGGCGGCCATTTTGATTGACAGGTCAGCCGAAGTCTCAGATTTTGCGTTCCAACATAGGACTTCAACAAAATTTTTCAAACTGTACGAAGGTAGATCGAAAGATCAAGCAAAAATTTATCACCTGTCAAAATTTCAAGTGCTAAAGTGCGTTTTTCGATTTTTGGTGAATTTTTGAAAATCAAATTTAGGCCAAAAATGAGGAAAAAAATCAAAATTTTACCAAATTGACCAAGAAAGCTGAAATTAGGGATACACCCTATTTCCGACATGCCAAATCGATTGGAAACTGTTTCAAATCGTTTTGAGCAGTTCTGGAGCTTCCAGCAGATTTTTGAAACTCGAAATTCCCACAAAATTTTACCAAAATGGAGTTGGAAAGCTGAAATTTATTCTGCAAACTAATTTCAATACGCTACGAAATCAACTGCAGGGGGAGTTCAAGTCGTTTTGGAGCCTCCGGCGACTTTTTCAAAATTCCTGGAGCCTCCAGTAGATTTTTGAAACTATAAATTTTCACAAAATTTTATCAAATGGAGATGGAAAACGAACATTTACTCTACCCCCCAATTTTAACACTCTCTGAAGACGACTTCAGGTGGGTTCAAATCATTTTGGAGCCTCCAGCGACTTTTTAAAAATTACTGGAGCCTCCAGTAGATTTTTGAAATTTGAAATTCCCGCAACATTTTACCAAATGGAGTTGGCAAGCTGAAATTTACTTCGCAAACTAATTTCAATACGATATGAAGTCGACTACATGGTGGTTTCAAATGGTTTTTAAATGGTTTTGAAGCTTCCAGCTACTTTTTGAAAATTTCAATTTTCCGAAAAACAGCATACGACCTCTCAAAAAGTGGCTGGAGGCTCCAAAACGACTTGAAATCCACCAGCAGACGACTTCGTAGCTTATTAAAATTAATTTGCAGAATGAATTTTGACTTTCCATCTCCGTTTGATGAAATTTTTAGGAAATTTATAGTTTCAAAAATCTACTGGAGGCTCCAGGAATTTTGAAAAAGTCGCCGGAGGCTGCAAAACGACTTGAACTCCCCCTGCAGTTGACTTCGTAGCGTATTGAAATTAGTTTGCAGAATAAATTTCAGCTTTCCAACTCCATTTTGGTAAAATTTTATGGGAATTTCGAGTTTCAAAAATCTGCTAGAAGCTCCAGAACTGCTCAAAACGGTTTGAAACAGTTTCCAATCGATTTGGCATGTCGAAAATAGGGTGTATCCCTAATTTCAGCTTTCTTGGTCAATTTGGTAAAATTTTGATTTTTTCCCTCATTTTTGGCCTAAATTTGATTTTCAAAAATTCATCAAAAATCGAAAAACGCACTTTAGCACTTGAAATTTTGACAGGTGATAAATTTTTGCTTGATCTTTCGATCTACCTTTGTACAGTTTGAAAAATTTTGTGCAAGTCCTATGTTGGAACGCAAAATCTGAGACTTCGGCTAACCTGTCAATCAAAATGGCCGCCATTTTGTAAGTAGGGCCACTTTGTTTTTGAGTACAAGGGCTAGAAATGTTCCTTAGGGCTCCCCCTTTAAGAAAAAAGTTGTCCCGGAGGATCGACGGGTGGGGGGGTGCAATTTATCCTCAAGTGGGCTCCCCTGACTACAAAGTATTTACCCTAAAATGCATACAAAAATGTCGAAAACTTTCCAAAGTGCTGTAAAAATACCCCAAAAAATAATCACTGAAAATTGCAAAAAAAAAAAATAGAAAATTTTAGTAACATTTTTTTAAAATGCACGAAAAAAAGGTTGAAACTGCGCTGAAACGATGCTAAAAAACACCAAATCAAACATTGAAATCGCTGAATATTTACAAAAGCAGTTGATATTTCAATGAGAGGTTGCTCAAAAGTCTAAAACATACGAAAAAGTGTTGAAAACTCATCAGAATGGTGTAAAAAGACTCAAAAATTACTGAAAATTACCAAAAAGTGATGAAATGTTATCAAGCTGTTTGTATTAGTTAGGATTATCAATATGATTCGTTCTTTGTTACCTAAATTCCCAAAAAGTCGTCGTTTTTTGCCAAACGTTGTAGAAAAAATCTTCTTTTTAGTCGAATTTGCAGAGTCTATATAAAAATAATCAAGAAAGATTAGGCCTACTTATTTGCCAAACCAATTCCAAAAAGTCCTACTTTTTTGTAAATACTCAAATACTGTAAAAAGGACCAATTTTTGTTAAAATTGCTAAAATAGTTTTTTTTTTTTTTAATTTTAAAACAGTCTTGTGTTTGCCAAAATTTCCAAAAAATCTCGCTTTTTGACGTAAAAACATTTGCTCGTATTTATACGTCAAAATTGCAAAAAATGCCTGTTTTTTCACCAGAATTTTCAGCAAGTTGGGTTTTTAAACAAATTACAGAAAAACTTGTTTTTGGTTGAAATTTTTTGGTCCAAATTGTAAAAAAATGGGTGTAAAGACTCCCTTTTCTGGGAAATTTTCAAATCATAGATGTTTTTCTGGTCTCTCCTTTAACTGAAAGTTTTGAATTTCGAATAAAAAGAAAAATCTGACAAAATGTCAAAAAATCATTTTTGATAGTTTGTTGTAAGATTAGCCTATTCACTGTTTTTTTTTTCAAGTTCTTAAAAATCAGACTTGATACCTAAACTAAAAATCTATTTTAAAAGTTGGTCATTTTTTCAAAGTTTTTAAAAGTTTAACGTAATAAATGTCAAGAATTTATGGGCACTTTTTTCAAGTTTTTTTTTGTTTTTTTTTTTTAATTTGTTGTTTTATGGCTGACTAAATATTTTAAGATTGGCTGACTCTAAATTCCAAGTCGACTTGTTGTTGAGGATTAGTAATGTTCCACTTTTCAAAAGTCTGACATCATGTCAGGAAATCAATGAAGTTTTTTCTTAAATTTTCAAAAAATGCGATCGATTTTCTTCCAAGTTTTCAAAAATCTAACATAATTTCACAAGTAAAATCAGTATAAGTTACTGTAAAAATAGGACCCATTTTTTTGTCAAAGTTGAAAATAGCAACCAAAAGAATTTTTTTCGTCAAAATTGCCGAAAATTCATATTTTTTGACAACAATTTTAACAACCTTTTGCATTTCTGTTGCAAAAAATCTGTTTGCTTTGTCAAAATTGTAAAATGAAATCAGTTTTTTATAAAAATTAACCAAAAAATCCTGTATTTTTCTTCAAAAAATTGTGATGAAGCCTTTTTTTTTTTATGAAACTGTAAAAAGTATTACTTAATATTTTGTTTTTCCCCTCAAAATTACAAAAAAATGTTTCTTTTAAAATTTTTAAAAAAATCTATCTTTTCTTTAAAATTGTGAAGTATCTTCCTCTTTTTGTTTATTCTACAAAATAATGTAAACAGTTCCACTTTTGTCAAGAATATTCAAAAAACCTATCTTTTCATTAAAATAGATGAAAAATCATTTTTTTGCCATTACCATTCCATTCCATTATTCCAAACTTGAGAAGTGACTTTTTGAACTTTTTTTTCTCCAAGTTTATACTAAACACTCTTCTTGATCGGTTTGACCACCGTTCCTCAGAAGTCAGATCTCACTTCTTCAAAATTACTGTCTAGTACTCGTACTATAGATTACTATATTCTTGTTAAAAATTGACTATTTTTAATAGAAAAATTAGTTGTGGGTAGATATTGATAGGTAGAGTTACTGTAATATGAATATTAAATATTGTTTATCGTACTTTATATTACATGTCTTTTTATTTTGTTTGTTTGCAGCTATACATGAAGGAAAAGATAGAATGCTTCAAAAATTAGTTTTATTGCTGTACTTCGTTTTGTCAATAGCAAGTAAGTTGTGCAAGGGAAAATTTCTACCTTTATACATAATAAAAGCATGCAAAAAATCCTGATGAAAAGTTCACCTAGCTCCCTTCTTTCTCCTTAATTTGCTTTATTCAACAGTATTAAAAAATTAAAAAAAAAAAAAAAAAAAAAACTGGAAAAAGATTTTCTACATTTTCTTGAAGGAGTTTTAAAAAAATAAAATAATCACATCATCACGTATCACATTGATTAATTCCTATCATCCGTCACTCTCTTTCGACCCAAAGATAATCATCTTTTCATTCAATCATCAATGCACGAGGCTTTGACCTTCATCGCTTACTTTATGTTAGACTGTAGGGTTATTGAACTCAAAGCAAAAAACCCCAAAATGCATTGCATCATGTTCAGTACTGCCTAATCCACCTACACCTACCCTTAAACAAATGACCATTGTTTCCGGGTGGCATAATAAAAAGTTTGAACTTGAGTATTTACACTTAGGTATGTACTATGCTTGAAAATTCCACCGGTACCTTCGTATAGTTTGAGCCTTGAAGAGTTGACCAATTGCAGGATAGGTCATTGTTTTAAGACGTAATATTAAGTACCTACTACGTGCATAATATAATAATACTTAATATGAAATATAGTACATATTCGTATATTCGTGAATTATTAATTGTAGTAAAACAAGTTCACGTGCGGATATGATTAATGATAGGTAGTTAGAGTGCAGTGCACCCTTTATTTCTTATTTTGTTGCCTCCCCTTCTAGCAACGCGAGACCTGACAGCTAAGTCAAGTGTATTTTGAAAAGTACTTACATATTCAACCCTTGGTGTGAGTACCGGCTACCGGTGGCTTTAAAACTATCGATCGTCGTTTTTTTTTCTAAGAATATGTTGGTGTAGTTAAGTATAGTCAGCCAGGTATAGGCTTCAACGTGTATATTAAAGATTACATATTTAGATATCTTCTGTATTTGCATACCAAGGTTAAAATTCTTTTCTAAAAAAAAAAAAAAAAAAATGAACGGTACAGGTAGCTGGTAGATGAGTATTATTTTGCAAATTCGTGCAAGACTCCTTTAGTAACCATGCATGCAATAAAAATATGCAATCGAATCAAATGAAAATGAACCTAGTCAATTTACTTATTACTTACGATTTCATCACCTGTTGACGCATGACTTAACAACCTATCTAAAATGTATTTTTTTTTCAGGTGTGTGTCTCGGTCAATGTGGAAAAGAAGACTATAAAAGATGCGTCATGTTAGCTGATCCTTTGCTCAGGGAAGCAGAACTCATTTACCCAGATAATTTAAAAGATATCGAACACGTTTGCAGGTAAAATACTCCTTCTTTATCACTCTTCATCTTTATATTTCAACTTACTCAGTCCATCATTGGAGAAACTGAAATTTTTTTCATTTTAGAAAATGGCAAGAGTTCGTAGATTGCGTAAAGCGATACACAGATCTATGTTTTACTGAGAATAAACGCAAAGAATTCAACAAAGCTGTGGAAAGTCCAGTAGATTTGGTACATCAAATGTGTACCTCTGCTGATTACCAACAAGGTTTGTGCAACTGTTTCTTCCTTTTCATCTACGAATTAAAAAAATATATCCAAATAATTATTAGCTTATTCGTAATATGTATCGATTTTGTCGAAGGACTAAAAAAGCCTTAACCAAATTAGACGATTTCTTTTGAAAAATTCCAACTTTTTATTTGATATAAAATTAAAGCGAAAACCCTTAGCAACTTGCTCTAATATATACCTACTGGTTGATCATCATTTATTCATATCGTTCAAAGTAGGTAAAGGTTGTCTACACCATTTGCTTTAAATATTCATAAATACTTATCACCGATTTCAGCTTGAAATTAAAAACTTTTCCCATTATTTCTCGGTCAAATTGAAAATCAATATGGTAAATGAATACTTAAAAATACTTTTTTCAACTATTACGATGAACAATTGTCAATTAAGTATACGTTCCTTTGCGGCGATGGGTAACTGCCCACTTGTGTTGGAAAAAATTCGTTTCAAGGACTTTTACGTAGAAATATCCGTTCATTTTATAGACTTGTACGGTAAACATGCTTAATAACTTGATTGAAAGTAAACGAATTCGATTGAAAAAAATGGCATGAGACATGGAAGACCTTTAGGTTTGGTTTACCTTCTGAAATTCTAAATCTTTATTACGTTCATCGAAGTGAAGTTTGACCCATATAAGTACTCGTAGTAGAAATTTTTATCCACGAGTATAATGATATTATCAACATTGTGTGCTATAAACGAATTTATCATTTATTTATATTATTCAAATCGAATGAATCGTGTCGTTTATTCGAATAAACGGATGGTCATCAGCTATCTATTGAAAGCAATATTTTTGTCAAATTATAGTTTACCGTTGTATTCGCGATCATTCGCAATTAATTTAGAAATGATTTCTGTTTATAAATTGTAGAGTGTCGTTTTTAATTCATCGTCAACGTCAGTTTTTCGATGGAATGAGGACGTATGATGAGATTGAATGGACTGTTTAAATATTTAATGCGTTAAATTGACAGTACAGTGCCTCTTCTGGATCAGTTACATCGTTAAAATATTATTATGCAATTGATAGCTTTCGTGTTCTTTTCGTTGGACTCTTTAAAACATCGTTAAGAACCTCAATTACTAATTGTTATCAACATTTAATCAATATCAAAAAATTAAAAATAATGTTTCTAAAATTATATGTAGGTATAATTAGAAAACAAAAATATTACTCCTGCAATCTATCAGATTAGGCAAATATGACTACGTAAGATTTGTTATCGTTGCATATCTCGAGTGCCTTTTTTTCGTTCGTAATAATATTACGACGAGGTTTTAATGTTAATAGTACGATATTGGTTTTGTTTTTAATTATATTTTTCTAATCTGTTGCAGAATACTTGAAACATGCACCGTGTATGAGAATGATATTAATCGATGATTCTCACTGCGGTCGCCATTACAGATATCTCGTTAGCCAAGTATCAGGAGAACCGGCAACTCCAGCACTTTGTTGGTAAATTCTTTTCTATCTATAACTTTTTTCAAATTCCTTTATTCGTTCCAACGGTGTTCAGAAAGTAATACTTTCTTTCCTTTCATATGCGCCTAGTTCGCATTTTAGATTTCGAGAATGTTTACTCGATCAAACTAAACGAACTTGTGATAGAGATGCATTTCCTTTCGCGAAACAAATCCTAGACAAAGCTATGGGATTCTTGAAAGATCAGTGCTCATCTTACAAGTAACTATATTCTCAAAATATCACTTCAATGTTTGCTTTAGAGAGGTGAATTGTTCATTCGTTTCATGCTCTTTCGTTCAAACTTGTTTCAGACCTGATCATATAGATTGTCCTGGTGCAGATTTCTATTCTGGTAGTAGTAATCGTATCACATCCCGAACAGAACCTACAGTTCGAGTATCTCAAGAAAATAGTCCTTTATGGTCGGCAGAAGAAAGACGTTAGTATAATAATCGTCTCATTAAAACATCTCATTTCTTTTTAGTATTGCCTACGTATGATCATTTAATGTCGTCCTATAATAGGTACAACAATGAAGAAATACAACTGGCTAACTCAAACTTGGACAGCTACGAGTCCAGAAAGTCAATCAGCTGAGAATGTAGAAAGGACTCGAACCGGTTACAGCAGAGGTATGAGCTGGGATCCATCTACCGATCCTGTATCGTGGAAAGTTTCCGGCTCTTTGCAGACAGAATCTTCTTGGCCTTTATCATCTACTCAAAAAATTACCACCGTTAATAACATGCTGGTCGATGAACCTAATCAACAAGGGTTATCGAATGAGAATACGGCCACTTCTGTATCGAAAATTGATAAATTTTTGTATATATTTGTAACGATGATTTTGGTCTTGGCTAATACTTGAGAATATCTTCGGAATGGTGGATTATAGAAAGGTACCTACTTGTAATAATTTATATGATTCTGCCGATAAATTTAAGTATTATTTATTATAAATGTACAAATTTAACACGAACGATGTTACCACGTTTTATAAGGTAGAGATGCCTACTTACTTTGTAGGTATTTTATTTTTAAATGAAAATCATAAAAATGACGCTTAAGAATTGCATACAAGCGCGGATCTGTTCAAAATTTGCGTTCTGTTTTCTTCTTTCACTCATCCTTTGACGAAATCTTCCAATTCTCGGAATATGGAGAAAAACCTACCAATCAAAAAAACAGCTTCTGTTTTTTCATTTAATGTTTTCACTTTATCATAAATTAATTTCAGAAAAATGCTGCATTCGTATACATTTTTTAAATATTTTATTGTATTAAAACTCATCGTTAAAAAAAACTAATTTCGAATCCGCGTCTGTATAAAATCGACATCGTAATATTTATCTATTTTATTCGTACTAAATAGATGAAAGAGTAATTTATTTGTATGTTTGTTTGTTTATTTATCTTCTATTTATGTATTTTTATTCATTCATTTTAATTTGTGATTTCTACTCATTACCTTTTCCATTTATTAATTTATTATTGAAGTTGATTTCTTTTTCTTTTATAATGATTGTATATCCTTGGAGTACGCAATAGGTATCTTATGGCTTATCTTAGCTTACCATTAGGTCTATAGGAAAACCTATTATACCTCGTATTTGTATTAAAGCTATACCGTGTTGATCATTCAAATAAATTTAATTTACGAGTCCATCTATGTAGTTGTTGAATTTGAGACGCGTTTCGGTGTATTGAAATAGAAAAATAATTCTTACTTCGAACATTATTTTTATTCTTCTTCAAATTTTTCAAATATTATAACGTTGTTTGAAAAATGAACTTATCACATCAAAAGTGAAACAGCTAGAGTTTAATTTTTTGAATCATGAATCACTTATATCGAAGCTTTCACTATCGTTTCGCCCAGTCTAATTAGTTTACTTTTTCAAAATTGACAAAGAATCAAAATCAATAAATCAAATGATATATTTCGAGTTCGACGAAACATTCGGAAATTGAAATTCGAATATGTTAGATTGAATTCGTTGAACTCGAGCTTTCACCATCTTCTACTATAGATTATTTTAACGTATCTGTTTTGAAATAAATATGAACGCCGAAAGGTAGGAAAGCAATGAAAACATTTTCTTCTTCCAATAATAAGACTATATTATTTTCTCTAAAAGAATTGGAAAATCAAAATTTGTGACATACTTATCTAACTTCTTCTCATCTTCTGCTCTTCTTTAAAGCAGTTATCACCATTGTTTCAAAAAACGAATTCAGATTTCGAAATGTGAAACATTTGCATTGCGCAGATTTTCGACTCTTCGTTTTGATCGTTAACTAGGTAATATATTCTCGTGCATCCGAAACTCCCTCATTATCACTTCTTTTTGAAAAATCAAACTATACCTAATTACTTATCTGTAATTGTTCTGCACAGGTGTGAACGATTTTATTTATCTATAAAGATGGTTTTCCGATTCAATTCAAGATGACGATAATTGATGATTGCATCTTTAGATACGTAATTATTACTGATAGAATTTGGAAAATAGGTACCTGTGGGAATATCATGGGTATCTTTTCGTGATATTCAAGATTTCCATCTTGATACGTACTCGATGATGTGAATTTCAATTTGTTCATATTGAATATTAAAACGTTGGATTACAAACGATAGCAATTTAACGCTTACTCATTCATTCTATAGGTTCATTTTAAGTTTATTCTACGGAATCTGCACTTCTGCAGTACGTACTGATAACAGAAATACAAGAATTTTACTCCTCAAACCGCCTTCAAAAGATATTATTTTAATGATATAAAAGCATGAACATACATTTCGCACTCCCACGAATAATTCTAAATTTATTTATTACGATCAATTTTCCATTCCTAAATGAAAAACGAAGAAAAACAAAAGTTTCCGTAACGCTTTGAATTTTTGTTTATGTTATCAAACCCTCCGCGCCGTGCGCACCCGCGGCTCAACGCAGTACGCGTTTTGTATTACTCCGCCATTTTATTTCAGTCGTTGGGAAATAAGCTCTTACGTTGCGCTCAAAATGTACTTAAATTTTATTAATTAATACGATATTTTGCATTTATATTTATTAAAATGTTTCCTAAATCCGATTTCAAATAATATTACGTTCGATTATTCGGTAATTTCTTCGCGATCGTGTTTGTTTTCGCGGAACTATGTTTTCAGTTTTTTGATCCTGACCGAGTCGTTAACGGTCATTTTGACAGTTAGCTTTTCAAGTCTAGACTTTGTAAGTACGTCTCCGAGTTTTACGTTAATTATTCGAATTATTCGCGTAATTTTATTAATATTTTTGGCTAATTTTGTGCAGTTCGGTGCCTCGAAGTGAACTAAAGTACCTATACGAGGTTCGATTTTTTTCTCTTTGTCGGTGTTTTTCATTGAAGAAGTGCGTATTCGTTTGAAGCTGCGACGGTTTATGTCTCGCGAGTTTTTTGTCGTAGATTTCATCGAATCTTTTGTAGGTATGCTTAGAAAGTGATTTGTGGTGATTTGATTTATGTAAATCGCGATGACCTACGTAATATTTTCGCGTTTTCTAGTTTCCAGTGGTTTTTTGACGGCGTTTTAAGTGATCTTGTGGTATTCGATGCGTAATACCTGCGAGTTTTCCGGCGTCCAGTGGTCTGTTTCGTATAATTATTCCCAGATTTTCTTCGGTTAATCGGTGAGTACTTATTTAATTATTACTCAAATGTGTTTTAAATACTTATCCGTCTATGGTATTTCGATGAATGAATTTCGGTCGTGGTGTTCGTTTTTTATTCTAAATTTCTAGTGCAGTGTACGTTTAACGACGAAATCACACACGTTCCTACTCGAGTGAATTTCCTTCGCGTTTTCTTTTCTTATTTTCGATCAAATTCTACAATTTCTGTTTTGTAATCTCGTATCGTTTCTTGATTCACTATTTACGTAAGATTATTAATATTCGCGTTCCGGTATCTATATCGGCATAATTCTTCTGTTCGTTTACGATACTTTAATTAACGAATCGTTCGGTGTTCCGGTGATTTCTAATACTCGGATGAATTTTCTCCGTATCTTCTCGTTCATTGAGCTACCAAATTCCAAAGTTTTGTTCCTGATCTCGTGTTATTTTTCATTCAAAATTTACGTACGTACCTAATTATTATTCGCGTTTACGTATATGCTCTGTGTGGTTTTCATTGCTCGTTTAAGCAGGTATAAATCTGATATCTTCGCGAGTCCATTCGAGTTCCGGTGCGTTTGATGACGTTACCGTTCGTCTACGTTACTCCTGTGTATTTAAGTAAATTTTATTCGTTTTCTCTCGTGTTTTAATGCGAATTCCATTTTTTTTCTAAACCTCGAGTCGTTTCTCAAGTGATTGAAAATTGGCGTGGGTAACTATCTACGTACCTCTACCCAAGTAGGTACTTTTCCATATTCGTTAGTGTAATTTTCTCGTGAATCGTTCGGCATCTGACATTTATATTCAACGGCGACGTTTCGCGATAGTTTTTAGTTTCCTTTGCGATACGTTACACACTTACACTCCTCCTTTCACACCATTATAGACCGGTTAGGGTTATGTACATATGATATGTACATGTACATGTGATACCCATTTACGGCAAACTGAGTATGCAATTTATTTCACATTTTTTTTGAACAGTTTGTATATTTACGGCAAATTGGTAGGCAACTTATTTCACGTGATTTTTAACGAAGAATTATTTTTCTTGAATAATATCTACCTATTGCGAACTACCACTGAATTATTTTCCGTTAGATTGATGATGGGGGGGGGGAGGGTTTGTGGTAGTGTTTGAGACCATCGTGTCTGGTAATTATGAAACTTGAGTGTGATTGATGAGTTTAACAATTAGTCTAAATCTATAGCTAAAAACTAAAAAGCAACAAAATTTCTAATTTAAGAAAAAAAAATGAAATTTTCGATTTTGGAATGTTAAAACTTCATTTTTTATTTTCGAACGTCATTTTTTAGTTCAAAATAATTATGTTTTTGTGTTTCAACTTCAATTTTGAGTTCAAACTTCCATTTTTGCTTCAAACTGTATATTTTTGAATATTAATTTCATTTTTGGTCCTAAACCACGTTCTTGTATTTGTTTTTAAATATTATTTTTGAGATTAAGTTTCATTTTTGGTTCCAAACTTCGTTTTTATTTTCAAATTTTGTTCATTTATCAACTTTTTTTTGTATTTAAAGTTCCATTTTTGGGTAAAAAAAACTCCATCCTTAGTTCTGAATATCATTTTTGAGTTTGAATTTGATTTTTAGTTGCGAACTGCATTTGAGTGTTCTAACATCATCCTTGGTTCATAATTTCGTTTTTGGTTTGAAACTTCATTCTGGGTAATAAATTCCCTCCCCTGTAAATGAGTCCGCGTAATTATATTTTTCAATTGTTTTGAAATCAATGGCATGGACGACACAGTTGTATTTTTCAACTGCTTCTGTGTTTTTTACGTGTAAATTTTTTGTAAGGGAACTTTTTAAATCTAAATCTCTCTTTTCGAAGGTGTAATAATCTGGTTGCACACATTCGAGTCAAAAAAAAATACTTACACGTGTTTTTTGTTATAAAACAATTCATTTAAATTACATATTTTGTTTAAATTTCAGTAAAACCGAAAATTTTTAAGTTAAATTCAGAAATTTTTTAAATTTAATATTTAAAAATATAATAAAAATGAAAATAAAAAAATCAATTACTTACCTAAAAAAAATCATCTCAATTGACTCGAAATTATTTTTTTAATTTATTGAATGAATTTGCAAATTGATTTTTTTTAAAAATTAAATTTGAAAATTTCTGAGTTTTGCTTTACACGACATCAAATCTGTTTTCACTCAGATATATATGTACATGCCCTCCAAATAGCCAATAAGCTCTTTCAACATAAAAAATCAGTCCATCCTTGAAAAAACCTCTCCCACTTAAACAGACTTGAAGAAGTCATATTGACACAACTGAGAATTGGACACACTAAAATCACACATAACTATAACTACCTTTATCAAAAGTCCCAAAGCCCTCATGCCAATTTTGCTCATCTGAACCCCTATCTGTTCAACACTTATTATCTTGCCCCTACCTGCAACAAGATCAATCATCTCTGCAAATAGACGAAAGGTCTCCCTTTCATCACCCTAATCAAGAAATATAATCTAGCAAACTCTATGTAAACTTCCTTACGAATAATATAAGTAATTAAAAACACCAAAAAAAAAAAAAACTGGTTCAATGGCATTTTAAAAAGAAATATCCAAAATTTATTTATGTAGGTACATACTTGTTTATTTTTTTGTTGATATTTTTGATCCATCGAAATTTCAATTTCATTTTAAAACTTTTTTGATAGCCCATTCAGTGATGCAATTTTAATCGTTTTCAAACGATTTTAATTTATTTTTTAAACAAAAAAATAATAATCGTGTTGGAATAAAAAAATAAATAAAAAAACGTTTTTCTTAACAGTTCCTCACTTACTTACTTTTTTTTAATTTTTAAAATAAAATTATGAAACATTTTTAGTGATACCCAAGTGTCAATTTTTTTCGAAATCCACATTATAAATATGTACTATTCAATTGTCCTCAACATAAATCAAAACAGACTCTCATTAAAGATAAACGAAAAACTTCCTATTATCCATGACGAACCCTCCGAAATATGTACAAAAATTTATCTCCCTAATAAAAAACACCAACCTCACAAACCAAATCTACAAACTTCCCATTTACAGTTGTAATAATCTTGTAATTATAAACAAAAAAAAAATAAAAAATTGACATTTTTTAAAATTTCCGAGATCGATTTTTATGATTAGCCTATTCCTTGAAAATTTTGTTATTAATTTATTATTGAAATTGAAATTTTGTTTTTTTTTTAGGTGAGAGTTGGGGGAGGGTTGAAATTTGAGTGACAGCTTGCAATTTTCGGTGATTTTTTTGAGAATTAAAAATTGGATTCAGCTTCAATTTATGTTTTAATTATTCTGCTTAAATTTTTTAATAATTCGGTGTAAAATATTTTAAAACGCATCTAACTATGTATAACAGTTTTAAAAATTATTTTGCATTAAATTTTTGATATTAGAAATTCGATGAGATGCATGAGATGACTGTGGAGAATTTTTTTCATAAAACACAATTGAAAACTAGGCACACTTTTTTTGGTTGAAAATATGTATTTAAATTTATACCTACCTAAATATGTATAACATAATTTTTCATTGTTTTTTCCAAGTTTGAGTAACTGCGGTGAATTTAAATGCCTTTTTTTTGGGAGGATGTTTTTAATGATTGGATTATCACACTCTTCGTAAGGAAGTTTATATAGAGTTTGCTGAGTTATGTTTCTTGATTAAGGTAATGAATTTTTATATTTCGTAGGAGTTGTCAGGAATGGAGAGAGAGCTTTCGTCTATTTGTAGAGATGAAATAGGTATCTCGCAAATTAATTTGCAGTTTTTTTTTGGGGGGGGATTTGAGTGGCTGTAGGGAATTTTGTTTGAAATTGTGGTACCTACTAAACAAAGAACAATAATAAAAATAAAAAAATCAATTTAAAAATGTTAAACAATTCTAACTTTTGATTGGATTTTTAAAAAAATTAAAGATGAGTGAAAATTTTCATTGACTTCTTAACGTTTTTTAACCAGGTTTTTAGTAAATTTGTGCAATTATCGTAAAATTTTATAGAAATTCAATCAATTTTGGGTGAATTACTTACAATGCTTTTAATAGATTTCTGTTCAGAAGTGATTTTAACAATGCTTTTTTACATTAGTTGCTAAATTTCATCAAGTTTTACTGTAATTTTATTACTTTTTGAATTAATTAAGCAGGGCTTTTGTTTGTGTTTTGATATCACTTTGACATGTTTTTAAGACTGTCTCAGTGTTTCGTGCAATTCAGACTAAATTTTGCTCAATTTTCACCATCTTTTGTCAATTTGCAGAAATTTTTATGCTTTATTCATGTTTAGGCCATCGTGTTGATATTTTATGCAGTTTTTCCTATCTTTTTGGTGATTCTCATTGATTTGAACCTTTTCTCCTGTTGCAAATTTTGTGTATTTTTACGGTAATTCTATCAATTTTTGTTTATTTTGACTTTTTGAGGTATTCAATTTTCTTTAGTGTATTTCATCAACGTTTCCTAAATTTTATCAAAATTTACTGCAATTTCGTCATTTCTCGGTAACTTTTACCCATTTTAGAGCATTTTTTGTGTTTACATTAATTTTAGGGGGTTTCTAATAAAGTTTTATGATATTTTTACTAAATTTTACTGAATATTCATCATATCATCAACTTTTTTGAAAATTTGAAGTTTTTTTAATGCCATTACTTGCGTTTACTAATCAATTCACATGCGGGAATTTTCAATTGATTTCATAATTTTCATACGCTCTTCAACCTCTACTCTACAGCAATTGAATCATCACTGTAGCTTCATAAACACATTGAGAAATCTAAACACTGCATGTCTGGAAGTTTCGCGAGCTTTTTTTTTCGAATAAAAGTTCCTTGTGCTTTCAATGAAACAATTTGAATTTTTTGGAATCGTATATGAGCATCGTTTTTGAAAATTTTAAATTATTCAACACTTTTGCTTTCAACTCCACCTTCCAAAATTCGTTCGATGAAGCGCATCTGGTCAATTGTAACTGGAAAGATCCAGGACGGGGTGGGATCTGGGGTATAAAGTTGGAAAAAAAGGTTAAAAAGTAGAAAAAAAAAGCGAAAAAAATTGGGAAGATTTCAATCTCACCCCCTTCCCCGCACCGACACATCACTTCGTCGCGCCATAATGTATTTTGTATTTGTATTTTTAAGGTATTTAATAAATAAAGCACCTCCTACCTATTTTAATGAAATGTTCCCTTTGTCCCTTTTATAGGTTTGTATTGCACCGATCGAGTTCCAACTTTACGATGAAGAATTATTTCGAAATCGGATACTGTCTACTTGAACATACAAATTCCATACATTTGGAAGTACTCGAGTGATTGGAAAGTTATTGGAAGTACCTGCTTATAATTGGTAAAATTACGAGAATTATTTTGAAAAAAAATTCAACGTTCATTGGTAAGTGATTTTTTTCAATTTTTATACTCGGACTTGCGAAGGTATCTGCTTTCTTTTCGTAATTTGTAAGCAAAATCAACGTACCCTTTACCGATTGCAAAATATTCCGACTTTTTGAACGTATTTTTTTTACTGATTCAAAGTTTTTTTTTAAATTTTATTCAAGAATTGAATTTTATTGTTTTTTGAATCAAGGCACCATTTAAAAATGAAGCAAAATTTTCTAGAACTGTAGATATAATACTTATGTACCTAGATTTTACAGAGCACATTGGCATTGACGAAAAAGTGCCTTATATTTCAAACTAATATATGTACTATAAGTTAAATAGGTACGAATCGATTTTGATGCCCCCCTCCACCCACACTATCTTCTAAAAGGCAGATCAGTTTTATGAGACCATACTTTTCAAGACAATTTTTGTACCCCGGCAGTATTTTGAAATTCCACAAGGGGAATTGAATTTTACAATATTCATTCAAAATTTGTAGAATAAGTTCAGAGTTTTTTGATGAAGTGAGCCTGCGAAAAATTGGTGCCATTTTTGGAAGTTGGCTCGAATTGCCTCTTCATCGGATTCGGCACGGCTTGCGATGTGTCAGACGGGCTCTCGGCTGTTTTCATACAAAGGTGTCTAGGCTTTTTAGGATGTCGTTTTCTAAAAAATGCTCTAATTTGTAACAGGTTCACGAAATTGATAAACCGATGAACTTGGAGAAAAATGGGGATGACCTCTGGGAAAGTATGGAGTTGAGAATTGGTTTGCACTAGTAGTGCATTTTCTATTACGATTTCTGAATTTTCGCCTGGGAGTGAATTTTATGAATTGTTTTAAATGAATACTTACTATATATTTGAAAGCATATCATGGCAATGAGTCAACACGTTCTTTCCCTAGTTTTCAAAAGTCAACCACACACTGTTATTGATCGATTTTCTTTCCAAGTTGTTTTAAAATCTGACATTTATGTCAGGGAAGTCGAGAAAATGTTTTCCTGTTTTCAAAAGTCAGTGTTTCTTGATAGATTTTCTTTCCAAGTTTAACACAACCTGTATGTCTGTTTTTCTGAGTATGCCCGAGTCTGTGCATTCTGATCGGGCATTCTGACTACTGTCTCCGTCGGGGCATTGGGAAGCGGTCAAGATTTTCTGGTCACACGGACATGTGCAGCAGAGGGTCTGTCGTCCTTGAATCGCTGCACCAGAGATGAAGAGATTCTTCAAAATTGAGTCCGAGTCTCACGAGCCCGAGTGCGGCCTCACGAGTCCGAGTCTCACAAGGAGGAGCTCTCAATGCAAAAATAGCCCTTATTAGTTTGAAAAAAAAATTGGGGAGGTGTTTTTCTCCACTGCATTGTATGGATGCATCAGTATTATATCCCTCCAAAACTTTTTCTGAGAGTAACATGAACTACTCAAGTTGATAGAAAAAAATCACTTTGAACACATGCATACCACTTCATCAGGACTTTATAGTGGTTTTTTGTCTTGCTCGTTTTTTATTTTAATTTTTGCAATGACAGCTCTTCTGAGAGTCCCTTCATATGAGTCTCCAGAGTCTTGAATTTGGAGAAATTCGGCGTTTTATGCGAGTCCGAGTCTCACGAGCCCGAGTGCGGCCTCACGAGTCCGAGTCTCACAAGTCTGAAATTGCTGGTGTTGGCCATTCCGGTTGCTCAGTCTCTATCTGTTCCAACAGTCCGACTGGTCTTTCTTAGTCAGCTCTGTTACCGGGTGCTCAGTGCGGTTGGTCTACTGTCTGCTCAGTCTCTGTCTGCTCAGTCAAGTCAGCACAGGTCAGCTGGATAAAAATGGAAGTAAAGTCTCCAGATCAGTTTTATGAGACCATACTTTTCAAGACAATTTTTGTACCCCGGCAGTATTTTGAAATTACACAAGGGGAATTGAATTTTCTAATTTTTATTCAAAATTTGTAGAAGTTTGAAGTTTTTTGATGAAGTGAGCTAGCGAAAAATTGGTGCGATTTTTGGAAGATGACTTGAATTGCTTCTTCACATGTTCTCAACAGTCCGACTGGTGATTCTCTGTATATACGCTCAGTTGCCGACTTACTTGTCCACCCACCCGCATAAAGTCAGCCCAGTCTTGGTCTGCTCAGTCGAGACAACACAGGTCAGTGTGATAAAAATGGAAGTAGAGTCTGTGGTGCCAGTTACACGCTTCCTGGTGGTGATTTCAGCTGAGATTACTTGGAGGGAAATGTGCCATTGTTGGTGGGCGTGGTGGAAATTTGTGGTGGCGAGGGTCTTTCGGGTCTCCTGGCTCCCTGTCGCAGTTGGGAAAAATTTTTCTTGAGAGTTCAAATTTTCCAGAGGGTTAAAAATTTCCTGATGATGGTTAAAGTTTTCCTGATGGTTGGACGGCAGAGTGGGCTCTCGTTGCTGCAATGCTTTGTTGCGTTTGCTTGCGGTGACATGTTGAACTCTAGGTATGATTTGTTGTCGTTGCTGCTCGGGGGTTGTGTTCCTGAGCACCACAGCCTCGATGGCTCATTTAGGATGTACATATTAAGTAGATCAATTACATGAAAAAATTTTGCGCTGGACTTGACTTGGGGGGGGGGGAGAATGGGAAAGTATGGAGTTGAGAATTGGTTTACATTCGTTGTGATTTTTTTTCTGGACTTCTCGTCTTTTGGCAGCGTACTTTTTGAAAAGATCTTAGCAATAAAAAGCATTAAAAATAAGGAGAGAGTTCTTTCGTTTTCCAATTTTAAGATAGTAATAATGAAAAAATTTGTACTTATTTTTGAAAAATGTATTTAGGTACACCCTGACAAACCTGAGTCCCTGACCTACTGAGGGCCAAGAAGAATTTTTTTCATACATCGTTACTGCCTTTTCTGTTTCTGTTCCAGGTGTTCGAGAAAACAGCAATGTCTACTCTTAGATCCAAGTTGAGTATCTAGCTATCCTATATTATTAAGTTGAAATACTCGTTTTTTTTCTATATTTGTCACATTTGTCCTCCCCCTCCTCCCACCTCATCGTCTTTCAATTTTTGAGATTTTTTTTTTAAATGGGAAAATGAAAATCGTAAGTGCATTTGTACTGGATTATTGAATAAGTATTAAGTATTGCAAAATTTCAAGTGGGGAGAAATTCAAGTTTAATGTTCAAAATTTGTAGAAGTTTTGAAGTTTTTTGGTCAAGTGAGTCTGCAAAAAATTGGTGACATTTTTGGAAGGTGGCTCGAATTGCCTCTTCACTGGATTCGGCACAGCTTGGTATAAGTAATTCGGGCCCTCGGCTGTTTCCATACAAAGTGTCTAGGTCTTTTCGTTCGCTGTCTTCTAAAAAATTCATCAATTTTGAAACAAGCTCACGAAATCAATAAACTGATGAACTTGGAGAAAAATTGGAATGAATTTTGGGAAAGGAGGAAAGGACAGAGTTGAGCAATGGTTTGCATTAAAAATGCATTTTTGATGGTTTTTAGATTTTTGATCAACAAAAATCCCTTTTTTCGTTGATAAATTTGATAAATTGGTATTATTTTAAATATGCATACATAATACCAATCTGTAGTTGATACTTTTTAAGGACTTCTTTTTGTTTGTGATAAAATTGGTAGTTTTTCTAATTTGTTTTTGTTTCAGGTATCAACTACCTATTTCTGCCTATCTCGTATCAAAATGTGTTATACTCATCTCACCTCGCGCTCACGATAGCTACCATACGTGAAACATGTGTAGGAAAAATTTCAAATAGAAAATTTAATCTGAGAAGTATGTACATTTATGTAAGTATGTGCGCCTATTTGTCACTTTGATTTTTTCCTCTCTTTCAGATTAATATCTGCATTATTAATTAAAGTCATTTCCACAGATTAGAACACACGTACTTACTCATAAAACTTCGTCAACAAGTTTTGATTATCTCAAAATGTGAATTCGTAGCGTAGCTCAAGTCAAAACAAAGGGTGTCTGATTCGACTTCCGAGATGAATGGTAAGTCCCAAAAATTGGGATTCAATAAATTTTTTCAACGTAGGTATACTAATTTATGAAAATTATTCGCATCTGGTTCATTGTTATCTTACCTAACCTTATGTGTTTTTTAAAATTATTTTTTCTCACGAAAGAATATTTTAAAAGCGTGAAAATTCGGATCTCGTATTCAAAATGACACAAATATATTCGCCATAGCCACCTACCATCGATACGAGCAGATTTCTTCTGGGAAAAATGAACATAGGTATACTCCAGGTATTGAATAACGTAATAATTTTCATTTTGTAAAAATGGTAATATTGTTAGGTATTAATTCGAAAATTTATTTTGTAATTCATTTTGTCATGTCTAAATAATTTTGTGTGAAAACCTATGTAACATACGTAGTACATAGTACCTATCTTAATTTGTAAGAGTATCCGGATACTTCAGTAGGTTTAAGCAGTAGGTTAAGTTGGTGATGATCGTACCTATAAGCTACGTACCTATATTTATATCAATTACGTACCGATATATTCGCGATTGTACTCATTATCTACCTCTATTTTTCATGTCATGTTTATTGTAATTGCATAATGTTTTACTAATGTTTTTTTGACAGCATATGAAGATTCATAGATCATGTAGATCTATTGATGGCAGAAAGGTAAGTGGACATTGAGTTACTTTGACTTACGCGTGTTCGTTTTTTTCGAAATTTTATTGAAAAAGTTGAATGATCATGTTCTTTTTTTGATATTATGAATGGTTTTGGATTTTGAGAGGCTGCGATGAAAAATATTTTTTAGTAAAACTCCAACGTCTCTTTCAAAATTGTACAGAAATAATTTTTGAAAAATTCATTAATTCATTTTTAAATAAATAAGAAAAGTGGCCCACATATTAAAATTTAATGATAATTTAAGAGCGAAGGATATTATCTAGGTACCTATTGAAATTGCAATATTTTAAATCATTCTAATCTAATGTGATAGAAGTTCTACCTATATTTTTCATGTCATGTTTATTGTATGTACTTAGGTATATGTAATTGCATGATGTTTTACTAATGTTTTTTTGACAGTATAATTATGAAGATTCCATAGATCATGTCTATTGATGGCGAAAGGTAAGTGGATATTGAGTTACTTTGAATACGCGAGTTCGTTTTTTCGAAATTTGATTGAAAAAGTTGAATGATCAGTGTTCTTTTTTGGATATTGAGGCTGCGATGAAAAAATATGTATTATTTAGTAAACGTCATCATCTCTTCCAAAATTGTACAAAGGATATATATATCTACTGAAATTGCAATATTTTAAATCATTCTAATGTGATAGAAATCGAGAATTTTTTTAAACCAAGCATTTGCCATATTGATTTTCCTATTGTTATAACTTTTTTTTACTCGAATAGTCGAATAGTATAAGTATGTAGGTATAGGTAGGTACTTTCAATTTTGAAATGTGGAGTTCATTTTTCTGACCTTAATTAATAACTCAAATTTGAAAATTTGGAATGGAACAGTCATTTTCTCGATTTTCTTGAGATTTTAATTTTGAAAAAATAAACCTAATTAGCCTGAGCGATACGATAGTAAAAGCTTCGATATAATTCACGATTCAAAAAATTGAATCTTGAGTTTTGATGTGGGAAATTCATTTTTTAAACCTTTGATGTTGATATTTTAAAAATTTGAGAAAAGTAAGAGAATTGTTTTTTTATTTTAATAGACCGATATCTACGCGTTTCACATGATTGACTGTGTATTTTTGAACGTCACATTTTGAGAATCACTGCAATGTGATGGAACCCCCTAACATCGATATTTCATTCTTCTCCTCATCTCCTGGTACAACTGCTAACTGCTTGCAGTGCACGTACCATTTTCGGTTTTCTGTTTCTGAAATTCTGGAGCGCGACGATTATTCTGCTGATCATTTCATTTGTAATTACTGCAGTTAGCAGTGTTCTTTGTTGATAGATAGATTACTTCGTGGAAGTCTTGTGCTCGCGTGCATTTTATAGTTTGTATGTTGCGCATGATGTTGTAATTATTGGATTATTCCGTGGCGATTTCCGATTATGTCGACCGTTTGGCGTTTCTATTCTATTTTATTACCTACGATTAATGTGTTCGATGATTCGAGTTGAAGGTACGGTATGATATCGCGATAAACAGTTGGTCATTAGTGTATTGCATCAGCAATCCTTTGAAATCACTACGTCGAACTTCACTCTCTATTCCCCATTGTTGAGATGTAAAACCCAAAGACAGTTTTGTTACATTTTCATTAAACATAACAATATGTAGATCTAGATCGTGCATTTCTCCTTCATTATTGATCAGGTCACATTAACGTAAATACCTACGTGATTATTTTCATCGTGAATAATGGAGAACAGATCCAACGAAGATTATTTCTCTGTTTCAAATCTACCCGTAACACGTCTAGACGTCGACAGCTTTAGAAAACTGGAAAATAGGCCAATCGATGGCAAGAGCAGCGGCGTCCGAAATCATCGCGTTCATAAAGACTCGACTAAAGATTATCGCTCCAGATCCAGAAACAGATGTTCGACCATCAACGATAGAAACTACGATTGGAGAAATTCTAGAGCTGATCGAAATTCCTATCATGTCTCGTCCAGTCGAGATCGCAGTAATAGCAGTCGTAATCGTGACGAGCGAAACGGTGACGAATCACGAAGAAAACTCCGCGAAGCTTTTCTGAAAAACGAGAAGGAAGAGACCTCTTCTAGTTCTGAAAGTACCGCAAACCAATCAAATGCGTTCAGGTTCACCGTTCCATCGTATCAGCGACCATCGTCGTATTCGCAACGAACTGTGCTTTCGAAAATTGAACGAACTGATTGGCGTGACAAGAAACCCAAACTAGATGAATCAGGTAAATTTCGATTCAATGAAAATGCCAATCAATCTGGTCGTACCGAAAGATCTTACAAACGCGATAATGAACCCCAATCTGGTCGTACCGAAAGATCTTACAAACGCGATAATGAACCCACTCATTCCAACCAAAATCACGATCGTGAGCTACGAAACGAAGCAAATGGTACCAGGTACGAATCCAATAAACCCATAAAAGGTTATAAATATTTGAAATCTTTGTCTGAAAAAGAACCGCACGAAATGATTTGCGAAATTCTTACCGCGAAGCCTGATATCGGCATTGTATTAGCCAGAAAAGAATTGCAACCTGACTGGATCATGTTAATCGTTGAAACTGTACGAAAACTTTGCGAATCGGATTTCAAAGGTAATCGAATCCAGATATTACAATATTTTTGCCAATCTCCATTATTAGATCACGTATCGCGTTACTTAGGTGATGTAGGCTTGGAAAAAAACCCAAAAACCATCAAGAATTTGAACTCGTTCGTATCCGATTTGATCTGTTTTTATTCCGACGTCATCAACACCATTCCGACGGTTGCGGTGGATAAAGATTTCATGAAATTTCTCACCAAAACCGAAATGGGTATCATGCTGATGAAAACGTATTTAAATGTGGAAATCGACGCGACTCTCAACGAGAAACTATCCAATTTGAAAAAAATCCTCGAAGACCAGACAAAAATATACGCGAAAAGAAGATGGAGAAACCGCGTCGAAAACATTTGGATTTAGTTGGCGATATGCCGCCTCCCGATGATTTTCGTGAATTGTCGATTTATCCTACTCAAGAGGACTTGAATCGTAATGATTTCGGTTTTATTAGACCGAATAAAATCAAAGGAGCTTACGAAGACGTAAATCATTACCTAGATGTACAGTTTCGTCTAATTAGGGAAGATTTCATCGGTCCGTTGCGAAAGGGGTTGCGTAACTTTAAAGACGATATTACACTTCGAGGAAAACCGAAATACAAGTACGAAAGTTTTCCTTTTTGATCCCAACGTTCGCATGGAAAACATCGAGATTACGAAAGAAAATAAAGTAGCTTACGTTGTGAATTTCAATCCGAGCGGTAGGCTGAGAAATATCAAATGGGAATATTCCAAATGGTTCATGTTCGGTTCATTATTGATATTCACTCGCGATAATTTCAATAATTTTTTCTTTGCTACCGTGTACAACAGGGATTTAGAGAGGCTACAGAAAGGGCGAATTCTTGTAACGTTGATTGGAAATGAAGCGTTAGAGCAAGAGATGTTGGATCAACCATTTCTCATGGCGGAATCCGAGGTATACTTCGAACCGTATTGTTTGGTTATGAAGGCTTTGAAAGAATACAACGAAGATGAGTTCCCAATGAAGCAGTTCATCGTCGATGGAAATACCGTTGTAGATCTTCCCAAATACGCTAAAACGTTGGAAAACTTTCACGTGTACGATTATACGGTCAACCTGGCCGAAAACGATGGCTGGCCAGATCATTCGTCGATCGGTTTCGACGAACATCAGTTCAACGCGTTCAAGACTGCGCTTACGAGTAATTTTACGGTGATTCAAGGACCTCCCGGAACAGGAAAAACGTATCTCGGACTAAAGATTGTCGAAGTGCTTTTGCAGAATACAGAAATGAACTGTATTTTCAGAACACCTATCTTGCTAGTGTGTTATACCAACCACGCGTTAGATCAGTTTCTCGAGGGAATTCATAAATTCACTCAAAGAATCGTCAGAGTCGGCGGCCAATCTAAAAGCGAGGTATTGAAACGATTCAATTTACGTGGCAAAGAAAATTTAATGTACCTGCGGAAAGAAGCGAGAAAATTATATCCGGCTATGGATCAGTGTCGCGACGAAATGCGAACATTTTTGGCTCAATTGAGAAGGAAAACCGAAGAATTGAAAATGATCGAAATTCCCGAAGGTCTTTTATCTTTCAATACATTGAGCGATGTAATGAATCCGGCATTTAAACGAGAAATATCGAATGAGAAAATTCTGATCGAATGGTTACTGCCGAAAGACGTCCATAACGATTCTTTCACATTCCAAGACCATCCCGAAGAAAAGGTTGCCAAGAGTGTTAACGTCGGTGATTCACCTCCTGAATCTATGGAAATAGACGAAAACGAGGATGAAACGATGGAATCGAGTGTTTTGGTCAACGAAGACGATGTCTTTGACCTTGACGACCAAGCGATACACTCGAGTGATATTACGTTCGTTAAATATTGCGTTTCGATCGAAAGCTTGAAACAATCATTTTCCGAGACTCAATCGAAATTATCGGATTTGGAAAGCAATCAACATAGAATATTTGAAGACTATAGCGATTATCACAATACCAGAAATCAACTGATAGACGAGCTGAGTGTCGCCGAACGTCGGTACGTGATGTTGTGTCATCATCTTCAAAACGCTAAACTGGATTCGTGTACCGAATATAACCCACGTCAAGTATATTTATGGGATATTCCGATCAACGAGCGCTGGACCATTTATTGGAGCTGGGCATCGCAATTGAAGATGTGTGTTACGCAGCAACTGAAAAATTTAGAGCATCATTATCGGACAAAGTTTCAACAATATGAAGAACTGAAACAACTCGAGGACTATCACATCGTTAAACGTTCTATGGTCGTCGGTATGACAACTACGTGCGCGGCTCGATTACAGCTTTTGCTGAAGACTTTGAAACCGGCAATTGGTGAGTAATCGATAGGTACCTACATTTTCTAGATCTACATACGTCGATATATTTTTTTTAATCAGACGAGCCCAACCATCAAAAAGTATTCCGTTGGATAGAATTTTCATGATTTTTAGACAAATTTAGCACAAAAATAGTTACGCAGAAATCATTAAGTAGGGGGGGGGGATAAAAATTCATATCCACAGTTAGAAGGAGTCATTTCCGTTCTCGTTTGAGCAATTTTGAAGAATTTTCAGTCTAAAACAAGGGGTGATGATCTTCGAGATTATTAAAAATTGTGCCATATTGTAACCTATCAAAATGCACTAAAATTTAAGCAAAAATTGGAAAATTTCTATCGAAACTTCTTTTAAGCATTTTTGTAGAGTTTCAAGTCCAAAATTGGATCACGATTTTTTGGGATTTTTTTAAAAAGGATATCATGTGATGTGACCTATCAAAATAGGTTAAAATTTCGTGAAAAATTCAAATAATTCGACAAAACTTATTTTGAGAACAGTGTAGAATTTTAGGGCCAAAATTGCATCGTGATTTTCGAGATTAAAAAAAAAGAGATCACGTGATCTATCAGAGGAAGCCAAAATTTCGGGGGAAAATCAAAATTTTTTGTCTAAACTATTTTGAAAAATTCCAACTCTAAATTGGACCACGGTTTTTAGTATTTTTTGAGATAAGTTTCAATCGACCTAACAAAATGAGTTAAAATTTTCGTGAAAGATCATCAAAACTTTTTTTTGATCTCTTTTGAAGAATTTTGAGTCGAAAATAAGGGGTCACGAACCTCATGATTTTGGAGATTGTTGAAAATAGTGTCATGCGACCAATCAATCTCTATCAAAACTTTTTTAAAAGCATTTTTGAAGAATTTTAAACTCAAAATTAAGTCACGAATTTTCGGGATTTTTGAAAAAAAATAATTTCGAATAATTCGACGAAACTTATTTTGAGAACTGTTGTACAATTTTAGAGCCAAAATTGGATCGTGATTTTTGAAATTTTTGTAAAAAAGAGACCACGTGACCCATTAAAATGGGCCAACATTTCGAGAGAAAAAAAATTAAAATTTTCCATCCAAACTATTCCGAGTACGAGTATTTTTGAAATCACGATTTTTGGGATTTTTGAGGAGAAAAGTTTCATCCGATTTATAAAATGAATTTAAATTTTATCAAAAAATCAAAATTTTCATTCAAAACGTTTTTATTTATGCACTTTTGAAGAATTTCGAGCTCATGTTTTGGGTCAGATTTTTGGGATTTACAGCGCTGTTGTGGAATGTTTCAAAAATTTACCCTGTAACCCGAAAATGTTTTTTGAACATTTTTGAAAAATTTTGAATCCAAAATTGGCTCGTGAATTTGGAGATTGTTGATAATGGTGTCATGCAACCTATCAAAATGGACTTCCGTACATTTATTAGTTTTATGTCAATTGGACTGTAGGCTGAATTTCGAATTCATCAAATGTGAAATATATTTACCTCGCTCTTATTTTTGTTTCTACAGTGATCGTTGAAGAAGCTGCCGAAGTATTGGAAGCACACATTGTTGTATCGTTGAGCAAAAGTTGCGAACACGTAATTTTAATAGGTCAGTTCTTTCTTTTTCTTTTCAAACAATTGGTCTTTAACTTTCAAGTTTTAACCTATTTTTGTTTTTTTATGTCTTATCTACAGGAGATCACAAACAATTACAACCCAGTGCGGCTGTATACGAATTATCAAAAAAATATAACATCAACGTCTCCCTATTTGAACGAATGATAAACAACAACATGTATTGTCCACAGTTGCAAATCCAGCACAGAATGAGGCCGGAAATATCGAGCTTGATAGTACCGTCGATATATCCGAATTTGAAAAATCACGAATCTGTTCTCGAATATCCTTCTGTTCAGGGGATCACCAAAAACTTGTTCTTTGTCGATCACAACGTTTACGAAGAGCAGGTGAGTTGGAGAAATTCATTACTGACCAGATCTTTTCACTGTGCCGAATGTTTACCTTATTTTGTTTCTCGATTTCCAGGTGGAGAATTCGTCTTCGAGGAAAAATAAATTCGAAGCGGAATTTATGATTGAATTATGTCGCTATCTTCTTCTGCAAGGATACGCAGCGGATCAAATCACAATCTTAACGACCTACACTGGTCAAATGTTCCTCTTGAGAGAGGTATGTACAAGTATTTAATATTGGGGAAATGTGTTGAAATTATTGATTATTTACAAGAGTGAATTTTGATACCATTTTGTTGTGTAGATGAAACGTGATCACGCCATAATGAAGAACATCAAAGTAATCGTAGTCGATAAATACCAAGGCGAAGAAAACGATATAATTTTGCTATCGCTCGTACGAAGCAACGAGGAAAGAAAAATCGGCTTCCTCAGCATCGAAAATCGCGTCTGCGTTGCTTTGTCGAGAGCTAAAATCGGTCTTTACATAATAGGTAATATGGAGATAATGTCGGGTTCCGCTATATGGAAGAATATCAAAGAAGAGTTGGTTAAACAAGGAGCGATAGGTGATAAAAATGTCACGACCTAATCATTTTTTTCCTTATCTACGCGTGTCGCGTTTATTAATCCGTATTGAAATTTAATTATTTCAGGACAACAGCTGACTTTGTATTGCGATAAGCACGATGTGTATACGCAAGTATCGTGCAAGAAAGATTTCGATAAAGTTCTGGAAGGTGGTTGTTTCAATTTTTGTAACGAGCCGATGGAATGTGGGCATAAGTGTACGATGTTGTGCCATAAAATCGACCTGGAGCATTTGGAGAAGAAATGTCGTGAGAAGTGTTCGAGGTAATCAACTTTTAAAATTATTTGACTTCGGATTTCCTCCCCTCCCCTCCCTCCCAGAGTGAGAATTCAATTTAAATCGCGATTTCTAGTCATCATCCGTACCTATTTAGTCGGAAATCGATTTTTTCAAACTTTTCTTTTATTCCGAGAGAAATGTCCAAAACAAAAATTGTTGAAAATTGATAGAAATTGATCAGATATGGTGACAATTTGTCATGTTGCAGCCCCTCGCTTTCCAATTAAAACAGGATTCCATGATTTTTTCTGGAAGCTAGGAATGTGACCCTTTATTGTGAGCTGGAATTCTACGCTAGAGCCAAAAACGACGAAAGTTTTTTTGTTGCACTCCTCCCCTATGTTACTCCCCCCCCCTCAATTGAAAAACTTCCCAAAAATATAGGTGTGACCCATCAAAGTGGATTAAAATTTCGCACTGAGGCCGAATATGGCCGCAATTTTCTTTTTCAATCCATCGTCTTTATTTTAGCTCCCTGTTAAAAAACGAATTTCATGATTTTGTTTCTCAAAATTGAATCCCAAAGTATAATCCATCAGAGTGGACTAAAAAAAAATGTCGAAACTGTGGTGTGACTAGAATTTCACGTTATCAAGGAGCGCTTTGAGCGCTTTCGGAGTAGTACAGATTTGAAAAGTTCACTGACTGTACCCGATTCCATGGACAAAAAAATGTTGATCCGACTTATGCTCCATTTTCGAAGTAACTAAATCAACTGGAGATGATTTTGAGCAATTTTGGAACCTCCTGCAACTTTTTGAAAATTTCTGTTTTCGAGAAAACTCCCTAGAAACTGTAAAATTGGTTTGTAATCGGTCAAGTTTGTCACTAACTAAATCCAATCACGTTTATACGATGCTCAAGTTGAATTGAACGAGATTTTAACGATTTTTTTTTTACAATATTGGAGTTTCCAGAACGTTGCCGGAGGCTCCAGAATAGCTTGAAATCATCTCTAGTGAACTCAGAATGTTGTAATTAGGTCTAAAAATCAATTTTGGCTTCCCAGCTCCATTGGGTAAAATTTTAAGAACATTTCGAGACCCGAAAATATTTTTACCAAAGTTGCACACTGCAACTTGTCTGTCATCCCTGCAAGAGGTCATTAACCTTCGTCAATCCACGTTTTTCGGCTATATCGCCGAAATTAAGGATGGTCGGAGGAAAAAAATGATTGAACTAAAATTATTCTACGTCAAATTTCCTATAAACATGACCAGTTCAGTTAAACTATATTTTTGGTGAATTTTTAAAAATCAAATTTAGGCCAAAAATGAGAAAATTTTACCAAATCAACCTAGGAAGCTGAAATTTGGGATATACGCTATTTTCGACCTGCCAAATCGATTGGAAACGATTTCAAATCATTTTGAGTGATTCTGGAGCCTCCAGCACATTTATGAAACTTGAAAATCCCACAAAATTTCATCAAATGGAGTTGGAAAGCTGAAAGTTGATTCGGATAGATTTTGTAACATTTTTTGAAAAACATAAGTTTCTAAAAATCAGCTGGAGGCTCCAAAACGGATTGAAACTGCCTGCGATCCACCTCAGAGGCTCAGAATAATGTCAAAAATGGGGTGTCTCTGTTTGGTAAAATTTTATGGAAATTCTGAGCATTGAAAAATCTACTGGAGGCTCCAGTAATTTCCAAAAAGTCGCTGGAGATTCCAAAACGACTTGAAATCTACCCGTAGTCGAATTCATAGTGTATTAAAATTAGTTTACAGAGTGAATTTTAGCTTTCCAACCGCTTTTTATGAAATTTTAAGTTTCTAAAATCTGTTGGAGGCTCTAGGAGTTTTCGAAAAGTCGCTGGAAGCTCCAAAATGACTTGAACCAACCTGCAGTCGACTCGATAGCGTATTAAAATTGGAGTACAGAGTGAATTTTGGATTTCCAACTCTGTTTGGTAAATTTTTATAGGAATTTCGAGCATTGAAATATCTGCTGGAGGCTCCAGTAATTTCCAAAAAGTCACCGGAGGCTCCAAAACGACTTGAAATCTACTTGCAGTCGACTCCCTGGCGTGTTGAAATTAGTTTACGGAATGAATTTCTGCTTTCCAAGTCCATTTGATGAAATTTTTGGGAAATTTCAAGTTCCAAAAATCTGCTGGAGGCTCCTATACTGCTCAAACTCGCTTGAAACAGTTTCTACTCGATTTCACAGGTTGAAAATAGGATATATCCCAAATTTTATCCTTCTAGGCCAAATTTTAGTTTAATCACTTATCTCCGACCCTTAATTTCGGCTATATAGCTGAAAAACGTGGATTGACGAAGGCTAATGACCTCTTGCAGGCTCGTTCAATTCAACTTGAGCATCGTATAAACGTGATTGGATTTACTTAGGGACAAACTTGACCGATTACAAACCAATTTTACAAATTCTAGGGAGTTTTCTCGAAAACTGGAATTTTCAAAAAGTTTTCGGAGGTTCCAAAATGGCTCTAAATCATCTCCAGTTGATTTAGTATGTGTACCGAAAATGGAGCATAAATTGAATCTCCATTTTTTGTCCATGGAATCGGGTACAGTCAGTGAATTTTTCAAATTTTCAATTCATGAAATCGTTGGAGAAATATACTGTTTCAAATCGGCAGAAATAACCCCTCCCCCCCATTTTAAGCGTTTATTTAAGAAAATATTAAATCGAATTAATTTTATTTTAAATATGTAATGTTGAATTAGGAAATGCACGGAGAATCATCCGTGCAAAAAATACTGTTTCGAAGATTGCGGAAAGTGCACAGAACTAATCGAACGTATCCTGCCATGTGAACATAAAGTCACCTTGCAATGTTTCAAAGATTACGAACAATATCCCTGTCAAGTGGAAATCACCGTTACTTTGGAGTCTTGTTCGCACGAGGTGAAGAAAAAATGTCACCAGTCGATGGATGAGGTCAAATGCACCTTTCCGTGCGAAGATCGACTAGAATGTGGACACCAATGCGTCAGAACTTGTCATAAAACTGATGATCCTGATCACTTGGAAGTGAGTATTCGTATATAGATCTAGGTGTCATAAATATGTAGTATAGTATCACTCAACTAATAATAACTAATCTCCATCACTACTTTTGCGTTTTAGTTTAAATGTCACAAACCTTGCGATAAACTGAACCGCGGATGCTCCAGGCAACATAAATGCGAAAAACTATGTTTCCAAGAATGCGGAAAATGTAGAAAATACGTCGAGTTCAAGTTGAAATGCGGCCACCCAATCGATCTTCACTGCTCGGCCAATCCCGATAATGTGAAATGTTTCATACGATGCGGCAGAAAATGCGCCGAATGCAATTACATCTGCCGCAAGAAATGCTACGAAGATTGCAAACCGTGCATGAATAAAGTTCGTATATTGTCAACGCAGCAGAATTTTCCACCGTATTGTATCGTTTATTGGAGGTGAAAATTGAAATTTTATGATTTCAGGTAATGAAACGTGTACCAGATTGTGGTCATGAGATAAGGGTGGAATGTTCGGTTGTCGTCGAGAAAAAATTATGCCAGAAGAAGTGTCGACGTATCGCACCTTGTGGGCATAAATGTACGTTAACTTGCGGAGAAACCTGCAGTAGCGATTCGTGTAAAGAAATGGTGAAGTCTAATTGCGTTCAAGCGCTCTGTGGTCATGGCTACGTCGATGTTCCGTGTAGGATGAAAAACGAAGGTAATTTACCTTTTTTTTTTCAACGTTCAGTATCTTCATTCGTTATTTTAAATATGTACTTTGTTTTTTGTTTTTTTTTTAAGTGATCGATGCGGAGAAATTGCTACCTTACTGCACCGAACCTTGTGTCACAGTCTTGAAATGTGGCGATCTTTGTTCTGGAACCTGCGGCTCATGTTGGCAAGGTCGTTTGCACAAAACATGCGGCGAAAAATGTGGCAACGTATTGGTTTGCGGTCATAGGTAAGTGCCTAATTTGAATAATAGTTCACTCACTTGGTGTTTACAAAATAACAATTTGAGTTCATTTCAACCCAGCTGTAAATCACCTTGTCGACAAGTTTGTCCACCGTGTGACCAAAAATGTGAATATGCCTGCAAACACTCGAGATGCTCGAGAAATTGCGGAGTTCCTTGCGTTCATTGTACAGTAAGTTTTGCACGGATCGAATTTCATTTTAAAATTACGCTCGAATTTGTGAACCAATCTGATGATTGAACAGGAAAAATGCGAATGGAAATGCAAGCATTCAAAATGTTCGAAAAAATGCGGCCAATTTTGCGATCGGGATCCGTGTTACGCACCGTGTACCGAAAAATTGGAATGTGGTCACGACTGCATCGGTTTTTGCGGCGAGCCTTGCCCAAAGGCATGTCGTATTTGTGATAAGGATGAAGTTACCGATATCTTTTTCGGTTATGAAGACCTAGAAGATGCGAGGTAAGATTTTATCGACGATTTTTAACGTCCTGAAGTATTCCTGCGAAGTTGAAAAAGAAGGTAGCATAAAAACTGTTGCTATTTTTGGTCTTTTTCACCCCACTTTAATGAGTCACATGGCTTTTTTTCTGACTGGTGAGAACAAAATCATGAAATTAGGTGGGGAGGAGGTTAAAAGAGGGAGGGTGTAAAGTAAAAATTAGTATTTTTGCTCTCAGCATAAACTTCTAGCCCACTTACATTTGTCACTGAATTAGTTTCAAGGAAAAATTGATTTTTTGGGGTCTAAATTAGGAGGAGGGGTGCAACATGAAAACTGGTGTCAATTTCGGTTTCTGCGTGAATTTCTAATACACTTTGATAGGTCACACGACTGGTTTTGAGAGAAATTCTCAATTCCCTTTTTAGGGGGGGGGGGAGCTGAAACAATGAAAAGACATACAACAGGAAAACTACCGCCAGTTTCTGGTTCTTGCGTAAAATTCTAGCTTTCATTGATAGGCCACGTCTTGGCTACTTCCTAGAAAAACCGGGAAGTTGGTTTTTTATTTTTTTTCATGGTGGTAAAACAAGGGGAGGAGGTGCAACGTGAAAACTGGTGTCAGTTTTGGGTTCTGCGTGAAATTCTAATACACTTTGATAGGTCACACGATTAGTTTTGAGAGAAATCCCCAATTCCCTTCTTAGGGGGGGGGGGGCTGAAACAAAGGGAAGGGATACAACAGGAAAACTACCGCCAGTTTCTGGTTATTGCGTATAATTCTAGCTTTCATTGATAGTTGACGTCTTGGCTAATTTCTCGAAAAACCGGGAAATCGGTTTTTTATATTTGGGGGGGGTAAAACAAGGGGAGGGGGTGCAACGTGAAAACTGATGTCAGTTTTGGTTTCTGCGTGAAATTTTAATACACTTTGATAGGTCACACGACTAGTTTTGAGAAAAACCTCCAATTACATTTTTTAGGGGGGGGGGGGGTAGGAGAGCTGAAACAAGTAAAAGGTATACTACAGGAAAACTACTGCCAGTTTCTGGTCCTTGCGTAATTTTCTAGCTTTCATCAATTACATGGGTGGCGTCCTTAGTTTCAAGGGGAAAAACGAGAAGATAGCTTTTTTGGAGGGGGTCAAAACTGGTGGAGGGGATGAAACATGTGAACTTGTCATTACTTCACTTTTATATCATGTTTCACGGCCAGCTTCAGTGAAGAAAGAGGGGTGCTCGTGCTGCATGAAAACATAACTACGTACAATTTTCATTTTGCGTCCCTGCCTTTTATCTTGACCCACCCCCCTCTCACCCACTAATCCGGATTTTTCGAATTTTTTCTCCGATCCAAGAGTATGACTCATTATTGTGGGCTAGGATTTCATGCTGAGGAAGAAGAAACGGCACCAGTTCTTATCATTGCACTGGTTCCTTTTGATTTGACTCCAATACCCCCCCCCCCTCCTTCGCAAACCACCATTCCATGTCCCTATTCTTAAAAAAATTTGGCCATGCGACATGTGACCCATCATAGTAGGCTAGAATTTCTCGCTGAGAATGAAAATTGTAATTGCTTCTGTATTATACCCCCCCCTCCTTTCGTTTTAGCTCTCCGTAACCCCCCCCCCCTCCTTCGAAAAAAAAACGAAGTTCGCGATTTCTTTCTCAAACCTAGTTGTGTGACCTATGGAGATGTGTTAAAATTTCACGCAGAGATCAATAATGGCCGCAGTTTTCAAATTGCATTACTTCCCCTTGTTTTCCCCCTCACTTTCCTAAAAAACTGCCTTGGTGGTTTTATTTTTTCTCGAAATTAATATGGTGAAAAATGCAAAAAAAAAGGTAGGTATTTTCTTCGAGCTCCAAGAAGCTGTTTAATCTACGTATTTTTTTCCTTCCCTTTAGTTGGAAAATACTTCTTCTGGACTGCATTATTGTTCATTATCATTTTACTTCTTGAGAATATCTCCTGATAAATGAAAAATACCTTACGGGTTTTTTGTTACCTACAGGTTTGTTTTGCTGGAAGATTGCGGACACTATTTTGAATCCGAAGGTATGGATACATTTATATCTCAAACCGATGAGAAAGGCGAAATAGTCATGAAAATGTGTCCTAAATGTAAAACACCGATCGCGAAAACTCTTCGGTATATGAACCAAGTGAAAAAAGTTTATCGAGATGTACAAAACGTTAAAAAGAAAATATACGGTAATGAACAAGATATGAAGGAAATTCGCGGAGATTTAATGCAGAAGCTGCGGGATTTGGATTCGAAGAAAAATCATAGTTTGTTAAAACAAGGTAAAATTTACGAAAAAAAATAGGTTAGGAAGTAGGTGAGGTACCGGTGTCATTAGAGTACGTTTTGTGGGTGAATAAGACGAAGGACGATCTAAAAATTATTCATTCGTTTGTAAATTTGTTGCAGAATTGCAGTTGATTCCTAAAACGACGATCGCGTTCATGAAACATCTTCAGGTTCGTGGAAAACAATCCCATATACCGATTCAAGCGCTGAAAGCGATGAAGTATTTCGCTGAAATGTTTTCGAGTATCATTTCTCGTTTGACAGACTTGAGCGGATGTGGCGAAATTGAACAGTCGCGTATCCTTAAAAGGCTAGAATTCGTGTTAAGACGTCTGAATCCGGCGACTCTATTGATAAACGAGCAGCGAGTCGATGACATTCATCGAGAATTGAATAGGTATCACCGAATGGTAGATCACAGCGTATGTTTAAACAAACCGGAATATCTCAGCAACAAGAACTCGCCGAATGTGATCGCCGTTAACGATGAAATCGTCGCTGTTCTGTACGGGATAAAACGCTACGACGACGAGCAAGATGCTCAAATCGGAGAATTGTTTGAAAAACTTCAGAAAGAGTTGAAAAGTGTCCAACCCTTGTCGCAAGAAGAGAAACGAATGATTCACAAGGCAATGACCGAATCCTTTTTCGGCGGTATGAACAAGCAGGGACACTGGTTCAAGTGTTCGAAAGGGCATATTTATTGTATTACCGAATGCGGTGGAGCGATGGAAGAAAGCCATTGTCCAGAGTGTGGCGAAAAAATCGGTGGAAGAGATCATCGGTATGTGGAAACTGCAAGGCTAGCTTCTGATATGGATGGAGCTACCATACCTGCGTGGTCTAGCGGTGTCGATATGAGGAATTTCGATCTTCAGTAATTTCATGTTTTCAAATATTCGTCATTCGGTGATGGTGTTTTTTTTATAACGAACCGATGGAATTTGGACTTTATTGGTTCGTTTTTTTATTTTTTAAACAAAATTTTAGTTTTGTATAATGAACTTTAAATAACCGAAATGCAAACGTGCAGAATATTTCTTGGTTACCTACGTATTTTTAATCATTATTTACTAACTTTTGTGATACTTTTATATCTTGAAATGAAAAAAGCACCTTACTTAATTTTTAATTCGTAGGTATCTACTCTACTAGCTTATCTTTCGTTTTTCGGTTACGTAGGTAGATACGCTAAATTCTACGCTGAAATGTATCAGAGCTTCGGAGACGTAGCTCAGCTCATTCGTTATTTTTACTCCAAATTTATAAATTTACCAAATTTAATTTTTTTTCTCGTTTGTGAGTTTACCTTGATTCAAGTTCTATAACTTTTTATACTACCCTTTAACATGTTCGTTCGTTTATTTTACTACCTACTTCGTTAACTTTTACTCCTATTTTATAAGTTACCCAATAACTTTTTATACCTATATTATCCTTTTATATGCTCGTTCGTTTATTTTCGCTCCTAATTTATAAGTTTACCAACTTCAATTTTTTTCTCGTTTGTGAATTTGTGAATTTACTGTGTTTCAAGTTTTATAACCTTTTATACTATTCCTTTACATGTTCTTTCGTTCATTTTACTACATTAAATATTAGTTTGTTATTATTATCAGTAGTCTATAGGTACCCATTGTTCATTACATAACTTTTTTTTTATGTTTACGAATGAGTTATGAATGATTCATGGATATCAGTTATTTTATATCTACTCGAAAATATTTTTTTACTTAATTACTTGATTGAAATAATTGAGAAAGAAATACACTTTACAAAATTGAATGAAACATATGCCAAATCTCAAATTCTTTTCCGGTGAGGAAACGTGCTTATTCGGTTATTTGTTCCATTACTCCAAAATTCGCCAAAATGTTGAATGATTTGAGTTTTATTTATCATAATGAATAATTTAATTCAATATTTCAATTATTGTAATTAATTAATTATGCTCAAGTCTTGAAATAGTTCAAATTCAAAAAATTTCTCAAAAAAAGATTAATGAATTTTATTTTTAGAAAATCAAAGTCAATCTCAGCCACCTCAAGTGTTGAATCATAAATGTGGTCTTCAAAATTCAAAAAATTTCAAAATCAAAAACCAAAATTTAAAATTTCTATTAGTTAGACTTGAGCAAGATTGCGCATGCGCATTACTTCGAACGTTCAAGTTCAAAATACAACGGACAGAAGAGAGAAGAGAAAGAGAATTTATTATCAGTTGTACGACAAAGTGGAAAGGAAACGCAAGTCAGAATATTCAAGATCACTAGAAGTTTCTGGATTCATTTTCGGTATTTTTTCATTTATCTGTAAGTAAAAAAAACTGAAACTCGATTAACTTACGTTCAACTTATTATTTCACATACAGAGTAGCGAGATTCGCGTTTAAAATGCCTGTTGTCGGATACTGTCGAAATTTATACAACAACTTGTGCCCATGCTTCGTTTGCTCAAAGAAGTTCTCACTGGATAATGGAGTGGAAGATCTCCTAACGCATATTTGTTTCACTCACAGGATCATTATCGAGAATATCGATCAAATAGCCGATTTTAAAAAGTAAGTTAGCTCTGTAATTCACTAATTCTCCACTTCGTATACCGCAAAGATAGATTTTCATCTTGATTTTTCTGTCGATATATAGATATATGGAATATTATGCTAAACGTTATAAGGAAGCAGCTCTGAATACGTTCGCTAAAGAAATAGTTATCGAAGTACCTGAACGAGATTCTACGCCGAAAGAACAGAAGTATTATTTACTCGGTAATTTCATACCGGAAGATGAGAACCTTCGAAAGACCTTACATTCTAAACGTTTGGTACGCTGTTTGATAAATTCAGATGCTCGTTATTCATCTCCAAGTTCGTATATTGTATTGATATTTGTACGGTTTTGGTTTTGCAGAAAGCAGCTCAAAAGCAACAGGTGAAGGATATGAGCGATAAACTGTACATCAGACATTGTTTCTATTGCCATCAGACTATTCGTGTGACGAATATTCAACTCACTAATCACTTGAAATGGCACGGATTTCAGCTCGGACATCCGGAGAAGTTAGTTTATATGGAGAAGTTCGTCGAAGCTATCGAGGGTACTTTTAGATCGTAAGTATCGAATATTTACACCTCGATCGTTTTCCTAAATAATTATTTAAATGGATCGAATCATTTATGAATAATTCCAGACTCTATTGCTTGTATTGTAACATGAAATTTGACTCGTGCCGGTCCCTGATGACGCATATGGAGGAGAAAAATCATTTGAAAATTCATCCTAATGATCGTTTCTACGATCAGTTTTATATGATTAATTACGTTGAATTTGGAAAAACGTGGATGGTGAGTGGTTATTTTCACATTGTTTGGATCTTATTACCGAACGCTATCTAATATTTTTTTTTCTTAAATTAGGATTTTCTTAAAGAGAAAAATAAAGTGGAATCTGATCAAGAAAGTGGCGCTGACGATGATGACAAGGAATGGTCTAGTTGGGGTAATGAGCCTGAATCGATCATGTGTCTATTTTGTAAACATATTTGTCGAAGTTGGGATGGTACACTGCTGCATATGACCGTATCGCATAATTTCGAATTCAAGTCTAAAGTGTCGCAATTTAGCTTCTATCAGCAGGTGACTATCATTTTGAAATTTTTCGTCGCATATGTAAGATAAACTAGCAACATTTATTGTAATTTTTTACACTCTACGCAGGTGAAACTAGTCAATTATATCAGAAGAAGAGTTATCAACCATCAATGTATCAATTGTGACGAACAATTCGACAGTGAAACCAGTCTCATTACTCATATGGAAAAAAGTAGCCATTTCTCTATCCCTGATAAAGATGTTTGGAATCACGTCGAGTAAGTTCAGCTTTATTTCTCTGTCAGTTTTCATTTGCTCGATCACTAACTATTGGAATTTGATTTGATAGTTATTTGTTCTGCGCTATGGAAAACGATATGTTCCTGTGCCACTTAGAAGACCAAGACGAAGACGAAGATAACTCGTTGGAAACTCGAGAAACGTCGAATATCTTCCGTCATTACGATGTAGAAAATTCCGGTAGCGAAAGCGGTCGCAGCAGTTTCAGCCAAGGAATGTGTTACAATTTAGACTCGGTTTCTACGAGCGATTCTGTCCTAGACGAGGATCAGAATAATTCCATAGTTAGCGAAGACGATAATCACATCCGAGAGTTCGAGGAAAAAATCAAAGTCGCTTTTGAGAAAAGCAAGAAAATCGACGTGCCTACGAAGCACGACACGATTAATCATTCTAAATGGAAGAAACCTATAAATGCCGAAAACTTCGAAGAAATTCGATGCGACGAAGCGCCGAAAACTGATATCGTTTCGAAAGAATCCGACGTAGTTCGGCAAGAAACCAATTTAATGAATTTGGCCGGTGGTGGTGATTCATTGAGTATCGCTTCCAGTGCTGAAGAACGCTCTGCATCAGATCACCAAGCTAATGGATCTGGCGATGCGAATGTAAAGAATAGTTCGAGTGATGATAAACCCAGCAGTACTGGTGTTGTTTAAAAAAGGCTGCGATAAATTCGGATCGATTAGTGAGATGTTATTACTGAAAGACAAAATTATCATATTGCCATAAAACTTGTATCTCTATTTTCGTTAAGGTTATTTATATTATTCTCGTGTATTTTTTTCGTTTTGATTTTCTGATTTATAAAATTGTGATTTAACTCATTAATGAATTACCGCATGTTATCAATAATTATAATTCTTAATATTACATCTTAATTTTAATATACAGACGCATTCATAATAATTTTCTTTTTTTTTATGGATAGGTACGCGAACGGTTAAACTCGACTTTGGAAAATAAACAATTTTTTTTACGCATGTTGTATGCCTGGTGCACATATCGTAACAGTTTGTATTTGACCAGTTCCTGGTTGAATTACTTGAACTGTGGTAGGGCTTGCGATCGAAGCTGCTGGAGTCGGACTCGGGGTGGTATCGTTTGATTGCTGTTGGGCTAATTGAAAGTAATAATGAACCTGAAAACGTAAACAAACGAAATTAGTTCATAATCCATATGAAATATTTAGCCTAAGAAGTAGGCATTGAGCTACTCAACCTGATCAGAATTTATGGCCGTTCGACTGGTATCCTGAGCGGTCCTACTGATACCTATTTTGGCTTCTTCTCGAGGAACAATATCTATTAGAAAATCAAACTGATCGTATTTGGTTATTGCCATCGCTATATCACTGCGCTGAAGTGTTCTTCTTTTATTATCTTCGGTATGAACCCATGCTCGTAATGTTAACTCCATGATAAATAATTCAGCAGCTTTGGCAAATAACATCGGTGCTTCTGCACTGATCATTTTAACATCTTCGTCTAATTTCATTATCTTCTTAATTCTAGCCAAAGGTAGGGCTTGATTCCGGATATCGAGCTGTATGACGAGAAATTACACGTAATTAATTTCAAATTGTATAATCGATTTGAAATTTCCTCGATTTACTTACCACATTTATTTTACGTATCTCTTCAGTAACCTTAGGCCAGAAAGTTTGTAACGTTAATTCTCCGTATTGAGGATCATTGCTAGGACCACTTTCCGATTCAGAAGAATGACCATTTGATTCTCCAATATGAGTCGGCGAATCAATCTCTTCTTCACTAGCCCTGAAAATATAAACACGTAAGTAAAATTCATCGAAATACCGAAGACTCGTACTTTGTACCGATGCAATTATGTATCACTAATTCGAGCTAAAAATGATTTCAAGATTAGTTTAATCGTATATAAAATAAGGCATCGAGATGATAAAATAATACATGATTAGGTAGGTACAGAATAAACTTTGGAAGCGGAATGACGTGGTGTAGGGAAACACAGACACGGTCTAATTACCCTAATTGTTTTCATAATACAATGAAATACACGAAACGAAGAATTACTGAATTTGTTCGTCATCTGCGAGCTTGTAAAATCTGTCGATGCAAGAAATATACATGTTTTTGACAGATAAGAACGCAAAATAATACTCACGAATTTATGAAGTATACTGACATAATTGGGCACTTGGAATGGCTTAATACATAGAATTTATAGGGTATTTATGGACGATTAAAAATCAGCGAGTCCTCAGGAACATTATAAAATAATGTCCTGAAATTAATAATCGAATTAATTCGCGCCAACTCTGAAATTCTGAACCAAATTTTTAAAAAACTTGAACCAATCAAACAAAATTAATTCTACCAATCACTGGAAGTAAACAGACAGAAGAAATTGCAAATGGTCGCTTGGAAAAGCTACCGAAGTTGTATTTTTAGGCCTGGTTGAATAAAAAAATTAAAATCTTGAAAATGTTTTAGTTGTTTTATTGGTCGCTAGAGTGCGCTGTATGTATGAATTTTGCAGCGCTCTCTAGGAATTTGACGAGAACTACGACAAAAAACTGGGCCGACTTGAAAATTTCCAAGTACTTTTTTTTTATCAGCTTATCACTTTGAAAAATAATTCAAATTTTTCATTTTTTTTCAGTTTTTTGAAAATTTTGAGAAAAAATGCAACGAACCCGCACATTTAACTATTGAGAAACTGTTTTATCGTTATTCTACATTCATAATGAATCTTTCAAGATTATCAGCTGTGTGTTTGAAACCTCCGATCCAATCTTACACCAAACCATTTCAATCATACCGGCTCACCGATAGACGATTTTTTCACAAATATTCCAATCTATACGTACAAACGACGATACTAAAGCGTCCTGCATTTAATAAAGACCACCTCAGTCACCATTATAAAATCAGCGCGAGATGTTCTTCGACCGCATCACCAGTGAATTTAGAAAGCGATTCGATTATACGTTTAATAGCCGAAAGTAAACTCGTGTATCATGTTCAAGACTCACTCGTTAAATTCCACGACTACACCGGTTTATCTTGGTGGTCAACCATAATAGTCGCTGCAATCACGGTGAGAACTATTTTCGTTCTTCCTCTCGCCATACATCAGCATTCTATCGCTGCGAAACTAGAACAAGTCCACAAAGCAATGGATACGACCGTGAAAGCCGAAGTTACCAAATTAGTCAACGATTTGAGCAAACAACATAATTGGAGTTCGAAGAAAATGAGCCAAGAATATAAACGAATGATGAGCGAACGCAGGCAACAGAAAATTATCGAAAATAATTGTCATCCGGCGAAAACCTCCTTAATTGTGTTAATTCAAGCGCCAGTTTGGTTGGGTTTTTCGAGCGCACTTCGTAATTTGGTTTATATGTTTCCTTCGCAAGATACTCACGCTCAGTTTATGTATTTACAAATGAAACTCAGCAGTTTCTTGTGGCTTTCTAATTTAACCATACCTGATCCAACTTTAACTTTACCTATTTGTTTGGCTATAGTTAATTTAAGCGTATTGCAAGTTAATTATTTGGCTAGAAAGAAACAGAAAGGATTTGGTAAGATTATTTTGAATTTTGTTAGATGTTTTACTTTGTATATAGCTTATGTGTCTTCGACGGTACCATCTGCTATTTCGTTGTATTGGTTGACATCGAGTTGTTACGGTCTCTGTCAAAATATAATTTTGACTAATCCGAAGGTTAAAAAATTATTAGGTATTCCTATTACCGAAAGTACTCGAAAAAATCCTTTCGGGCATAGTTACAAAAGAATACAAAATGTTTTCAAGTTTTTCAAATATTGAACAATACAAAATTTATTAAATCGTAAATAAAAAAAGAGAAATTAACTTGAACATTTTTGTATTGAATACAAATATTTTAATTGGTTAAAAAATCTCTTTCTTCTGTGCTATCTTTAGGTAAAATATAAAATAGAGGTACCCCGTTTGTGATCATGAATCTGTAACAATAAAATTACACAAGATGTAAGGTTACTAGAATCATTGTAAATTTTGTACTTTCCTTCGTAATTATTTTTACCTTTTGTGTTGTAAAACATTTTTCAAAGTTTCATTTATACGGATTTTGAATTTCTTGTTTGTTTCGTCTTGGAAATAGATACTAATCATGTCCGGTTTATATTTCTTGCTTATATCCCATTCTGGGGTTTCAGATAACATTTCATTTACATGTGCTTCGAATCTGTAATTTAAATGAGCCTATTTAATATTTCACATTTATGAATTTTAAACATGTAAAAATTCTACACTTACGTCTCATTTTCTCCAAATTGTTGAATGCAATCGAAAATATTGTACACGGGGTACAAAAAAGCTACTGGCCAGACAAGTTCGTCTCCATCTAAATAAACTCGTTTTAATGGTAATTCACTGTAACTCGGCGCCAATTCGTCAATTTTGGTAATTTCTGTATCAGAAAAAAACTCATAATGTAACAAAACACATCAAAATGGAAGGAAATAAAATAGAATAAAAAAAACGTGTTACTTTTAGCTTCGACAGACTCTGGGTTGCTAGAAGAATATGAACATTTTATATTCCTTTGCATAACAGCATCGAGTAATTTTTTCTCATCCGATAATGCCTTCTGTGAATCCTTACTTTGTTTTCTTAAATCACGTTCTTGAATTTTCTAAACACAATGAAATATTCACATATCAAATAAGTAACACATTTTCAGGATAATTGAAATGATTTATGTACTTTTTCAGTCAGAGCTTTTTTCTTCAATTCGGCGATGGTTGTGTTATCTTCTAACGTCAACAGATGGTTACACATTTCGATACATTCTGCATATTTTTTCAAGTAATAGTGACACTGAGCTATTCTTATTTTCGCTTTCACGTAATTTGGATTCAGTTTGACAGCATTTTCACTATCATCCAACGCTGATCTAGAACAAAAATTACAAAACAAAGTCAACATATTAAACACAAAACATCTTAGAATGATGAAAAAAAATTCACCCTTACCGATAATTTTGCAAAAAGTAATTAGCCGCAGCACGATTATTATACAGAGTAGCTTTGAGTTCTGACGAACAGTTACATTTCAATCCAGCCGAGTAATTTGTTATGGCATCTCGGTATTTATGTAATTTGAAACTGAAATTCCCATCTTCTTTGTACGTATTGGCTAATTCTGCGTGGAAATAATAACAAATTGAAGTCATATTTTGAGCATTAGTTTTCAAACGTGACTAGATTGCGAATTACCATCGGGTGTATTTTCACTTTCGTCGTATTTCAATTGCTGTAAGCCTTCGATTAGCGGTGGTAATTCTCCATTTTCATCGAGTGGTTTAGTCATGAAAAAAGGGTGTTTTTCCATTTCCTGAAGCAAAAGAAATGTGAGAAAGTTCGAAATTTAGGGCTAAGGTGGTGAATTTGATTTGCTCATTACTTCTTGCCATTTATCTTCGGGCCAGCCGTCTTTGTACGGACGTTTGGGTAGATTTTCCATGAAGTTATCTATGTCTTCGTCCAGTTTTTCAGCGAGGCTTTTTATTTTGTCGTCGACGGACACTGTGAAGACGATGAATGAAATGAAACAGTGTTACGATAGGAAGAAAATATGAATTTTTGTACTGTACTTGAGCTATTTATAATTATAGTACGTACTTTTGTTTGATTTAGATCTCTTTTCCGCAGCAAATTGCACAAATTCCTATTTCAGAGCGAAAAAACGTGTTATCAATGCTTCGATTCTACGTATTTAGATGTTGCGAAAATATGAATTTTACTGGAAAATGTCCAAAAAATGAAACGTGCTAGTTGGTCTGGCCCTAGTTAAAGAGATTCCGAAGCATTAAATCGTAATTTTAATTAAATTTTTATTGAAAAATTGAAGCTTTTGAAGGAGAATTTTTACAAAATATTGGTACTTTTTATGCTGTTGATGTTGCTGATAAGAGGATGCATGTGGCACGTGGTGGTGGTGCAAACTGCAAAGTGTATCGATAATCGAATTATCGAAAAAACGTAGTGTTGGTAAAAAGTAAAAACACCACTTATTTTCAAATTTCAATTTCATTGACGTCATGATTGCTTCAATTACTTTCATTTTTATTTTGAACTGTTGTGGCCTGTGGGTGATGTGATTCTTAAGCCTCAAATGTAAAGACTCAAGAGATAGTTGAAAAAATTTCAATGATAAGTACTTCTTTATTTAGTAAAGGATGAAAGAGATCAATGTCCAATGCAATGACAAAAAAATCGAATTTTGTTTCGAACTTTGAAGGGGCAAAAATCAAAATTTGCATTTTCATTGATGCTAGATGGTTTTCACCATCAATTCACTGAAAAATAAACAAAATTATTGACATTTTCTCAGCTTTTATTTTCATCATTTATTCATATTATCAAAATGAAATAATTGCACAATCTTAGTACATAAAGAAAATCTGTATTCCAACTAAAACTAAAGACAAAATCACAGAACCAGTAACTTTGATTGTGTGTGGTTTAAATTTAAAACAATCTAACGTAAGACTACAAAAATGAAAGTAATACAAAATTACAAAACATATAGAAATAGTTATGTTCACAAACAAGAACCATAGTAAAATAATTTTAAAAATTCACGAAATGTTACATAATCCCAGAGGGCAAACATTTATGTCTTTCAACAAATGCTACCACGTTCTTGGTGGTAAAGAACAAGAACAAAACTTCGAATCAAAAAATTAAAAGAACAAGACATAATTTGATAAAAAATAACAATATCAAGAATGCTCCTGAAACATCAAGAACAACATCAGAAAACAAGAACGCCAAAAAAAAAAAAGAGGTACTCTTTCACCACTGAAATACACAACAAAGTAATTATGTAAGTAGAAATTTGATGTGTCTAGTCGGTATTTTGGTACTGATAAAAATTATACCACAAATAGCGGTACCCATACCGCTTTACATCCCTGATTAAAATAAATGAGAAAGTAGCACATTTAAAAAAAACCACTCTTCCTGTTCACTAATTACTCAAAATATAAAACATTATAAAAACATACACAAGATGTCACGCTGATTAAATTACTGTAAAGATTGGCCTCGAGGTGTTTTCACATCATAAGCGTACCTCTGGTGTTAAGGTTTTAAGCTTTAAGAAATGATCCAAATATCGATTTCTAAAAACTGTATTATGTACAGGTATTCCTGAAATTTTGGTAAACCTTAAAACCTGAAGAACACTTATGATGATCTACACCAGCCACAAATTTGAAAATGAAAAAAAAATACAATGAATTCGCCGACAAATACCATCGAAAAAAACGGCTGGAGTTTTAGGTAGGCCTAATGATTTTTATATGATCTATGCTTACAATGTGAAGAATGTAACGACGGTAGGCTCGGGACTAATCCTCCGCAGTAATTTTCAACGGAGAAGGGTGAGCGACTATCTTATCGCGGTAGTCTTTGAACGCTTTTAACATGTTGAAATCGACCGTACTCATGGCGTCAGGATGTTTATCGATGTATTCCTTTAGATTACCAATGCCTTTTCGAAGCAGCATGTCTTCCATAACTTCGTACGCTATCAGAGTATCGATTTCTTCCTCCCATCTTTCCAGCTTTATGGAAAGAATTCGCTGAAAAAAAAAACAGGTTATTGCCAGATGTTGTAACATATCATTTAAATACCAGAATATATTATAATTACGTTATCACTCTGCAGTTGGCATTTATCGATTAATAATTCTTCTTTTTCTTTACTAACTTTTTGGAACTCTTTAAACAAATCTCGGTAGAGACTAAGAGGAACCTAAACAAACACAATCATTATTATCACATGCTTCGGTGAAAATTCACGAAGAAAATTAATGTAATGAAACAACTCACCGTACTTTCCGTATTATCATGGCTGGAAAAACATCGGATGGGATTTTGCAAAACATTCTTCGTTTGGCAAAAATTTGACTCAAAACTGAATAGTCCTTTTGCGACTCTGCCTTTAACTTGTTCACGAGGTGGTAATTGAACCGTGTTCACATTACTTGTTACCAAAACACCTACAAAGGAAGAAAAAATTAGAAAGATTGAATTTTCACCTAGCATAAATTAAGTACAATACTCGCACCATTTAAATTATTTGCTTTACCTCGAGCTACGATAAGAGGCCAAAAGTAATGTGGCCTCAAAGTCATATTTCGTTTTTTAGCCGCTTTAAACAGTTCGTAGACCAAAGATTCTTTTTTATATTTCAAACTCCTTTCCATAGCTGTACTAAAAGCTAGCGCGTTCAAATTTTCTTTGACCAATTTATCGCAGTATTCGATTATTTCTTCACTAGGCTGCAAGAAAAATAAGAATAATAATAATAATACATAATAATACGAATTAACACACGATATTGCTCAAGATGAAAAATTTTCAACGTACTCTTTCATTGCGCACCAAAGCATCAACAAAACAACCACCAGTTGGAGATAGAGAACCAACTAAACGAGTTGATCTAACCATACTTTTGATAATTTTATAAGCGTGTTCTATTTTACCGGCGTCAACCAATTTGTAAATACAGTTGATGGATTCTTGATTATAAGGCGTGTTGCATGGAATTTTTGATAACATCTACGTGAAATAATTGAAATTTTTAAAGGAAAAAAAAATAAAGCAATATATTTCAAGTGATTTTCAGCCCAAGTTACCTCATCGATATCGAGATCTTTCAAAGACATTTGATAAACTATGTCCATGTAATCTTTCACAGACAAAGGAATATCTCTTTTTTCGCAGTCTTCTAAAATGGATTTAACCTTATTCATATTTCCTTGAGCAACATAACAGCAGGCTAATAATGTGTAAGTTTCAGGCGATGGTTTTTGGCCGGCTTGTCTCATAATGTTTAGTATTTCTTCGGCGCTTCCCATATCACTATAATTTTACCGATTAATTGTAATAAATATAACAAAAATTCAACGAAAGCGGTAGAAGAATTGAGTATTGCCTTACTTGGCTCTTGAATGGCCTAATATCAAAGCGTTGAATACGACTTCGTTAATACTCATATCTTTTTCTCGCATAAACTGCAAGATACGAGTAGCTCCTTCGATATCAGCAAGTTGACAATATCTACTGATTAAACGTGTATATGTAACTTTATTAGGTTCGAGACCTTTTTGCTCCAGTTCAGCTAATATTTCGGAAGGAACCCACTGATATTCATTTTCAAGGTAAACTCTCAACAAAGCATTATAATGGCTGATATCCAGGTCAATTCCTGAACAAAAATTATCCATTAGAGAAACACCCATCTAATGTGTTTCATCATTTCACAAAAATACCAACCTAACTTCTCCAAAGTGTTCCATACTTCTTGCACCAGCTCAGTTCTCTTCTCAGGAGATTCTTCAGATATTAAACTACCGCAGCAACGAATTACCATAGCAGATTGAGCTAATGATGCAGATCCTGCAAAAATACCGATACAATTAGACGATGGCGGAAGAGTAATACGAGTATTCAAAATTGACCACTTACGATTCAACTTGATTTCACCGAGAAGATTTTCCACTTCTCGTAACGAAATTCGCCCATTTCGACGAGCATCCAAGTCCAACCTCTCAATTTGTTTCTCGATTTTGGCATCTGATAAGTGAGGAACATCGGTGTGGAACGTATTGCTAAAATCATTATCGTGAAAATTATAGTGAAAATATATAAAAATGAAACAAATTGTTAAATTAGATAACTATTCGACAACTTACTTCTGAAATTGATTCATGCGATGTACATTTCGACTAATTAGTTGTGCAGTTGTTCTCGTGCAGTCCAACGCTTTTACAGAGTGCTTCCACGCTAAGGGTAATGCTTTACTAAGCATTTTAAATATGCTTTTGGTAAATTTTAGTCAGAATCATCAAAACAAATAATACAAAATAATCAAATTATAGGGCATACGCAACAATTACTAAAACTAATGAAGAATGGAGAATTATTTATTGGAATTGATTCATGATTGATGATTGACGATTGACGATGTGTTTACTTTTTTATTTTTCTATCGAGTATCGATAATCTAACGATAATCGAACTATCAAAAACGAATAATCTTTTAATCCGAAACGCAGCCGAAACGAAATTCAAGCAAAAAGCTGTGTGTAAAGTTTGGTATGAAAAGCAAAAAAAAACAGTCGTCAAACAATGTTGCCATTTTTGTGCGCGCTAAAAAGTTTTAATGAAATTTATTGCGTTCGCGTTCGGGCATCTAATTACAAATCAAAATCTCCACAATACTTTCATACTTCGTATTTCAAAATATGTATTTCAGTTCAATTTTTGTTCTTATTATCTGCAAAAAGGTCGATCATTCTCATAAAACAATCGAGTCGTGTCGTAATTCATCAAAAGTTAATTAATGTTTGTATTTCGAGCAACACTTTTTAATTTCTCGTCCTCGTGTGTAGATTCAAGATTGATCAACATTCAACAATCAACACAATACTCAAGTCTCAAACTCAAATTTTGGTGAGAACTGTGTTATTTTCTCGTTTTTCATCGTCGTAATGCCGTAATGGTTATTTTAATACAATTACATGATTAATAAATAGTTTCGTAAGCGAAATACATTCTCAAGTTTTGATTGTGTAAATCCACGATACCCATTATCTGCATTCGTGTTCTGCTACGGTACCCGATGTGAAACTCATCACACATGCTGATTAGTTTGAAAAAAACCGCTGAAAAATCGTTTCGTATCGTTGCCTGAAAATCAATCCACATCTAGTAAGCAATTTCCATTACTTTAAATCATTTATTCTATTTCACGAACGATGATGTGCAAATTGCCGGTATCGGAATTGCGCACGGTTGCGCATTCAGCAGATTCTGTAACCGTACAGTTACCACGTTATCAATTCCTCTCAAACTGCTTATCGTTGTTTAATTTTTCATCCTTATTTGTTTACAGGATTCCATATCGGTCGTTTAATTGGTTTTAAAATTCTCGTAAACAATTCGGTTGCCTCAACGAAAGCGTAGAAATGGATTTACAAACAGAAACCGACATTTCGGCTATTTTACGGCAATGGGATGAGGATCAGGCTACTTCGATGTATGATCCGGTTCCTCTTCTTACCAGGTAACTAAACTATCGCTTATCGTTAATTTATATCGCATTTCTTCGTATTAATTCGTCTATTTCGCTCCGCAGATTGGCCGAATTAGTCGAAGCAGAAGCCGAAAATTATCAAAAAATTGATCCGGATCCGTTCGATGAAAGACATCCGTCACGTGCTGATCCAAATTGCTCGTTTGGGCAAATGTTGAAAGTTTTATTTCGAAAAGATACGTTTATGAATAAGGTAATGACCGACACAAATCATGTCGAATCTTGGTCACAGATATTGTGATATGTTATTTAACTACGATGTTATTTCATTCGCAGTTGGTTAATGATTATTTACGAGAGAATTACTGGACCAGACAGGGGGTAAATAAAAGAGATATAAGACCACTGAACACGGTCGCTTGTAGACTTATGATCGATATTATGCCCGGTTTGGAGACATCAGTCGTATTCGAAACGGTTAGTATCGTGTAATGATCCACAACAGATAGTTACACTGTAAGTATTCGAGATTTTGATGATTAATTTCACGTATGTTAACAGCCCACCAACGATGCACTCGTTCAAAGACTATATTGCTGGGCTGAAAGAGGAGGCGATCCGCTTCAAACTTACGCCACTGGTTTAATAGCTGCTGCTATGGAAGTCCAAGATATCGCCAATATGACCAGGTTCGTATAATCAATTTAAAATTTCCGTATTTATTTCATTTTTTCTTACAACATTTGCTCTTCGTTTTACAGAGAACTAAACAATAAGTTAGTACCGCTAATGTTAGACAGACTGCACGCGTTACATAAACAAGCATGTGTTGAGAAAATGCAACAAGAAGTTCCTTCTACCACTACATCTCCATCTATTAATTTCGCTCGTCCGTTCGCCCATTTGGCCAAAGACAAGGAAAATTCAGGTAATTTTATAACCCACATCGATGATCTTAATTACTCGTAGACGAACGAGGTTCACTTTTTCTGTACCTGAGTGCACGGTAAAAAAAAGTCTCTATAATACGGTTTTGTAAAATTATCAACACTTGTTATTTTAGATACTCATTGTAATAATCACGATTCGAAAATTAATAACGGATTTTCTAATTCTTTGTCACAACAAGATCACGGATCATCGGATCAAGTGATTAATGGTTATTTAAACGAAAACGAATCAGGTAATACATTATATTACGAGTCGTGTCGTCGACCTTTGTAGTTTGTACTAAACTATCGTGTGTATTATGTCGCATTCGTGATATTGATAGCCATTGTTTTTTGATCTTAGATTACACGGAATCGTTGAAAAGAAGAAGAAGCACCGATTACAGCGGAATGACTTCTCCAATTTATAGTAAAAAACCGAGTCCTTATCATAGTGATTTTAGTAATTCATCGTGGGCTGAAATGGAAACTTTAATTATCGGAAATGTTCAAATACATCCTCCCACCTTAGCTACTAAACAAATGTTCATATTGAAATATCTCACTCCGATGGGAGAATATCAAGAAGTAAGATTCGGAAAATAAGCTACACTTGTTGTTTCTATTTTTATGTTTACGTTCTGTTGATTTGCTCATTAATTACGTTCTGTTCTTGTTGCAGTTTTTAAGTCACATTGTCGAAAAAAATGCCCTCAGTCTGATATTACAAATAATCAATAGAAAAAATTGGCAAAATGCTCGATTGACGTTCGAAGCATTACGATATTTAGCAGCCATTTTGTGCCATAAAAAATTTGCTATTGAATTCGTGAATATGCAAGGCCTACAAGTACGTAGTATTATTTTTCAGCGTTGTAAAATGCTATAGGGTTGATAATCCTGATTGAATGTCTGTTTTATGTACTTCTGCTCTGTGTTTTCAAAACCAAAGTAGAAATTTCTCGGTTTTTTTGTGAAATTTACTCTCGAAATATTCTTCTTGTTGACAAAATTGCAAAGATGGTCTAATTTTGATTTTGTTTTCACTTGATAGAAAATAAAAATGTTTGACCCCCTCCCCCTTCCCCTCCCATCATTCGTACTTCACATAAAAACACTTCATAACAAAACTAAATTACAAAAGTATTTCCCAATTTTTTTGTTAAATATTTTGATTTTTTTTGTGAATTTTGTTTTTTTTTTCATGTAGGTAATTAGGTATGTTAATTTTTTTTGAAAATGAAAAAAATATTCACTTTATCCATATCCCTTTCCTTTCCTCTCCTCCCAGTCAGAAGTTTGGATTTTTTAAAACCAAAATTGCGAAAATGTTTTGCGTTTCACCAAATTTTTTTTCAATCAAATTTTCAAGTTTTCCATTTATTTTCTTCTTCAATACGAATTTTGATTTTTTTTTCAATTTTTACATTGTTGTACTTTTTGAAAACAAAAAACTTTTTCTTGAAAGAATTTTGGACCCCCCCTCCTCCCTCCCACCAACATACATCAGCAGAAATTTTTTATTGAAAATTCTACTTTTTCCATTCTGTTAATTCTTCAACTTGAAAATTTGTCATTTATTCTTCTTTATATCAATTTTGAAATTTGTTTCGTTATTTGTTAATTTGTTATGTGAAAAAATTCTGACTCGAATGAATTTTGCCCCCCTCCCCCCTCATCCAATAAAAAAATTTGAAAATACTTCAATCAATTTTTCTTTTCAAGAATTTTAATTTTTTTTTTCAATTTTTACGTTGTTGTACTTTTTGAAAACAAAAAACTTTTTAGTGAACGAATTTTGGACACCCCTCCTCCCACCCTTCCTCATACATCAGCAGAAATTTTTGATTGAAAATTTTACTTTTTCCATTCTGTTAATTTCAACATAAAAATTTGTCATTTATTCTTCTTTATATCAATTTTGAAATTTGTTTCGTTATTTGTTAATTTTTCATGTGAAAAAATTCTGACTCGAATAAATTTTGCCCCCCTCCCCCTTCATCCAACACAAAAATTTGAAAATACTTAATTAATTTTTCTTTTCAAGAATTTCAATTTTTTTGAAAACTTGGAAATTTTGGCACCTCCTCCCCCTCGCAATGGAAAATTTTCTCTCTTTAAAATCATGTTTGTCAACTAGAATTTCAAAAAAATATATAATTATTTTTTTCATTCTTTTGAAAATGGAAAATGTTTAATTGAACAGATTTATGAACTTTTACCCACCTGTCCCTTTCCTGTTGGTCCAAATCAAAACATTTTTTTCGAAAATTGCAAAAAATAAATGTTGTGTTTTTCTTCATTTCTTTGATCAAAGTTCTCGACTAGAAGAAATTTTAACCCCCTCCTCACCTCTCAGTCGACAGTTTTGAGTAAATTCCTGTTGAGAATTACGTTTTTTTTTTTGTTGAAATTTCCCCCCTTTTTTCTGATAGTTATCTTCGAGAATGAGGAAATTTTGACCCCCCCCCCTCTTCCCCCTTTCTTACCAGTAAAATATTTGTTGAAAAACCTTACTCCCAAAGTTCCACTTCTTTCATTTTTATTTTTCAATCAAACTTTGATAAATTTTCTATTATGTATTTTATTTTTCCTTTAATTTAGAGGTTTGGTTTTGGGAGAGACGGAGGGAGGGGGGATTTCTTGAAAAATTTAAATTTCGACCTAAGAAATGTCGTCTTGAATAAATTTTGATTTGACGAACCTCCTTCATCTCCTCCCTTTAATTGAAACTTGAAACATTTTCTCGATAAATTCTTGATTTTTTGTCAAAATTGCAAAAAAAAAACTAATTTTTTTTCAAATAAAGGTCGAAATATTATTTTATCTATTTTTTCCTTCTTTGGAAATTTTGTTTGATTTTTTTTCTGGCTATTTTACGAAAAAAAAATGAAACAGTGCTTTCAATAAATTTCAGCAACTCCCCCCCCCCTTCTTTATAGAAACATTAGAAAAAATATCCTGCTGGAAGTCCTGCTTTTACATGTTGTCTTGATTGCTGTACGCTCAATTTTGAATATTTTGCTCGTAATGTGGAATAACGTATTGATTTTTTTCTTGTTTAGAAATTACTAGAAGTGCCCCGAATTGGAATATCAGCCACTGGTGTATCTATTTGCTTCTTTTACCTGGCTCACTGCGAAGACTCCATGGAGAAAATCTGTTTGCTTCCTTCTCACGTTATTTCTAAACTAATAAAGTAATTTGCTGCAACAAAAAAAGATATAAATCTATTACGATTCGGCTCGAATGGTTTCTATAAACTTGTGCTGTTTTTTACAGATATGGTTTATGGTTATTGGAATGTTCTCACGATTCTGGTCGTTGCCACGTTACGATGTTTTTTGGATTATCGTTTCAATTCCGCGTTATTTTGAAAGAATTCGACGCCGCTGATGGCTTGAGGAAATTGGTCAACGTGGTAAGTTGGCTGGGTTTTCGTGTACTTAATTACAAAAGTTGTTACAACAGTTTACTCGATATTAATGTATTTTGGTAATTTTTTAGTTGAGCACTTTACCGATTTTGGCATCGGAAGATACGAGAAGAAACGAAGACGAAGAATGCTCCGTACGTCAAATCGTAAGACAAGTGTGCGCAGCATTGAAACGTTACTTCGAAGCACATTTGTTCCTAAAAACAGAGAATACCAGACGAGCGTTCATGAGGGATACGATATCACCCGATACCAAAGGGCAAAATTTGATTTTACCTAGTTATAAAGTAAGCTTTACTCGATACTCGTGTTCGGATTACGAACACTTGGATTTTTAATTTCAAATAATCGTGTATTTTTTCCGGTTTCTTACAGTCTGGTAAATCGACTCCTGAAGTTGTAAGGGGCGAAATTAATTTCCTATTAGAGTACTTGAATTTCAAAGCTCGTTGGCAACCGGTTAATGAATTCATGGATTTGGGAGGAATCACTTTGATGCTGAAGATAATCGCGTTCACGTACGATTGGAATTATTCCGGCAGGTTGGTTCATCTCAAGATAGGATACCTATTTTAGCACACAGATGATGTTAATTTTTTTATTTTTATTTCAATTGCGTAGAGTCGAAACTGTGCGAAGTGCTTTGGACGTGATAAACATTTGTTCGGTGCTTCCAACTGTGCAGTTGCAACTCTGCGATGTGATTCAGTTACCCGAAGATACAAACACGTTAGGAATTACGATTATTCTGGGTGCAGCCGAAGGCGAAATCGTCACCGATCCTGAAGTTCAGAAGGCAGCCCTTAATGTCATAATTACCTGCGCTTGTGCTCCTGTCACTAGAGTTAGTTCGATTCTCTCTATTCGTATTCGAATCGTTTCGTTTTCTGGAGTGAATTTTATTCACCTGAAATATGTATTTCTGCTTCTAGGATGTATCTTCGGTGAGCTCGTTCTCGTCGAGCAGTGCTCGTAAAAAATGGCCCAGGGTGCAAAGCGGCGAAGAAATAGTTCAAAAAGTATGGGATTGTATCAGAACGAGCAACGGTATAATGGTGAGTATTTTTTTGAAAAAAATTGAACTCTAGTTTTGATTTTTGAAAAATGAACATCGTGATATTTTGCCTTCAGGTATTGATGACTTTGATGACCATCAAGACACCGATCACCGATGCAGATGCTATAAGAGCATTAGCCTGTCAAGCCTTGGCTGGATTGGCTAGAAGCGAAACCGTAAGACAGATTATCAGCAAATTACCACTTTTTACTACCGGACAGCTGCAAAGTACTATACGTTTATTATTTAAACGAGTGTTTAGTGATGTTTAGTATCGTATTTTAACGTTTTGTTTTATTGTTTAGGTCTTATGAACGATCCTATTCTACAAGATAGAAGACAGGAACATGTGATATTTCAAAAATACGCCGTCGAACTGATGGAAAAGGTTTCGGGTAAAAGTAAAGCGACCGGGTCGCAATTGGAGGCATCTTTAGCGAACATGCACAAAGTAATATCGATCAGTTATAGATTTATTCTGGATTTATTCGTTCGAATATCGATTTTTATGATTAATTTGCAGGCAAATGTGGTAGCTCAGACTAAAATCATGTACAACAATCGACAACTGTTTCAAATCATTCATCAACATTTATTGAAACACGGTCTGAACGAGACAGCGAACGTACTGCAGAAAGAAGCCAATTTACCACCGATCAAAACGCCTATTCCAGTACCAAATTTATCACCGTTCGCTTACAAAATGAGTAAAGTAAGTATCTGCGTGGTTTATGTGATCTTTCGAACGTTTAGAATAATAGATTTGAAATTTGTACTAATATGGAACTGTTTTGCAGGCTCGACTGAACAACGCTTCCGATCCGAAACATATGAAACCAGTGTTACCGAATCAAAACTGTACGGATGTTTCTCCTTCTGTCGCATCTCGAGTTTCGAACGCTCCTTTCTTTCAATCTCCTATCAGAGTTAATTTAAATAACAGGTACGAATACGACGACGACGACGACATCAAAGTATTGGAATTATGAACGTCGATTATTTATTTTTTTTCAGTAGACGTTTCGAGCAGAAAGGATTTCAAACACCTTCTCCTGGTAGATCACTTCAAAAACAAATGCGCTGTGAACTAGTGCTTCCTCCTCCTCAGCCCGAAAGAAACACTAATTTGGATTCTATTATTACCGAGTATCTTGCTAACCAACATTCCTTGTGTAAGAATCCGATGGTGACTTGCCCGCAGTTCGATTTACTATTGTGAGTGTTTCGTTGATTGGAGCAATTTGTTTTTTTTTTTCCTTTTTTCGTTGAGATATGTTGACTTTTTAATTTTTGCGTACAGACCACATAAATGCCCGGATCCTAAACCGAAGAAATTATTGTACGGTAATTTCACTACTCGATTTAGTAAAGGAATGCATATCAGAAGACTGGACGAACACCTCGTACATAGCAGATTTTACCAAGTTAAAACATTCAGACTGATGGAAGACGAAGGATATTTTAATTGTTGCGAATTTGTGGTATGGTTCATATTTGGTTGACGTCTCAGATTTTATTTTAGACTAAAATCGAATTAGGTTGGAATTAATAGGATCTGAAAAATTCAGTTCTGTTGGCTTTTTGTTGATACAAGGTTTTTTTTTGAGCAATTTGGAAGAATTTTAAGGCCAAAATTGGGTTCTGATTTTTTGGGATTTTTAGAAAAGGTGTCATTGTAACTTGTGACGTATTAAAATGGAACAGAATAATTTCTGAGCACGTTTGAAGCATTTTGAGCCCAAATTAGATAGTGATATTTTGAAATTTTTGAAAAAAAATGGGGTAAAATTTCGGTAAGAATCAATAATTTTTATCAAAACTTTTTCGTGAAATTTATTTTTGGGATTTTTGAAAAAATTTCACGAGAAATTCGATTATCTCAACAAAGATATTTTTTGAGCATTTTTGAAAATCAACTCGACAAAAATATTTTTTGAGCATTTTTGAAGAATTTTGAGCCCAAAATTGGGAGATAATTTTTAGAATTTTTGAAAAATGTGTCAAAAATGGATTAAAATCTCCCAAAAAATTCGAATATTTCAACGAAAAAATGTTTTGAGCACTTTGGTAGAAGAATTTTAGGCCCAAAATTGGATCATGATTTTCGAGGGTTTTTGAAAAAAAACTGTTATCCGATTTTTTAAAATGAGGACTTTTGAAAAAATTTTACAAAGAATTCAATTAACTCAACAAAAATATTTTTTGAGCATTTTTGAAGAATTTCGAGCCCAAAATTGGGAGATAATTTTTAGAATTTTTGAAAAATGTGTCAAAAATGGATTAAAATCTCCCAAAAAATTTTTTTGAGTACTTTGGTAGAAGAATTTTAGGCCCAAAATTGGATCATGATTTTTGAGGGTTTTTGAAAAAAAACTGTTATCCGATTTATCAAAATGAGGATTTTTGAAAAAATGTTACAAAAAATTCAATCAACTCAACAAAAATATTTTTTGAGCATTTTTGAAGAATTTTGAGCCCAAAATTGGGAGATAATTTTTAGAATTTTTGAAAAATGGATTAAAATCTTCCAAAAAATTCGAATATTTCAACGAAAATATTCTTTGAGCACTTTGGTAGAATTTGAGGTCCAAAATTGGTCATGATTTTTGAGGATTTTTGAAAAAACTGCAATCCGATCAATCAAAATGTGTTAAAAGTTCGTCAAAAAATGAAAATTCTCTGCCAAAACAATTTTGAGCACTTTTGGAGAATTCTAAGCCCCAAATTGGAGTCATGGTTTTTGGGATTTTTCGAAAAAACTTGTCGTTTAAATGATGCGACCTATCAAAACAAGTCTGCAGAAAATCAAAATTTTCATTCAGAACTGAGTCATGCTTTTTGGAATTTTAAAAAAGTGCTATTGTAGAATCTTTCAAAACTTCGGAAGTGACCTTGTGACCTATCGAAGTGGATGAAAATTTCTGTAGAAAATCGCAATTCTCAATTGAACTTTTTTTGAGCACTCTTGAAAAATTTTGAGCCCAAAGTTGGGTCACGATTTTCGGGATTTTTGAAAAAACGACCTTGTAACCTATCAAAATGAATTAAAATTTCGCGAAAAATTCAAATATTTCAACGAAAATGTTTTTTGAGAACTTTCGAAGAATTCTGATTTCAAAACTGCATCGCCTCGAAATAATGGGGATTTTTGAAAAAGAGTATCAAATAATTGAGTCTATATTTCGGGGGGGGGGGGGGGGTAACAAAATTTGTCAGAACTACTCTGAGTACTTTTGAAAAATTCTAAGCCCAAAATTGGGTAACGATTTTTGGAATTTTTTTGAAAAAGAGTCAAATGACCTACCTAAATTTTGGCTGAGACTTATTTTAAAATGCTCGAAATACATTTTTGTTGAAATATTTGAATTTCTCGCGAAATTTTAACCTATTTCGATAGGTCGCATGATACTTTTTCAAAAATGCCAAAAATCTGAAGCTCAAGTATTTTGGGGCTTTAAATCTTCCAAGCAAAAATTTGAAGTCTCGCGAAATTTATTTTAATCCATTTTGATGGATCACGAAGTCGCGTTCGAATTATTTTACGACAGCTCATTTTTATTTAAACCCCCGGGGGGGCTGCATTGTTGAAACCCTCAAAAGCCAATTGCATTTTCTGGGCCGAAAAAATTCCAGCCAAACTCGATTTCTTCGGTACTTTTATGCCAGTTGAACTTCAGACTACACGGAGATGTGTTGATTGCAATTTTTTTTCCTATTTGTTGCAGAATGATAGATGTATTTTAGCTGGCACTTATCACGGATATGTAAAAATGTTGAACTTGCATACAGGCATCGTAAGTGTTCAGCTTTTAAATTCACTCTTCGGTGGTATTGTATTAGTACTAAATTCCGTTGAATTACAGGAAGACGGATCGTGGTCCTGTCATCAGTCGTATATTTCCAATTTGTCGATTAATTCTGAAGGAAGTTTGGTCGCTACGTCGTCCGCTTGGAGATCGCCTTTATCTGCTTTATGGAAGATTAGAGAAAACTCTTTAGATAATTTGTAAGAGTGATTCGAATATTTTTTATTATATTCGGTTTTCGTTACTGATCCTTAATCAAATTCGTTGACGTTGATTTTCAGGTATTATTTTAACGACGAAGAACATTTCGAATTCAGTAACGTAACTGAAGATAAATTAATAGGAACTAAAGGCGTTGAAGCTACGGTGAGTGAAGTTCATTTATTCTTCTACGTAATATCTAGTTTCAACTTTTAATAACACGATGTATTGTTCGATTTAGATTTACAACATCGAGAGGTGTAAAAAGATAATGACGTTGAAACCTAGTCAAAGTAATCAGTATAATAAAAATCGAGCTGTATTCAATCCAACTGACGAATTAGTTCTGTCCGATGGAGTACTGTGGGATGTGACCTCCGGTAAAGAGATTCATAAATTCGATAAACTCAATCAAACGCTGAGCGGTGTGTTTCACCCGAACGGACTCGAGGTACGTGTGATTGAAATTCAGCTTCGATTGCGTCTTCGTATGTCTGGCTTAATCGTAGTTTGTTTCGCAGATCATATCAAATGCCGAAGTATGGGATATTAGGACGTTCCATTTGTTACGTACAGTTCCTTCTTTGGATCAGTGCGCTGTGGTATTTCCTAAAACTGGCAGAACGTTTTACGCCGTTACCACTGATAGAGAAATTGATGGCGATGCTGCTCTGGATACGTCATTTAAAACCTTAGACGCTTACGATTATTCTAGTATAAGTAAGTTATCAGTTCATCGTGTGGTTTTTGGTGCCGGATTCTAGTAAATTTTTAATTCGTTCGATTTGTTCGCGAATAGCTACGGTAGACGTGAAAAAACCCATTTGTTATCTGGCTTGCAATCGATTCGATACTCAGATAGCATTGGTGGAGAATTGCGGTCATTTCGAAGATATCGAAGAATCATCTCTGCGCATCTACGATGTCGGAAGATCGAAAGATGACGACGATGAAGCGGTAATATATTCGGTTGAAAATTATGCTTATCCTTAGAGGGAGTTGAAACTGAAATTATCTAATTCGAACATGCGATGTGTTTTAGGAGGATGAAGATGAAGAAGAAGATGACGATATTAATTCCGGATCAGGATCCGATGATCAACAAGACGAAGGTATTGTAACTTTTATCTCGATTAAATCCTCGCACGACGAACGAATCTATATATTGTACGGTTTTCATTGTTCGAACAGGTCCTCTAGAACTTATAGACGATAACGATGATGGCAACGACGACGATGATAATGACGAAGATGACGACGACGACGACGATACCGAAGACGAGTTCGCTTTCTACAACGCTCTATCCGGAAATTCGAGTTCTAGCGAGAATACATCAGATTCCAACGACGACGACGATATATAAATGTTCTTCGAATTACATAAATGTATTTCAACCCTACAGAAATTTCGCCGTGATTTGTAAGTGTTAATGCAGGGGCTAGTCATGTCAATGAATGAGTATCGGTTTATTTTTATTCGTTTCGTACCCTTCGTTGCTTCCAGTTACCATGGATTGTAAATTAGGGCTAAACGATACCTATTTTAGTATTACTATCTTGTGTGAGAGTTGCCGAAAAAGTTTTTATTAAAATTTCATCGTATATGTATTTATGTACTACCTTATTATGCTCTAACGTTGAACAAGCAATATGCCCGGAATTCGATTTTACCTCGTGTGTGTTGGATAAATTGAATGTCATGTGAAAAAAATAGCTCTTCGGTGTATTATTATATTATTACTGATGAGTGATGAGCGATGATACGATGATGGGAGAAATGTTTACATATTTGTCGTGAACATTTCATTCGAATCTTGTCAAGTGTATTTGATTGTGATACTTTTTGTAATATTTCAACTTGTGCTATTTTTCGATTGATCGATTGATTGAGTTATTAGAAGGTTTGAGTTTTGTTTTTTTAATCCGATTGAGATTGGAAATAAAAATGACATGCACAAAGTCTCGAAATTAGTAATATTCTTTTATTTAGTAATCACCGAACGTAGAAAGATAAGAGTAAGCGTTCTATGCTTCTAAGATTTTACTTCTGTTAAAGACATTTCTACTTCGAAATAAAAGAAGATTTTATACGATTTCATTTTTAATAAGTTATATTCTATGTTCAAGTCTTTGCTATCATTCAACCTTTCACTCGTAGTAGGTACTCGCAGGGTAAATTTACTTGCAATTGGTGTTCGCTTCGTTCAAAATGTCTACTCTAATTTCTCGTAATGTCGAATGAATTTGAACCTCGTTTGACGAGATTCATAACACCTGTATTTAAAGTAACTGTAACGTCGTATTGAAAGTTGATAATTATTTAATATTATCAACATACGAAGCAGGAACTGGTTTGGTGGAAATTTTCTCATGGCTGGAATGTTCGATACATTCCTGTTGTGTGTACCGAGTACCTACGTGAACGTCATGAACGTGTGATGCGAATGTGAATTGTAAATAATAATTGCGATGGTATTTCGAGTATTGGGAGCGGTTTCAGGTTTGTGAAGATGTGGGCAACAGATTGAAACCGATCTAGAAACGAATCAAACACCTGTAAGCTTAGCGTTATCAATTTTTCAGTCGAACGATGAGTTCGGTAACAGGTTACGATAGGATTACGTTATCTTCTGTTTACAGCGATCTGATTGGTCAGATTCAAAGTCTCGATGACGTGGCATGATTTGATTGGCTGTAGCTAAATTCCTCGGCTCAGAAAAGCAGCGCTGCGAATGGCTCAACGTAGAACTAAAGGCTAAGTTGAAGTTGATGAAAAAATGTGTGATAGAAACACCCACGTCAAAACAATAGTGGCAGTGGCAATTTTGTGATAAAAACTTGAATAAAAATCGAATTAAAATCAAATTACCACTGAAAAGAAGTCCTTTTCGAAAATGGGACTTCTTTTTTCATCACTTTCGACTAAAATGATATAAACCTAAACCTACCAATCGTGCTTTTTTTTTTTTTTTTTTTTTTTTTTTTGAAAGTCATATTATTCTATCAGTTTTTAAGATTTGAAACCTACCTATTATCACACACACGCAGAATCATGGATAGCAAAGAATACGAAATGGTAAGAAATATGACGTTACTGTTCTTCTTCGAGAAACTGATGGATAAAGGAGGCCCTAGAACTCTACACGATCTAAGCTGTCAATTCGGAGCCAAAGGATTCACGAAAGAAATGAGACAGATCGCTGGTGGTTCTCAATCAGGATTGAAGAAATTCCTGACCCAGTATCCTTCCCTTTTCACCGTCGATGGTGAACACGTCTATGCATCGTTCTCACTGCCAGAGAATAACGAAGACGAAACCTCAGGCTCGAATAAATCGTTAAACGTGCATAAACGAGATTACGTTAACGAAGCTGTAGAGTATTTCAGTAACAAACTGAAACAATACGGCGAAGGTACCGAAGTACCTATTAAAAGTTTATTGGGACATCGTTCGCAAGCTTCGCCCGAAGTTCGTCATATTTCCGGACAACATCTGAAAGATTTCAGAGATTTCTTACTACGGTATCCGGAAACTTTCTGCGTGATCGAAGATAACGTCATATTGGCCGAATACATCGACAGCGAACGACAACCGTTCAAGGAGCTGGAAGAAACTGAAATCGATCCTCAAGTCACTGGTAAATTACTTTCGTTTTGTAAAGATCTTCTCAGATCCAGAGGACCTTTACTGGTGGATCAACTTTTCCATTGTATAAGCGATCAGTTGCCCGAAGAGATGTGGTTCTCGGTGTGCAAAACAGCTGCGGATTTGTCTACGTTCTTGAAGATGTATTCGGATGTGTTCGATATTAAATCGAACTTGGTTTCGTTAACGTTGAATTTGGCTGAGAAACCACCGTGTGCGAAACCTCTATCGGTGACGGTTGCTGTCGAAGAAAAAACACCGAAGTATGCGAATGGACAAGCTGCCTATATACCGCTTTCACCTCCTGAAGATTCGCCCAAAGTTCAACAGACTAATAACCGACCTCAGAGTTTGAAACAGAGAATTAATTCTTTATTAATGAAAGCGTTGGCTGAAAATACCGAAAAAGATCGCAGTTTTGTTACGTCGATGAATAATAGTAACGTAGCTGTATCGACCAGTGCTCATAATGTTAGCAATAATAATACTAATAATGGTAGCAACGGTGTGTCGAGTAATGGAGAGAGCTGGAAAGCGAAGTTATTACAGAGTTCGAAAATCATCGTTAATCCTAGAGAATGTACTTTGATTATCGAGGATATTTTCAAACAGGAGAATCCGGTAGTCTCGTTCGACTGCGAAGGAATTAATATAGGTGTTAAAGGGCAAATAACTTTGTTTCAAATATGTACTACCAAAGAAAACGTTTACGTTTTTGATATCGTCACATGTCCTTTGTTGATAAACAACGGTGGCCTGCAACGTTTATTGGAATCGGAAAATATTCTGAAAGTAAGCCTATTACTCGAGTGATTTAATACTAATTCATTTGGTGAAATTTACCTAATGAGAATTGTTTTCATTCAGGTCATGCACGATTGCCGCAATATCAGCGTTAATTTGTATAATCAATTCGGAATTACTCTACGGAATATATTCGATACTCAGGTATTTTTTTATATTTATTTAATTTCTACGTTGAACACTTGGTATATTTTCGATACTAATTTTGTAATTGTGTTCGGTTTTAGGCTGCTCATGCACTGCTGCATTTTCAAGAGACTGGTAAACCCGTTTACAAAACGAAGAATATATCTTTAAGTTCTTTATGCGAGTCGTATTCTGTACCCGTTAGTCTGACGAAAGATCAGTTGAAATATTTATGCCATCGTGATTATAAATTTTGGGCCAGAAGACCTCTATCGAGAGATATGCTACTGTGTGCAGCTGCAGATGTTGCAGCTCTAGTGCCTTATATTTATAATATTATGCGTCGGTGTGTAGATTTTTTAATAATTGTTTAATTGATTCATGTGTGAAATATTATTCCTTATTGATATTCCCTCTGTTTTTTTTTTTAACAGGCAAATCAGTTCGGATTTAGAATTTTTATTATGGGAACTGAGCGAAGAACAGGTGTACATGTATATTAGACCTGATGAAGTGAAACAACGTAAAAAACAAAGAAAAATAGAAAACGAGCTCGCCGATTTGCAAACGAAACTAGCCGCTGTTTCCAATTCTAGTCGTAATATTGTGCTCAGTAACCGTGAAATTCGTTTATTGCGGTAGGCGAATTATATCATTCATTATGATCTGATTTCGATGTTTTATATCTTGACGTACTTAAGTGTAGGTACTTTACTTACCTATGTAATGTTGAAATTTTTCTTTTGTTCGATATTCAGGTATCTTGATTTGACTGAAGAAGAAAAAGAGAAATTAAAGGGTTCGTACAAAGTGGCGAAAAAATTGGAAAAGTTGGAGTCTAAATCAAAGTAGGTCGAGTTATAAATTTTTTTACGGCTGTAGTTTTCCGTATGAGGAATCTGAGATTGTTCTAAATTGATTGCTTTTATTATTATTATTTTTTTTATAGAGATACTGAAGAAGGGGATGGAGAATTTCAAAGTTTGGAGAGCTGCGTTAGTGAAAAATCGACTGCTTCGGATAATTCATTACCAGGTACGAAGAATAGTGTACAGTTTGAAAACCAAAAAAAGTGTTCAACTAGATGGCATTTTTGCGACTCAAAAAATTCAGCTACCTTTTTACAATTTCTATATGGGTCAAAAATTTTAGAAAATTTGCATTTTGAATTCTCGTTGTTGCACAGTAAGAAAAGGATGGAACCAAAAAACATTGAATTTCGAGATCTAAAATTTTTTTCAAAGTGCCCCCCCCCCCCATTTTGGGTAAAAATAAAATGTTGTAGAATTGTTCAAAAACTGCCTTGCGATATGTCAAAATGGATTAAAATTTCGCGAGAAATTCAAATATTTCGATGAAAATGATTTTTGACAATTTTTTGAAACAAAATTGGGTATTGGCTTTCAAGATTACTGGAAAAGGTGTCGTACAACCTATCAAAATAAGTTAAAACTTCACAGGAAAATCAAAAATTTTTATTTGAATTTTTTTTGAGAAATTTTGAGAAATTTGAGCCAAAGATTGGATCGTGGTATTTTGAAATTTTTGAAAAAGGTGTCGTTGTGACCTATCAAAATTGGCAAAAATCTCAACAGAATATCAGATATTTCTATTCACATTTTCTCAATACTACTGAAAAATTTAAGCCCAAATTTCAATCTTGATTTTTTGGGATTTTTGAAAAAAATGTCATTTTTGGCAGGAGTTCGAAAATTTCAATCTAAACTTTTTCTGAGCAATTTAGAAGAATTTTAAGTTGAACTCCAAAATTAGGTTATAATTTTTTGGGAAATGGGCTAAAATTCCGCCAGAAAATTGAAAATTTCCATTCAGACTTTTATTTAAGAAGTTGGGAAAATTTTGAGCACAAAATTGAGTCATGATGATTTTTTGAAATTTTTGGAAAAAAGTGTCATTGTAACATAAATAGGAAAAAATATCAACTGAATATAAAAATTTTCTGAGTACTTTTGAGGAATTTTGAGCTCAAATTGGATGATGACATTTTGTTAATTCTGAAAAAAATGTCATGTGACCTATCAAAATGGGGTGAAATATCGGTAAAAAATCAAAAATATCCATCAAAACTTTTTTTGAGTAATTTTGAGAAATTTGAGCCAAAAATTGAATTATGATATTTTGAAATTTTTGAAAAAGGTGTCATTGTGACCCATCAAAATGGGCAAAAATCTCAACAGAATATCAGATATTTCTATTCACATTTTCTCAATACTACTGAAAAATTTAAGCCCAAATTTTAATCTTGATTTTTTGGGATTTTTGAAAAAAATGTCATTTTTGGCAGGAATTTAAAAATTTCAATCTAAACTTTTTTTGAGCAATTTAGAAGAATTTTAAATTCAACTCCAAAATTAGGTTATAATTTTTATCGGTAAAAAATCAATAATATCCATCAAAACTTTTTTTTGAGTAATTTTGAGAAATTTGAGCTCAAAAATTGAATCATGATATTTTGAAATTTTTGAAAAAGGTGTCATTGTAACCTATCAAAATAGGTAAAAATGTCAACAGAATAATATAAATATTTTCTTATCACTTTTGAAGAATTTTAAGCTCAAAATTTGGATCATGACTTTTTGGACTTTTTGAAAAAAGTGTCATTGCGACCTATCAAAATGGATTAAAAATTGAAATTTCTATGAAAATTTTTCGAGAAATTTTGAAGGATTTTGAATCCAAAATTGGGTCATAAATCATAATTTTCGAGATTTTGGGAAAAAATTTTCTGAGCACTTTTTGAAGAATTTTGTGCCCAAAATTGTATCATGATTTTTTGGAATTTTTGAAAATGATGTCATGTGACCTATGAAAATGGATTAAAATTTGGGCAGGTAATCAAAAATTTCCCCCAATTGAAACTTTTTAGAGCAATGTTGAAGATTTTTGAGCACAAACTCGAATAATGATTTTCGGGATTTTTGAAAAAAGTTCCATTTGATCTGTCGAAATGAAACCCTGTATTTTCAGGAGATCAAAATTGTTATCAAAACTTTTTTGAGAACTTGAAGTATATTGAGGCTAAATTTTACTCTGTTTTGAGCATTTCTGAAGGATTTTGAGCTCAAAATTTGGTGATGATTTTTGGGATTTTTGAACGAGGTGTCATGTGACCTATCAAAATGGGCTAAAATTTCACGAGAAATTCAAATATTTCATTAAAAATGTTTTCCGAGTATTTTTTGAAAAAATCTTGAGCCCAAAGTTGGGTCACGATTTTTGGAATTTTTAAAAAATACCATGCAACCTATCAAAATGGGATAAAATTTCGCGAGAAATTCAAATATTTCAAAAAAAAATTTTTTTGAGCACTTTTGAAAAATTTTGAGCCGAAAGTTGAATTACGATTTTTACAATTTTCAAAGAAATATCACGTGACCTATCAAAATAGGTTAAAATTTTGCAAAGAATTCAAATATTTAATAAAAATAGTTTTTTGAGCATTTAAAAAAAAATTTTTAGCCCAAATTGGGTTGCAATTTTTGGGTTTTTTGAAAAAGTACCCAGCATGCGACCAAAAAATTGAAAATTTCCTAGTAATTTTTTTTTGAGCTGATTGAAGAATTTTAAGCCTAAACTTGGGTAGTGATTTTTGGAATTTTTGAAAAAAAAACATTTTTGTATATTTTCTCACATCTTAGACCCATTAGGTATCTATGAAAAGCCAAATGAATTTCTCAAGCTGCAAAAATGTCATCCATATTCGATTTCTAGAGCACTTTTTAGACCCTAGACTTGAAGGTTCAACTCTCGACTGAAATTTTAGTCAACAACCGTTTCGAGTAATTTCCTTCATACTTCATTTCGCAGGTGTACTTTCTCCAACGTTTTCATCCGAACCGCCCAGTATCACAGAATCGATGCAAATGGTCGACGAAATCTTATCCGATACAAAGCTCGATAGACTCGACCGGATCGAGAAACTGGAGGAAGTTTTGAATTCCGTTATAGCCAGACACGAAAACACGTCTTCCAATAATAACAACAACACTTACTGCTGCAATTGTCATTGTCACAACGAAACATCAACTGTGAACCATAAATCAGTTTCAGTATCGACTACCGAAGCGGACTGCCAAACCCTTTCCACCGGTGATATTGTGATCACCAATGTCTTCTACGAGGAAAACCCCAAATGCCAAGAGAAAACTCTTATCGCTTCTGCGAGGAAGTGATTATTGAGAATGATCTAACTCACATCATCGTTGGTAAAATTCAACTTCGATCAAAACATATTTTTCTGAGTCGTAAGTAATACGTACATTGAGTATTTCTTACGGATAAAATACGAGTATGAAAATCCATCTGCTGCAATGTTGTTTTTTAAAAATATACCTACACTCTTTCCCTCCGTGTTAAGTGATATTCGCGATAAAAATCAGTTACCATCTTTGTCTTACGATTATAGTATTATATTTGTAGACTTGTTCAACATCAGAATTTAAATAAGTTCATTTTAGAATTGAATTTAACGATTGGCCCCAGTTAGAACGGTAATAATTCATTATGTGATATTAGATAATTTGCCATAGTAGGAATTAAATAATTATTAACATGGAAAAAATGGAAATAGAGTCCATTTTTTCATCGTAAGGTAAGTGCACCTAATAACGCCCACCTCTTGAAAATTGTATTAGTAAATGAAAAACTTTGGTAATAAAGCCAGATTGTCTTCAGAAGTTTATATTGCAACCTAAGATTACAATTACCCGAAAATTCCACTTTTTAACACAATTTTGAATTTTTTTGTGGGGTGGGCGTAATTAGAAACAGTAGTTTTTTCTTTGTTTATTTAAAGTATTCGTTGGTGAGGATTTTGAGGATGAATCAAGCACATTTATATGAACTACAGGATCGCCTCTTAGTTCCCAGCTTATTGGTCAAGTTTTGTTTACAGTTTGAAGTTCCTGAAATTGTCATTTAAATAAAGTGGGCCTTATTAGGTGCACTTAGCTTGGAATTTCTCATCCTACTACATTTACATATGCTCAAACTTTGGTACTTACAAGTTTTTTATTGTTAATGAAAACTTATGAGGTGAAAGTTCAAACGTCTCGTTTTTATTGGTTGTTTTTTGATACAGCAAGTAACGAGTTACTTACTGTACTGATAATTTTTCTGTGAGAATGAAGTGCCTTAAAATTTATAATTAGGATAATATTTTGATTTGAGATTTTTATAATAACTTATTTTTTTGGGATATTGCATTATATGAAACTAATTTTAGTACGTAGTGATAGTTAATTTAACATTGTGATAAGTTTCAGTTTTGTGTAGGCCTGGGCTTAGATCTTGAGTGATCCAATATCACATGATCTAAAACCTAAGCAGTCTACAATAGCCTAGTGATTGGAAACTTTCAATACGAGTTTAATTTGACAAACGCCCAATGTGCAGAAAATAAAATTAGGACTTGCTACAAAAATAGAATTAAACTGATGTTTTTTCCATCAGATTTGTAAATTGAAACCCTCTCTTTGAATATGAAAAGTAAGGGTCGAGTGATTAACTGGACATAAAGGTTCACTTTTGATCACTCGCATCATAGGAAATGAATTATCTTATACTTCATTTCACTAATGGTTGTGAATTACATACGTTTGTATTACCATATCACGTGCAATATGAAAATGATTTACGATGGTATGTTTTTCTTTAGGAAAACTGATCTACAAAATAAATTTCGTTGTTTATTTTCATAGAATCAAGATTTTCATTGGTGTAAGTTACTAGACTGTGCCTTTAGTATTATAAAATTGACCAAGTATTCATTTAATTAATTATGTACCTACTACCTATAGCTGTCTACTAACCGTCTTGCAACGTTTTTGTTTTATTATTTTTTTTTTTTATTAAATACTGTTTGTTTTATACTAAATATTTTAGTCTGTCAGTATTATTGTTAGCAATTCGAAGTTTTTCAACTGATTTATTGTACTACTGTGATTTTACAAAGTTTAAATTTTATTTTTCATAAATATTGTATTTTTTACAAACTGTTTTTATCAGAGTATTATAGACTCGTTTTATCAATAAATTACTGAGATTTCTGATTCCTCTGCTGGAATACTAACATTATCAATTTTGTTTTTTGTTTTTCTTCAGTTAGTTCGGTAACAGTGTTGTGTGATACTTATTAACAGTTTTGTAAATTGTATGGTAATGTAGTATTGTAGTATAATAAATATTTATTCTATTCTAATGGTTGTATTTTAGTTATTCGATGAATAGATTAGGTATTCATCATTGCAGACAGGGTAGGTTTTGTTTGGGAAGTGAAGAAGGTTGTTCGTAAGATCTTGAAGTGCGAATGATGATGGTATCAATAATGCAATGTAATCAACTATCAAGTAATAGGATCAAATTTATTTTGAAAGATTTTATTGGATTATTTATTTGACAAAGTATGCATCATAGTATGTAGGTGTAGGTATTGTACCATAAATGAGTGAGCGCCGAATACTTTTTAAAAACCATGATGATTATACATTTTTTCCGGAGGTTATTACTTCATTAGTGTAATTCATCTCATTTTGATCTTATTTTTCAGATTTCTCAACAGAAAAACAATTTGTAACGATGAAAAATTGAAAGCAACATTTTCAGAATCAGTATGAACACCAGCAATGTGTACATTTATCCAGGTGTATCAAGATAGGTATGTATTATTTACATTGAAATTTGAAAGATTCATGGTGTGCCATGCCATGTGTGCCTTTATTATGGCACATTGCAAAATGAGTACCCATGAATACTATATGAATACACTTTTCCAGAACAAAATTTTTATTTTAAATGTAAATTATACTTATCCAATGTAAAACACAAGATTATTCGTATACCAGGGTTTGATTGAGATATCAGAGTTGTATTGATTTATTGGAATTCGGCGTTGAATTTTTTAAGCTTTTATATTTTTATATTGTAAAGTAAACTAAAAACTGAAATTTTCAAGTAAAAATATTGTTAAGCAAAATGTCGAGTGTTTTATATTTAGTAAGATTCGGTCGTTGTGGTGTTTCTAGTTTCTTGAACCAAGTAGACTTGTGAACCAGGAACAGAGCTCGTTGTAACGAATGTACGATGCTTAGCTCTAATCAACGATAAATTACTTTCAGCAGAATCAGCTCGGTCTTCGGCAGCTTCCAATTCGCGCTGGAATCTACGAACTCTGGTAACGTTTTGTTGGCTCATTCCCTCCTGGAAAGTGAAATTAAGATATCATCAGAGCAAGTAAGTAAGTATACCTATAAGGAATGTTCATGATAGTTTATTGTTGTGTTATATTACTGCATGAGTTTATTCATTTCATATTCTTAAGCCTACATCATTTGACTTTGCAGATTCTCAAGTGAATGATAACAAACAAATGAATTGAAAGATCAATTCATAGTTTTATCATATGTAAAACAACTTTTTGGATCAATATGGTAAGATTTTTTTCAGAAGATTAGTTCATTTTAAATTTAAATTGTTTTTTACTTCAGTAGTGATATGATAATGACACTGGCGCATTCAATTAAATAGGTAATTGATTTCACTCTTGAGTTGATAATTTCACTTACCGTCTCTTGCAATTGTCTCTTGTACAGATTAACCTTTTGGTTTGTTTTGTCCAAAGCTTCTTGCAGAATTTGCACATTTTTATGATCTTCTTCATTTTGGATCAAAATTTCCTTAAGATTACGTTCCTTCTTACGCAAGATTTTGATTGTTTCAGCGTGTCTACGTTTCTCTTCGTCTAATTCTACTTCCATATCACGAATCTAAAACCCATCAATATTGCAGAGAAATTAATACTCGAAAGGATCCGGATTTTGTATGAAAAGTGAAAGTTATTAGGTAGGTAAGGTTTTCATTACTCTAGCTTCCAATTTGCTGATGATGCGTTTACCACCAACGATGGCGTTGGCTTCAACTTCTTCTAGTCTGACAGATAAGTTTTTGACTTCAATTTCCAACGATTTCTTGATTGCTTCTATTTTAATGATTCTTTCTTGTTCTTCATGTAAGATTTCAACAGTGTGTTTGAGTTCGACTGTGACACGTTGGTATCTTTCATCGGAAATCTACGAGAATAAATGCAAGTTTATTAAATTTGTGGTGGAAGAAGGTGATTTTATTTTTATTTTTTAAAATGGTAATGGATATATTTTTCTTGTGGAAGTGTTTTGAGTGGATTTCAATATACCTATGCAAGTGTTGCATGGATATCTACTTAATAAATTGAAGTGGTGTTTTCTTTGTAACGCCATCACTGCAAAACGACTGGACGGAAAATTGTGAAAAAATACTCAAAATGTTCAGCGTGATGCGTAGATGGTTGTACTGAAATTTTTTTCGCCATCCAAATTTGGGATTCGTCCAGGAGAAATGGACCTTAGAGTGAAATCACAAATTTCACAATGTATAGCCAAAAAATGACAAAGGTGTCAAAAATTATCAATTTTTTATAATTTCTCAGTAACTGCGAGATGGAATTTTGCGAGATTTTCTTTCGTTATTATATAAAAATTTGAACTAAGTATTCCTTGCCCGGAGGGCGGGTAATTTTGCTTGTAAATTATAATTATATAGGTATGCAGATGTGTTCTTTTTACACAAATCTTTTATTGGCAGAATTTTTTGAGATTCTAGATTTTGGCAGATTTCAAATCCACTAGAATCTGCTATCGCTATGGTAGCAGCTTTTGAAAATGGAATTTGGATTTTACTTTGAAAAGAGAAGACTTTCTTTCAAGTTTTTAAAACGTGTTGAAAAAAATTTCAAAAAACATCTAAAATCCAGATTCTCAAAAATCTGCCAAAATTCGTGTTAAAAAACACATCTATCACAGAACATAATTGAATTATTCACTTATGATGGCAATTATTGAAATTCGAAAAGTGAGATAAAAACAAACACTTGAATGGCAATGTATTCATTAATATTGTTTTCTTTCGTGTTCATTTTTTACTATTCTATGTGGGTTCTGACAAAATCAAGGACCTGATTTCATTGCTATAATAATTCTTTATAAAGTACCTAATTCATATGATGAAAATTTCAAAGACACAGGAACTTAAACCTTAATAGGTATGTCCAATGTTTCATCGACTAGTGTTTTTTTTTATAAAAAGGGAGGATGGTAAAAATATTGAAAATGAATGAGATTAAGAAACAATATAAAAAATTAAAATATTCAGAGCTCAGATGTTGAAATTTAAAATTTTTATTTTACATTTTCTATTTTCATTTTCTGATTCCATTCCACCCTCTTATTGCCAGAGAAATATTCACATTCGAAATTGGGGATCCTAATTTATTTATGGTTATAAAAATATAAAAGCTCTAATCAAACGGTTTTTAATTTTTTTTTCTTTTTTATAAGAAATTTCAAAAATTGGTACCTATTTAAAATTTTCAAAAATTGAAAAAAAAAATTAAAAATAAAAAAAAATAAAATCAAAACTTAGAAGAAGTAGGTTCCTACCAAAGCTACCTACCAATGTTTGTTAACAATGAAACCGGTTAAGGTTATGCAACTTACAAAACACATCTGTGACTTTGTTTGCATACCCGGCTCACGTCACGGCCTCATGTTTGTTAGGTTTGAATTTAGATCCACCATTTTGCAATATTTGCATTGTAGGTATCATTTTTGTAAGTTCGGTTTTAGGTACGTAGGTAGTAGGTATTTTGAATATTAATTACATAATTAATTATTGCTTACTCTCAGTTCTTTGTGTGCTTCTTCCAGATCGGTGGCAACTTGAGTTAATTCTTGTTCAAGTTTGGAACGTGATGCTGCGAGATTGATGTTGATGGTGGTCAATTCGTTAATTCTGCTATGAGCTTCTTCGTATAATTGTTCAATTTGACGTTTGCTGCGTAAGGTCTAGAAAACAGGAAACACAACATCGAATTGAATTCATCTGAAAGTAAGTTAAAACACCTTGGTTTAATTTATAAGAACCTTACCGAATCGTAGTTGGCTCGGAGCTCTTCTAATTCACCAGTCAAAGATTGTACTTTACGTTGAGCGATAGCGCATTGATCCATAGTAACAGCGAGCTGTCTTTGAGCTTCGTCATAATGAGCTTGCAATTCCTACGAACATTTCCCCAGCACATAGCAGTTAGTAAATCAACTCCAGACTCCAGTCATCGCAGAAGACTAGATAAGATTTACGAGTTGGTACTAAACTCACCGTAAGTTGTAACGATTGTTTCTTGATTGTTTTCTGTAACTCTAAATTGTTCTTATTTGCTACATCAAGAGACATTTCCAAATCGGTGATCTGGATTTGGAATTTCTTCTTCAGACGAGTAACTTCGGTTTTCAATTTGGTTTCAGCTTCCACAACGCGAGCGTTGAGTTGTTCGATTTCGATGGCTGTTTGTTTGCTGAAAAATCACACATCACGAACGTTAGATACGGTTTTGATATCATCAACAATGTGAATTGAATTTGAAAATGCATATTTACATATGCTTTTTTACGACGACATTAACGGACAAGACGACAAGTGTTGAACAGAAGTAAATTTACTAGTGGATATTGTTGAAAACGGTTCGAACAGTACGGTGTAAACCAAGGGTTTTTGAAAACGCAACGAAGGATTCGAGTACACTCAGATATAGGTACGTATAGACGTTCACGTAGGTTGCAATAAGGTGCAATAGATAAGTATAGTGATAAAAGATATAAGAAGCTAACCTGGTTGGTAGAGCTAATAGATAATTTAAATCGTACGATTCGCTACTACAGAACTGAATAAACAACGAGGAATCATCGAGAATTCCGTAATGTATTAGGATAAAGAGCATCGACATTGGTATTTAAATAGTAATCTAGGCTAAGTATAAACAAAGGATATACGATAAATGGACTTGGTAACTGAAATAAGAATTGGAAGGATTCGAGGATATAAGTAATAAGGAAATAGAAAGAATTTATTTTTGAAATGTGTGTTTAAATAATTCTACTTCTGCTGATGCCGCTGCTACTATTGTAAGTGTAATGATACGCTGACGACGATCTGGTATTACCACCCACATACCGATATTCATCTAGGTATTTGGAAGCGTCTCTTTCCAAACTTCTCAATTCGTTACTAGAATCGGTACGATTGAAGAAATTCGAATCGTCTATTTCTCGTAACACTTCGCGAAGTTCCAGAGTAGCGGTGCTTCGAAATTTCTGATTATAATCCAAGTTTTGACTTCTTTTCAGGTTCAATCCACTCTTACATCTGTCCGCGATGATATGGCAGTACGCATCGGCCAACAGCTCGGATTCGATTCTACGGGCGGATTTACTACGGAAGTAATCTGTCGACGGTATTCGACTACGCGATTCCAGAATTTTATCTTGTACGGTTTTATTCAACTTGGGTGTATTTAAATACGGCGATAACACAGTCGACATTGTTATTGTAGGTAGCTGTATCCGGACAGACGAAGGAAGCAAACCGAACCGAAAAGTAGAAAAAACGCGAAACTATTCACGAATCTCGAACACGTCAAACACGCCCAAGTGAAAATTCCAAACTGCCCTGGTTTTTCTATATCAATACTCGCTCAATGCTTCTTCCGCAATTCGAACGTAAACCGATCAAGGTGTGCAGTCACAATACTACGCAAGGTTTTAATGAACTATTTTTAAATGCCTATTATTGCTCGTAAGTTGGCCGTTGCGTCTTTTTTTAATACTCGAAACGTTTAGTCGCCAATGTAAGCTTAAAGTCGAATTAATGAGAACGCCGCATTCATAATGTTGAGTTAATTAAAGCTAAACGTTGTACGTGTGTCTGTACCCCTACCCGTCCGAATTTCAGACGTCGTTTGATCTTTTGCGAATGTTATATCTGGAAATGCTCGAGAATTGCGAAAATTTGCTGATTTTTAATTTAAAACATTTTTTTGAGGGGGATGGTCTTCGGTTTTCTGTTTTCTTCAGCGGAGTGTAGAAACTTGATTGATTGGGTGAATTATATTTTTCGTTTAATTTTCTTACTCAATTAAAGATTCACGTAAGATGAAATTAGTGTTGAAATCGGTATCGAAAAAAGAGACAGATTAACGTTATCTTTGGCATATTGTCAAATGTTTGCTGCTTACATTATTTATTGTTTTTAAAAAGTATGATTAGATTTTGTTTAATATGATGTAAGGTATCACAGGGTTGGTAGAAATTGATTCAAGATGGAATATTTGACAATGGATAGAGGAGATGGTCAAGTTTTTTCGTTGAGAATCACCCAAAATTTGGGCAATTGAGTTTGATCAAAATTCTGATTATTTCAGAGAGGGGATGAAAAAAAATATCGAAACTCAATGAGAAATGAAATGATAAGCACCGCAGTTGGAAATTTTCAACATTGTTCTTTGCGATTAGATTACCTACTTGATTATTTGACTTTGAAAATACGGTTTTCTGTTTTTATAGGTTTTATCACAATTCCGGAAGGAAGAGGAAGAGGAAGAGGAGAGAAACACCACACATAAAAGCTACTTTGAGGTCTCAGACATCCATTTTCTTACATTTTACACAATGTCAGGTACTTTTTTTTTGAAAATTCATTTACTTAGGTATTCAGATTTTCTTCGAACCTTTGGGAATATCTCTCCAGAAGTTATTTCGAAAAAATTCCCTAAAATTGAGCGCTTTGGCTTGGTTTGAAGTCGAATTTGAAAGGTTTGAGTGAGGATGACCTTGACCCAGAAATTATAGAAATCAAGAGTCATGTAAAATATTCAGAAAATCAGCATTCTAGAGCAATTTGGAGGGGAAAAATGAGGTATTTTTGTATTTTTAAGACGTTATGAAAAACCTTGTTACTCCTTTACCCCTTCAAATTGACTCGGGAGGCTGAAATTTGGCATGTTTATTCACAGATTGTTCTGGATAGGTCTTTTGGTGATTCGATTTTTTCAACCCCTCCCTACCCCCTTTCCAGCTGCAATTTTTTTTTGTTGTAAAAAAATTTCAATTGTGAGTCATCACTGCATGGAGCCCTTTTTATGCTCTTCATTGAGCGTATGCATTCAGAAAATGTCCGATATGCGTTTTTAACCCATTCCTTGCCTTTTTTCGGTTACAGAAAAATATATTTTCGCGCTGTTAAAGGCTTTTAATTTTTTTCTTGTCGTCAGGGAGCCTCTTCTGAATGACCTAAAGAGTTGAAATTTGCCACATACGTCCTACTCAAGGTCAAATGTCTCATTAAGCGATATCGGGCAGCTGTCTAGAGCAGCAAAATCGAATGGCAGCAGAATTTTGACTTTGAGAAAAAATTAGAGAAATAGTATCATTTTGAAAATTTCTTTGGATTAAAAAAAACGAAAGGAAAGACAACAGGGTGTTCAAAATTTTTGCTTTTAGAGTGAAGAAAATTCGTGGTTTTCTATCATGTTATTTTGCATTATATTTTGAAATGAAAAAAATTATATGTAATACATATTTAAAATTACTTGGATTTTAATTTTTTTTTTTTTTTGCATGCAAGTATCATCTCTTTTGCCGTTATTGTGGCTTTTATCATTAAGAGAGCCCCTAAAGGTGCACCATGAAACCAAATTTCAAGTGTTGAATTTTATTTTTGGGTTTTTAGCGATTTTTGAAAATTAAAAATGATCAAGGGAACCTCTTGAGGTGTCACTCTCCGATTTGAACGGAACCGCGATTTTTGGAAAGAGCATAGTCTAAAACCCCCAAAACCAAATTTTCAGCTGCCCAAGTTCATTTTTCGATTTTTGGCGAATTTTTGAAAATTCAAAATTGACTGTTTTTGGCGATTAATGCTTTTTTTAAAAAAGGACGTACTTGATCAATAAAAATGGTCAAAATAAGTCCCAAAACTAATATTAATTATCCAAATCCAAATTTCACCATTTCCAGCCATTCTGGAGCCTCCAGCGCGATTTTTCAATTTCTCCAGAATTTTGAATTTGCTCCAGAAGGCGTGAATATGAAGTTGGGCAGCTAAAAATCGAGTTGTGTATTACACTCGACCTGTTTAACAAATTTATCTACATTTGAGCCGATTTTGAGAGTGACACCTCAAGAGTGGTTTTTTGAGGTGTCACTCTCGCTCCAAAGCGGCTGGAAATGGTAGAATTTGCGCTCCGCGGGTTAGTTCTTAAAGAAATAGAGCGATTCGCGCAAATTTCAAAAATTTCCTCACAAACGGTAATCTTTTGATTTTTTGGATTTTTCAATTTTGAAAAAAGCTGGTCAAAAAACCACTCTTGAGGTGTCACTCCCAAAATCGGCTCAAATGTAGATAAACTCGTTAAACAGTTCGAGTATAATACACAATTCGATTTTTAGCTGCCCAACTTCATATTCACGCCTTCTGGAGCAAATTCAAAATTCTGGAGAAATTGAAAAATCGCGCTGGAGGCTCCAGAATGACTGGAAATGGTGAAATTTTGATTTGGGTAATTAATAATAGTTTTGGGACTTATTTTGACCATTTTTATTGATCAAGTACGTACTTTTTAAAAAAAAGCATAAATCGCCAAAAATAGTCATTTTTGAATTTTCAAAAATTCGCCAAAAATCGAAAAATGAACTTGGGCTGCTGAAAATTTGGTTTTGGGGGTTTTAGACTATTCTCTTTCCAAAAATCGCGTTCTCGTTCAAATCGGAGTGTGACACCTCAAAAGGTTCCCTTTTGTATGTATTTTCTGTGAAAGGGGTCAAAATTCTATGAAATTGAATCTTAGGTATCTGTTTCTTTTTTTTGATTTCTCGAATAGATTGGTGATAGTTTTGACGTTTTTTTGGAGCCTCTAGCAGATTTTTAGATTGTCCAGTTTTTAATAAATTTTCATAGGGAAAAACCGGAATAAAAATCAGCATCTTTTCTACACCGGAAAATATAAAAATCTTCTGGAGGCTCAAATCGAAATCAAAACGACCACTAATCGATTTGGAAAGTCACAAATAAGGTATGAACCTATATTCAGCTTTTTATCTCAATTTTCCTCATCAAATTTCGATTTTTCCATAAAAATTTGGACAATTTTGAATTGATCAAATTTAAAATTTAAAAATATTGTAGTGTGCTCTTTCGATAAAAAAAATAATCCAAAAATTTTCTGCTGTTGGGATACTTTTTTAGGGGGGGGGGGCAAAAAATACGTTAACTTTTCGTTGTACTCATTTGAAAACGACTAAGACGGTTTTTTATGTTTCAGGTGCCAATCTGCTCATCTTATTGCATTCGTTTTACTCTCAGAAGATGACTAGCTCGTTTGTTCGTCATTGGAAATCTTTTGGAATTGGAAAAGTAACAAGAATAGAGCTGCAGTGTACAACTGACTGGGCAATGGAAAACTGACAGGACGAAGGCAGGATAATTGCGTCGAGAAATCTTATTTTTTTGGTAGGTATTAAGGGATGTTTAATTTCCAACTTACCGAATAGATTCGATTTCCTCATCCTTTTCGGCCAAACGTTTCTCAGCTTCATGACGGAACTGTGCAAGCTCAGCAGATAATCTTTGAGACCTCAATTCCTCTGCTTTGCGGCCCTGATTGCAAAAGTATCAATGAATATTTTCTATTTCTCGTCTGATATGTATTTTGAGTGTAAGTGAATAGAGATAGGTGTACTTACAGCTTCGGCTTCTTTGTAAGCGGCGCTCAATTCTTCTCTTTCGTTTTCTAATCTACGTAATTCGATTTCGAGCTCGTGCAATCTTCTGTTTTGTTCAGTGATAGTGTTTCTGGCATCGTGAAGATCATCTGAAAAATGTTATTTGTTATTTGAAATAATGATTGCAATATTTTCTAGTCATGTGGATGGACACGTCAAGTGGACCGTTCCTATCTTTTCTAAAGCGAACGATTTCTACTGAAAATCTGCTATCGGGTATTTCTAGCAGTCATTTTGCAGTCCACAGATGAAAATCGAATATACGTACCAGCCAATTTCTTATTTTCGCGAGTAAGAGCATCTTTCTGTTCCCTGGTTTTGTCCAATTCGTGGGTCAAACGTTGTAATTCGGCTTGTTTGTTACGTAAGTCGCGTTGAGCTTGCTCGAATAACGATGTGGTTTCGTCAAGACGAGTTTTCAAATCGATATTGATGCGTTCGAGTTGTTCGACACGTTTTTGCAATTCCCGGGCTGTTCCATTAGCCTACGATGGAAAAAAAATCATGAATTTTTGATCTCCTGATTTGCGAGATGAATAAGTATATTTTTTTAGCTGAGCTCACCTTCTCCAAGTCGATGATCAAAACTTCGACTTCACTTTGTAGGCGAGATTTCTGTTTCTCCAAGTTGTTGATTTTCACAATGAGAGTTTCAATGTGTTCTTCTTGTTCTTGCAGACGAGCAGAATATTTGCGTCTGATCAAAGAAATGAGAAAATTATTTATCAAGATTGAGGAGGAAAAAAAAACAAGAGCAAGAAAAGAAAAAGGTTCGTACCGAAGTTCTTCAACTTCTTCAGCACGTGCAGCTGCTTCGGTATCGTATTTGGATTTCCATGTCTGAGCATCTCCATTAGCTTTGACTAATTGTCTTTCAAGATCCAATCGAGCTTCGGATTCTTCTTCTAATTGCACGCGAACCGATTCTAATTCGGTTTCAACTTGATGAAGACTAGCTTCCAATAAGGAACGTCGCTATATCGAGGTGAAAATGGTATTTTTAAATAAGTTTGGGTATTTTTAGTGGTTGCTTCAGGTGTAGGTAAAGCTTACTCGTTCGTCGTCTTCCAATCGTCTTCTAGCGTCTTCGAGTTGACCGGCGATTTGACTCTTCAAATAGCTCACGTTTTCGATTTGGATTTTGATATCTTGTACTTCTTTGACGAGTTCGATGTTTTCCTAAACGAAAGTCGTGGGTATTAATTATTTTAAAGAGGAAGTTGTGGATCATTTTCAGGCCTATGCGTGTGATTTGATTAGTTAGGCTTCACCGAATGAAAATGTGAAATAATTTCAGTGATTTTGGATTACTCAAATAGGATGCTTTCATTGTATCGATCTGCAGGGTTGATGGAAAACTACAAAATATGTTTTCGAGTGGGGGGGGGGGGTCGAAAACATTATTTTTGAGAAAAAATTGAACACTCGTGAAATTATTTCACTCCTTTCATTCGGTTAAAAATTGAGAAGTCTATGAACTTTTTAAAACTCCGAACGTACTTGCGAAAGTCGAGTTTTGTGCGATGTGATATCGATTACTGTTCGGTTCAATTCTTCAATTCTGACATTTAATTCGTGAATCGTGATTTCTAATTTTTCAATTGTTCTCGCAGATACTAACTGAAATCAAAATGAAGAATTATATTATTGACTGGATGTGTCACTTCGAATGAACACGAAGATGGATTGAAATTGCTTGGTAAGCCCTGCTACCTACTTTATCTTTGTTGATGAGTTCAATCTGCGATAAGAGCTCGTAGACTTCTTGTTGGAATTTAGCTCTTTCTTTTTCAGCCCTGTAAATATATTCATAATGCTAATACTTCAGTATAAAATTGATGATGAATTGTATCGAATAATCAATTGTGCTTTAGACCCATGTATTTGTAAAAAAAATATGAGATAGGTAGATTATTAGGTAGGTACTTGTGTTTGATGGAAACCAAACGATCCTGTGATTGTTTTTATCCTACCATAAATATAATTGTGCTGTACCTACCTAGCTTTGGCTTTGGCAACTTGGTCGAGCTGTTCTTGGAAATCATTGACTACTTCTTGATGTTTTTTTCGCAATAAAGCTGCAGTTTCTTCCGATTCCAAGTGTACGTCTTCGAGAAGTTTTCTCAATTTCGATAATTCGTGATCTCTTTTTTTGTTTATTTCATACTGTCGATTTAATTACATACAAAATGTATTAGAAAAATGATGAGCTAATTCGATTTTTTTCCAACGTGTAAGCGAAATAAATACCTATTCACCTGACTTTCGGCTCCACCTTCTGCTTCTTCTAAACGTTCTTGTAATGTGATTAACTGAACGCTGTAGTCGGCTTTTTCACGTTCTATCTGTAACATAAATAGGTCTACGATTAAAGCATTTAAAAAAAATGTTTTTTGAAGTTTTTTTTAAAAAGAGTCAATTGTGACCTTATTGTTCAATGAGTACCTAGTTTAGGCTCCAATTTATCATTTATGTGCATCTTTACCTACCTACCTAATTTATGAATCGGTCTGATTGTTTTTTTTTATGGTACCTATTTGTTGTTAATATTTAATTTGTATTGTTTTTATAGAAATGAAAACTTTGAAGAAAAGAAGAACTGCAGCTTGCGACCAGTTTTGTGATACACCCACACTTCCTCAATACTGGAATTTTTATTTCAAAGAGTCGAAAATATGGTCCAGAACACTCGTTCGTGAAGGTATAATTGAAAAAAAATCATTCGTACTACTGGTAGTCATTTTCAAAATTTAATTTCCTAGTTCAAAAGTGTATAGAATAACGTACGGAACGTATAGAAAGAAAATTTACCTACCCAAGACTAGTTCACTGTAATAATATCATAAAAAATTTTGGCAACCGATATTGAGGCCAGTTTCATGTGGTTGGATGCAAGCGAGGGGAACCCCTTGTTGGGGCATTCTGTACATTTACACTACTAGAGCTATTTTTAAATGACGTCGGATAGCGACGGTGAGTAGTGGGAAAAGAGGAGAGAGACGAGAAGAAACATCTCTTTTTAGTATTCTATGTCACTTTTTCAAAGCCGCATCGACTCAATTGAGATTTCGTTTGTTGTAGTTGTTGTAGTCATCGATTAGTCCCCTATTAAAAATAATTCTCGTAACGAATTCCAAATAATTACAAGATTTTTTTCATAATGCCAAAAAAACTACATCGAGTTGGAATAATATTTTATCAAATTACCAGCAGATGAAATTCCAATTTTTTAAAATCTCAAGTACCTACCTATTTTTTCGTTTCATTTTCTGTCTGATTGGGTCGAAAATGGTGTGAATTTTTTAAACCTTGGGCTGATCAGATCAATCTGTCTATGCAATAATTAATGAATTCGTACTTTGCAAAAATATGAATTTTTATCTTACCTAATCGTAGTTTTTGCAAAAAAGTTTTTTTTTCAGAATTATTAATAATTTTAATTGCCCTTTAAACTTTCTTCAAATATCACAATTTTCTTTCAAATCCTCAACAAATTGAGCTGTTGAGAGAAATTTCGAAGATCTTATTGCACAGCATTATTGTCATTTCAAGTGTTTCTCCCTCCTTTCAACTACCCTCCCAAATGTAATCAGGAAAATTACTTCAGATTCGTAATTTACGAGGTTAAAAATATATTACGTATTTGAAAATTCTATCAAATTTTTCTAAAATGAATTTCAATGTGTTTCGCGCGTTTGGAGGGGGAAAGGTGGGAGCGGGGAGGTTCATAGGCTACATCCCCTTCCCATTTTGGTCAAATTTTGAAGAAAAAAATTGAAAATCATGTGACATATGGTTTGTTATGTTTTCGATAACGCTGATTTCGAATATCAGATTATTTTTTTGATACGAGCCCCCGAGATACCGCAATAAGCCCCTAAATTTTGAAAAAGTTGAAAAATTCGTGTGACCTGTCGTTTGTTGGGTTTTCATGGGTGCTGAATTCGAATTTCAACTTGCTTTTTTGGTACGAGCCCCTCTAATCACATAACCCACAGTAAGCCCCTAATTTTCAAAAAAAAATCAAAAATTCGTGTGACCTATCGTTTGTTGGGTTTTCATGAATGCTGAATTCGAATTTCAACTTACTTTTTTGGTACGAGCCCCGCAAACTCCATCACCCACAATGAGCCCCCGAATTTCGAAAAAATTAAGAAATTCGTGTGACCTATCGTTTGTTGGGGTTTCATGAGTGCTGAATTCGAATTTCAACTTACTTTTTTGGTACGAGCCCCTCAAACTCCATCACCCCCAATGAGCCCCCGAATTTCGAAAAAATTAAGAAATTCGTGTGACCTGTCGTTTGTTGGGTTTTCATGAGTGCTGAATTCGAATTTCAACTTACTTTTTTGGTACGAGTCCCTCAAACTCCATAACCCACAATAAGCCCCCGAATTTCAAAAAAATTGAGAAATTCGTGTGACCTGTCGTTTGTTGGGTTTCCATGGGTGCTGATTTCGAATTTCAAATTACTTTTTTGGTGGTTTTCATGGGTGCTGATTTCGAATTTCAAATTACTTTTTTCGTACGAGCCCCTCAAACCCCATTACCCACAATAAGGCCCCAATTTTCAAAAAATTCAAAAATTCGTGTGACCTGGCGTTTGTTGGATTTTTATGGACGTTGATGTGACCTGTCGTTTGTTGGATTTTCAAGGTCACTGATTTCAAATTTTGAATTACTTTTTTGATCCAAGCCTTTTGGATCTCTGATCTTGCTGTGAGCTCCTAAATTTGATGAAATTTAAAAAATAAAAAGAACATTAAAATTCTAATTAGCAGGCCTTTTTTTGTTACTTCTATTTTCAGAGAACACGTTCACATTTCCCCTAATTTTTTCATTTTTTTTTCGGTTTTTATGGCAATTTTTTGATATTTTTAAAACTTAATTTGGGAACACTGCGAGCTCCCTCGCTCCCTCACTCCCCCAGAAAAATCCCTGCCTAAATGAATAGTCCATTCGCGAGTAATTAAAAATTTTATTCCGGTCATAATTTTACATTCTCGTTACGAATTGACACGTGGCCATCAAATTCGTGCCAAAATTTCACGTTTCATGTTACGAGTCGAGTATTTTTTTCTCGTCGAATTTCCGTTTTTAAACGTTCGTATACTTATGTACTATGGACTTAGCCGCACCTAATAATCGACTAGAGCCTTGTACAACAAATAAAATATTTCGTCTGGATTTTATTCGTCGATATAGTTCATAAATTTACGCCTGAGATTTGTTCAAGTACTTTTGTACTTTTAACCTAGATAATGAATAAGAATAAGTGCTCGTGCCCATGATGAGGGTCCAATGCAAACTTACAGCTTTTTTTTTTCGGTACCTAAAGCACTTTGTACATATTCACGTATTACAATGCGTGTACAAAACTACAAGGCTAAAGAAAACATTATACATTTTGTATATTTTGTATACGAGTGAGGATAAAAATAGAACCAGCGTGGAACGACGATCGCTATAGGAATTCTGTGTGACTATAAAAATGGACGAAGTGGATGGGTAGAGGGTGGAAGAGCTGGATTTTCGTAATAATATGTGAGACTGTGCGAGAAACGATTGAAATACTTCGGATAGAGAACGTTGTCGTTGTGTGCCAATTTGTCTCTCCTCCCTCCCCCACCCCTCGGTTATGATTAGGTAGATGGAAATAATTTCACGCTTCGAACATGTAAGAAATACCTACCGTACTTATATAGTTTCATATAACTAAACCGTACGATGATTAATACTTTTCACTAATTAAATTCCGAATTTATTTTTTTCCAGATTGGGCTCCTGGCGCAGAAACCGCTCCATTGTTTCGGCGCCTTATGTGGCTGTTTTCGAAGACGATTCGATAGTCAACTATCCTTCAACTATTTTTCACTCTTCAGTACTAGATTTTTCATCGTCAAAAAATGTTCTAGGTACTTATTGCCTATATATCTATGTACTAGCAAACTTGGAGTTTTTTTGGGGGGATTTTTTAAAATGGATTTTACGAATTTACGTCCACAGAAACATACACCAGTCGTGATGATTCATCAAACGAATACCGAAAATGACATTCCAAGTGTCCGGCTTGCCACACTGCCCGTTCGAGATTTCGAGATGGACTAAAATAGCTTTCGTGAATAAAAGGCGACCGAGCCGCGTGAAAAAGAGACCGTTTCGCGACTAGATGATCGATTCAACGTTATATCGGTTGATGTGAGTATTGAAATAAGTTCAGATGGGAAATTATTAGCATAGGTAATGGATAAAACGGGTGATGGGTCGAAAGGTGCATTATTATGTGTAAACAGGTTGCTCTAGGTACTTACCCTTTGACGGAGTTCGCGTTCTGATTCCAAATCTTCTTGGAGGAGTCGGATTTTGTCCTATAAACACAAATTAAAAAAAAGAAATCATGCATTGTTACTTAGGTAAATGAAAAAGGTAGTGAGTTGGATCTACTTCTACGTGTATGTAAATTTGCTCAAAAATTATTGTTATTTTGTGGGTTATTAGGTGATTTTTGGAATGAAGTCGAACTATCGAGGTTCTATTAATGGATTTTTTGTGGTCGTAGGTTTAGAAAACAGTGTATTTGGAGTGTTTAAGGTGTTACAATGATCCTACCTGCTCTTCTCGAGCTCATATTTTGATTTTTTTGTACGAAATTATGAAGGGAAAAATGATTCGATTTCGGATCCTTCAGATTTTTACAAATTTGAGTTGAACGTGAAATTGCTTCGTGATATTCATTTTTTAAATCGTTGATCAAGCTCGATACTTCCCAAAGAAGTCAACTAATCTCTTGGAACATGATTCTGGTCGTTTTCTCTCCCTCCCCCCCTATCCCTCCATTACTGGAAATATTCTTATTTTATTTTTGAACTTTGAATTAAATCACGATGAGCAGTAAATTCAATTTACCACTCGATATTATTCATGATCGCTAATTTTTGTCAATCAGCCTACATTCAAGGTCACCATTCGAATATTAAAATATTTGCTCCCAACCTCAAAACCGCGAAGCTGGACTTGGAAGAGCAGAATACAATTCGTGTAAAAAAATGACATCGAAACGAGTCTAGAATTTAGAAATTATCTAAAGCAGAAAATTGACGAAGCGAACGCGTCATTATAAGTACTTACTTCTAATCTGGACAGAGCTCCTAAATCGGAAGCGTATTCGATGTTGATATCGGCATTTCCACCACCACCCGTCGACCGATAGCTGTACGATTTGGTCGTCTTAGAAAGAGACATGACGGCGCGTTTGTATTTTGGAAAATCGACGGATTAAAAAATACTTCGACGACGACGATTATCTGCAACAACCGGGGACGATCGATTCAACGATGAAAACGAAATCGGCGGAATGGTAAATTCTCGAGCAAGAATGCGAAACAGGCCGGATGAAAGTGATTCACGATACAGTAACCAGAACCGTGCACTTGAGCGGCGACAACAACAACAACAGCAGCCGCAAACCGCTCGAAAAAGAAAAATTCGAATCCGAGACCGAAGAACGAGCTACGAGCTAAACGGCGCGATAGCAATTTGAAAATGTACCGGTGACGAGATTTGCGAATAATGTGCCGAGTTAGGCGCACGTCAACGAGATTAAAATAACTCGTGGATATCCAAATTGTGGTGTAGGATACGAGTATGTGAGTAGGTCTAGGTACCACTGTATGTCCCTTCGCCGGCTGATATGCTGTATGGGCAGGCTGGACGATGGCAACGAGCAGTACACGATGTGATTCTAACTCTGAACCCTGCTCTACCTTTACCTACCCTGCTGCGTGATGTGGCTATTGCTCGACTCGAAGCCCATTAGAGACCGATATGATGTCATCAACGGTATTTATTTATTTTATTTATAGGGCGTTCGTTATTTAATAAACAACGCGGAAACTGACGTTTATCTCCATATTTCCTTTTGCATCGGGCAACGGTCACCAGAGGAAAAGAAAAAACACAGACTGTCATATGGCTGAATAATTACCTGTCTTGAATATAATCAACGAAATATGCTGATGAATAATTTGGCGAATTTTAGACGATGACCAAACTAACCGTCATGTACTTATTTTGATGATACACTTAAGCTAACCTAATATTTATCTTCGTGTTTACATTATTTCTAATTTCAATCTGTAGGAAATCAGCGGTACAATGGGATTCTTGGAGGAGTAAAATCAAAAAATGAGCCGATTTTCATACTCATCGCCCCCGAAAATCTAATAAACCATTCATATCACACGATTTTTCCAAATTTTAAGGAAATTCAGGACTCTGGAGTAAATGGGAAGGGGCGTGTGAGGAACTGAATCAAAAAAATGAAGTGATATTCGTATTTAGCGATCCTGAAACCCTGTGAAACGATGTGTCAATGTGTCACACAACCTTTAATGATTTTTGTTTACACTTTGACCAGAATTTTAGGACCTTGTGCACCCCTCGCCCCATCACGAATAATTGACAGTCGTCAATATCATATAAAAATGTGTTGATTGCAATTTTTTTCAAATTTTCAAATCATGATTTCTAAATTGGGCAAGCCTTTAAAACAGAAAACTCTAAAAAAAAAGCCCAGCTTTCGAAATTTTTGGCAAATAAAAACATTGCAAACAGATTTAAATTTTTGCTCATATCTTATCAGTTTTCGTTTCAATTTCAGTTTTTTTAAAAAATGTTTTAGGAATATTTTTTGCAAACTTACGGTGTGCTCAAAATCTAAGATATTCACCCCCTTTAAATTTTTCAAAACTTTTTTAAAAATGTGATTTGAAAAAAATTTTGAAATATTTGGAGTATTTTTGCAAAGTTTTACGCAAGTTTAATAATATTTCATCACTTTTTTTCGATTTTAAGCTATTTTTTTCATGTGGTTTTGTCAAATTTTTGCAAATATTACTTCGACGTGAACTTATTCATCAAGTTTTTTGCCATCTTAGCAAATTTTCATAAAATTTTATTCAATTTGGATAATTATTTTTATTTAAAGGTAAAGTAATTTTTTTCGACGTTCAAATCAATTTTCTCAATTTTTTGATATGTTGTAAAAGTTTTCCGAATGTTTCTTCATCCTCAACGTTAGTAAGGTTCTTAATTTAATGGCGAAATATCAACTTAGCAAGTTTTTGTGATGTCAACTTTATGCAATTATCAAGAAAATTCTGTTAATTTAGATAATTTGTGATTGACTTTTGTTTGGTCGTATTTTAACAATTTTTGTCAATTTTAAGCAATTTTGTAAATATTTTTTCAATGTTAGCTAATTTTTTGAATACTTTTTGCAACTTTTACAACATTTTGTTCAATTTTGACACTTTTTTTATTAACTTTTGGTCATTTTTAGCATTTTTTTCTACATTTAAAATAATTTTTTGTTAATTTTGAGCAATTTTTTTATTTTTTATGAATTTCTTGCTAGTGTTTTCTAAGCTTTGACTATTTTTAGCCAGTTTTATGCCAAGCTTATTGTTAGCAAGTTTTTGGATGTGTTGTGGCGGCTTTTTTTCTACAAAATTTTATTCAATTATGGCAATTTTTGATCATCATTTTCTGTCATTTTTCGCAAATTTTTTCTAATTTTTTAGCAAATGTTTGCTCAGTCGTTGTTCAATTTTTTTTTTTTTTTGAAATTCGAAAATTTTTGATGATTTTTTTTTCAAACTTTCGGATAATACGTATTACTTAACTTTTTTTTTTACAATTTTACTGGCTCTTTGCTAACTTTTGTTCATTTTTAAGTATTTTTTTTCACAATTTTGAAAAATTTTTTGCTTTTTAACCTTTTCTATCTTTTTAACTGGAGTTTTATCAAACTGTTGCCACAATTTCTGCATTTTATTCAACTTTCGATTTAATTTTAATCAGAAATGTAGGGGCCAAATTTTCAGATGTCAACAGCATAGTGTTTTCCAACATAAAATGGACCAAATCCAACAATCAAAATTTAAAAACGTGGAAATTTTAATTTTTTTGGGTAGGTTCTATCGCTCTAACATTCAACTCATTTACCAAAAAAAATGTTTCAATTTTCCAAATTCTGGGTTCTTTGAAAAAAAAAAAATTGATCCAGCCCTGTGGCTACATAAGACTGCTCTAAATATAGTCTGAACTTGGGCTAATACATATCACAAATTAATACGATAGGTATTTTTCGAGAAAATTACTCCCAATATTCGTAGAATATTCATAATTTATGAGGATGAACAATGAAAGGGAAATTCAAGCAGAGAAAATGACTGAAAACTCAATCCAGCACTTTGGCTTTTCAGCCAATAGAAAGTTCTACGAAATAACTTCACGTGACGCATGCACGAACCGAGAAACACCGATTGGTGGGGATTTTTCGTAAAAATTCTAGAAAAGTTGATCTTGAAATAGTTTAAACGAATAACGAGAAAGCCTCGAATCGTTCACACATTGTAAGCAGTGCGGCGCTGTGACTCGCGCACGCGTATGTATAATTTTTCGTACTAATGGGCAGTTTCGAGTTACTGACTCAGCGTTGTGTCAATTCCTTTTATAGCTCCAGCCAAAGTTTCGCCGTCGAAATTAAGAGGGAAGCGAAATCGTCTACGATTCGGATTCTTTTTTCTGTAATATTCTGTGAGCGCATCCGCAACAGCGACGCCGTGAACTTGACGCTTATTCTACGTACGCTCAACGCTGCTACACGTTCACACACATGAGATATGTACTCGTAAAATGGACGAATAGACAATCATTTCCATGGGTTGACTAATGATGTGACTGCTAGACGATGCGATGTTTCTGTATGATGCATTCGTGGAGTTGTTTTTTCTAATATGTATTAATATGCATCTGTCTACTGCCACCAATATTTTATATTTTTCTTGATGTATAATCGTATCCAGGAGTATATAGATCTGGGCTGAAATATGCAGATTAAGATACCTATAGTCTCCTCATCGAAACCATCTAGCTTTTTACACCATGAATTTTCGCATGAAATTTGATACAGACCATTTCGATGAAACGAATCAGTCGAGTTGAAGAACCGGCACGTAAAGTTCATCTACATAAATCAGCACGCGAACATGTAATAATAATAAAATGTACGAGATGCAGGAACCCATGTAATGCTATTCCTAGAAATAGGAAAGTCGTCTAAACGTAACGTTGGCAAATGTATCGCGTAAGTGGACTTTTTGCCAAAACTTGACGTATTTATTCGTCAAATATTTTCCAACAACGTGGATTGGCAATTTGTTGCAGCGAAAACGAAAACTTCGAGTTGATGAGAATTGTCGTTGCTGCCCTTTTCCGTAGGTGTGTAATCGCGATAATAATGGAGCGGAGTGGTAGTGGTTCTTACAGAAAATTGAAAATTGCATTGTGCATATCGTGAAAAATATCCCTCCTCGTAGAATTTTTTCGGAAGAAAACACTCTAGACTAATTTCAAGGTTCTTATTTCATTTTTAGCAGCACAGCTGTATCGAAGGGGGAAAATGGATTCAGTGAGGGGAGGGAGTTGAAAGATGCGTCATCGACCCACTGATATAATTATTCATTCTACACGAGAAGCGAACACAAAACATTGGAGTTAATTTTATTCCAAAGGGAATAAGCTTTTAAATAATTGTGGATTAACTTTGGCTTCGAATTACATAAAATTGTTACGTGTACTTCAAAAAATGAAGAATAAAAAAATTGAATGAATACCTACAAAATTTGACTAGAAATACACCAAGTAAGATAACGTTGAATGAAAATACACGATTATGTGCCGAACTTGACTGTCCATAATTAATTATTCGTAATCGTATTTTTTAGTACATACAATAATTTTTCAATTTGATTCTTTAAAAAAAGTCTCAAGTTTGAAAGCATAAGTATCTATTGGTTCATTGGACGCTTGGAACCCTCATCATTAAAGGCTATAGGTGGATAAGTACGGTGAATTTGCCCCCGAGAGCTTCAGGGTTGATATTTGCATGGAAGGTGGGTACCCTTGAGCACCTTCCGTCAGGAAAGTTTCAGACCCCCCCCCCCCCCGTTTTGAGAAACCCCCCATTTTCTGAAATTACAATAAAAATTTTTTCTCAGCCCCATGTGAACTGATTTTTTCAATTTTTTGGTATGTTGTGAACATTCATAAGAGGTATCCCCACAAAAAATTTCAACCCCTTCCCCCCATATTTTCCCCTCAAAATGGCGTTTTTTAGTTTTGTTTGCCTGTCTTAGCAATGATCATGATTCGGCACAAAAATGCGAATAGCATTTTTAAGTGTGTTTTTAACCCCTAAAAAACATAATAATTATATTTTTTTCAAAAAAAAATTTCTGGTGGGCCGTGGTCAAAAATTGAAAAAACCAACAGATAGTCCAAGAGCTATACCCACTGCGATCGCTCTGAAATAACTGAAAACTAGGACTGGTCTCAAAAGTTAGTATACATACCCCTATTTTGAAAGCACTCGGTCTGCCAATCCGCAGCTGCTGCTTTAAAGCTCAGCGAAAGCTCGAAAGTTCACAATTTTTCTGAACTTTTGCCTGAGAAAACTGATGGCTCAAATTGGTGCCAAATTATAGCATTTTTCGCGCTGAATCCGAATATGTAGGTCTGCCGACCCTAAATTGCTGCCAAAGCCTCGCTAGACTGGTTTAAAGGGGGGTCAAATTTCGCAAATTCATCATTTTTGGCTAAATTCGCCGCATAAAAAGTTATAAAATCGCTTTAAAAATGATTTTCAAGCAGTTTAACGAAATGCTCTAAGGGTAAGATGATTTTTAGGTGCCAAAATTTTTCAAAATTTTCATTTGGGGGGGCATAAGGGGGGGGGGTGTCGAAAAATTCACCAAATATGGCATTGTGATACATCAAAATATATGTTTTTTGGGCCGCAGAATTCGATAATGGCAATATTTTTCACATCACTCGGTCCCCCGACCCGCAGCTGCTGCTTTAAAGTTCAGTGAAAGCTCAAAAATTTCACAATTTTTCTGAACTTTTTCCCGAGAAAACTGATGGCTCAAATTGGTGCCAAATTATAGCATTTTTTGCACTGAATCCGAATATGTAGGTCTGCCGACCCTAAAGTGCTGCCAAAGCCCCTCCAGACAGGTTCAAAGGGGGAGCAAATTTGGCAAATTTCATGTTTTTGTGTTTTTGGGGTAAATTGGTCTTATAAAAAGTTGTAAAATTGATAAAGTCCAATTTTCGGGGTGTTCGTTTCATATGGAAACGACACCAACATTATGAAGATAATATCTCAACTTTCAATATAATGAAAATTGAGTTGGGGGCAGAGGCACTGGAGGGGTGTGGATTCAGGTGGCATAAAATTGGACTTCATATTCGTTTTCGGGTTGTTCGTTTCATATGGAAACGACATCAACATTACGAAAATAGCTGAATATTTAATATAGTGGAAATTGAGTTGGGGGCAGAGGCACTGGAGGGGCGTGGATGCAGGTGGCATAAAATTGGACTTCATATTCGTTTTCGGGGTGTTCGATTCATATGAAAATGACACCAACATTATGAAAATAGCTCAACTCTTAATATAGTAAAAATTGAGGTGGGGGCAGGGGCACTGGAGGGGTGTGGATGAGGGTAATATAAAATTGGACGTCATATTCGTGTTCGGGGGGTTTGATTCATATGGAAACGACACCTCGTTTACCAAAAACAATAATTTACACCAGAATACCGATTTTACTACCTAACTTTTTGCAAGAAATAAAACCAGATTTAGGATTCAATATCAACGAGGTTTTGAATTGCTTATTCAAAGCTGATGCACTGATCACATTCGAATTTCCATTTGGAACATACATAACATTAGATAATTGAAGTACGCTTTTAATTTTTCCTTGACTAACTAGTATAGGCAACGTACCTGTTCCTACAGCTAAAAGACCTGTATTATTTTCTAATGTGGTACAGTTTTGTGGCGAATCGAATATTTTATAATTAATTAACGAATTACTACATTTCACGATGTGATGCGTTGCGCCACTATCTAAAATAAAATCTACGTTGTTTTTGAACATATCGACATTAATTTTACCTTTATTCGGACAATCTTTCTTTTCGTGCCCATACTGATAACAACCATAGCACATTCGACCAGCATTTTTACATTCCTTTGCATTATGAAAATATTCACCGCATTTTCGGCACCTTATTTTCTGCTTTTCTTCTTTAGACATCTTAGATAATTGCTCACGTTGATGTTTCGAGTATTTTTCGGCGATCGACACGGCAGTAGCAGTTTTACCAGAATCAGTTTTGGCAAATTTAGACGGACCAGAACCTGCATCATTTCCTTCGAATTTTCGTTTTAAATTATTCGAATTATTTGATTTTTTAACATTTACGGCAATTTCGGAAAACTGCTTTTTAATTACACTTAGGTCTACTTGCGGAAGCGATGACATTGTAGTAAAAAACGAGAAAAACGGCGATTTTGGATCATCTCGACCTTCGATTTTATGTAAAAATAGAGTTTTCACATATTCTTCTGGAAAATTCACTCCCAGTTGATCGTAATCTTCCATGATTTTCTCAAAGTCGCCTATAAAGCGTTCGACGTCAAAACCAGATTTGTACTTTAATCGTACGGATCGATCATGTAACATCACATAATCTTGGGTTCTGCTCCCGCCGAACCATTCAATTAGAGACGTCATCGTCTTATATGCTGTCAAAATTGTTGAGATACGTTGGGAAATTGATTTACTTACTGATGCTCTGAGATATTGCACAGCTTGTGCATCTAGCATTACCCGTTTTGCCGGAGAAACGTTGATCGCCATACCACAATCACTTTCTATAAATGGAGTCAAATTTAATGCTCGAAGATCAAGCTCGACCATACTTTTCCAGGCATTAAAGTTTCGATGACCGGACAGCTTTTCGTGCTCCGCAATGTTTCTAATTTGGAATGGCGGTGTCACGTACAGTTTATCCAACGCAAGTAATCTCAAATTTTCGTCATCTTCAGCACTGTTTTTCGAACCTGCTGCTTGGTCACCTGCATTTCTTTTAGGATTTCCCATATTTATTTTAGGAAAAGATACTTCGAAAACAAAATTCAAACAAAATGGAACAAAAAAAAATTCAAAATTATAATGGTTGATGATATACTAAGACGAAGAGATGTTGAGATAGGTACTATCTCAACCATTACAATTATGCGAATGACGTCGCTCTGGTTGATGAGACCTATTGTTTATGGTTATTCTTGATAACCGTGTATTTGTGAGTTGGCGGCGCGAAGTATTAAGAGTAGGAATCTACGTCAACACAAACAAAACTAAAAAACGCCATTTTGAGGGGGAAATATGTGGGGGGGGGGGTTTGAAATTTTTTGTGGGGATACCTCTTATGGATGTTCACAACATACCGAAAAATTGAAAAAATCGGTTCACATGGGGCTGAGAAAAATTTTTTTAATGTAATTTCAGAAAATCAGATGACTTTGTATATAAGGGAGGGAGAGAGATGAGGCCATGGAGTTATATCTACAGCGAAAAGTTCAGATTTTCACCAGGAAGCTGGTAGATTAACGGTAGTAGAAATCATTAAAATTGACAAAATTGAAATTTTCATGCTCAGAGAATTTTTCTGGAGTGAGTGAAAAATTCAATATACAGTTGGAATTAATTTTCCCAAAGTTTGCCTTGCTTGCTATTTCATTTTCTGTGCATTAGAAAAAACTAAACATCAAATACCTAAGCCTTTTGAGGTCGGCCCTCAAAAAAAAAATAGCGTTTTGTTGAATTTTTCAAAAAATATTCAAACTAGCTTAAAATGAGTAAAATAATTATGAAATTGATGTCCACGTTACTCAAACATTACGAAAAAATAGCGAAAAACAATTATTGAAAAATGTTGAAAAAATTGTTCAAAGAATTACCAAAGTTCAAGAAATATCCAAAAATTGTTTAAAATGATTTTATACCGATCAAGTGCCATAATTGTCACAAAATTTGCCAAAAGTTGATTACAATGACACAAATTAGCTGAAAGTAATCAAATTTCAGCGAATTATTTTCAAAAATATAGTTTAAATCGTATATTTGTTAAAATGACATAACAACGACTGAAAATAACCGAAATTCGAAAAAAAAATTCCATAGTGGGAAAAATTTGTAAAATTATTTTGAATTTAAAAAAATTGTCGAAAACTGTCAAAAGTTACGTATGTAAAAGTATTTGAAAATTGAAAAAAAATAAAAATAGCAAAAATTGCTCCAGAAATCAGAAACAATCAATAACGTGTAAAGGTATATATGGCCTATTCTGCTAGGAATAATCCTCACGATTATTCCTAGGAGTAAGACCTGGTCATACGTATACACGAACGTATTGCAACAAACTACCTATCATGGGAAGGGATGGTTAGTACCTATCATAGGAAGGGGGTTCATAGTATCGTGTAGGTTGCTCTCAGTTGGCTCGGTCTAGTCTGTTGTCTGCAATAGAATAGGAACGTTTTAATATTGTAAAATACTATGTCATATCGGTTAATATTGTTAGTTAATTATCTGTGCGAATTCGCGATAATTTGTTATGTCACTATGCAAAGATTTAATTCGATTGTAACAGTGATATGTTAATAAAGTACATATGTAGCATTGAACTGGTGGATTGATTATTTCGCGTAGTGATTTTATTGAACGTATTCGTGGTAAATGATTAACATTTGGTGTAAAGATAGAGAACAGTAAGGTATATAGGAGTCTCAAAGAACTAATTACATTACGTGAATATACCTTGTTGGTAATTGGGTGGGATCTAGTCATCTCAAACTATATTCAACATTTTCATTTCTTTACAAACGCTTGGATAAAAAATTGAATTAAATTTCCCAAACATGAATTTATGAAGTCCAATATAGGTCTACCCGCATCTATTCCCTTCCAGGCTACAGCCAGCTCCTCGAATATGTTGAAGTTTGACGCTTGCGATGTCGTTGAGTTTTCAACCTTCGTGAAACATACCTTTAATAGTAATTGATTTGATTTGAAGTAATTATTGTTCGAGGATTGATCGGAGTTAGCTAAAAATTTTATTGTTTAGGTGAGGGAAGTGGCACTGTAGGGGTGTGAATGAGGGTAGAGTAAAATTGGATGTCATATTCGTGTTCGGAGGGTTTGATTCATATGAGAACGACACCAATATTATTATATAGCTCAATTTTTAATATAGTAGTAAAAATTGAGGTGGGGGCAGAGGCACTGGAGGGGTGTGGTTGAGGGTAGCATTAAATTGGACGTCATATTCGTGTTGAGGGGGTTCGATTAAAACAATAATTTACACCAGAATTCATTTTTACCACCTCTGTTAGTTTTTTCAATTTTTGACCACGACCCACCAAAAATTTTTTTTTGAAAAAAATATATGTTTTGTAGGGGTCGAAAACACATTTAAAAATGCTATTCCCATTTTTGTGCAGAATCATGAACATTGCTAAAACGGGCAAATAAAGCTAAAAAACGTCATTTTGGGGGGTAAATATGGGGGGATACCTGTTATGAATGTTTACAACATACCAAAAAATCGAAAAAATCGGTTCACATGGGGCTGAGAAAAAAATTTCTATTGTAATTTCATAAAAGGGGGGGCTTCTCAAAAACGGAGGGGTCTGGGGGTCTGAAACTTTCGTGACGGAAGGTGCTCAAGGGTACCCACCTTCCATGCAAATATCAACCCTGAAGCTCTCGGGGGCAAATTCGCCATACTTATCCACCTATAGCCTTTCTGTTAAATCTTGGCAAAAATTACGATCATTTGACTAGTTTATGAAAAATATTAATTCCTGAAAATTTTGACAAAAAACGAGAATTTTTTGACAATTTTGGCAAAATTAGTGTTTTTTTTTTGGGCAATATTTTACGATTTTAGTCAAAATTGGCCCATTTGGCAATTTAACAAAAATTCACTTTTCTTGGCTATTTTGCCAAAAATTGACGTTTTTCAACCTTTTTTTGATGTGGGCAAATTTAGCAGAAAAAAAAATCAGAACCTTATGAGCAAATTTGGTAAAAAATAAGGGACATTTTGAACAAAAAGAGGACTTTTTAAAAAACAGATGAGACGAAAATCAATTCTTCTTGATGTTTGTGGCGGGAGGAGGAGTACAAAAATTATGCACTTATAACTTTCGAGAATTCCCCAAAAAAAAAAAAAAATCGAAAAAAGGCCTGTTTAGAAGTATTCTGCTTAGGGATAAAAAAATTTAAAATAATTTGTACAATAACCTTATAGACATAAATTTTACATTTTTTTTTGATATTTTTCAACTTTGGGGGCTTTATATACGAGGGGACCAACATCATTTGGTGGACCATTGGAGGGAAATTTTTTAAAAATTTCTGTCGACACTTCAATTTTTTATTTTTTTTTTATTTTTTCCAAATTTGAGTGACTCCATACAAGAGAGTCAATATCATTTGAGGGCCCAGCGAAGGTGTTTTCTTAAAAAAGGCGTTATGTCGAACAATTCTAATGTGGAAATAAGATATTCTCATAAAAAATTCCCTAATTTCGATTTATTCTCATTTTTGGTGATTTTTCTTTCAGAGCCTCATCCTTACTAGGGTGTGAATAATGAATATAGTTTGATCAATTTTTGTTGTTACTTCAAAGGGAGTTGGTGGAAAGGGATGTCGGTACCTTGGAGACGGAACAATTCAATAAAAACAATTATTGTTTGCATCATAATTTCAACGAATTTTTCTACAGTTCATTGAAAATTTTAGATTCAAGTAGGCAGCAGCAAATCGAGATATTAGTGTAAGGTAGAGTGGGGGTAATCGCAAACATCTATTTATGATGTACGATATCTAATTGCACGATCATTTGTTGAAATTGACAATTTACTTACATATTTTACTTTTTTGTTTCAGGTTAGTACTCAATTACCATTTACCATTTTGAAAATACGCGGTTTTACTATTAAGTAGGTGAGTTATTTTAAAGTACTCGTGAACAAAAATATCATTTTCTCTTGGATGAGGGTCCCCAGTTACAATAATTTTATTTACAAGTGTGTGCGACTTTTTACAAATTTATTCTTCAGTCTGTGCCAAAATTCCATTCGTTCGCCATTCAATAATTCGTCTTTGATTTGTAGCTTTTCATTAATAATTAAATAGCTCGGGCTATCCGGAGTTGTAGGCTTCCATTCGACTTCTAATCCATCGTAATTAGGATTTCTGCAAAAATGTATCTCTTACGTATGCTAATCTTACAATTGGTATTATATGAATACATATGTCAAATTGACTTACGATGTCTTGGCAAACGTGGTCAGTAAATTGGTCAGCGTATCTACTATTTTTCGATCGTTCGGCTGTATTCGAGCCATAGTTTTACCAGCCATTTCTTCATTGTAGCACCAGTAGCTGTAGTCAGCACCGTGGAAGGCACCTAGACAAAGATAATAGGTAACTGATTGTCTGGTAGTTTGTGTGCTTATCTTCTTACGTATGATGTATCGAACAAATGTGATACCTGGTAATGGTTCTTTTAAAGATCGTTCAATTTGGGCTTTCATGACGCATAATTTTCCATCGTAGTGAAAATTATACACGTATACCGAAGATGGAAGATCCGCTGAGATTACGTTTATCACTGAATCATAAACGTCTGACAACGCAATATCCGTTAAAATCTGAAATAAAATTATACGAAGTTAGATAACGCATTGGAAAAATGTCAGCTTTCGCTAATAGATTCGAGAGGTCAGCTTGTAGATGTAAGAGGGGTCTTGGAGTGATTTGCCATACTGAAATGGACAATTTTGAATTTCTGTTTTGAACTCGAAATTGATTGAGTCTGGCAAACACAAAATGTAAACGTATTTCATCGATGGAATTTCAAACGAATAAATACTATACTTACATCGCATAGAACTGATTGTGAAGCAGTTTCTATCGACTCGCCAGCTAAGTAGAAATTTTCAACTTCTTTTTGTATGCGTTTCAATTCATCTTCGTTCAGTGCAGCAGCCCATCCCCAACAATTTTGTTGAATCGCTTTATAAAAACAAGTTTTCAAAGGAGTGTTCAAAGCACCTGCACAGAAAAACAAACTTATAGGCCTAAGACTTTTCGTGATATTAGTAATACGATGAACTACTTGATTTTGGATTCCGCTAAACCGACTTACGCAGCGTCACTAAAGTAATGCAAGCTTCTCTTTCACTGAATCCTATGATAATCGGAACACGGTTCGTTGAAGGGATCAGTTTTTCTGGTGATACAGGAAGTGGTGAATTCTCACCTGGCTCTGGAGTGAAGAGGAATGGTGACTGAGGGTAAACTTGAATCGTAGTCTAATTAGCATATAACAGAATCAATGTCTTTTGATCTTGACGAAAAAATATTTAAACAACAGTATCGTCCTACTGTATTGAACAAATATTCCGGTCTTGTCAAAAATAAACGGGAAAGCTCTACGCTTTTGTAAAAGTTGAGCAGTTTTTTGTTGTCATCTGGTTTTCCATCGTAACCGAGCATTTGAGCGATTTTGTAAGCGACAGAAGCATTTTCCATCAAACAAATTGCTACTGGAATGAAAGCGTAACAGCCCATGAGAATCGCTTTGTGATATAAACCTGTGATCGAGGTGTGAATAAGTCGTAAGTGATCTGAGGAATTTTTTACTATAGCTTTCGAGTGCAGAAAAAAATCCATTGGGTATCTACCTTTAGCCAAAGGTGACAATAACATGAAATGAACTATTACGGAACCAGCGCTGCTGCCCATCAATGTTATGTTGTCAGGATCTCCTCCAAAAACACTGATATTTTCTTTGATCCATTGTAGACTCAGTATTGCGTCTTTCAATCCTTGATTTCCAGAACACACTTTCAAGTTTAAATTGAGATATCCTAAAGACGTATGAGCACATAGTAATTAAGATGCTGTCTTATTGTCAATGACATATTTTGTATATCATCAATACAGTATGACACAAAAGTATAGTGCCCGGTGGCTTTTATTTCCAAGTGGAAAGCGCTAGAGAGATTAATGAAGCGGAGTTGAGTAGGGAAAAACGAGGGCTTTCAAAAGCGACTTTGAAAATTTCAAGCCCATGCACAGGGTGTCCGCAAATTTAAAACCGGTTTGGTCAAATAATTCAAACTGGTTTTTATTGGCGCAATGTATTCTACACACTAAGGCGACAAAAACGTGATATGAATTTTCAAACCCGGTTCATTAATTTCCAAACAGTTGACAAAAAATACCCAAAAATTGTAGATAAGTAACCTTATAGAAAAAAGCTTGAAACAAAAGTTGTAGAGCGTGAAAAATTATACAGTTGTTCTGTTGTTAGGTATGACGAAATGAATATGTTAGGTACCAAGTCCGAAATTGTACAATTCGGGGATAGTACAGCCAATTTTGTACCATCTCCGAAGTGTCCGGACCAAGCGTGAATATTACTTTTTCATCGGGCTTTGTTCGTACCATGCCCGGAGGGTCCGGACAAAGTGTTTGACTTGGTACAATTTGTGTTGTGCAAAGTCCGATATAAAGTTTTATAATGAAGGAATTCGAATTTCATGCCTTTATTCAAAAATTCAAACCTTGACATTTTATTCAAGTACAAAACGAAGGCGTTTTATTTTTTGATTTATAAATTTTCAAAAGCTTTTGCACTCGCATTTACCTATTTTATTATTCCAAAACTGAAATTTTTTAAAATTTATTTTTAAAATTTTTCAAATCTTAAAACCAGAAAAATTATCTTTTTGCATCTAAAAATAATATAGGTACCTCCTATTGGGATAAGCCAATTATTTAGTTCTTGAATTAGGAATTTTCGAGAGCTTCTGCCCTCGCTTCGCACAGTTTCATCAAAATCGGTTCAACCGTTCCTGAGAATTTTTTTTTTTTAAAGTTCAATTTTAAATGAATTCGTGTGCCAAGTCATTACTTAAAATACTTAAGTACTCGTACATATGTGAAAAATCCGAATGAGGTGAAAATTTGCACATAAAATTTAATTACTCAGCAACGGCTGAACTGATTTCGATGAAACTTGAAATCTCACTAGGTTTGCTCGATTCCTATCAAGTAGGTACTAATACGACCCTCAATTTTTTGTGAGTCATTCATGAACGAATTGATCAATTTTTTGAAAGAACCATTCGCCAACGAATCGATCAATTCTCTAATTTATGAATAAATTCGTTCGCGAATGAGTCACTAATACGAATCAAATCGTTCGTGAATGATTCACAAACAAATGTCAATTCGTTCGCGAATGATTCAGAAAAAGTAATTCAATTCGTTCGCGAATGATTCAGAAAAAGTAATTCAATTCGTTCGTGAATGATTCATTGAAAATTGAGTAAATGAATCGATTCGTTCGCGAATGATTCACTTGTACGATTCGATTAGTTCGCGAACGAGTCACTTGTACAAATTTATTCGTTCACGAACGAGTCACTTATACGAATCAGTTCGTTCGCGAATGAATGTTTAAATAAAAGTGAATCAATTCGTTCGTAAGAAATTTTTATTTTACGAAAAGTCGGTCTTCTCACGCTCAATGCGTGAGAGTTTTTTTTTTCTTGAGAAATGAGCATAGCAATATTTGAATCTTTAAAAATTCCCCAAAAATCAACAAATTAATTTCAGCACCCGAAAATTTTGCTGAGGTGTATTTTAGAATCATCTTTAAATTTCTTTTTATTCGGTTCAATATTTATGGAATAAAGGGATGTAAAATTTGAATTCATTCATTATAAAACTACATTTCGGACTTTGCACAACATAAATTGTACCAAGTCGAACACTTTGTCCGGACCCTCCGGGGATGGTACAAACCAAGTCCGACGAAAAAATAATATTCACGCTTGGTCCGGACACTTCGGAGATGGTACAAAATTGGCTGTACCAACCCCGAATTGTACAATTTCGGACTTGGTACCTAACAAATACACGTAAACGCACAAGCTTCTTAGTGGACTGTAATGGAATAATAACACAGTAAAATATTTACAAGTAACAAAGTTACCTACGTGGTAACGAGATAAAATATAACAACTTCGAGGAGGGGGGGGGGGGGGGAATAGACGATAATTTATCAAGTACTAGCAAGTACTTCAAATAGAAATACCTTTACGTACGAATGTACGTTTCAATCGAGATATTATCCTTAAAACATAGGGGAAAGTCCCCTAAAAGTGCGCAGTCTCCTAATAGTGCGCAGCGCCATATCTCGCGATTGGCACCACTGAAAAATTCATGAGGTAGCTCATTTGAAAGAGCGTGTCGTGACGATTATTTTGATGTATCATACAAGCCATTTGGCTAAATTTTACGCGTGCAAAGTCAAAAAATGTGAATTTTCAATTTCTGATGTAATTTTTTTTTTTGAAAAGTTGACAATTTGTATTGCTCTTGTTGAATTGCAAAAATTTATGAGATAACTTATATTATATCATTTTGTAGGGAATTTTATCCTCTTTAATATTGTTGTAAAAGTTTGAAAATTCATCCTTTAGTTTTCTTGAAAATGATTTTTAAAGAAATAGAGGATATTTTTGAACCATGGATTCCCAATAGTGCGCATCCTAGAAAATCTGTAAACACGCTTGTGTTTTTCACTACCTGACTTTTGTTTTGATAGAATGGAGTGTTAAATACCTGTAAAAAGCTAAAGGGTGTTAGTTTTCAGTGAATAAACATTCCTAAGAGTGAAAGAATACTTGAACAATGGGCTTTCTTTGCAGAAATAAGCTCACACATAACCCCTACTCATAGTAAAACATATTTTCGCAATTTTTGTGAAGTACTGATGTTTTTTATATCTGTTCTCAGTGTTCTCGTGATAATGAAACGTATTATTGCGATATTTGTCAAGAATTAATTTTTTTGAAGTAAATTTACGCATCGCGCACTATTAGGAACCCTACTGCGCACTTTGAAGGAGCCCATGGCTCCTAATAGTGCGCATTTGACATTTTTTACTCAAGGTAGGATTTCTCAGCCAGTTATCAATGAAAAATTTTGAAACTCTGGAATTATGTAGCTGAATGATACAGCTACAACATATCAAAAAATCACGATCCTAGGTAACTTTGCGGTGGAATGACAGCGATTTTGGTACTAAGTGCGCACTATTGGGAGACTTTCCCTTACACCCACCGAAAGGTAGGTCATTAACTTTCAAAAAAAAAAAAAAAAAAAATTAAACAACTTAGGTGGAAATAAACCAAAAAAACAAAAGTCGTAGCAGTCTGCCGCTACGTAAGAGCCAAATTTTTGTGCCAGAAACATTGAGGGCTCTTGAACTACTCCCACCCTCGCTTCGCTCCTGTGCTTCGCCTGTATTTGGGGGGACTTTGTCCCCATTGCACCCCCCTTGGGCTTCGCCCAATTACCTCCTGCTGATGTCTTTTTTTCGTGTTCTGCGCTTCACTTGAACTACTCGCACCATCGCTTCGCTCCTGTGCGCCAGTGTTGGGCTACACCCCCCTTGGGCTTCGCCCAATTACCTCCTGCTAATGTCTTTTTTTCGTGTTCTGCGCTTCGCTTGAACTACTCGCACCTTCACTTCGCTCATGTGCTTCGCCTGTGTTTGGGGGGGACCTCGTCTCCCCTGCAGCCCCTTGGGCTTTGCCCAAATCACTCCTTCTGCGATTTCTTTCTTATGTTAGAGGGGAGAGTCCCCCAGCACCCCCCTTGGGCTTCGCCCAACTCTCTTCTTCCTCCTTCAAAAAATGTGGTAACAAACCTGTCTTGACCCTGAAACAGGTCAAATGGGGGTGGAAGGTTGAAACTGACAAAAGGCACTTCGGATACATCCTCCTACTGTACTGTGAAAATTTGAGCCCTCTAGGTCAATTTGGAAGGGCTATAGGCTTTCCTAAACGTCAAAAAAACGCGTTTGACCCTAGAAAGAGGTCAAATAAGGTTGGAAGGTTGAAACCTGCAAAAGGCACTTCGGATACCTCTTCCCATTGTACTGTGAAAAGTCGGACCCTCTAGTTCAATTTGGAGCTTTGACTATATATACATGGACTACTATCTTCATTGTCGCCGATGAAGCCGAAGTAATAGAGGTACTAGATCGGGAGCATCGGGAATTTTCATGCGCGCGCAGGAATCCGAACCACCCTCGCACCTTCCAATCACGGTGAACCACGGAGCGACGAACACCCTCCTACGTTCCAACGACCGCTACGCTCGTTGCAACGAAATCTCGCGCATGCTCAGAGCCCATGTCCCGATCTAGTACCTCTATTGCTTTGGCTTCACGATTCCCGTTCAACAACAATAGGAGATAGCAGTCCATGTATATATAGTCAAAGATTTGGAGGGGCTGTAGGCTTGGCTAAAGGTCAAAATTTTCAAAAAATGTAAAATGGATGAAAAAATCCACTTTTTGACCCTGCAGAAGGGTCAAATGGGGTTGGAAGGTTGAAACCTACAAAAGGCACTTTCGATACATCCTCCCAATGTACTGTGAAAATTTGGACCCTCTAGGTCAATTTGGAGGGGCTGTAGGTTTGCCTAAACGTCCAAAAACACGCAAAAATCCACTTTTTTGACTCTGGAGAGGGGTCAAATGGGGTTGGAAGGTTGAATCCTGCAAAAAAAAGCACTCAAGAGGCACCCTCTCATTGTATTCTGAAAATTTGGACCACCCAGGTCAATTTTAGGGGTGAGGGGGTCAAAAATAGTGGTAAAATGTGGTTTTTCCCAGCTGAAATGGGGTGGGGATGACCTAGGAAGCTGAAATTTGGATATGTTGATCAAAATGGAGGTATTGACCTATGGTATGATTTTGGACCATTTTTGTTCATTTGGGGCCTTATTATGCTTCTCCAAAAAAATGACCTTTCTGTAATTTTCAACTTTGACCCTTGAAACTTCGAGGGTCAATTCTAGGTCCTAAATGAACCCCACTTCCCAAGTTTGACTTTATTTGATCAATTAGAACAGGTTCCAGGTCATGAAATGTAAAAATTCAAGTTTCGGTGAAACTTCTATATATAAATAGATTGCCCCCATACATTACGCAGCCCATGATATTTCACTGACTATTTGCGGACCGACTTAGGTTTGCACTAGCAGGGGCACGCTCCATTTCTTCCACGTGTTCTCACAGCAGCTTACTGCTGGGCCATGAGAAGAAGGTATATACTCCACCAGGTTGGAAAAAGACTTATATTTAGGCTTGTAATTCGATTTTCAATTTTTGAGGAGAGCTCCCCACTCGAGTGTATGTTTTTTAGATATTCCCCAGACTTTTTCCGCCATCAAAAAAATATTTTCATCGACTTCGTGAGAGGTGAGGAGCTCGATTCGCTCGTGCATGTACTGCCAAGTTGATGAAATCGGATAATGCGGGTCCTTAGTGGTGTTTTGCCTTATGTACTCACTGCGTTGGCTTGTTTTTGAATGTCTGTAGTAGGAGAAAACAGAACAGACTTTTTGCAGCCCGGTACCGGGCTGCAAAAAGTCTGAGGTTTCGTCACCGAATTCCATGAGACTCGAAAAATTGGCTGAATATGAGGTGTTTGTGGGGCAACACAGTCCAGTGCTAGGACAAACGTCCGAGCAGTCTGACTGAAAAGACGCTGTGGATAGAGTGGGCATAGGTGAAAGGACGACGATGAAAAATATTTGTAATCACGTACTAAATAGGTCGTTCAAAAAAGGACAAAATCCATCATGTCCTTGAATATGTCCGAACTCAATTTATTATTGGAAAAATAGAGAACTGCACCAAACAGGACGTCGGTCCTATTTTAATCATGTTATATCTGTGTATATTTTTTGTTATCTGCTACAAGTCTTCTCTAGGCCGAATAGGCGAGTGTGCAACGAAGTAATAGACAGGCACACACGCGCGGGGGTGTAGATAAGAGATAAGAACCAGTGCTAAATACGTTCGGCTCGTGAAAACGCCATTTTGTTCGCTTGATAACGAGATAGAAAACTCAGCCGAAGCATTTCAAGTTAGATTATGCTCAAGTTAATAATGCATAGTGCTGAAGTGTTGAAGATAGGTCGCAATCGTGTCTGTGTTTGCTAAAATGGTCGTTCGGATGTTCGGAGATTGAAAACCGAATTTTTTTTTTCTTACGAAGTTGTGGTTTAAAAAGTGCCGAATAGTCGAAAGTACACCTATGTTGGTTGTAATTATTAAATAATACGGATTTGATATTTAACGGATGTGAAAGTGTCCATGTGAGACAGGGACAAAGTTGTTGAAAACCACTGGCTAGGTGTACAGGTTGATAAGGCTGGAACCAACAGCACGGACGTGTATAAATAAGGTAAAGATAGTGCATTTTTATTTAGTTTCACCTCTGTGCATGCCATACTTGACTTGATATGTTGTCCATGGGGCAAAAGGTCGTTAAGGACAGCTTAAAATGGATGTCCACAGTTCAGGTAGTGTGTCCTGAAATTTGGGTGATAGATAATTTGAGTAGCCACTTAAAATGAAAGTAATGGTCGTTTGAAGAAAGACACAAATTAGTCTATAATTAGCTACTCATATATGTCGTTAATACAACCATAGTAGAAAAGACGAATCGGACGTTATAGAATCGGACGTTATAGGTGGTGGTCCGGACACTGCTTATATGGTCGAGATGAGTGTTCGAAAAAGTTTTATGTTTTTGCACTAATATCGGACAAGTGCACGGACGAACCTACATGTGACGGACGTGCTGTGCTTTCATAGCTGGATGTGTAAAGAAAATAGCTTTGTTCTGAGTAAGGAGATGAGTCTCTATCTCTCTAAGATGGACACTAGATGCTGGGGCACAGACAAAGGTTGCCTGGCTGTGATATTTCTACTGGTTGTTTGAAAAATGGTCAAACGGACGGAGAGGACTTTGGCCTATATGTCGTTTTTTTTTTCTCGGATGTGTTATTTATGTTTTTTGGCATTTCTTTTTTATGCCGTTGTGTCGTGAATTATTTTTTTTGTGTGTGTGGAATTTTTTGTTTGTTTTTTTTTTTAATTCAAAAAAGATTTTTTGCCAATGGTGGCATAGTGTTGAGGTCGTTGCGACTTAAAAGCTAGAAAGGTAATGAATTGAAAAGTCTCAGACAATAAAAAAGTTGATAAAATAACAATTGGTCGATATAAACTTATGGTGTTGATTTATTTCTCCAACACCAAGTGAAAAATGTGCGAGTGAACAAATGGTTGGTCCAGTGAGAGTGAGAAATAGCCGAACTTCCCAAAATGCGGGATGAGAGACTGGACTGAGTAACAGTCGAACGGACGTGTCTGGCACTCGGACGACGGACGGTGCCTGGCTCGGACGAACGGACGTGTCTGGCACTCGGACGACGGACAGTGTCTGGCTCGGACGACGGACAGTGTCTGGCTCAGACGAACGGACGGTGTCTGGCACTCAGGTGAACGGACGTGTCCGGCACTAGGACGAATGGACAGGCCCGGCACTCTGATGAATGGACGGTGTCCGACACTCGGATGAACGGACGGTATCTGGGACTCGGACACGACAGTGTCCAGACCACAAGACGGACAATGTCCTCTAGTAGGACAGGTCTCAGACTCGGACAGCAGGACAAAGTCCTGGGGCAGGACAGGTCAGGGACATCCACTGGCCATGGGGTCCTGACCTGTGGCCAAATAGAAATTCAATTGAATGGACGTACTATGAAGGACGTATAAAAAGACAATACGTTAATTGTCTGAGTCTGGCCGATTTTATGGACGTCGTATAGGTACCCACCCAACAAATGAAGAATGACCAACTCATCAAGATGGACACCAACAGTCGCAGTCAAACCCCTGAAGGAAGGATATCAGCGATGTAGGACACTGGATAGCGGACAAGTTCAGACATAGCACTTAAGTATGTTATTTTTCTTTTATGTGACGAATGTAACTCCATCATTTCATGTATTATGTGTTATTTTTATTATTCCATGTATTATGTGTTATGTTTAACTCGCGATGATTGTCGATAATTTTAGAAGATACTTCTGCGGACGCATTGACGGTTATACAGGCAACAGAGGTTGTCTGGACGGACGAAGCGGGGCAGTGGGTCCTCGATACTCTCTGATCGGACGAGTCGATCCTTTTTAGGCTTCGACGCCCAGACGCGCCCTCTGGCCACGCGGGTCACCGTAGCCGGGGCATATGTAGAGGGTATTCGAGGACCACAATTACTCGCCATAGCAGGGAACTTTATGCCCTCGGTCGGAGGCAGCACTGCTTAGCAGCGCGCTCTGGTCGGACTAGTTCCACCAGAGCAGACGACGGCCGAAACGGATGGCTATGTCCGCCTCACAGTTTTCTGATAGTCGCTTTAGGTAGAAGTTATAAGTTCATTGTTGTTCTTGTACAAAGTTGTAATCAAGTATTGTGCAATAAATCTCTGAAAGGAATATTGTGTTGACTTGTTTACTGTTAGTTAGTGGTGAATCCTTGTCTAAGTGTATATTAGGTAAGTTGGACGTGAGCTTACTCCAACCACTGAACTCTATACTCTTACACTGGAACGCTTACGATACCACGTGACCCGATCGAGCGCGTTAGAAAGAGATAGATATATGTTAAGACGTTCTTGTCCTTGTCTAGCGCGTTGGTAAGTATTGCGTATTCATTTCATCCGTACAGTAGCGTGATTTTTTTTTTGTTTTTTGTTTTAATTTTTGCAATTTTTTGTAGAATTTTTTTATTTTATACGAGTATTGATATTAAAGATCACTTTGAGACATTGGCGATCGTAGGAATTGAGAAAATTGCTTTTAAAAAATGAACTATTTACAAAAGTGTACCAGATAAGTACTTCAAGTTGAAATATTATAATTTGTAGCAGTACTTATTCAATAAAATTTAAAAACTCATGATCTGGAAATCGAAATAATTCAAATTAGAAATTTTATTTACGTGAATATTGAATAATTTGAATTTTCCAGCAATTCTATATTTATGTACTACATTATAATAAATAAACGAAATTACCTATTATGCAGCTGTGTTGTGTAGGCTAGATACATGAAAAAGTGACTAAAAAAGGAAAACAGGTACATGATTGAAAATTTTTGAAGAATTTATCACTCAATGAAGCCTCAAACTCATTCAAGAGCTACACAAGACGAAGAATGCACAAATACATCTTTAAAATTGAATGAAATCGGAAACTAATGTTTTCTTTATAATTTTAAATCCAGAACTCCAGAAGTTGTTCATTTTCCAATTCATTTATTAAATAGGTTGAGGTTGAACCTAATTTAAATTTTAAATCAAGTTTTGAGGGGAAAAAATGAACTCAGATTTTTTAACTCCTTCATTTATTTATCTGTGATAAGATAACGGATATATTTTATTTATTCTTCAAAAATTTTCAATCGTGTACCTTGTTTTCCTTTTTTAGTCACTTTCCAAGTACCTTCCCTACACAGCTGCATAAGCACTTTGAAATTTTTTTACCATTATAAATGTCTCCGTTGTAATATATGAAATGAAATCAATTTTTACCATGAAAAAAAAACGTGAAAAGTTAGGGTCATTAATGTAATTTTCAAAAAGCCTTAAAGTTCTGTTACGAAACATAATTTCAACTTGAAGTACCTTGTTCACTTTTGTAAATAATTCATTTTTTGAAAGCAATTTTCTGTATTCCTAGGATCGCCGATGTCTCAATTTCATCTTGAAATATTAATAATCGTATAAAATAAAAAAAAATCAGCAAAAAGTTGCAAAAATTAAAAAAAAAAACAAAAAAAATCACGCTACTGTATGAATGAAATGAATACGCAACGCGCTAGACAAGGACAACAACTTCTATTCATATAGCTATCTCTTTCTAACTTGCTCGACCGGGTAGTTTAACATTGGACCATATGGAGTGTAAGCGTTCCAGTGTAAGAGTATAGAGTTCAGTGACTCCAACCCATCTGTGGGAGAGTAAGTCTAAGTCAGTGTTTACCACTACAGTACCATGCCCGGAGGGTCCGGACAAAGTGTTCGACTTGGTACAATTGTGTTGTGCAAAGTCCGAAATATAGTTTTATAGTGAATGAATTCGAATTTTACACCCCTTTATACCACACATATTGAACCAAATAAAAGGAAATTTAAAGATGACTCTAAAATACACCACCAGCAAAATTTTCAGGTGCTGAAATTCATTTTTGTTGATTTTTGGGGAATTTTTAAAGATTCAAATATTGCTACACTCACGTCTCAAGAAAAAAAATAAAAAGATCAGATTGAGGTACAAACTAAGATGCTGAAATTTGGTTTTTACTCTCTATTTTCAACTTCTCGAGTCGTGAAATTCTCGTACCATACTCATTTGAAAACTATGCACTAAAACTTTAAATTCCAAATTCATTTTTTTAAATGGATTTTTCAAAGTCAAAATTTTACCAAATTGTCGTGAAAGACTGAAATTTGGTTTGTACCATTTTTCTGAGTTAATAGCTGATTTCTCCATTAATTTTTTAAAAAATTGAAAAAATTTTGGTTTTGAAGTGTACAAAATGGTTTTGAAAAAATCGATCGAAAAGGTCATAAAGATCGATGGCTAACCCGAGTTTATGCTAAATTTTAATTTGCCTGTGCGTAAATACGGCCCTTTATTTTTTTTCTTGAGAAGTAAGCATAGCAATATTTGAATCTTGAAAAAATCCCCAAAGATCAACAAATGAATTTCAGCACCTGAAAATTTTGCTGGTGGTGTATTTTAGAGTCATCTTTAAATTTCCTTTTATTTGGTTCAATATTTGTGGTATAAAGGGGTGTAAAATTCGAATTAATTCATTATAAAACTATATTTCGGACTTTGTACAACACAATTGTACCAAGTCGAACACTTTGTCCGGACCCTCCGGGCATGGTACAAACCAAGTCCGATGAAAAAGTAATGTTCACGCTTGGTCCGGACACTTCGGAGATGGTACAAAATTGGCTGTACCAACCCCGAATTGTACAATTTCGGACTTGGTACACAACATATACACCTACTGTATACAGATTTTAAAATTTTTGTTCCATCAACACTGACATACCCTCGACGTCACCGAATAAAAACAGTACCTTTTGGTCACCGCTTTTTAAATGCTTCCAGTTGTGTTATATTTTCGTATTCCTAGCCAGCGCAGTTGCAATCTATTAGGCAAGGCAGCAGGTGACAATTTGGTATAGTCAATATCTTTTTAGTGTGCGTAGCACACTATTGGTTTCGCTTTGAGAAATGAAATTTCATTATACATGAATGTTCTCTTAAACTATCCAACCGTTTTTTGTACCTATTGGACACCATTTGAGAATCATTAAGGCGGAGGGAATAGATTATTTTTCATTCAATTCGGATGGGTAATTGCTGAGTAATTGCAATTTTAGTTCATTATTTTAATGCATAAATTCCTAAAAAAGGAGAAAGGGGACTTGCAAAACACCTGCCGCTCAACGTACCCTGCTATACCCCCAGTCTATTCCATCTCCGCTTTTCAAATCAGCTGTCTCATTGTACCCTGTTACACCCCTCATCTGTTAGCTGTATATTCTAAGTGGGAGTGGTTTGGTGGGGCGTTTACCCAACAAATATATTCTTTTAATGCCCTAACCCACCATGTGAACTCGTAGTCGAATGGTTAGGGCATGTAGGTAAGAATAGGAATTGTAGGGTCCCAGGTTCGAATCCCCATCAGGTAGGTAGGTATAGGTGATGAATTTTTCGTTGGAAATATTGGATAGGTAAATGCTGTGGAGTGAGTACATGATGCTGGTGCAAAAAAAAACGAATTTTGAACCCTGTAGCCCCCTCATTTTGATTTATAAAAACAAAGTTATGAAATATGATATCATTTTGCTAAATGAATTTTCATTTCATTTATTCAAATACTTTTTACTATACCTATAGCACCGTAAGTACAGTAAAAATTACCTTAAGATGAGTAATTTTTACACAACTTGGTTTATGTAATTTTTATTATCATGCTTTAGTAAAAATTATTAAAACAAAATGATTTTTACTAATGTTATAGCAAAATTTATTAAAATGATGATTTTTACTATAAGATTACAGTAAAAATTATTATTATAACTGAACAGTTAGAAATTACTGATTTTCAAAACAAATTTTATCATACTTATATGTATTATGTATTTTTGAATGGGATCCAGTTATTGCTGCTAAATATAGGTATAGTCAAAATTTTTTGTAAAAATTACCCATATTTTTGTCGTGTAATTTAGAGGCAATGCGAATTCTTAACATATTTTATATGATTTAATAATTTTAGAATCAAAGGCAAATTCTGAAAATTGGTTTGAAATGTTATAAATTTGAAGACAATGGAAATTCTAAAAAAAAATGAAAATTTGTCATTTAGAGACACTGAGAATTCCAAAAATTGATTAAAAGTTCTATAAGTTGTAGATAATGTGAACTTGAAAATGATATGAATTATTGTATGTAATATATATGAAGATAATGAGAATTCTGAAAAATTAGAGGCATGCACTACTTAGATAAATGTAATAGCGGTTATAGCTGTAGAAAAGGCAGCTAGCTACGCACACTTTGCAGCTAAGCTTTGCTTAGCTGTCTAGTTAAATACACAAGGTCATGGAAGAGATCAGTTTATAATCGGAGGCAAATTGGTACCATTCTCGTAAATTTTTTTTGTATAAGCTTAAAGCATGTAAATCAAGTGGGGAAAAGAGTATAAGCACTATTACAACTGTGCTGGTTACGAATATGAAGTAAATACACCTCCGGAGGCATTTAAAAACCTGGTGACCAAAAGGTACTGTTTATATACGGTGACGTCGAGGATACTTAGGTCCATATATATATATACACGTACCTAGTACCTTGTGGTGCCCGGGTCTTTTATGGTAATTGTGGTGCCCACGTACATAGAGGATCACATATATATGTATGATAAATGTGTTTTGGTGCAGTTTATTGGATTTTTCATCATAGTTAATCATAGAGGTGCCCGATACATAAACTTGGTACTTGTGGTGCCTGCCTCAATTTTTTTTTTTCACCTTAGAGTGCATTTCACTCGATTCTGCATTGTTTTATATAAAAAGACCTTGTGGTGCCCGATTTGGGCGCCACAAGCCCAAAACCGGGCACCACAATGACTAAGTTTTAATCTATATATATATAAAAACTGACACACCGGGAATCGTCTAGTTTGAGCTCAAAACGTCGAGAACTACCAAAATTTTTGACCCCCGACCTTTTTATCCAAAGTTGGGCCTACCGCAATAGCCATCATTTTTTACAAAAATTTGGCTAAAATGAAAAAAATGCATGTGAATAACTACAAATACACGAAAAAATAAAACATACATAGGTACAAATTTGAAAAATATACATCCAAATTCGATGAAACATTACATAAACGAGAATTAAAAAATACCATAATTGGTTTACATACCTAATAGTCCGGCATATGACAATAGGAGTAATTACGCCCCCCCCCCCGCCGATCCTCCGGGACTACTTTTTTCTTAAAGGGGACATCCTAAGGAACATTTTAAAGCAAACTTGCCAAAAAAAAGTTGGCCTTACTTACAAGATGGGGGCCATTTTGATTGACAGGTCAGCCGAAATCGCAGATTTTGCGTTTTAACATAAGACTTGCACGTTTTTTTTTCAAACTTTACAAAGGTAGATCCAAAGATCATGCAAAAATTTATCACCTGTCCAAATTTCGAGTGCTAAAGTGCGTTTTTTGATTTTTGGTGAATTTTTGAAAATCGAATTTAGGCCAAAAATGAGGAAAAAAATCAAAATTTTACCAAATTGACCAAGACAGCTGAAATTTGAGATATACCCTATTTTCGACATGCCAAATCGATTGGAAACGATTTCAACCCGTTTTGAGCAGTTCTGGAGCCTCCAGCAGATTTTTGAAACTCGAAATTCCCACAAAATTCCATCAAATTGGAGTTGTAAAGCTAAAATTTATTCTAAAAATTAATTTCAATACGCTACGAAGTACTGCAGGTGAATTTCAAGTCGTTTTGGATCCTCCAGCGACTTTTTGAAAAGTTGTATGGCATTTTTTGGAAAATTGAAATTTCCTAAAAGTAGCTGGAAGCTTCAAAACCATTTGAAACCACCTTGCAGTCTGCAAAGTAAATTTCAGCTTGCCAACTCCATTTGATAAATTAATTTTGGGAAAATTTCAAGTTTCAAAAATCTACTGGAGGCTCCAGTAATTTTCAAAAAAAGTCGCTGGAGGCCCTAAAATTACTTGTGCCCACCTGAATTCGTCTTCAGAGGGTGTTAAAATTAGAGCGAAGAGTAAATTTCAAATTTCCATCTCCATTTGATGAAATTTTGTGAAAATGTAAATTTTCAAAAATCTGCTGGAGGCTTCAGGAATTTTCAAAAAGTCGCTGGAGGATCCAAAACGACTTGAAATTCACCTGCAGTACTTCGTAGCGTATTGAAATTAATTTTTAGAATAAATTTTAGCTTTACAACTCCAATTTGATGGAATTTTGTGGGAATTTCGAGTTTCAAAAATCTACTGGAGGCTCCAGAACTGCTCAAAACGGGTTGAAATCGTTTCCAATCGATTTGACATGTCGAAAATAGGGTATATCTCAAATTTCAGCTGTCTTGGTCAATTTGGTAAAATTTTGATTTTTTTCCTCATTTTTGGCCTAAATTCGATTTTCAAAAATTCACCAAAAATCAAAAAACGCACTTTAGCACTCGAAATTTGGACAGGTGATAAATTTTTGCATGATCTTTCGATCTACCTTTGTAAAGTTTGAAAAAAAAACGTGCAAGTCTTATGTTAAAACGCAAAATCTGCGATTTCGGCTGACCTGTCAATCAAAATGGCCCCCATTTTGTAAGTAAGGCCAACTTTTTTTTGGCAAGTTTGCTTTAAAATGTTCCTTAGGATGTCCCCTTTAAGAAAAAAGTTGTCCCGGAGGATCGGTGGGGGGTGTGCAATTACTGCATTTCCCCAGCCCCCCACCACCGCCAAAAAGGGTCTAAGTAAGGTCATTCGTTTGTGCTTCGTTTGTGCTTGTTTGTGCTTCAAGTCCGGTCGTTTGTGCTTTAACCCTTTCGGAGATATTGAGAAAAGTTTGTGGGGAGGGGGGCTGGGGAAATGTGAGCCCCCCACCACGACCAATTGGGTTGAAAATGGTGTCAATCGTTTGTGCTTCGTTTGTGCTTCAAGTCCCGTCGTTTGTGCTTCGCCCCTTCCCAAGAAAATGAGGACATCTTGTGGGGGGGGGGCTGGGGAAACGCGAGCCCCCCACCACCGCCGATCGTATTGAAAATGGTGGCAATCGTTTGTGCTTCGTTAGTGCTTGTTTGTGCTTCAACTCCCGTCGTTTGTGCTTCGCCCCTTCCCAAGAAAATGAGGATAACTTGTTGGGGGGGCTGGAGAAATGGTTTTTGAAAAAGGGGTTAGAAATGAAAATTAAGGGGAAAAAATTGATGAAATCGTTTGTATTTCGTTTGTGCTTATGGGCCTGAAATTTTCAAGGATTCTGTCTGATCACATCTTGAAACCGGTTCATTGGTTCGCATTTAGCAACCAGTTTTTGACTATCACCTAAAAGTTGGAAATAGAGAAAAAAGGTTGGTACAAAAGTTGTTCAGCGTGAAAAATTGAACCATTTTCGCTGACCGGATTTTGAAACCGGTTCATTAATTTGCAACCAGTTATCAAAAATTACCTAAAAATTGGCGATCGAGAAAAAAGGTTGTAACAAAAATTGTGGGACATGAAGAATTACACAACTCTGTTCAATCACGTTTTGAAACCGGTTCATTGGTTTACATTTAGCAACCAGTTTTTGACAATCACCTAAAAATTGAAGATAGAGAAAAAAGCTTGAAACAAAAGTTGTAGAGCGTGAAAAATTGAGCCAGTTTTGCTGATCGGATTTTGAAAATGGCTAATTAACTTGCAACCAAGTAACTTTTGATGGCTTGCTGCAATTTAATAAACCGGGTTCAAAATGTGATTGAACAGTATTGTGTAATTTTTCATGCCCCACAATTTTTGTTCCAAGCTTTTTTCATTGTCAAAAACTGATTGCTAGAAATAAAAGCCACTGGGTACTACTTTTATGTCATACTGTAATTTCCAACCTAATACATGCAATCGGTATCCTGACGGATCTGGGGAACCATGAATAAATCCTCCTGAATGAAAATTTACCATGACTGCCTTCAAAGAATCTTCTTTCGAAGGTATCTGCAGTAAAGTTAATCGTCATTTCTATTATGAAAAAATTGCTGCAGTGGTGTGTCCCTTTTGATGCCAAAAACCGTCTCCAACTCGATTAATGGATCATCATAACATAAAATGATAGGTAAGGGAAAAGATACAGATTGAATCACCAAAAAAAAATCACTTATAGGTATGTTTTTTCAATTCCGTATTTTTCCGAATACCTCCTATACAAGAAGGCTTGAACACTGCCTTTAAAAAGTCTACGTGACGTCAGAACTGGAGGCGATTACGGCTCCATTGTCTTATAGGAGATTGCCCAATTTCTTAGTTTTTCTTGAATAATTTTTGAATGGTTAATGCTACAAATTTGAATTAAAAATCAGCTTGTAGAGGAGAAAAATTAGATCATTTTTTATGTTTCAAACACCTATGTGCTCGATCAAATTTTCGATTTATCAAAGTTCAAAGTCTCGAGGTTGCAATTTTTTTACACTTAAATTGAAATAAATCGAAAATTTGATTGAGCACATAGGTGTTTGAAACATGAAAAATGATCTACTCTTTCCCCTCTACAATTTGGTTTTTAATTCAAATCTGTAGCATTGACCATTCAAAAATTATTCAAGAAAAACTCAGAAATCGTGCAATCTCCTATAAGAGAATGAAGCCGCAATCGCCTCCAGCTGTGACGTCAGAAAACCAGTGCTGTGGCCTTCTTGTATAGGAGGTATTGGGCTGACACCTTACTTACCTTCGGTGTATAAATATTATTGTACAGGCGTCTTCCGAACCAGTGAGATATTTTTCTCTCAATGAGAATTGAGCACAACCGCCTTTTGGAACTGTTGCATCCAGAATGTTGCTCCATGGTTTTGCTTTTACAGGATTCTATTTTGTGAAAAGTTGATATTTTTGTTTTTTACCATGTTCAACAAATCAACAATTCGTGGATTGAAGTTACCTACCTTGAAACGAGCTGTTCCCGCCGTTGATTGTCCGTAAGGCACTCCAAAAAATGTGTAATAATCTACTCCAGAGTATGCAGTCTTCGCTTTGAAGCCACGTACTTTACCTTCTTTAACAGCAACGATTACTTTTTCAGTCATATTTTCAACGAAATTTTCAAAACGGAAACGAAAATGGCGAATTGAAATTGGCACCAGTTCAAACTGAAAGTAGGTTTTGTATGTAGTTGGGTGAACTTTTGGAGCGAGCGTATACAAAAATTTTCATCAACGGAGAGAAGAGGGAACAATTCGTCCAAGCTGTAGTTTTCCACCTTTTATAACTTTTTTAGAATTTTTAAACACTATTATCTGCAACTTTGGTTCTACAGCAGTGCATATTACGACCGAAGTTTCATTTTTTTATGGCAGTAATATTATTCGAAAAATGCTAAGGCGTGAATATTTTCACTTATCGTACTGCTAAAACATGGTACTGATTTTCATTATTATCTATTACCATTATCATAAATGTAGTTTTTACAAGTTTACAACACGTATGCGCGAACGACACATCATTGGTGAAAAATAGAAACGCATCCGCACGAAATATCGAAAAATCGGTGAAAATTAGGCATAGTGAGCCGTTGCATGTAGGGTATGGAAATATGCTGTTTTCAGCACAAGCAATAGCCACATCATCAGAGGAAATCATTTTTGGAAAAAAAAATTAAAAATTTGTAAACTGAAATATAACTTTACGAAGCAGGAGATCGACTTAAATTTCGATGTGAATGTCGATCCATCCGCATCCGTCACTTTTGGATGTCCCATGTCGATGTGAATTTCGACCCTGTGTCGAGCCAATTGTCGACACGGAATGCTGATCAACATCAGTCAACAATTACATCGACAATTAGCTCGACACAGGGTCGAAATTCACATCGACATGTGGCATCCAAAAGTGACGAATGTGGATGGGTCGACATTCACATCGAAATTAGCATGGTCATTGTTGTACGGGTTGAAACCGGTTCATTAAATCGCAGCAACCCATCAAAAGTTACCTGGTTGCAAGTTAATTGGTCATTTTCAAAATCCGATCAGAAAAAATGGTTCGATTTTTCACACTTCACAACTTTTGCTTCAAGCTTTTTTCTCTATTTTCAATTTTTAGGTGATTCTCAAAAACTGGTTGCTAAATCAGCTAAATTAAATGCAAACTAATGAACCGGTTTCAAAATGTGATTGAACAGAATGGTGTAATTTTTCATGCTCCATAACTTTGGTTTCAAGCTTTTTTCTTCATCTCCAATTTTTAGGTAATTTTTGATAACTGGTTGCAAATTAATAAACCGGTTTCAAAATCCGATCGGCGAAAATGGTTCGATTTTTCACGCTCTACAACTATTGTTTCAAGCTTTTATCTCTATCTCCAACTTTTAGGTGATTGTCAAAAACTGGTTGCTAAATTCTGACCAATGAACCGGTTTCAAAATGTGATTAGATATACGTAATTGTGGAATTTTTCACGCTCTACAACTTTTGTTTCAGGCTATTTTCTCTATCTACATTTTGGGTATTTTTTTGTCAACTGGTTGCAAATTGATGAAACGGTTTCAAAAAAATCTTATCACGTTTTTGTCGCCTTAGTGTGTAGAATACATTGCGCCAATAAAAACCAGTTTGAATTTTTTGACCAAACTGGTTTTTCAATTTTGTAAACACCCTGAGCATGGGCCTGAAATTTTCAAGGTCGCTTTCGAAAAACCCTTATTTTTCCCAACTAAACGCCGCTTCATTCATCTCGCTAGCTCTTTCCACTTGGGAATAAAAGCCACCGGGCACTACTTTTGTGTCATACTTTATACTGTTGGAAACTAGATTTCGTATAGTTTTTATTAGTTCGGACAGAATATTGCTCGGTTCTGCTGATGAGTGTGATTTTTTTCAAAAAAGTCATTCTGATGCTACAGAATGAATGTTAATTGCTAACGTCTCCTACGTCGTAAAATTGCATATTTTTATGGAAAAGAAATCTGTACTCCAATGCAAAAAGGATGGAAGTACAATGACCTGGCATAAGGAAAGGAGGTTAGTGTGTTTAATGCAGTTTGATGCAGGGATTTTAAACTTTTCAGTTAGAAATTTAAAATTCCTGTTTCTCAAAACTGCACTGAACACACTAACCTCCTTTCCTTATGCCAGGTCATTGGACTTCCATCCTTTTTGCATTGGAGTACAGAAATTCACTGCCTATACAGAGCGTCCGGGGAGCAGTTAGTACAAAGTTCAGATTTGGAGGTACGACTAAAACAAAAAATGTTACCTGGCCTATTTTGAAAATTGAAGGGGCATAATACGTTTTCAATTGACCATGGAAGTCGGCAATGCTTTTAAAAATGAACAAAATTACATATCTTGTCACATGTACTCTTCCCCCTTGAAAAAAAAACCGATGAACAAGTTGAAAGTAGTTAGTACTGTTCGAGACGCTTCGAGTCTCATCCCTTACGAAGAGTTCACCGCGCGCTGTGGTGGAGTAACACTAGGTTCGCGCGCTCTGTACATATATATAGATATGCAAACGGTACCTCTACGTCACCTTTTATATACTCACGCGTTCTCTTCGTCACCGAAATCGGTGACGGAGGCGTTTTGCCGGTGACGAAGACGTTTCCCTGTGTATACCAAGTCCAAACGGTTTGTTTTCCCCTGAAACGTAAAAGGGGAAAAGTTTGTCCGGTGACGAAAAGGTCATGTATACACCTACTGTATACAGATTTTAAAAATTTTGTTCCATCAACACTGACATACCCTCGACGTCACCGCATATAAACAGTACCTTTTGGTCACCGCTTTTTAAATGCTTCCAGTTGTGTTATATTTTCGTATTCGTAGCCAGCGTAGTTGTAATCTATTAGGCAAGGCAGCAGGTGACAATTTGGTATAGTCAATATCTTTTTAAATACACAAGGTCACGGAAGAGATCAGTTTGTAATCGGAGGCAAATTGGTACCATTCTCGTAAATTTTTTTTGTATAAACTTAAAACATGTAAATCAAGTGGGGAAAAGAGTATAAGCACTATTACAACTGTGCTGGTTACGAATATGAAGTAAATACACCTCCGGAGGCATTTAAAAGCCTGGTGACCAAAAGGTACTGTTTATGTACGGTGACGTCGAGGATACTTAGGTCCATATATATGAATACACGTACCTAGTACCTTGTGGTGCCCGGGTCTTTTATGGTAATTGTGGTGCCCGCGTACATAGAGGATCATATATATATGTATGATAAAGGTGTTTTGGAGCAGTTTATTTTTTTTGTGGTTTTTAGTCATAGAGGTGCCCGTTATATAAACTTGGTATGTGTGGTGCCCGCCTCAAAATTTTTTTTTTCACCTTAGAGTGCATTTCATCAAATTCTACATCGTTTTATATAAAAAGACCTTGTGGTGCCCGATTTGGGCGCCACAAGCCCAAAACCGGGCACCACAATGACTACGTATACTTAAAACGGGCACCACAATGACTAAGTTTAAATCTATAAGTATATAAACCTTATATAAGGAAACCTGAAATTTTGGGAATGAGCCTATCGTGATCCCAGACCCTCGAAACGCAAAGAAAAGTCACTCCCCGACCCAACTTCCACTATCGCAACAAATACAATACTCCACTTTTCTCCGAAAAGTCGGTAATATTTTGTGCTACGAAAGCAGGTAGTTCTGGGCTCAAAACTGGGCGAATTGGACGTGGAATGACTCTTATCTAATTTTTTCAACGTTTTTGTACCTATCATTTAAATTTTGTCCATAAATACTGCAATATGATCCAGATGAGTTATGAATGGAGCTAAGATTTTCATGTTTTGCACATTTTTCTATGGACTAGAAAAAGTGCATATTTTGCATATGCATATTTCAGACTAAATTCCATATTTTAGCATACTTTTAGGGGAAATTCTCCACATTATTCTGTTTATTTGAGCATTTTCTAGTATTTTTTGTTGCAAATTTACGTAAATTGGCTAGAAATGTTCCTTAGGACTTCCCCTATAAGAAAAAAGTTGTCCCGAAGAATCGGCAGGGGGGTGCATGTGATCCTTATGCGGGCCCCCCCGACTAAAAATGTATTTTTTTCATAGCTGAGATCATTTTATTCCGAATCAATAATTTTCATGTTTTTCAGCTTGAAAAATCGTTTTTAGGGAGACACGTCACTAATCCTATTTCATAATTTTGGTATTTATTTTGGGTGAAAAAATTGTATAAAGTATTTTGCAGTTTCGACTTTCGAGTCAGTTTTGAGCCCCCAGCAGATGAGAATCCTGATAAAATGGAGGTCTTTTTTTTTTGTTTTGAGCCAGATTTTGATGTGAAAATTTTTTAAAATCATATATGTTACAAAACAAAGTCAGAATAGAAAAGAAAGCAAAAAACTATTGAATGATCATTTTTTTGTAATTTTTACGAAAAAAAAAGGAAAAAAAGTAAACAAAAATTCTCGAAATCGCCAATTTCGGGCAGAGACGTGCTTTAAACTATTTACTTCTTAGGGCGAATTTACGACCACGCTATTGGATTGGCCCGGATGTTGTTCAATTAAGTGGCGCACGATGCGGACGACCCATGCATCTCCTCGTTTTCGCTGTTGCTGGTCGTGAACGAAGCATCCGTATCATCCGTCGTATCGCTTTCCTCAGACTCGGAACGCGTATCCCACAGCAGAAAGGAAACGTCGTCCGAGTCCTCGTCGTCTGTCGGCGTATCGGTTGTGGTACTGGTGGCGGTGCTGATGGACTGCTGACTAGACGTACGAGTGGCCGAAGTCGTCGCCGAAGTATTACTCAGCGTCTGGTTGCGTACAGTAGGCGAGTCGAGAACTATCAAAGATATATTATCGGTATCCGAGGTGCGATTAGACATACTCAGGTCGAGCAGCGAGACATCGTTGGTGTTATTATTGCTGTTGTTGGTGGTACTACTACTGTTGTTGCTGTTGGTGCTATTGTTTGTTGTGGTGGAAAAAGCGCCGTTTCGTTGGGCAGCTGTATGCGCTTGTAAGGTTAACGGCAACGAGAGCGGATAACGTCGAGGATTGATGCGACGAAATCGTAATGGCCTGCCTTCACGAAATCGGCCATTTACGGTGCCGAATCGCGTCAGATCTGAGTTTGGATCGTGGGCCGAAGTGATGGTAAATATGCTTTTGTCTTTGCCCTGCGACATATACCTCTACTTTACTGTACGCGAAATGACTCGTAACACGAAAGCTTACCCTTGGCGACATTTTTTCGGCGTCGATTTCAACTTTACTAAGCAAATCGAGCACCTGCCTACCCTTACGTTGGATGGATTTAATTTCGGTACCTAGTGATTTTTGGTGATATCTTCGCTGCTTTGCTGATTGTAAAATGTCCGGGAAGTGTTTCGCACCGAATGGTGAATTATTTCACGCTTTACGTCAATGCCTAGAAATTAAGAAAAGCCAGCTCGAGTTCGAATACATCGAGTATGCGGTATTGAAAATTTATTACTCGATGTACAACTGCCTTACGAATATCTTTGGGATAATTTATACACAGTGAAGAGTTAGGGGTGTTATATGCAATACATATTGTTTGTAAGCATGTGGGTTTACGGGATGTGCTATTTAAGGTCTTAGCACAAACAAGCAAACGTGGGTCTAGGTGATCTGTGCTTTGGTTTGCCTACTTCGTCTGTTACAGGCGTGACGAATGCTCTCAAGTATCAGACTACACGTTTCTTTGTCGCGTATTTACGGCGAATCAGTTAGGCAACTATTTCAACTCGTAACTTGAAATGTTTGTACTTACTATTACTAATAATCATCCATGCACAGTTCATTCGAGCGTATTCCATGCAAATTCGAACAAAGATCGAAGATGAGTGCTTCGTTGTTTCCATTTTGCTCATTTTTTTTCAACAAATTTTTACTTATTGGTAACTTTTTGCAAAAATTCTGAAATTTGAAGGAAATCTATGAGTTGGTGGTTTAAAGAGAATAGGATTAAGATAGGAAAATCGATAGTCAAGCTTTTTTGGCCCAAATTCTGATGATTTACTCTTAGAAAAAACGCCAAAAATCACGTTTTCACCATTTCAACGAAGTAAAATTTCAGAATTTGGCCCAAAAAAGCTTAATTTTGAAAGTTACAGGAAAAATCAAATGAAAAATTATCGAGCACTTGCCAGTGTGGTTCAAATGTAAATTCTTCAATTTATTTGAAAAAATGTGCTTAGACACTTTTTTTAGGGGTGCCTAAAGTGGGGGGGGGGGGAGCTCTAAGAAAAGGGTTCAAAATAGGGCCCAATCACCATACCAGGCTTCGTTATTCACGCATGCCCATCAGGTAGACTGAGTCCCCCAACCCGTCTTGGGAAAAGGATTTTAGGGAGGAGAATTTGGTGTATAAGGGGGGGGGGGGTCAACAAGGGTTGGTCTCCCATTTGCATTACACGAGTTTCGGATGTGGGGGGGGGACAATAGCGAGGAGGCTGGTGCACTTGCTAAGGGCTTCACACCAGCCTCTCACATTGGACTTGATAGTACAATACTAGATATGATTAATTATTGTAAACGGAAAAATTTAGGAAAATAGGTAGGATTAGTCAACTTGATCTACTTTGCAAATATTATACAGCATTATAATACAAGAAAGAAACCCACACTAAATTAGTTTAAGCTTATGGTTTTGAGAAAAATATATTTAGGGCATGCATAGGTTTTGAAAAATCTAACTATAGTGATTTACAGCTTGAGGTACTGCATTTTAATGGGTTATTTACAGGGCTTCTACAGGTCGATGTTTGGTTGATAGATCAGAATTGAAGCTGTTACTCCTTCTGGGTGGTCCCTGAAGCATTCGATGATGGAATGTTTCAATGTTGGCCACTCCAGTTTATCCAGACCACACCCTAGTCTTGGTACTGCTATCTTTTTGATCTTGAGTTGGTCGCATTTGGCAGCAAGTGCTTTTATCGTTGTTAAATAGTCCTTGATTGACAGCGTAGCATTGTACTGTTCTTTGGTGATGGCATAAAGGATATAATTCCCACCTTTTTTGAGCTCAACTACTTCACCAACCTTAGCACCCCTTGATCTCAGAGTGTCGTGGTTGCCAAAGGCTCGTTTAAATAGGAGCGCAATGCCCTTGGACATCCTGAAGTCTCCGCTGACACAATGGACCTCGGCAAACTGTGGGTATTGTCTAAACAGATCATCCTCTAATTCCTCCAGGGTGAGGATCACATTTGATTTGGTCTCTATCTTTCCCCAGTTGGAGTCTTGGATTTTCTTTTCTAGTTCTTCTCACCTTGTTTGAGCAACTTTCTCCACCCCAGCCAGAGTTATTTGAAGGCCCATCTGTAGGTAATCGGCAAATCGCTGTATGGCAGTAGACAACCCACAGCAGCTGGCCCAACTGGGCGGTAGAATCTCTCTTTTATCCCTTGAACTTTTTAGGTTACTGAACTTATGTACCTACCCAGCCTCAGTGGTGGCCTGTCTATCCATCTGGCCTCTCGAGGTTATCTGTGTGCCTGTCTGGCTTCCCAAAGTCGCCCATCTGTCATGGCTCTTAAGGTCATTGATCTATTTGTCTGATCTTTGAGGTCATTGACACCTCTGTCTAGCCTCTCAAAGGCATCTGTCTGGTCTATTGAGACCATTGACCTGTCAGTCTGGCCTCTTGGAGGTCATTGCTCCATCTGTCTCATCTCTCAAAGTCGTCGGTCTGTTCTCTCAAGGTCATCTGTCTGTCTGTCAGTGCTCTTGAGTTTATTGGACCATCTGTCTGACCTCTTTTGAGGTTATTGACCCGTATGTCTGGCCTCTTAGGGTCATTGACACCTCTGTCTAGTCTCTCAAAGTCGTATGTCTGGTCTATTGAGGTTATTGACCCGTCTGTCTGGTCTATTGAGAGCATTGACTCGTCTATCTGACCTCTTGAGGTCATTTGCACCTCTGTCTAGCCTCCCAAGGTCATCTGTCTGGTCTATTGAGGTTATTGACCCGTATGTTTGGGCTCTTGGGGTCATTGACACATCTGTCTAGCCTCTCAAAGTCGTCTGTCTGGTCTATTGAGAGCATTGACTCGTCTGCCTAATATCTGGAGGTCATTGCCACCGCTGTCTAGTCTCTCAAGGTCATCTGTCTGGTCTGTTGAGGTTATTGACCCGTCTGTCTGGTCCATTGAGAGCATTGACTCGTCTATCTGACCTCTTGAGGTCATTTGCACCTCTGTCTAGCCTCCCAAGGTCATCTGTCTGGTCTATTGAGGTTATTGACCCGTATGTCTAGGCTCTTGGGGTCATTGCTCCGTTTGTCTCGTCTTTCAAAGTTGCATGTCTGTCCTCTGGAGGTCACTGTCCCGACTGACTGGCCTTTCAAGATCACCTGTCAAGCCTCTTAAGGTCATTGACCCGTCGTTCTGACCTTTCTGGGTAATTGTCATCTCTGTCTAGCCTCTCAAGGTCATCTGTCCTGTTTATTGAGGCCATTGACTCATCTATCTGACCTCTTGAGGTCATTGGTACTTCTGTCTAGCCTCTCAAGGTCCTCTGTCTGGTCTTTTTAGGTCATTGACACCTCTGGCTGGCTTCTTGGGGGTGATTGATCCATCTGTCTCGCCTTTCAAAGCGGCTTGTCTGACCGCTTAAGGTCATTGACCCGGTGTGTGCGGCCTCTCAAGAGTCTGTTTGCTTTTCGGCCGTCTCAAGGTTGTCTGTCTACTTACTGTCGGGTGTTTCAACTGTCAAGGTCGTCTGTCTGCCATGTCTGGTCTCTTGAGGTTATTGACCAATTTTTCTGGCCTCTCAAGGTCTTCTGAGTAATTATTTTGTTTCGATTTTTTATTGCAGGTCAGACTTATTGGTACATAAAAGTGCATTTTGATAGCGGTTTCAAAGATTGATTATTCTTTTCGGTTTTAAAATTGTTCACGATGTCTGGAATTGAAATGGAATTTTTTCCAAGTTCATGGGATGTGGTGGGGGGGGGGTGAACCCTTGTCCCAATCAGTTTTCTGCATTTACCTCCTGAACCATGCAAGATACGAGAAAAATAATGAGACAAAAAATATTTCACGTAAAATTTTCTACGGTATACCTAAAAGGTTCTATTCAAAATTTACGTATGAGGTAAAGTATTGCAATTTGAGTCCATTCAAAAATTATATCCCTTATTGAAAGTTCAAATGGTACCGTTCTACTGTTCATTGATTTTGTATAATTTCAACCCCCGGGATCCGAATATCTGGCTGATATCCCAAAATATGATCGGAATTCCCTGAAAAATGAATTTGAAGTTTCTAAGTTGAGCTTTTTTCAGATCATGTTCTCAAAAGTAGCGAAATCCACATTTCCAAAAATTCGCTTTACAACAAAATATGAAATTGAACGTCTCAAATTTGGCCTGGTGGTGAATTTTTGATTTTGCTCTTTTTATTATTTCTCTTTGTCCAGTTCGGAAAATTTATGTTTTTAAATTAAAATTGTCGTCCAAATTAAGAGATAAATTTTACCATCGTCTAATTCTCCCGCCTCAAGGTAGCCAGCTAAACTTCCGTATGATGATTCGCGGTCCTTCTAAGGTAATTGGCTGGTTGGCTTAAACTGCAGTACCTAATTATTATTGAACGCACACACGTTAATTATTACTATAGGTATGTGTACTTGAAGGAAGTGAGTAGGAATATTATTATTGTTCTGGTCATGAAAAACACGTATAAATGAAGAGGTTGAAACGACCCACTGCTCTATTCAAAAAAATTAAAAAACCCAAAAATATTTTAGCGTATTCCTTTCCCTCTCGTATAAGAGCTCTGATCCTTAATATCTGCGTATTTGTTTAGCGATATGCATTTGAATAACACCCTAGGTCTATTTGTACCTACTTCTTCAAGGTATACGCAAACGCATTGCAGGCTACCTACATAATCGAATCGAACCGTCATTGTTCGAAGATATTAGTCCAGTGTGATGGAAAAAGTTGAACTGACCGATCTGACGCGAATGTGGCTTTTATTAATAGATTCACTTGGCTGTGTATCAAAATTGGCGCAGATCCGTCGTTACGACGTAAGACGTACAACGTACGACGCAACTACCAACAAACGTTGATGCTGTTGACATCTTAAAATGTTAACTCTTAACGTAAAACGTGTTTTCTCGCGAATCTCTTTTTCCTTTCCGTGAACGCGAATCAGTTTTTGCAAATAAAAAATCTCGTTTTTTATTTCGTTTACTTATATTTTACCTATATTATTCCTACATAATAATACGATAGACATATATTATTATATTATTTTTTAATGTGCTTAATTACGTTGTACGATGGTGCCGAAGATGCTGCGAATGTTGGCGTGGAATGAATTATTCTGAAAATGTCATCGTACCGCAGCAGTTACGTAAGTCTATTTAGCACCTGGTACCTAATCTCAATCTGTCTTCCTATCTCTCTGTTTTAAAATAGGTGTAACAACGTGGTCATACTATTTTTTTTTCTCCAAATATTATTTATTCACCTTATGTATACTCGTACTCGTATTCTCGAGGTATCCTGTGGAAGTTTGAACGGTACCCGGTACCCGGCTACTCTCACACTTATAGCACCAAGTAGCGAAAATAAAAGCTCGCTAATTATTTAAATTAGCCATATATACGACTCTATAGATGTTGTAGGTATATCTTGCGTATACACAGACACTCTGGCTGTAGTCGTATATTAAGCATATAATAACTAAAACGGAACGGCTGATGTCATTAAGTCTGCTGTACTCGTTTTTTTAAGCGTATGAAAAACGTTTTAAAGAACGTGATTATCATCAACGCCTACGTCAGTTGTGCCAGTGGATATCCTACACTTAATTATTAGCATATAACGACACATCTCGTATTATGCAGTTTACAAGAATATATAACGAGTAACCCCAGAAGCATAATATACTGATTTAATGTCAATGAGAAAAAATATTGTTATCATTAATTTGAAACGAAACGTGATCAATTTTTCTGTTTATATCGAGAAAATAGCTTGTAGACTGTTTCCAGGAATTTTACGCGAGATGATAATCCGTATTTTTGGAACTTGAGTAACTATACAGATGAGGGACTGTTATGGTGTGAAAATCGGTTTAATGAAGCAATAATATGTATAATTATGCTGTAACTTGTCCAAAAGTAACCAAAAAAATATCATAAAAAATCGATAAGATTATTCTAAAAAGGTGAGGTGGATTTTCGGTCTGGATCCCCAAAAATAAAGAAAATCAGTATTGTGCTTCTTTGATCAGTTTTCACGTTTTTGATTCGTTGATTTTTGGAAATTCGTGAAGAAAATTAAAATCTTGGTAAAAAATTTAAATTGACTGAAAATTATGAAATTTAGTTTTTTAAATTTGATATTGGGACTAATTTTGGGTTTCATTTTTACACGTTTACTGTGGGAGAGGTTCTACAGGGTGTCCAGTCTCTGGAAAACCTGGAAAAATAGGGGATTTTCGTGGTTTTGAAAAATGCCAGAGAATTATAAAATTTCAATCCCAAAATTAGGTACCATATCATGAAAGGAAATGTTTTCATGACTATTTTCCTCCATGTGACCATAATATCAGCCCATTTTTCCCCCTCATTCCCCCTGAAAAGTGGTTGATTTTCTTGAAAAAAAAATCCTGAAAATTTTAGCCCTCCCTCCCCCTTCCACCTAAAAAATTAGGTCATTGAAAAAAATTGAAAGTGTGATTAAAAATTTTTCAAGTGTGATTGAAAAAACTTTATTGAAAATTTTCAATTTCTTCATCAGAATTCTGAATTAATCAATTTTTTAAAAAAGTTTTCTGGTGCCTCGAACAATGTTAGCCCCTCTGTACAGAGGCTCCAGAATTGAAAAAAAGGTGAAAACATGAAATTGAAGACGTTTTTCAAATATGATGGCACAGGGGGGGGGGTATTTTCAAAATGGGATTACTTTGGAGCAATTTTGACACAGACATGAAAGATTTGAAAAAAATTCCATCATTTCATTTCGTTGATTTTTTTCGACTTTTTGAGGCTGTAATTAGAGGAAAATGTAACTTCAGAGATTGAAGATAAGGGAAAAAGGGCTCATTTGGAGAAATAGTGTAGCATAAATTTGAACTCTACAAAGCCACTGTTTTGGGCCTTGGGAAAGATCGAAAAATAGGTATTATTTTCTCATACATAAAATTGAATAATTTCGGAACGTGGGAGCATGAAAAATGAAAATTCCCCCCCCCTTCACCTAACAAAGCACGTATTTTGACCGGTACCAAAAATTTTGAGCCCGACAAAATGAAATCGATAGAAAAGAGGATTCCAAAATACACCACCAGTAAAAATTTCAGGTACAAAAATTGATTTTTTGATTTTTGACAAATTTTTGAAAATTCAAAGACCCATTTTTTATTTTTAAAAAAAATCGAAATTTGATCAAATTGACATAAATGGCTAAAATCTTGTTTGTATCGTACGTATTTTCTAGCTTCCAAATCGATTGAAGATCGTTTCGAGTCATTCATTAAGTTTTGAGCGGATTTTCAGATTCTCCCGAACTAAATTCCAGCTTTTTTTGATCGCAAATTCGCAACCGATGATTTTTCACTTTTTTTCAAAAGTCGTCGCTATCGCTGGAGAAAATTTTGAATTTGAACCAACACAAAAATATTTTGAAAATATGTACTTACCTATACTTAAGTCGATTGAAAGTGTCATAAAGATGGTAAATTTGAGTTTATAGGTTTTGCATTTCATTTTCACCCCAATTACAGCGTTTTTTTTTTTTTTTGAGATCTGGAGAATCCGGAAATCCGCCAGAGGCTCCAGAACTGTTCGAAACCATCCTCAATTCAAACGAGACGTCGAAAATACGTCATCAATACTATATTTCAGCCTTTTATGTCAATTTGATAAAAATTTTTTTAATTTGCCAAAAATTGAAAAATTAATTTCAGTATTTGAAATTTTTGCTCATGGTGTATTTTGAGGTTCTCTTCCAAGTCCCCTTGGCCCTTTATTGTCCAATTCAAAAAAATTCGGCCATTTGAGATACTTGCTTTTTAAGGCTCTTGTTTATTTTTGGTGGAAAATTTTTCCAGAAAATTGTTGAATTGGGTCATTTTGGCTTATTCTGTGTCCTGAAACCAGAAAATTCGTTTGAGGTAAACATCTAATTGGAGAATTTTTCAACTGAAAAATTGAAATATTTGAGATAATGGATCTTGAAACAAACTGGACCCAGGAGGAAGCTGAATCCTCTAAAATTGAAAAAAAATCAGGAATGAGAGGTTGATGATGTGCCATTTGCGAAGAGAATTTTTTTCTGTTTGTTGCGCAAAAATCTTTTCAAATGGGCCCAGCTTGGTCAAAAATTATTCTTCGATGTTTATTTTTTATGTATGTAAGTACGAGTATTTTTTGGTTTTTGTGTCTAAAAAAAAATCAACTTTTTAAATTGGTTCTCTCCGATTTGAATGGAACCAAGGTAGATCGAATAAGCGTATCCTAAAATATCAGTAAATAAAATTTCGGGTTCTGAAGTTCATTTTTGGATTTTTGGTGGTTTTTTAAAAAAAATGTTTAATTTTAAAAAAGCTGTTTTAACTATAGACAATTTTTGAACTCTTTCACAAAGCATAAACTTTTTTTTTAGCAGAGTAGACCAATATTAATACTTTCTTCAATTAGCTACCTACTCAACTCTCACACATCATCGAGTTCTAATTTTGAATTTTGAGCCATTCTGGAGCCTCCAGCGATTTTTCAATTTTCTCCAGAAACTTCAAATCACTCTGAAAAGGCCAAAAATGAACTTCAGCACATATAAATAACTTTGGTAGGTTCTTATTGGACATCTCTCGACTGATACCGTAAAATTCTAGGAGTGTCAACTCAAAAGTTTTTTTTTTTAATTTCTTCTGAAATTTACTAATTGGTCAAAAATTCAATTTTGAACTGGTTCTCCCAGAATCTTGCGTTGACCTACTGAAATGGTCGAGAGGGTGCCCAAAATCGCCCTCAGAACCAACGTTTTAAAATTTTTTGAATTTTCTAAAATTCGTCAAAAATCCAAAAATGAACTTCAGCGTCTGAAATTTTGATTAGGGGGTAGGGGAAGGGGTTAAGAAAAGCTCTTTCGATTTAGCTTGGTTTTATATCGATAGGAGGGTGTCAGTTTAAAAGAATCCTTCGTAAGAAATCGCAAACTAAAATTTCCAAAAATGACTATTAATTTTCAAGATATTCAGGGCAATCCCCATTCCCCTTTTCACTTTTCCCCTCGTCACCCTAATACCGTACTTCCAAATAAGAGTCAACCCCCCTCACCCTCTTTCATATTTAAACCACATATTGTGACTAGTGAGTGAATTTTTTCAAATTGGGGTAAAAAAAAAACAAAATGATGAAAGTGAATTTTAAAAACTTGGAAATTAATTTTTCCGAGATTGCAATAGATAATATTAGTCCGGCATATGACAATAGGAGTAATTGCACCCCCCCCCCCCCGCCGATCCTCCGGGACAACTTTTTTCTTAAAGGGAACATCCTAAGGAACATTTTAAAGCAAACTTGCCAAAAAAAAAGTTGGCCTTACTTACAAAATGGCGGCCATTTTGATTGACAGGTCAGCCGAAATAGCAGATTTTGCGTTTTAACATAGGACTTGCATGAACTTTTTCAAACTTTACAAAGGTAGATCGAAAGATCATGCAAAAATTTATCACCTGTCAAAATTGCAAGTGCTAAAGTGCGTTTTTCGATTTTTGGTGAATTTTTGAAAATCGAATTTAGGCCAAAAATGAGGGAAAAAATCAAAATTTTACCAAATTGACCAAGAAAGCTGAAATTTGGAATATACCCTATTTTCGACATGCCAAATCCATTGGAAACAGTTTCAAACCGTTTTGAGCAGTTCTGGAGCCTCCAGCAGATTTTTGAAACTCTAAATTCCCACAAAATTCCATCAAATTGGAGTTGTAAAGCTGAAATTTATTCTAAAAACTAATTTCAATACGCTACGAAGTAATGCAGGTGAATTTCAAGTCATTTTGGAGCCTCCAGCAGATTTTTGAAACTTTAAATTTTCACAAAATTTCATCAAATGGAAATGGAAAGCTGAAATTTACTCTACACTCCATGTTTAACACCCTCTGAAGACGAATTCAGGTGGGTTCAAGTAATTTTAGGGCCTCCAGCGACTTTTTTTGAAAATTACTGGAGCCTCCAGCAGATTTTTGAAACTTTAAATTTTCACAAAATTTCATCAAATGGAGATGGAAAGCTGAAATTTACTCTACACTCCAATTTTAACACCCTCTGAAGACAACTTTAGGTGGGTTCAAGTCATTTTAGGGCCTCCAGCGACTTTTTCGAAAATTACTGGAGCCTCCAGTAGATTTTTGAAACTTGAAATTTCTCCAAAATTTTATCAAATCAAGATGGAGAGTCGCAATTTATTCCGCAAACTAATTTCAATACGCTACGAAGTTGACTGCTGGTGAATTTCAAATCGTTTTGGAGCCTCCAGCAACTTTTTGAAAGGTTGTAACTATGACATTTTTTTTGGAAAATTGAAATTTGCTAGAAGTAGCTGGAAGCTTCAAAACCATTTGACCATTTGAAACCACCATGTAGTCTGCGAAGTAAATTTCAGCTTGCCAACTGCATTTGATAAATTAATGTTGGGGAAATTTCAAGTTTGAAAAATCTCCTGGAGGCTCCAGTAATTTTCGAAAAAGTCGCTGGAGGCCCTAAAATTACTTGAACCCACCTGAATTCGTCTTCAGAGGGTGTTAAACATGGAGTGTAGAGTAAATTTCAGCTTTCCATCTCCATTTGATGAAATTTTGTGAAAATTTAAAGTTTCAAAAATGTGCTGGAGGCTCCAAAATGACTTGAAATTCACCTGCAGTACTTCGTAGCGTATTGAAATTAGTTTTTAGAATAAATTTCAGCTTTACAACTCCAATTTGATGGAATTTTGTGGGAATTTAGAGTTTCAAAAATCTGCTGGAGGCTCCAGAACTGCTCAAAACGGTTTGAAACCGTTTCCAATGGATTTAGCATGTCGAAAATAGGGTATATCCCAAATTTCAGCTTTCTTGGTCAATTTGGTAAAATTTTGATTTTTTCCCTCATTTTTGGCCTAAATTCGATTTTCAAAAATTCACCAAAAATCGAAAAACGCACTTTAGCACTTGCAATTTTGACAGGTGATAAATTTTTGCATGATCTTTCGATCTACCTTTGTAAAGTTTGAAAAAGTTCGTGCAAGTCCTATGTTAAAACGCAAAATCTGCTATTTCGGCTGACCTGTCAATCAAAATGGCCGCCATTTTGTAAGTAAGGCCAACTTTTTTTTGGGCAAGTTTGCTTTAAAATGTTCCTTAGGATGTTCCCTTTAAGAAAAAAGTTGTCCCGGAGGATCGACGGGGGGGGTGCAATTACTCCTATTGTCATATGCCGGACTATATGATGTATTTTGAACTGGTATTAGCGTAGGTGTAGACTTTATCCCAGCGATTCACCTGAAAGAGGTGTCAAGAGCTCCCAAAATGTCCCGATTCCATTTTTTGAAAATGAAAATTTCAAAATCTGGAAAATAAGACAAATTTGGTCCAAATTTAGATAATTTCTAGACCCTTAGTAGTGTCTAACGTCTCTGCAAGTTGGAAAAAGTACGTTTTGAAACTGCCAATAGAGAAAACAACGCCCTTTTTGGACAATTAGGGGGTAAGGTAGTGATTTAAAATTTTTATTATGGAGATTTTAGATCACAATCAACAATTTTCACTGGGTAGATTAAAGAGTCCGAAAATAGGCCCATTTCACCCATCCGGCAATGCTCCTTCAAGCAAAGGGAAAAAAAATCACCATTTTCATGCACCTTTATAATGTACCTATTTGTACTCTACCTATTTAAAATTAAGCTTTTTTCACAAATAATATGGTTTGATTGATGAAAATATTCTAAAACGTGTCGTTTTTTTTATATATCCACAGATTCCATGGCAAGCTTCACTACCGAGCAGCAACAGCTACAATACACATACAAGTAAACAAAATGCCACTTCAACAACAGATCGCTATGGAAGCGATGTAAGTATCTTTAGTAAAAATTTCTATCGAAATCGTATTCGAAAAGTCGAAAATAACGTCATCTTATTACGTTTATATGCCCCATATTAATTCTATCCATAATTTTCAGGCCAACAAGAGATACTCTTCGAGAGGTTCGTCTTTCGGCGCACCATCGTCCAGCGCATCGTCATCATCGACGACAGCCACAACCACCACTTCGACATCTTCAACCAACTCGCCATCGTACCTCAGCTATCGTAAAAGCACTCCTTCCATATTGAAAAAATACGCGAATTACGCCTCGAATAACGCTTCAGCCGCAGCCATAGCAGTAGCAGGAGCTCTGGCCAATGCGAACGCATCTCGAAAAACAGCCAACAACGCTCGACCCGTCCAAGAGACCAAAGAAGACGATTCTAGCGCGAAAATCGTCTCTAATATTCCACGTTGTACAGCATTCAGTAATACTACGAAATTATCGCCTACACGAGGTGAAAATGTTTGGAGTGGTCAAAATCAAACGATCGGAAGATCCGCAGTTCGTAGGAGAAACGAAGAAATCGAGCAGCGGTCCCCTTCGCCGGCGAAAACGTTATTCGTGACTCGGGCCACCTCGCCGACTCCAGCTCGAGCTGGACGAAGAACCAACGATGGCGATAACGTCTTGTTGTCGGAAATGTGTAAACCGAAGTACTACAGCCTGAAGAGTTACGCTGACTCTGCGAGTCAGACCGAAGAACCGAGCGATTCGCAGAAAGCTCCGGCGCCTCCATCACGTACAGTTGCTTCATTGAGTAATAAGTTCTTGTCAGCGGCGAATAGTCCAGGCAGTAGTGGTCGATTTAGTCCGAAAGGAGCTGGTGGATATGCTTACGCTAGACCTACAGATTTACCTATACGAAGCTCGTCTCTGTTACGTCCTTCGTATCATAGTCCGAGTGATAGAATTTCACCGAATGCTGATCGATTATCGCCGAGCTTCTTCCAATCGTATAATTCGTCGTTGTCTTCGCCTCCTCCTGCTCCTCCGCTGCCTACGTCCTGGGCAAGGACACCGTCTCCGTTGACTGTTCTGCACAAATCGTTGACCAGTTTAACGCTGGAAGAAGCAGATGCAGAAAAACATCCCAATAACGACGATTCCGATACCGAAGACGAGTCCAGTTACGAAGAAAACCATCCGATGAAAGGTGAAAATGAACGATACGGTTACGCCAACGTTACCGCTATCGATAAACCACCGAAATACCCGCCAAGTCCGAACGCCCTTTGCAGAAGTAAATCAATCGTCGGCGCCGAGAATCGCACAGGGATCAGTATTCGTTCATTGAGTACGAGTTCAAATAGTAGTGGAGCTGGCGGCGCAGGGTGCAGGGTGGATTCCAGTTGCGAAGAAGATATCGCCGATAAGCAGCACATTCCAGTACTGAATTCCGGCTTTAACGATACTAACAATAATAATATTATACGAGCGTCGTCGTCGGACAGCTCACCGAAACCGTACGCGATTCGACGAATAGATTCGGGCGAAGCACCTTGGTGGCTGGGTAATAATTCGAAATCACCCGAGACGAGCGATACGTCTCAACAATGCGGTTACCGTATTCGTAAAATGGACTCGGCTGACTCTCCTTGGTGGTGCAAAACATCTTCAACAGCCGGTTCCGAAACCCCGTCTGAATCGTTCAACCAGCAACGTCAGCGAACCAACGCTAGCGGTAATTCATCCTCAGATAACGCTCGTCCAACATCCTCGAATCTCGGATACACGTTGAGAAAAATGGATTCGTCAGACGCTCCTTGGTGGTGTAATTCGGAAGAAGAGCGACCATCTGAAGACGCTAAAGCGATCCCCGCAGCAGACCAGGTATGCTCTAGCGATGAAACTAAACCATCGTTTCATCAAATACGCAGATTCGATTCCGGCGAGAAAGACTGGTGGGCTGAGAGCGACAGTCCAGCGCCTGCCAAAAGCTCCACACCGAGTATTCCAGACTGGTGGAATAACGTGAAAAGTGACGACGAATGTGACGGATGCGTCGAAACGTACAAAAGCAATAAAGTACTGAGGATCAAAAAAATCGAATCTGTGGATAAATCAGAGACTAGCGAGAACGAATCGCGTCGTCAGAGCTGGCTCAACGATCGTGAAAATGGCCAAAACGATGTTAACGAAGGCGAACGTACCGATGTGAATTCGTTTTGCGAAGATACCAGTAAATTGAAGTATATAAATGAGTTAGATAATCTTTTGCTGTATATCGGAGATCATACCAATATCGACGAATTACTCGGGACGGAAGTACCGCCTCCGGCCGCACCCGTAACACCTACCGGAGACGATAGTTCAACCGAAGATGAATTAGGTGAGGCCATAGTACAGATTACAGTACGTTTTTATACGTACATTTTTTTCCTCTTTATACTCGATTAAACATACCTATATTCCGCTCATTTGCTCATTTGTATTCCGAACCAGTGTAACATTAATCAGCTTGCAGCTGGCTTGGCTGTGTCTAAGCTTTTTTTTTTTTTTTTTTTGGAAAATATTTACTTAGGAGTACAGTTCCACGTGGGTCATTCAATGTCGATTGGATCAGGATTTCGAAGTCGTGTCTTTGCTGTCTTTCGATTTCGCTGAGATTTTTTTACCTCGAGTACGAGGTGTCCGCCTAGAAATCTCCTGAATTGAGAATTAACTCGTTGAACGGGTTGAAAATGAGCCAACGCTCGATTTTTAGCTGCCCGAATGAATTTTTGCACTTCTTGGAGAAATTCGAGAATTCTGAAAGTTTTTGAAAATCAAGCTGGAGGCTCCAGGATGTTGTGGGCAAATTGGATCAGGGGAAGGGTTCGTGTAATGAATTATCAATTTATCATTCAATGAGAGGGAGTCAACAATTTATTTTCGAACAGAAAATTTTGGATTTTTGAATATTTCAAGTTAAATTTGGATTTAAGTATAGCACGATTATTTTGCAATTTTGAAAAAAGTATCATTTTTATGCTTTTTTTAAAAGCAACAATTTTCTGCAAAGACAAAAAGCAAGATTTTTTTTGCAATTTTTGCAAAAAGCAATTTTTTGAAATTTTGACAAAAAAGCAGCATTTTTTGCAATTTGCAATTTTTACTAGAAAATTATTTTTTTTGTACAATTTCGATAAAAAGCAACACTTTGTTACAATTTTGACCAAGAGTAACATTTAAAGAAATTTTGACTGAGAGCAACATTTTTTTGATATTTTGACAAAAAACATCATTTTTTGCAACTTTTTCAAAGAAGCAAAATTTTTTACATTTTTTTTATAGAAAATAAATTTTTTTTCAATTTTTACAAAAGAAGAAAGATTTTACAATCGTTCTGCAATTTTGACAAAAAATTCAACTTTTTTTTGCCATTTTGAGAAAAAGTAACAGTTATTTTGACAATTTTAATTTGAAAAAAAAACACTTTTATGCAGTTTTGACACAAAAAAAAGGCTTACAAGGGAACCTCTTGAGGTATCCGCCTCCGATTTGAACGGGACCGCGATTTTTGGAAAGAGCATGTTCTAAAACCCCCAAAACCAAATTTTCAGCTGCCCAAGTTCATTTTTCGATTTTTGGCGAATTTTTGAAAATCCAAAATTGACTATTTTGGTGATTTATGCTTTTTTTTTAAAAAGGGGGAAATATTTTTTGCACGACGAAAAAGGGCGTCATCACGACAAGCATGTTTTCGTTCATAAAAGATGAATGAACGACGAAAAATGATGAAGTTCCACGCCAGATGACGCCCGACAATAAAGTATTTACATATGAACGACTACGATTTAATAATGAGATAGGCAGTATTCACGACAAAATAATTTCATACACGACAGAACATTCTCAGTTCAATTACAATTATATTTTGTACAAATTTTAACAAATAATCAACTGAGGATTTTTTACGTACTTGATCAGTAAGAATGTTCAAAATAAGTCCTAAAACTGATATTAACCCCCCAAATTCAAATTTCGCCATTTCCAGCCATTCCGGAGCCTCCAGGGCGATTTTTCGATTTCTCCAGAATTTTCAATTTGCTCCAGAAGGCGTGAATATGAAGTTGGGCAGCTAAAAATCGAGTTGTGTGTTATATTCGACCTGTTTAACGAATTTATCCACATTTGAGCCGATTCTGGAGCGGACACCTCAAGAGTGGTTTTTTGACCAGCTTTTTTTCAAAATAAAAATTCCAAAAATCGAAATTTTACCGTTTGTGAGGAAATTTTTGAAATTTGCGCGAATCGCTGTATTTCGTCATTAATTAACCACACGAGAGCGAATTTCGCCATTTCCAGCCTTTCTTGGGCCTCCCTTTAATTTTTGGATATTTTTATTATGAAAATAGCTGGTCAAAAACCCACTCTTGAGGTGTCTCTTCCAGAATCGGTTCAAATGTGAATAAATTCGTTAAACAGTTCGAGTATAACACACAACTCGATTTTTAGCTTCCCAACTTCATATTCACGCCTTCTGGAGCAAATTGAAAATTCTGGAGAAATTGAAAAATCGCGCTGGAGCCTCCAGAATATCTGGAATTGGCGAAATTCGCTCTCGTGGGGTTAGTTCATGACAAAATACTGCGATTCGCGCAAATTTCAAAAATTTCCTCGCAAACGGTAAAATTTTGATTTTTTTGGATTTCTTATTATGAAAAAAGGCTGGTCAAAAAACCACTCTTGAGGTGTCCGCTCCAGAATCGGCTCAGATGTGGATAAATTCGTTAAACAGGTCGAATATAACACACAACTCGATTTTTAGCTGCCCAACTTCATATTCACGCCTTCTGGAGCAAATTGAAAATTCTGGAGAAATCGAAAAATTGCCCTGGAGGCTCCAGAATGGCTGGAAATGGCGAAATTTGGATTTGGGGGGTTAATATCAGTTTTAGGACTTATTTTGAACATTTTTACTGATCAAGTACGTACTTTTTAAAAAAAAAGCATAAATCACCAAAATAGTCAATTTTGGATTTTCAAAAATTCGCCAAAAATCGAAAAATGAACTTGGTCAGCTGAAAATTTGGATTTAGGGGTTTTAGAACATGCTCTTTCCAAAAATCGCGGTCCCGTTCAAATCGGAGGCGGACACCTCAAGAGGTTCCCAAATCAACATTTTCTTGCAATTTTGACAAAAAAAACTACTTACTTTTTTTTGCAATTTTTACGAAGGGTAACGTTTTGCTTGCAATCTGCACAAAAATCACCATTTTAGACAATTCTATTAAAAAAGCAACATTTTCTTGCAATTTCAAATTCAAAATAGCACAATTTTTTTGCAATTTTGAAAAAAGCAGAATTTTTGCAGGTATTTTGAAAAACACAGTCCGGATTGATCGGTCTGGAATTTTCCCGCAATTTCGAATGTACTTCATCGAATAGGTCTTGAATAGGCCAGAACTTGATTATTTCCTTGCAAAAATAACCTTGAAAAAAAAAACAGTAAATGTCTAAATATCAAAATTTTTGGATTTTCAGCAACTCTCCAAAAATCTAAAAATAGATTTGAGCTGCTGAAATTTTCGTTATGGAGGTTTTAGACCACGCTTTTTCCAAAAATTGCATTCCCGTTCAAATCATGAGCGGATATTTCTAGTGGTTCTCTTATCAGCTCAAAACTTTTCGGAAAAGGCACAGTTTTAAACCGCCAGAACCAAAACTTTAGCCACCCAAGCTCATTTTTCGATTTCTGATGAATTTTTGAAAATCCATCAAATTGGCTATTTTTTATATTTAGGTATTTAGTAAAAAAATATAAAAATTAGTCTTTAAACCATATTATTTGGCTTCTTTGAACCGAATTTCGTCATTTTCGGGTATTCTGGAGCTTCCAGTGTGATTTCTGACTCCTCCAACATTTTTGAATTTCTCCAGAAAGAGTTAAAAACAATTTAGGGTGCTAAAAATCGAATTATGTTTTCACTTTTACCACTTTTAGGGAGCTCGTAAAAAAAAATAAAAGAATAAATAAAAAATCGGAAATCGACTCAAATGTGGATTAACTTGTCGAGTAGGTTTTTTCTTATGTATTTTCCTATTTTGGGGTCAAAGTTGAAGAAAAAAATGTCCAAAAGTCATGTGGTTATTGAATATCATATTTCAAAAGATGCTGTACTCGAATACGATCTCATTTTTTTTATCTGAGCTCCTCCACACCTTCTGTGCTTTCATGGGGGCCAAACTTTTAAAATATTTCCCACGTTTTTTTAATCGAATTGATATTGAATGACCCTCTTGTAATTGATAAGATGGCCTAAGAAAATTGTCCTTTTTTTTCATTTTTTTATGGCGTTCTTTTTGTTTTGTTTTTTCATTATTCCGAAAATAATTCAATTGTGTGTTTTCAGACGAAGGTTGCGAAAAAATCAGCGCTCAACAAGTCAAAATTCACGATGGTTCGGCTTACACCTCAACTATTCATCGGAGAAATGGCCAGGTACGAGGATTACTTCAATAAGCTTCTATTTAGATAATAGTCCGGCATATGACAATAGGAGTAATTGCACCCCTCCCCCCCCACCACCGATCCTCCGAGACAACTTTTTTCTTAAAGGGAACATCCTAAGGAACATTTTAAAGCAAACTTGCCAAAAAAAAGTTGGCCTTACTTACAAAATGGCGGCCATTATTGACAGGTCGGCCGAAATAGCAGATTTTGCGTTTTAACATAGGACTTGCACGAACTTTTTCAAACTTTACAAAGGTAGATCGAAAGATCATGCAAAAATTTATCACCTGTCAAAATTGCAAGTGCTAAAGTGCGTTTTTCGATTTTTGGTGAATTTTTGAAAATCGAATTTAGGCCAAAAATGAGGGAAAAAATCAAAATTTTACCAAATTGACCAAGAAAGCTGAAATTTGGGGTATATCCTATTTTCGACATTCCAAATCGATTGAACACAGTTTTAATCCGTTTTGAGCAGTTCTGGAGCCTCCAGCAGATTTTTTAAACTCGAAATTCCCACAAAATTCCATCAAATTGGAGTTGTTAAGCTGAAATTTATTCTAAAAACTAATTTCAATACGCTACGAAGTAGTGCAGGTGAATTTTAAGTCGTTTTGGAGCCTCCAGTGACTTTTTGAAAATTCCTGAAGCCTCCAGCAGATTTTTGAAACTTTAAATTTTCACAAAATTTCATCAAATGGAGATGGAAAGCTGAAATTTACTCTACACTCCAATTTTAACACCCTCTGAAGACGAATTCAGGTAGGTTCAAGTCATTTTAGGGCCTCCAGCGACTTTTTCGAAAATTACTGGAGCCTCCAGGAGATTTTTTAAACTTGAAATTTCCCCAAAATTAATTTATCAAATGCAGTTGGCAAGCTGAAATTTACTTCGCAGACTACATGGTGGTTTCAAATGGTTTTGAAGCTTCCAGCTTCTTCAAGCAAATTTCAATTTTTCAAAAAAAATGTCATAGTTACAACCTTTTAAAAAGTTGCTGGAGGCTCCAAAACGACTTGAAATTCACCAGGCGTCAACTTCGTAGCGTATTGAAATTAGTTTGCAGAATGAATTGCGACTCTCCATCTTGGTTTGATAAAATTTTGGGGAAATCTCAAGTTTCAAAAATCTACTGGAGGCTCCAGTAATTTTCGAAAAAGTCGCTGGAGGCCCTAAAATGACTTGAACCCACCTGAAGTTGTCTTCAGAGGGTGTTAAAATTGGAGTGTAGAGTAAATTTCAGCTTTCCATCTCCATTTGATGAAATTTTGTGAAAATTTAAAGTTTCAAAAATCTGCTGGAGGCTCCAGTAATTTTCAAAAAAAGTCGCTGGAGGCCCTAAGATTACTTGAATCCACCTGAATTCGTCTTCAGAGGGTGTTAAACATGGAGTGTAGAGTAAATTTCAGCTTTACATTTCCATTTGATGAAATTTTGTGAAATTTTAAAGTTTCAAAAATCTGCTGGAGGCTCCAAAATGACTTGAAATTCACCTGCAGTACTTCGTAGCGTATTGAAATTAGCTTTTAGAATAAATTTCAGCTTTACAACTCAAATTTGATGGAATTTTGTGGGAATTTAGAGTTTCAAAAATCTGCTGGAGGCTCCAGAACTGCTCAAAACGGGTTGAAACCGTTTCCAATGGATTTGGCATGTCGAAAATAGGGTATATCCCAAATTTCAGCTTTCTTGGTCAATTTGGTAAAATTTTGATTTTTTCCCTCATTTTTGATGGAAAGCTGAAATTTACTCTACACTCCAATTTTAACACCCTCTGAAGACGACTTCAGGTAGATTCAAGTCATTTTAGAGCCTCCAGCGACTTTTTTGAAAATTACTGGAGCCTCCAGTGGATTTTTGAAACTTGAAATTCCCGCAACATTAATTTATCAAATGGAGTTGGCAAGCTGATATTTACTTCGCAGACTACACGGTGGTTTCAAATGGTTTTAAAGCTTCCATCTAGTTTTAGGAAATTTCAATTTTCCAAAAAAACGCCATACAACCTTTTTAAAAGTCGCTGGAGGCTCCAAAACGACTTGAAATCCACCAGCAGTTAACCTCGTAGCGTATTGAAATTAGTTTTCAGAATGAATTTCGACTCTCCATCTCAGTTTGATGGAACTTTGTGAAAATTTAAAGTTTCAAAAATCTGCTGGAGGCTTCAGGAATTTTCAAAAAGTCGCTGGAGGATCCAAAACGACTTGAAATTCACCTGCAGTACTTCGTAGCGTATTGAAATTAGTTTTTAGAATAGATTTCAGCTTAACAACTCCAATTTGATGGAATTTTGTGGGAATTTCGAGTTTCAAAAATCTGCTGGAGGCTCCAGAACTGCTCAAAGCGGGTTGAAACTGTTTTCAATCGATTTGGCATGTCGAAAATAGGGTATATCCCAAATTTCAGCTTTCTTGGTCAATTTGGTAAAATTTTGATTTTTTCCCTCATTTTTGGCCTAAATTGGATTTTTAAAAATTCACCAAAAATCGAAAAACGCACTTTGGCACTTGAAATTTCGACAGGTGATGAATTTTTACCTGCTCTTTCGATCTACCTTTGCAAGGTTTGAAAAATTTCGTGCAAGTCTTATGTTGAAACGCAAAATCTGCGATTTCGGCTGACTTGTCAATCAAAATGGCCGCCATTTTGTAAGTAAAGCCAACTTTTTTTTGGGCAAATTTGCTTTAAAATGTTCCTTAGGATGTCCACTTTAAGAAAAATGTTGTCTCGGAGGATCGGCGGGGGGGGGGTGCAATTACTCGTCTTGTCATATGCCGGACTATAAGTGACAATTTCTCGAGGTAACTCGAGGTATATGGGTTGATTTTACAAAATTTTCAATCATTGAGTACCTTTGTACCGTGTATGCAATTTTGTATTTATGTTATGAAATAGGTAAAGGTAGGTACTAGGAACTCGAGTCTATTCTATAGAGTCTGTGAAATACTTATCCGAGATAACCATACCAATAACATCCCAATTTCCAAAAAATCTGAAAAACGAAACAATGAAATTAAAAATAATGATAACATGATACCGCGACCACTATAGAGAAAAGAAACAAAACCGAGTAAACATTATTATTTACGAGGGTACAACGACGACGCGACGCGATGCCCTCATCGCCTGGTCTACCTAAGACAACGCACGAAGTGCGGGCAAAAGAACGCTCGTCGATTGGCTGCTCGGTAACGTTGATTATAGCAGTAGGGCCCGGTGCGGCGTGGGAATAATGTAGGAAAAAGTGATATGTAAACAGACAGAAGCGATAGTTCGCTATCCTATACAGTTGTGTGCGGTGGTTTCGTGTAGAAAGATCTCTTTGTGCCGTGAACTTGAAACCTTTATGTATCGTCTTGTTTTACGAACAGATGATCGTACGTAGTACTCCTATTTTGTTCTAAAATCATTTACCTCTAGCTACGTCGAGTTTCCGTGTAAAAATTAACTATAAGAGAATGCGGTTTAGTGTTCGGTTTTGATTATGGTTTTTTGTGTACGATTTTATTCGTTTATTGCTACTCGTATTTATTATTGTTGTTGTTGTTGTTGTGTCGAAAATATCGAAAGCTGTGCGGAGTAGGCCATTAAGTGTGACTTGTGAGCGAAATTCCGGCGACATCGACATCGACATGGCGTTGACTTGTCGTGTCCAGTATTTGAACGATTGCGACCCGTTTGAATATTTGACACATTATCCAGAGCCTCCGAGACCACCGGTGCATACGTTCAGTTGCACTTTACCCCTGATTAATCAAATCGCCGCCGTTCATAGGCTATTGAGAGCGCCGCATAGGGTGAGTCATGCTGATTTTAATAGCCAGTTTGTTGATTGTTTGTGATTGGCCGACTTTATTTCTGATATGTTCGAGCCCCCCCTCTCCTCATCCAGTATCGATTTTAGATAGGTAGGTACTGTGAAATGAGATTTATGGATACTCATGTACTTCGGTCGATACCCAATTTTTGTCCATTTAAAAAAAAAATATTCATTAATTTATCTGCGCAATACATTCATGAACGTGATCCTGAATTCGTAATTTTAGGAAATTAAATCCATAGGCCATACCTACCTGTATTCGCTGCGCTTTGTCTCACCGCCCTTCCTGCTTTTGTACCTGCGAGTACGCTGTTGGTGTGTCTCAAGCTGCCCGGATAGCACCTGTCTGGGGAGAAAAAGAGATACATAGACACACAGGAATCTGATACCTGGTCTATATTCTACCCATATGTATTATGTGTACGTGTTATAGATGGATTCATCGAACAGCTGAGCAAATATACCCTTTTGTGGGGAACAATGGCCTTATCTATCGTATTAAACGCACGCTTGACTACACGTAATGCGCGGTACAGGGTTCTCAAAAATGTAGAGCACCTCTGAGTGATGTTTTGGTATTCGAATTACATAAATTGAACATTGATTTGAGAAAAAATCCTAGCTTCAGCTGCCCCAAGCACTTGAAAATTCCGTTTGGAAAATCTAACTCTGGATATTTTCTTTTTAGAAGGGAAATCCCCCCCCGACAAAAATTTTTTTGATTCGGGCAAAGCTAAATTGAAATAGCATTCCCATCAAAAATTTCAGATACTAAAGTACGTTTTTCGATTTTTGGCGAATTTTTGAAAATCAAAGGGCCAAAAATGGTGAAAAAATTATAAACTCCGAAAAAAAAGAGAAAATACGTACGTTGATTGAAATTATCAAAATTGGATTGAGAATTGGAAAACCGAGACATTTTTTGAAAGTTATTTCAATTATTTTAAGGGGGGGGGAGTTGTGAAAATTTTTCTGTTTCTTGAAGATTTCAATTTCTAATAATTGACAAATCAAACGTGAGGCATTTTTCTAATATTCAATTATTTGGGAAGGGAGGGCCGGGGTCGAAATTATGATTTTTTTCCTAACATGTATTCTATTTTGGAGGGGGAAAGGCAAGGGGTTTTGAAATTTTTTCAGATTTTTCTCTTCCAAAAATGTTTTACGTACCTACGTTGATTGAAATTTTCAAAGTTGGAAATTTCAATTATTTTAAGGGGGGGGGGGTTGTGAAAATTTTTCTGTTTCTTGAAGATTTCAATTTCTAATTGACAAATCAAACGCGAGGCATTTTTCTAATATTCAATTATTTGGGAAGGGAGGGCCGGGGTCGAAATTATGATTTTTTCCTAACATATTCTATTTTGGAGGGGGAAAGGCAAGGGGTTTTGAAATTTTTTCAGATTTTTCTCTTCCAAAAATTTTTTACGTACCTACGTTGATTGAAATTTTCAAAGTTGAATTGAGAATTGGAAACCTGAGACATTTTTTTGAAAAATATTTTAATCGTTGAAAAGGGGGGGAGGAGTTGTGAAAATATTTCTGATTCTTAATTTCTAATGGGCAAATGAAACAGAAGGCATTTTTCTAATATTCAATTGTTTGAAAATGAAGGGGGTCGAAATGATGATTAACATGTATTCTATTTTTTGTGAGGGGGGAAGGGCTTTTTAAATTTCTTCAGATTTTTTCCTTCCAATAAATTCAAAACTTGGAGAGAAGGAGAGAATAAATGGGAAATTTCAAGTTTGATTGAAAAAAAGAACACTCTCGAGGAAAGTACATAATCTCAATTGGTTGGAAACGTTTGGAACTGGACAAAGCCAAATCAAAATAACGTGCAAAAATACGTAGCCAGTCGAAATTTTAGGGGCTGAATTGCAATTTTCGTTTTTTGTAAATTTTTAAAAATCGGACCAAAAATAAGAAAAAAGTCAAAATTTTACCAAATTGAGCTAGAAAGCTGAAATTTGGTATGCGCCATATTTTAGACCCCTCGAGTCGATTGGAAACGGTTTCGAATCGTTCAGAGCAGTTCTAGAGTTTCCAGCAGATTTTCGAAGTTTCCATAAAATCTTACTCAATAGAGTTGGAAAGCTAAAATTTATTTTATACCCTAATTTCCTCATGCTAAGTCGATTAAAGGTGGTTTCAAACCGTTCTGGAGCCTATGACAATACTTCAGAAATTCCAGATCTCCCAGCATTGCTATAAAACTGTCCGAAAATTGACTTTAGCATGCACATGAAGCCTTGAGAATGGCTTGAAACCATATCCAATTCACTGTGCATGTTGAAATTAGGGCATACTTGGAGTAAATTTTAGCTGTTCCACTTCATTGGCTAGAATTTTGTGGAAATTGCAACATTCAAAATCTGCTGGAGGCTACAGAACTACTCAAAACGATTAGAAACCACTTACAATCGATGTTAGGGTGGGGGGTTCGAAAACAGCTGATACACATCAAATTCTAGCTTTCTGGGTCACTCTGGTCTAGCAAAACTTTGGTTTTCTCACTACTTTTAGCTCAAATTTGATTTTCAAAAATTCACCAAAAATCGAAAAATGCACTGTAGGGTGTGAAAATTTTGGCTGGTGATGTTTGAAAAGGTGCTTTAGAAAATCCCCTTTTTTTCTTGAATGGGGGAGTGGATGATCAAAGTATTGTGGTTTTTTATGTTAATAATTGAAAATTTGTTTGAGGTGATTATCAGGGAATAATTTTGTCCTCATTAAGACCCATTTAGAAGGAGATCATTTTCTCCATTTTTGAGCATTTTGCAATCGAACTAATTTTTCAGCTCTGAAAGTGAGTAGATTGGAATTTGTATGCTGCAAAAATTTTGAGGATTACGAAAATTCGCCTGATTAAAAAAATGTTTATTTATCAATCGAAATACGTAAATACTCAGTTGTTCAATTTTTGGACTCCTTTCAGTTTTTAGAGCTGTAACGAAATGCTGAGGTTTCAAATTTTGGAGTATTTCAAAGCTCTATCCTTCTTCTCAACTCGCTGTTGGTTCCGAATGTCTTTACTACACGAGTATTTCCAGATTATTCATTTCAATTATTTGGTCAGAAAAAATTGTCAAATCAGACAAAGTTTTGCTGTTTTTGAAAATTTTCCCTCAAATGGGCCTCCTCGTGAGCTGAAAATTACTCTGTGATAGTTTTGATTTTTCTGAATTTCCAGGATTTTGGTTCAATGAATATTTCAAGGCATTTTACTTCCCTTTTCCTCATTTTGTTTCAAGATCATGTTACCCTATGTAGTATAATTAGAGTGCTTGATATAATTTTTCAGTCAACAAAATTCCTGATATGAAATGTCTACTCTTTCCCTTCCATTTTGTGTTTATTCTGTTGATAATCTGAAAAATCTAAAAAGTTGGAAAAATTTACCCAAAAAATCAAAAAATTGGGGGAAAATCATCTTCCTGTCCATCCTGCGCAGTGCATTCTGCTCACACTTGTCAAATTGAAACCCTAGAAGGCTATACCTCATTTTCTACACATAAAAATACAGTTGGAATTCGCATAAAAAAAAGGAAGGATCGGTGCGACATATGGACTCACACATATGAGCATCGAGACACGTTACGGTTACGGTGAACCCCGCCTACGCTCGATTATTGCAAAATATCAACATAATCTCATATATTTTTTTTACGCAACGTTGCCAAAACACCGATCCGTGTAACTGGCAAACGTACAACCAAAATAACTGCAGTAAAATTCGGACGCTTTTTCACAACAAAATAGTAAGTAGGTGATGTCAGTATGCGAGATGCTAGTCTACTAGGTAATGGTTAATAGGCTTCTTCGTTTTTCGTTCTTCTTCTTCCTGTTGCTGGCGATGTGATGCGTGGCGTTTCTGTTTTCGTAGGTGGATAATTTAGCTACGAGTACATACGAGTCATGTCCCCTTTTTGAACCGCAATATTGAAAATGATACATTTTATAGTCAGGAAATGGGTGGTGGAAAAAGTCCCCTACAATTACCTCACAATCAGTGGTGAGAAATATGCAAGTTACGTGAGGCTATAGTTCTTGGGGAAGAGGGAGATGGACTCTTTTATTTTGTAGTTTTGGAACTTACGTATCGCATCCTCTCGATTGTTTTAGAAAATGATGCTCAAATTGAGTTTGGAGCCTTCTAGGGCGATTTTCTTTTTTTTGGAGAGAGTCGAAAATCGCTGCTGGAGGCTCCAGAATGGTCCCAGGTTAGTAATTTGTTGATGTGTGCGAGTTGAATTGAGAGAAATCGCATTTAAAATAGATTTTTTAAATTTTCAAAAATTCGACAAAAATCCGAACGTGAACTTTATAGGCCCTGAAGTTTTGGTGTGGGGGGAAGAGGGAGGGTTTTAACATGCTCTTTCGATCTAGCCTGGTTCTGGCCCCCTCCAGGAAAAATATCGAACAAAAAATTTTTTGAATTATTCTATTTTCAAGAAAAAGCTCCACGGGGTTTAAATTGATTCATTTCTCAGTGAATTGTTCGTCAGAGTATTAATTCATTTAAGGGAATCATTCATGAACGAATTTATTAATTTTTTGAAAGAACCATTCGTAAACGAATAGATTCATTTTTAGCGAATAGTTCTTTAATTTATGGATCAATTCGTTCGCGAATAATTCACCAAAAATAAAGTAAATGAATCGATTCGTTCGCGAATGATTCGCTGAAAAATTATTCAATTCGTTCGTGAATGATTCACCAAAAATTCAGTAAATGAATCGACTCGTTCGCGAATGATTCACCAACAAATTATTCAATTCGTTCGTGAATGATTCACAAAAAATGTATTCGAATTTCAATTCGTTCGCGAATAATTCATTAAAAATTAAGTAAATGAATCGATTCATTCGCGAACGAGTCACTTATACAAATCATTTCGTTCGCGAATGATTTACCAAAAATTATTCGATTCATTCGTGAATAAGAATAATTCACCAAAAATTGAGTAAGTGAATCGATTCGTTCGCATTTTCGCAAACGAGTCACTTATACAAATCAGTTTGTTCGCGAATGATTCACTAAAAAATTATTCAGTTCGTTCGCGAACAATTCATCAAAAATTGAGTAAATGAATCGATTCGTTCGAGAACGAGTCACTTATATACACATCATTTCGTTCGCGAATGATTCACTAAAAAATGATTCTATTCGTTCGTGAATGATTCACCAAAAATTAAGCAAATGGGTCGATTCATTCGCGAACGAGTCACTTATACAAATCATTTCGTTCGCGAATGATTTACCAAAAATTATTCGATTCATTCGTGAATAAGAATAATTCACCAAAAACTGAGTAAGTGAATCGATTCGTTCGCATTTTCGCAAACGAGTCACTTATACGAATCAGTTCGTTCGCGAATGATTCACTAAAAAATTATTCAGTCGTTCGCGAATGATTCACTGAAAAATTATTCAGTTCGTTCGCGAATGATTCACTAAAAATTTTTCAATTTGTTCGCGAATGATTCACAAAAAATTTATTCGAATTTCAATTCGTTCGCGAACAATTCATCAAAAGTCAAGTAAATGAATCGATTCGTTCGCGAACGATTTACTTATATACACATCATTCCGTTCGCGAATGATTCAGTAAAAAATTATTGAATTCGTTCGTGAATGATTCACAAAAAATTTATTCGAATTTCAATTCGTTCGCGAACAATTCATCAAAAGTTAAGTAAATGAATCGATTCGTTCGCGAACGATTTACTTATATACACATCATTTCGTTCGCGAATGATTCAGTAAAAAATTATTGAATTCGTTCGTGAATGATTCACCAAAAATTAAGCAAATGGGTCGATTCGTTCGCAAACGAGTCATTTATAAGAATCATTTCGTTCGCGAATGATTCACTAAAAAATTATTGAATTCGTTCGTGAATGATTCACCAAAAATTAAGCAAATGAATCGATTCGTTTGCGAACGAGTCACTAAAAAATTATTCATTTCGTTCGCGAATGATTCACTAAAGAATTATTTAATCCGTTCGCGGATGATTCACTAAAAATTATTCAATTCGTTCGCGAATGATTCACTTGAAATTATTCAATTAGTTCACGAATGATTCACTAAAAATTATTCAATTCGTTCGCGAATGATTCACTGAAAATTATTCAATTCGTTCGCGAATAATTCATCAAAAATTAAGTAAATGAATCGATTCGTTCGCGAACGAGTCACTTATATACACATCATTTCGTTCGTGAATGATTCACTAAAAGAGTATTCAATTCGTTCGTGAATGATTCACCCAAAATTAAGTAAATGGATCGATTCGTTCGCGAACGAGTCATTTATACGAATCATTTCGTTCGGGAATGATTTATCAAAAATTATTCAATTCATTCGTGAATAAAAATAATTCACCAAAAAGTGAGTAAATGAATCGATTCGTTCGCGAACGAGTCACTTATGCGAATCAGTTCGTTCTCGAATGATTCTCTAAAAAATTATTCAATTCGTTCGCGAATGATTCACTAGAAATTATTCAATTGGTTCGCGAATGATTCACTAAAAACTATTCAATTTGTTCGCGAATGATTCACTAAAAACTATTCCATTTGTTCGCGAATGATTCACTAAAAACTATTCAATTCGTTCGCGAATGATTCACTAGAAAAAGTATTCAATTCGTTCGCGAATGATTCACTAAAAATTATTAAATTCGTTCGCGAATGATTCACTAAAAACTATTCAATTCGTTCGCGAATGATTCACTGAAAATTATTCAATTCGTTCGCGAATGATTCACTAAAGAATATTCAATTCGTTCGCGAATGATTCACTAAAAAATTATTCAATTCGTTCGCGAATGATTCACTAGAAATTATTCAATTTGTTCGCGAATGACTCACTAAAAATTATTCGATTCGTTCGCGAATGATTAACTGAAAATTATTCAATTCGTTCGCGAATGATTCACCGAAAATTATTCAATTTGTTCGCGAACGATTCACCAAAAATTAAGTAAATGGATCAATTCGTTGGCGATCGAGTCACTTACACGAATCAATTCGTTTGCGAATGATTCACCATAAATTATTCAACTCGTTTGTGAATAATTCACCAAGAATTAAGTAAATGAATCGATTCGTTCGCAAAGAAGTCACTTATATGTACGAATCAATTCGTTCGCGAATGATTCACTAAAAAAATATTCAATTCGTTCGCGAATGATTCACTAAAATTATTCAATTTGTTCGCGAAGGAGTCACTTATACGAATCAATTCTTTCTCGAATGATTCACTAAAAAATTATTCACCATCCACGGGCCCCAGCACCTTCCCAAATGGAGTAGATGTTCAAAAAAGTGTTTTGTTCGTGAGACACATGGAATAATACATATGTTTTTGGTGACGCTGAACACGAATATGACGTCAAATTTCTGATTGTACCCATCCACGGCCCCCAGCACCTCCCCCAAAGGGGGTAACCCCCCCAAAAAAATGGTTTCATTCGTGTGACACATGAAATAGTATGTTTAAAATTTCACTTTAGAATTTCAAAATTCAGAAAAATTTGGGAAGAAACTACATTTTTACTATAACTGACAAAATTTTAATGCTTTTGGATTGTGGGGGGAGAAAATTTCAAAAACAATCATAAAATAAAAAATTAAAATTTTTTATTTATGGTTTTTGAAGTTCTTGCAAAAGTCTCAAAATCCTCAACCTCCTGGTCGAGATGAACTTTTGAAGATTCATTTTCTTTATAAATATAGGATCTGCCGGACCTCTAAAAGGAGCTATTGGACCTATACCTACTTAGTGGCACTGGATATCCTATCAAGCACTCTCCTGGTTTTGAGTATTATTATGATGGTGTGGTTAGAGTGATTGTAATTAATATCTCGCTCGATTCGTGACTAGCTCAATGGAATTCTCAGGGTCGTCTGTATCGAGGGCCTTAGGGGGGTTCCTCCCAAAGGTTTATATAAATTAATTTATATTTACGTGGGACTGGATGCAACCGATCGAAGATGCCTTCAATGGGGAAATGCTCGTAATATTATTCGAAGATCATTGGACGTTCGAATTGGAATATTTGTTTCAACCGAATGTCTAAATACTCGATCTGGAGCAGTAAAATTGGGAATTGGATGAATATTTGGGAATATTCATCTCGTAGCATTTTTCTCTTAGGGACTTAGATACTGTGGGGTATCTAAGTGGGGGCATCAGTAAGAATTTATACTCAACTTGTATATCGGTGGAATTATTATTCTTCGGTGACGTACTAAATATTAGCTCGATGATATACCATAAGTCAATGAAGATAAAAGTCAATAAATAAAAGAACTCGTGACATGGAATTATATAGGGAATATATTTAATCGAAAATAGAAAAATCGTAGATTTTCGTTGATGTCTTGTGGACTTTTTGTGGGTTTGTGGGGTTTTTACTTATCCAATAACTTATCCAATAAAGGGCGTAAACGCCGGGGTTTGACTTATCCAATAACTTATCCAATAAATGACTTATCCAATAAATGACTTATCCAATAAATGGCAGGGTGCGCAATGCCGGGGTGACTTATCCAATAACTTATCCAATAACTTATCCAATAAACTTATCCAATAGGGTGTGATTTGAGAAACAAAGGAAAATAAAAGGGCCAAAACGACTATCTTCGGTGCCATATTTCGATGGTAATTCAAGAAGGTCTGAATAATTACCATTATATCCAAGGGAATAGGAATTACCACGTATGGCCATGGCAATAACAAGAGTCTCATGCTCGTATCCATTTCTTCTCGAAGTGTTTATTGTCATGATAGGGACGATGCACCATCTCTAGCATCTCATATTCACAGGGTAGGATTTGGATTAAGTTTCTCTTCATTGGATTTCGGGCCAAGGGAGGGAAACTGGGGGAGCAGGGACTTATGCCGACTTCCTGGGACCGCGAGGAGGTTAATCCAGCGAGAAGTAGCATTTGGGGGGGGGGGAAAGAATAGTTCCTCACTTCTAGCTGGGACCGCGACGGCTGAACCGAGCGACTAGAAGCTAAGAGGAAGCCATCCGTTGGCGTACCTTTCATATCCGAAGACAATAAAAAGTAGCAGCGTTTTGCTACTTTACATGAGTTTATATAGTCACCATCGGGTGGGTGAGAGGGTAGGATAAGTGGCGCACGCGTCGTAGACTTCCGGTGGCGCCAAGAATCGCGGCTGGCGTTGTATTCGCGTCGTAATCGAGCGTATTCGGCGATATTCGTGTAATAATCGCTTCTGATTGGTTGCCGATGCGGAAGTAGTGGTAAACTAGGCGCCACCACCGGAAATACGAGTGTATATTCGCGTGACATCGGCGATATTCGATTAATAATGGGATTTTAATGGTCAAATTATCGGAAATACGAAGGTATTCGTATAAAATCGATAATTGATGTAATCCCATTGGTCAATTGGAATTGTAGAGGGAAAACAGTCGCGGCATGGTCGATTACGTCATAAATGGTCACTAAAGTTGGTCATTTAAGGGGACGGAAAAATAAGCTCCCATATAAGCGACTGAGAAAAATTCCATCGCCTAAGCGACAGATTATTTTTCTCCCAGTATAGGTGGCTGAAATAAATTTCTCCCAGTATAGGTGGGAGGTTTTTTCGGATATAATTTTCTCCCAGTATAGGCGACAGAAAATAAATAATTTTCTCCCAGTATAGGTGGGAGAAAATGTAAAATTTTCTCCCACTACAGGATTTTTGAAAAAATGTCCATTCTGGATAGAATTAAAATTTACGAAAAGAGTGCAAAATTTTGAATTCTGTTGAATTTTTTTTCAGAAACGATTTGATAAGAAAACTGAAATTTTTGAAAATTTTCGACAATTGAACGAAACATTGATGTCTGTGAATTTGAAAGAAATGGAAAATTGTCAAAATCACGAATTTCAAAATTGGAAAATTCAAAGAGTTGTTTTTTTTACGGAAGATAAATTTTGAAAAAAATTGAAAATCTTGTGACATATCGTTTATTATGTTATCGATCACGCTGATTTTGAATTTCTACTCAATTTTTTGAAACGAGCCCCTCACGCCTCGCGATAATCCTCCTGGCATTGAACAAAAATTGAAAACTAAAAATGATCTATAGAGTTCAAAAGGTTCCCTCGTGAGGTGTATTCATTTGAGTCGCTACACTTGGAGTGCCCATAATGGCAAAGAGATACCTCGTTTGGAAAATATTCTCATTGTTCAATTTCTTGAATCTTTACCTGCTATTGCTGGAAAAAAGTCACCCCCTTTCCCCTCTCCGTTCTCACGAATGGAACAAATATTCGTCTCATTTCCTGCACGGTTCTTCGTACAGTACAAGATTTCTTTGCAATTTGAGTCGGTCATCGCCTGCATTTGTAATTTGTTGCGGTTTTGCTGTAGTCAGCGCAGCGTACTTGTATAGTTGAAACAAGACGTTGAATTTTCGAGAAAGGGAATAGGGATGTTGAACGCTGAACGGTGCGAGCAGAGAGCCCTACCGCATCACGCTGCGGTCTAATGCCCGTTTACCTGCAGTGTACGGTACGCCTACGCGATATCTAAATACGATACCGTTTGATAGAACAATAGTCGTGATCGTTTCGTCCTCGTCTTATTGCATCGTGTCGCTCGTCAGAATATAATGCTTACAACGATCAACGAATTCGGCTCGTTGCACGACTGCAACTTGGCTCGACTTGGACTTCGACTCCGACTCGTATCTGTTCTGTGAATTTCTCCGCCAGAGAAGACTCTCTCGTTGTACCAGTATCTCGAGATGAAATCATATTCCGCGGCGAATTTTTGTCATATTCGATGGTTTGGATACGTTACGATGAGAGGAAAAGAGCAGCAAATGGTAGATCTTTGGTCGAATCAATGTCAACTCGACGGCTGGATGGCGCGACGCGGATTATACGAAAGTGAAAATATTGGAGCGAACAATCGCGCGGCGTTCGTGACATTGACCTAAAGAAAGTACCTACCTATACGATAAAAAGCGTAATCGCCGCAGTGCCCACTGCCCATAATGCCATCGTCGCACATGCAAATAGTCGTTCGAGTGCATACTCGTATCATAATCGCCAGCCTCTATGTACCTACTCGTTTGGAGCATTGATCGATGCTTTTACAACACATTTCAAGTACCATAAAATCGGTTGGCGGATCAGGCTCTTTAATGCTGTGGCCATAACGTTGTATAGTAATTGCAGTGGCATTCGAGACGCGACACGACGAAGACGAGGACGACGGCGTGAAGCGGTCAGCCGTTAAAAAAATAAAATAGAAAAAAGAAAAGTACCTACTCAAAAGAACGTTCTGCGAAGAAGAAGTTAGCGTTCACGCAGCTAATGCAGCTTATGTACCAGCTGCTCGATCGGACAATGTAAAGGAAATGAAACAAAAAATAACTTTACTATAAGGAAGAAGCGGCTGACTGTTCTCACGATCTTTTCATGGTGCAACGATCACGTTGCTGAGCTTGGTTGTCGTCGTCGTCGTCGCTGCCGCCTTGTAATACCTATAATACCTATATTGGTAGACTGTCTAGTGTCTATGGTACAAAAACTAATATTTTTAATCTCGCGTTTCAATTTAGAATTTTTTTTGGTGGTTTTTTTCGTAATGGTTGAAAAATGGAGTGAAATTGACGAGGAATCGTAATTTTCGTGAATCAGTATCAGGAATCTTCAAAAGTCTCTAATAGAAGATTGATGAGAATAATAATAAAATCAGGGACAATTTTTTGAAAATATCTCATTTTCACTTCAGAATTGTTCGACATAGGCCCTTTTTCAAGAAAAAACCTCCGTTGAACCCCCAAATGATGTTGGTATTGATCTCTTGAACGGACCGCCCTCCGAAATTTGGAAAAAATGAAAGAAAGATAGATAATAGAAAATTTTTGAAAATGTTTCAATGGACAGAATCTTTTTAAAATAACACATTTAAAGAAAACTTTTCCCTTGGTTCTCCAAATGATGTTGATCTCCTTGTATAAAGCCCCCCCCCCCCAGATTGATAGATACATACATATCAAAAAAAACTCGTGTGAGAAGATCGACTTTTCTTCAAATAAAATCTTTCGCGAACGAATTGATTCACTTTTTTTGAAACATTTGTGCAGCAAATGATCTGTTTACAATCGAATCGAATCATTCACGAACGATTAGTGATTAAAGAAATTGATTGATTTCTTGGTGAATCATTCGCAAACGGATCAATTAATTTACGATTGATTCGGGTTTTGTGAAATTATTGTATAGGAATTGATCTGTTTTCAAGCGAAGTGATTCGAATCGCATCATTCACAACCGATTGGCGAATGAAAAAATTTATTGATTTTTAAATGAATCATTCGGAAACGAATTGAATTCTCAGTGAATCATTCGCGAACGAATTGAATTTTTTAGTGAATCTTTCGCGAACGAATCGATTCATTTACTCAATTTTTGATGAATCAAACGCGAACGAATCGTATAATTTTTTAGTGAATCATTCGCGAACGAACACTCAATTTTTGGTGAATTATTCTTATTCACAAATAAATTGAATAAATTTTGGTAAATCATTCGAGAACGAAATGATTTGTATAAGTGACTCGTTCGCAAACGAATCGATTCATTTACTCAATTTTGGGTGAATCATTCTCGAACGAATTGAAATTTGAAGAAATTTTTAGTGAATCATTCGCGAACGAACTGATTCGTATAAGTGACTCGTTCGCGAACGAATCGATTCATTTACTCAATTTTTGGTAAATTATTCTTATTCACGAATGAATTGAATAATTTTTAGTAAATCATTCGAGAACGAAATGATTTGTATAAGTGACTTGTTCGCAAACGAATCGATCCATTTACTTAATTTTGGGTGAATTATTCACGAACGAATTGAATAATTTTTTAGTGAATCATTCGCGAACGAATTGATTCGTATAAGTGACTCGTTCGCGAACGATTCGATTCATTTACTCAATTTATTGTGAATCATTCACGAACGAATTGAATAATTCTGGTGAATCATTTGCGAACGAATTGAATAATTCTTGGTGATTCGTTCGCGAACGAATCGATTCATTTACTTACTAAATTCATGGAGAATCTTTCACAAACGAATTTAATAATTCTTGGCGAATCATTTGCGAACGAATTGACGATTCATAAATTAAAGAATTGATCAATTCGTTGACGAATGGTTCTTTCGAAAAATTGATCAATTCGTTCATGAATGATCCATCAAAAATTGAGAGTCGTAGTCATGTCTGCAGCCCTGCAGGGTTCACTTTTTTCTTGGAAGGGGGGGGGAGCTAATTTTCGAAAGTTATAAATGCATAATTTTTTGTAACCCTTTTACCAGATCCAGCAAAAAGAATTGATTTTCGCCTTACCTGTTTAAAAAATCCTCTTTTTGTTCCAAAAGGTCCTGTTTTTTTTTTTTTATCAAACTTGCTTATAAGGTTCTGTTTTTTTCTGTCAAATTTGCCGAAGTCAGAAGACGTAAATTTTTGGCAAAATGGTCAAAAAATAAGTATAATATATTTTTGAAAAAATTGTCAAGGGGACCAATTTTTATCAAAATTGTCAAACAGTTCTGTTCTTACCAAGATTGCCCTAAAAAAACACTACTTCTGCCAAAACTGTCAAAAAATTCCGGTTCCTGTCAAAATTTCCAGAGTGTGTCAATTTTTGGCGAGTTGGTGAAAAGTTATCAATGATGTTTTTTCGTAAAAATTCTCAAAAAGTTGTTTTTTGATAAAATAGTCAAATAGTTGTAATTTTTTGCCAAAATTGATCAGAAATTTTTGCTTTTTTGCCAAAACGTCCAAAAAATATTGATTTTTGCTTTGCTAACCTAAAAAGTCCTCTTTTTGTTTCAAAGTTTGCCGAAAAAAAGTCCTGTTTTGTATACAAATTGCTTAAAAAAGCCTTTTTATTTTGTCAAATTTAATTTTCCTCAAAAATTCTTACAATAATTTTATTTTTTTCGGATAAGTTGAAAGCTAAAAATTCCAAGAAATTTTGATTTTTTTTTTCCAAAAATTATCCATACTTGAAGTAGCTTTTTTTAACCAAAAAATTTCAAAAAGTAAAAAATTTTGCTTTTGACAAAAATGGTCAAAATTTGTTATTTTTCAGCAAAAATTGCCAAAAAGCACCAAACAGCGTGAAAAAATACACGTAGGCTAATTTTTTTGCTTGCTTCCAAAAATTACTACTATTGGTGAAATTGTCAAATTCTCGCTTTTTAACAAAATTGCTAAAGATTTTCACTACAAAAAAAATCACCTTAAAATTTTGCTTTCTAGGGGGAAATTGCCAAAAAGTATCACTTTTTTGTCAATCATGTTCAAAAAGCTTTATTTTTTACCAAAATTGTAAAATTCTTGCGTCTTACCAAAAATTCTCGTTTCTTCAAAAATTTTCACTTTTTTAGAAAAATTGCTAAAAAACTGGTTTTTGAAAAAAAAAATTACCAAGCCTCCCCTTTTACCATAAATTTTCCAAAAGTCTGAATTTTTACCAAAAATTCCCAAAAGCCCTTTCTTTTGCTAAAATTGCCAGATTTTCACTTTTTACCAAAAATAGGTATTTATGTTTTTTTGCCAGAAATCGCAAAAATTCTCATTTGGTTGTCAATAATTTCCGAAAAGTTGCAGAATTGCTCAACTTTTTAAAATTGAAAACCAGAACATTACAAATATTGAAATGTGCTGGTATTTTTTTTTGTGATTTTGAAGCATTATTTTTTTGCTCTCGTTTTGTCACTTTTTAGATTACTTTTTCGAGCTTTTCTAGTCGGGGGGGGGGGCGCATAAGGATCAATTTCAGCCCCCTGCCGTTCCTCCGGGACAACTTTTTTCTTAAAGGGGGAGTCTTATGTTAAGGAACATTTCTAGCCCTTGTCCTTGAATAAAAAACGTGGTCCTACTCTCGAAATGGCGGTCATTGATTGACAAGTCATCCTAAATCGTAGATTTTTCGTTTCAACATAGGACTTGCGTAACATTTTTTAAACCTCACAAAGGTAGATCGAAAGAGCAGGCAAAAATTAATCATCTGACAAAATTTCAAGTGTCTTTTTCGATTTTTGGGGCCAAAAATGAGAGGAAAAAATCAAAATCTTACCAAATTGACCTAGAAAGCTGAAATTTGGGATATACCCTATTTTCGACATGCCAAATCGATTGGAAACTGTTTCAAACCGTTTGGAGTAGTTCTGGAGCCTCCAGCAGATTTTTGAAACTTGAAATTCCCACAAAATTTCATTAAATGCGATTGGAAAGACGAAATTCATTCTTCAAACTAATTTCAATACGCTACGAAGTCGACTGCTGGCGGATTTCAAGTCGTTTTGGAGCCTCCAGCGACTTTTTGAAAATTACTGGAGCCTCCTGTAGACTTTTAAAGAATCGAGTACGAGCCATGAGAGAATGGTGCTGATAATTCCTTGGATCAGTTATTGAACAAATTAGTCCATCATCCAGGAATAACTATATGTACATGAAGGAATGTCCAAGTTATTCCATTAACATTAAGAATCCTACAAGACATCAAGTACCCATACTTGATGAGATGGAATGAAAAGCTGCTTAGAAAAATTCCCCATCTGCCTCCTGTTGAGACATCGTAACCTCAACAAAAGAAAAAACCAATCAAGAGCACTGGTGAAGATTCCGGAAGCAGGGGGTCATATTTTCTTGCGCAGGACGACTGATTCGAATAAAGCTGGAGCAAAGTTCTGCCATAGAAGGCGTCTAGAATTACCAGAGTCGCGTCGCGTTATAAATCCAAGTACCTCAGTATATCTACTCGTGTATAGCTGCAGAGTCAGACTACCTATAGCAAGCTACCTGGATCGTATGTAAAGATCTATCGGTACGAAACTCTCAAGAGTAAGAAACCAGAGAAGAAGAGAAGGATGGCGGTACAGAAGAAGCGACACCTTTGTACCTATATATATATCGTGTGTACCAGAGTACCAAGTCCAAGTACTCGTACTATGCATACACATAGAGGATACTTGCTTAGCAAACAAACTGGTTTGATGGCGTTTGGCTTCGGTTTGGACCGACTGCGGCTGCGATGCGATTACATTTTGTTATGTAGAAGAAGAGACTGTGGACTGGACTTGGCTGGGATGGCAGAGCTTATGCATGTTGTGCATGTGCATGTGCATATCGTATAACCGGAGGACGACGCCGGACACCCAAAGACGGAAAGATGAAGGCGAACTAAAGAAGCGGGAAGCCGGCCGATGGTCATTACACTTTGCGCCATTCACTAATACGAATACACATACGTACGATGCGATATGACAGACATACAGTCGTAGTCGTACTCGTATAGTCTAACAGTTTAGCGCGAGATGCGAGATGAAGTCAAGTCGGTACCGGGTACACGAATAAAGTCTTTAGCTAGCTCTCTGATGCAGTCACCTGTTTGGTAGCGTGTTTAAGATGCACCTCACCACCGCCTCCTCGCCTTCCTCTCGAGCTATGGTCCATTGGGCTCGCAGCAGCCGCCGCACACCGCACCGTAACAACTGTACGCGACCGCTTTATTTTTCTTCCTTTTTCAGATGACCTTGCTTTTTTCGGTTCATCGATTCGCCGAATAGAAATTATTGTAAACGACTATACGGGTGCGTTGTGCACCCTGCACCTTACACCTGCACAGCCTCGTACATTATTTATACTCGTAATAGTCGCGATGGGTTGCTAGGCAGACCTATAGGTATGCTATGCCTATATGCAATGCACTGCACTGTTTATGTGCTCGCGAACGATAATTTTAGCTTAGTTGGTGTGCAGATTTTACACTATGTAGGTTTCAATCAAGGTAATATTGGGTCCCTTGGACTTCTTACACCCAACACGTGTACCTATATATTTGGTCAAGATTTAATGGTCAATAAAAAATTATTAGCATAATTATGCACCTTAAATAAAGGCTCTAGGTGGTTTTATAAATTTTCAATATTTTGTTGAATAGCATAGGAAAATTTTTGCTTGTACAATATAGACCTCCCTGTTCTGTACGGTCTGCTTATTGTATGTGAACGAGACTATAACGATGATAGTTGGCAACTAATCGTCCCATTAGTAACTAACCAGAACTTGGTAAAATCGAGGGCATTGAAATTATGCGAATCGTTATTCGAAATATCTGCATTCTGTTATTTATTGTCTAAAATACTTACTGGCAGTGAAAGATGATATTTTTTTGAGTAAATTTTGAAAAATTTATTTTACTCAATTTTAATTATGTAATCATTTTTATTACATATTTTCAACAAGATTCGCTTCGATTTTCGTTTGCTGTGTATTGAATAATTTTGTAGTATATTTTTCAAAATTTAATCGATATTGGTCATTTTTTAATTTTTGTTAAATTTTAACTAGTTTTCTTTTCGTTTTGAGCTCAACTTCTGCGCAATGAATCTATTAAAAGATCTCATTTTTTAACGCATTTTATAGAATTTTGACCATTTTGGTGGGTAATGTTGAATCATTGTAACACGATTTTCAAAAAAATTTATGCTAATTTGTGAAGTTTTCACGCATCTTGGATTATTTTTACTTCATTTTCAAGTACGTACTTTATTTATGACAATGATTTTTCAATTTTTATGTAGCCTAACTTTTTGTTGTTTTACAAATCAATTCGACTAAGTTTTTTTACATTTTGTAAAATTTTGTCATTTTTTGAGCAAATTTTGCAATATTTTTCAAAAAATAACCAATTTTATTTCAGTTTAAACAGCGTTGTTTTGAACAATTTTTTGCTGATTTTGCGCCATTTTTCGAACAATCGAATCAATTTTATCAAATCGTTTTTTTAATGATTTTTGCATTCCAGTTTTTTTCTTCGGATGTAATGATTATTTTGACCAATTTTTTCTCAATCATTTCTAGCCCTTGTCCTCAAAAAGAAAAGTGGCCCTGCTTACAAAATGGCGGCCATTTTGATTGACAGGTCGACCGAAATCGCAAATTTTGCGTTCCAACATAGGACTTGCACGAAATTTTTTAAATCGTACGATGGTAGATCGAAAAAGCAGGCAAAAATTCATCGCCTGTTGAAATTTCAAGTGCTAAGGTGTCTTTTTCGATTTTTGGTGAATTTTCAAAAACCTAATTTAGGCCAAAAACGAGGGGGGAAAATCAAAATTTTACCAAATTGACCTAGAAAGCTGAAATTTGGGATATCCTATTTTCGACATGCCAAATCGATTGGAAACGGGTTCAAACCGTTTTGAGCAGTTCTGAAGCCTCCGGTAGATTTTTTTATACTCGAAATACCCACAAAATTTCATCAAATGGAGTTGGAAAGCCGAAATTTATTCTGCAAACTAATTTCAATACGCTACGAAGTCGACTGCAGGGGGATTTCAAGTCGTTTTGGAACCTCCAGCAATTTTTTGAAAATTACTGGAGCCTCCAGTAGATTTTTGAAACTTGAAATTTCTACAACATTTTATCAAACTGAGTTGGAAAGCCAAAATTCACTCTGGACTCCAATTTCAACACGCCATCTAGTCAACTGCAGGTGGGGTTCAGATCATTTTGGAGCCTCCAGTGACTTTTGCAAATTTTTGGAACCTCCAGTAGATTTCTGAAACTTGAAATTTCTAGAAAATTTCGTCAAATTCAGTTGAAGAAGTTGACTGCAGGTCGATTTCAAGGCGTTCGGAGCATCCAGCAACTTTTTGAAAATTGCTGGAGCCTCCAGTAAATTGTTGATACTTGAATATTTCATCAAATGAACTTGGAAAACCGAAATTCATTCTGCACTTCAATTTCAACAGTCGACTGCATGGTGGTTTCAAATGGTTTTGAAGCTTCCAGCTACTTTTTGGAACTTTTTAAAAAAACGCCATACAACTTTTCAAAAAGTTGCTGGAGGCTCCAAAACTACTTGAACCCACACGAAGTCGTCTTCAGAGGGTGTTAAAATTGGAGTGCAGAGTAGATTTCGGCTTTCCATCTCCGTTTGATGAAATTTTGGGGAAATTTCAAGTTTCAAAAATCTACTGGAAGCTCCCGTAATTTTCAAGAAGTCGCTGGAGTTTCCAAAACGAATCAGAATCCACCTACAATCGACTTCGTAGCGTGTTGAAATTAGTTTGCAGGATGAATTTCGGCCTTCCAACTCTATTATTTCAAGTTTCAAAAATCGCTGGAGGCTCCAAAACGACTTGAAATCAACTTGCAGTCAACTTCGTAGTGTATTCAAAGTAGCTTGCAGAATGAATTTTGGCTTTCCAACTCCATTTGATGAAATTTTGTGGGAATTTCGAGTTTCAAAAATCTGCTGGAGGCTTCAGAACTACTCTAAACGGTTTGAAACAGCTTCCAATCGATTTGGCAGGTCGAAAATAGGGTATATCCCAAATTTCAGCTTTCTAGGTCAATTTGGTAAAATTTTGATTTTTCCCCTCATTTTTTGCCTAAATTCTTTAGATTTTTGAATTTTCACCAAAAATCGGAAAAGACACCTTAGCACTTGAAATTTCGACAGGTGATGAATTTTTGTCTGCTCTTTCAATTTCGTGCAAGTCCTAAGGTGTTGGAACGCAAAATGTGCGATTTCGGCTGACCTTTTTGAAAAAATTACGATCAATTCTTGACATGAAACAAAAAACATCCATGATTTGAAATTTTTCTTGCAGGGAAGACTTAACTCCCATTTTTTAAAATGATTATTGAATATTCCAAGCTTTTTGTGCCAATTGAAATACTTCTCTCGAAATTAGATGTACTACACAAAGATAAATATACGACTATTGTATGGGTGATGGTTGAAATATGATGCTGGAAGAATACTTTGATATGATACCACCTACATACCTAGGTTTAGTTGTCACAATTACGCTGCTGGCAAGAACAATGATTGTCAAAATCTATGCGCACTATGCAAATTGCAAATAGCAGCCGACTAACATGAGGAAATATGCACACACGTACTGTAATACATAGGACTCTATTACCTATGCTTGTGTAACTTATACACCGAGGTTTGCCAATTGTCAAGTTTGTATTGTAAATACATTTATGTATTATGCAGTAACTATCTGTGTAAGATCAGCAGGCGTAGACGAAGATGTAGACACGGGTGTTACAATGTAGGTATAATATGCAAAAGCTTAGCTATTGTTTTTGTTCTTCATATGTCAGCGCAATTAAGTATCAATTTCTATTTAAAAACATGCGTAATTGCGAATATAGGTAATACTTATTATGTTGAATTGAAGTATCCACATGTGGCCAGCTTACCAGATAATAATTTTTCTGTGATTTGAATGGACTATGTACTTGGCTACCCTTTACTCCCCCCCCCCCCCCCACTCACCAAGGTCAAAATCCACTGATGTGACCTTTGACCAAATGTCCAAACGATGACTCTCGTTATCGGATGGCTGCTGCGTCACTTCTGCCTGCAGATAATTATGTACTTGCTCATTTAGTTCGAATCAGAGTGGCTCTTAATCACTTCACTGCTGTGAATTTTTTTCAGCTCACATCAGCTTCAAAATTGATGGTTTTCCAGAAAAAATATCCCTAAAAGTGATTATATCTGTAAGTTCCAAAGTTGGAACAAATCAAAAAATGAAAAAAAATTCAATATGCAATATTTTTTTCATTTTTTCGTCAGAATTCCTCTAAATATCCTCTTTTTAGTGTGCGTAGCACACTATTGGTTTCGCTTTGAGAAATTGAAATTTCAATTACAATGAATGTTCTCTTAAGCTATCCAACCATTTTTTGTACCTATTGGACACAATTTGAGAATCATTAAGGCGGAGGGAATAGATTAATTTTCATTCAATTCGGATGGGTAACTGCTGAGTAATTGCAATTTTAGTACATTATTTTAATGCATTAAATCCTAAAAAAGGGAAAAGGGGACTTGTAGAACACCTGCCGCTCATTGTACCCTGCTATACCCCCAGTCTATTCAATCACCAGCTGTGTTTCATTGTACCCTGTTACACCCCCGGTCTGTTAGCTGTAAATTCCAAGTGGGAGTGGTTTGGTGGGGCATTCACCAAACAAATATATTATTTTAATGCCCCAACCCTCGTAGTGAATTCGTGGCTGAGTGGTTAGGGCATGTAGGTAGGAATAGGAAATTTAGGGAGCCAGGTTCGAATCCCCGTGAGGTAAGTAGGTAGGTGACAGATTTTTTGTAGGAAAATTCGATAGGTAAATGCTTTGGAGTTACCTATGTAGTACATGATAATGGGGCAAAAATAATGCTGAAATTGAGTTATGAATTATGATATCATTTGCTAACAAAAAATTCATTTCATTAATTTTTTGTCTATCTGATGTAGCCATAAGTAAGTATAGTAAGAATTACCTTGACATGAATAATTTTCAACTTTTTACTTATAATTTGAAAGTTACTTCAAAATGAGTAATTAAACTAATTTTTGTACAATTGAAACATGTAATTTTTATTATCATGATTTAGTAAAAATTATTAAAACAGAATGATTTTTACCATTGGTATCTACTGGTGGTCTGCGCGGGTCGGGCAAGCCTGCGGGCTTACCCGACCCGGCCCGAGTACTCAGGCAAAAAGCCCGACCTGACTCAAAAGCCCAAAACAAGCCCGACAGGCCCGAGCCCGACCCGACAATAATTTTTCAACACTTCCGATAAATTTTGTTGCAACGTTGGCGTGATGTGACGAGATGGTTTTCCCAACAATAGGCATTGTTGTGACGTGACCATGGTGCTACACTTCTTTATTTACAGCGCATGCGTTGAGTACCAGTTAGTACTGAAACCCGAGCCCGAGAAAGCCCGACAAGCCCGGCCCGACCCTACCCGACTTTTATCGGGCTCGGCCTGCGGGCTTTCGGACAGGCCCGTGCAGACCACTAGTATCTACCTATAGCAAAATTTATTAAAATGATAATTTTTACTAAGTATACGATTACAGTAAAAATTATTGAATGGGATCTGGTACTTAATTGTGCTAAATACCAGTATTTAGTTAAATTTTTTTGTAAAAATTACCCGTATTTTTTTCGTGTAATTTAGAGGCAATGCAAATTCTTAACATATTTTATAAGATTTAATTCTTAATTTAGAATAAAAAGCAAGTTCTGAAAATTGGTTTGAAAATTTATAAATTTGAAGACAATGGAAATTCTAAAAAAAAAAATATGAAAATTTGTATTTAGAGACCCTGAGAATTCCAAAAATTGATTAAAAGTTCTGTAAGTTGCAGATAATGTGAACTTGAAAATTATATGAAATAAGTATTGTAATATTTATGAAGAAGATGAGAATTCTGAAAAATTGGAGGCAATGTGAATTCCAAAAATTGAGTAAATGTTTTAGATTGTGGACAATATGAACTTGAAAATTGAATTTGAAATTTTTTAATTTAAAGACAATAAGAATTCTGAAAAATTATTCAAAATTTGACTATTTAGAGGTAATGTGAATTCTAAAAATTGATTGCAAATTTCCTAACTCAGCAGCAATGTAAAATTCTGAAAATTTATTGAAAACTTTATGAAATTGTAGCGATGGGGAATTCGGGAAATTGATTTGAAATTTTGTAAATTTTAAAACCATGCAAACTATGAAAAACAACTAGAAATTTCTTAATTTAGAAGTAATACAAGCTTATAAATTATTCTAAAATACCTATTGTAATTTGGAAAATATGAAAACACTGAAAAACAATTATTATTTTGAAGCAGTGAGAGTTTCAAAAATTCTCATCACTGTGACATGGTTGATTCACTTATGCACTACCTAGATGTAATAACGGTTATAGCTGTAGAAAAGGCAGCCAGCTACGCACACTTTGTAGCTAAGCAAAGCTTAGCTGTCTAGTTTTTAGATAAACCCGTCCTCGGTACCTCAAAAATAATGCTGTGAAAGTCTCCTCTGAATTTGGTCAAAATCCTCCAACAGGTATATTTTTTTCCGCAATCTACTCCAGTAGGGTAACAGGCGTCAGACTTTATGAATCTCCCTGCAATTTTTTTCGTGTGGTATGTGCAATGAATTCTCAAACAGTCGCGAGTGAAAATCTTCTCGCACGTATAGCAAGCAATGCGGCTTCGTGGACATTACATACATGAAAAGAAACTCCGACAAATTGTCATATTGCCAGCAGATATATATCTTGCGGTAGATGTACTAAAGATATCAGTATACCGAATGCGTCGTCTTATCAGCTATTACCGCATCGCGAATAATATGAGTACCTAGACCTACCTATGATTGTCCTAACCATTAACTTATTACCTATATCAAGTAATTTACACACGTACAACATCATTTTACTTTTACTCGAAAACGCCCACCGCATTGCGCCAGCTTGTGACATTATATCGACGCCTAATTATATAGCCATTGTTATGGTAATTAACGTGTAAATAAACATATGCATTTATGTGGAATGGTGTAACTGCAAATGCCTCAAAAACTGCCCGGCCTTGAGCCCCCGTTGTTGTTATCGGTGGTGTGTTTTTTTTCTTCAAGTTACTATAGTCGAATGTGATCGTAGGTACGTTGTTTTATTGTTTAGTTGGGCGTGAAGTATTTTTACTACTTAAGTACATTGCTGCTATAAGTAGGTAGGTAATCCTATGTGGATGGAGATTTTCAGCTTATGTAGTTGATGCGACAATAAGATGACTTGTGGACTTTTTTTTACACTTCGAGCGAGTAATTTTACTAATTACGTTTTATTGTCGAGTATCGAGATTCCAACGTTTGTCAGTTTTAAGTACGTACTTCCAATTATACGTGTATCATGTTACGGGGTCCTATTCATTTTCAATTTAGTTTTTCTCATCGTGTAATTGAGCTGAGTCAGGCACGATAATTACCCGTAAATGGTATAAATAAACAATCAGAACGAATGACGACCCTATTTATTTATACAGACATAGACATGACGCTAACCATACTAAACAGCATCATTATCAGAATTTCATTTTGACGCGTATCCGCGTGAAATGAATGATATCGATGTGTAAGTAATTGTGTATTGTCATTTGCATGTTGAAGTCTTCCGTGAATTTCCTCGAATTACAAGTATATCTTCTTAGTATCGCTATAATCGTACTGAACAAAGTGCACGAGAACGCAGAATTGCAAAAATCAATCACTCATACGTCTATGTGAGAATTTATTTTAGTGTGAATTAGTGTTCATGTTTGGGATGACTTCGATCAGGAGCCATGTCATCTCATTTCTTCTCGATTTTTCCCTGGCATCCGGTGATGTTGTTGAAAATTTTTATGAGGTACATAATACATATCATCGAGTAAAATAATTCAGAAAATGTCTCAATTTCCCTCTCCCCATCTCCAGCTGACATGAGTAAGGTAATGGCAGGAACGTTGAAAGACAGTGTGGGTCGGTCTGAAAAGAGCCAGAAAGGTACCCCCTTTAATTTTTTCCATGGATTTTCTTCAGAGTCTGTGTACCTAGATAACAAAAATTTCCCATTGAAAATGCAGTTCCATTTTTTCATTCATTAAAAACTGCAAGTTAAACTAGTTTCGGTTTGGCATTTTCAAAACTGTTTTTATATTGAGGAAGTGAGGAGTGAATATCATGTTGTGCTTATGGATGTATGTAATGTACCTTAATTAGTGCCTACCTATGTATGGTGGGAATTTTTTCTTTTTTCATTTTTATTGCTCGTACTCCTTAAAGTTGTTATCTTGCGTGAGAAAATCACACCATGAAATTTTCAGTCCCCTCAGTGAAAAATAAGTGGTACCGGTGAGCCCCCTCCCCAATTTTACAAAATATAAAAAAATCAAAAAATCACAGAAAATTTTTAAAGTTGTGAACTTTCTACTTCCACCAGCTTAGTCAAGTCCACACTTAGGTAAAATGAACTTATATACCAACTTTAGCCCCCTCTCTCCACCCATGACTAACTTGTGGATTAGAGGGGAGAGCTCTTATTTTTATAACTACTTGTGAAAAAAATATTTGTTTACGCCCTAAAGTTGTCTGGTTTCATGAGAAAAATTTCTCCAACCAGGTTGGTAAAAATAAGTCGTACCAGGAAGCCCCTACCCCCCCCCCGTTCTCAAAATATGTATATAAGAAATCCGAAAAATCGAAATTTTTACGTTTTTTTTTTCACCTTGTAAACGTTAAGTTGGGTCCATTTTCATTAGAACTATTATTCAATTGTTTTTAACCATCTACCTACGTGATGAAAAAATAGAATTTGTCCCCTTCCTCAAAAAATGAAAATTTTTGCTTTTTAAAAAAAATTTAATTCTCGGATTTGATCCACTTTTATCAGAAAAGCACTCTTTAATGTTTTCGATTTGCCCCCATCCCCTTAAAATGATTTGATCTGTTGAAAAATTAATTTCATAACTATCAGTGCCTTCTGAAGATCATTTCAAAAAATCGAAAAATTGCCATGAAAACAAAAAAAATGATTTTTTTTTGGGAGGGCGAAGGAGGGAGGGAAGGAAGGAAGGAAGGATGGGGGTATAAAATTTGACAAAACAATGAAACTTTTGAAGCAGTTTTGTAAAAAACAGGACTTTTGTTTGACAAACTTTGAACAAAAAGAGGACTTTTTATGCACGTTCAGGCCTGGACGCGTTTTGGCAAAAAAGAAAAAATTTCTGATGCTGGTCAATTTTTTGGCAAAAATTACGACCATTCGACTATATTCATCAAAAATTTTTGGAATTTTTTGACAATTTTGGCCAAAGCATTGGTTTTTTGGGCAATCTTGGCGAAAACAGAACTGTTTGACAATTTTGGAAAAAATTAGCTCCTTTGACAACTTAACAAAAATTCACACTTCTTGGCTATTTTGCCAAAAATATTTGGCAGAAAAATAAACAAAACCTTATGAGTAAGTTTGGAAAAAAAAGAACTTTTGGAACAGAACGAGGACTTTTCAAACAAATGATAGACGAAAATCAATTCTTCTTGTTGTTTTAGGGTGGGGAGGGGAGTATAAAAATTATAGACTTACAATTTTGGAGAATTAGCGTGCTCTCCCCCCCCCCCCAAAAAAAAAAGAAGTGAAAAAGGCTTGTTTGGAATTATTCTGCTCAGAGATGAAAATTTTGAAAATAATTTGTATCTATAAATGGACATCACTTTTATATATTTTTTGATATTTTTCAACTTTGGGGGCTTTGTAGAAGGGGACCAACATCATTTGTAGGTCCAATGGAGAATTTTCTTGAAAATTTGAGGGGATATAAAAATTATAGACTTACAACTTTGGATAATTAGCGTGCCCCCCCCCCCGTGCAAAGGCATGTTTGGAAATATTCTGCTCAGAGATGAAAATTTCAAGAATAATTTGTACCTGTGGACATCACTTTTACATATTTTTTGATATTTTTCAACTTTGGGGGCTTTACAGTGGACTCACGATTATTCAACCTAATCGGGGGGAGAGGGGGTAAGGTGGGTCAGATACCAAAAAAGTCGGATAATCCAAAATGGATGTTTTTTACATAGAAATGAAGTGCATAAGCTTGAGAAGACAATTTTTCATTCATAAAATCAAGTCTTGGCTTAAAACGGGAACAAACAATAGGTAATTATTTAAAACAATAATACATCAACAAAAATAATATACTTTTGTACATAACAGACAACGAAATACGGACTCAAATTATTTTTTTAAAAGATAAGTTGGATCGATTTCAAGGAAAATAACACAGTTAGAATACAAAATGCTGCATATTGCGTATTATTTACACTCCAAAATCAAAAATTAGAGGTTTTTTGGATTATCCGACCTTTTAGAAATATTCTGGCCATTGAAAAATTGTCAAAAAATTTCTACAGACATCAATTTTTTATCTTTTTTTTCCCCCCGATTTGAGGATCCTTCATACAAGAGAGCCAACATCATTTGGAGGTCCAACAAAGATTTTTTTTGAAAAGGGCATTATATAGAACAGTTCTAATGTAAAAATGAGATATTTTCAAAAAAAGTCCCTGATTTTGATTTATTTTCATTTTTTGTGAATTTTTTTATAATTTCAAGTACTGGAGAAAGTGTTTTCTTGATGAAGGGATACTTAGAAAAATTCTGATGCAGAAACAAATTTTTTGATAAATTGTATTTTTTTTGTGAATTTTTTCATTTTTTTATTTAGGGGGTGGTGGGGTGCTACCGGCACCACTTTTTTGCAGAAAGCGGGAAAATAAAAGATAGGGAATTATTTTCTCACTCGAGGTGATAACTTAAGAGGGGGGAGGTGGAAAATTCCATATTTGGAAAATAAGGTACACCCTAAACTGTTCCTGTATGAGTAATCTAAGTGTATCTGAATCAAACAATAGCAGAATTAGCAATTTGAAAGTACACGTGGACTGCTGTTACCGATCATTAATGAAAATTTTCACGTACTTGATTCATGATTGTAAATATTAGTGTGGGCATTGTGCCACACGAGCATTGAGAGTGCGTGGGTTATTACGCTCGAGTATTGGCCGAAGAAGTAATCCTAATACCTTTACGTATTTTAAGCATTATAGATTATTTTTCAAAGTTGTTTTTTACGTGTAAGGTACCTCCTAATCTAACCTGTGCATATTTTTTTCCAGCTGGATGACGCTGCCTTACAACTGTACAAGGATGGAGATTATTGCTCGTACTTGGATTTGGACTCTTCCATTTCCGAACAGCAGGAAGAATTTGAAGGGTTTCAACCAAGGTATGGCGATTTTTCTTTTTATGCTATATTTGCGTGCTCTCTTTCATATGTAGGTATAGGTGGAGATTAAAGGTACATGTACGAACAGGTGCCGGAAAATATCGTATGTCTAAATGTGGCTTGTTAATCATACGATTATTTGGTCGAGAAATGGAAGAAGGGAGAAGGGTAAAAATATGGATAATCTGATATCAGAAATGACTGAAATTCGAGAAGTTGGTATTTAAAATTTCACATTCCAAATTCAGACTTCCTCACTAAAGTAGGCTACTCATACTTACGTTTTACCTTCATGCATTTAAAAAAACGTCAATAATTTTTGATAATATCTTACAAAAACTCAAATATTTTATTTTTAATTGACCAAAATATCATTACAAAAACAACTCGAAATACTTACCATAAAATAATGAGTATTAAACTTTGTCAAAAATCAAAATCACATTAAGTCTCAAAAAATTATAATCGATCTAACCTATAATGGTCCCTGTCCCTGCCAAACGCCGAATAGCCTACGCTCCACACAAAGGTACTTGGCATTTCTCTCGTCGCACCATCTTTCTTCCAACTTCTTTATTCATTATTCGACATTCTTGTAGAAAATTAGTCTGGTTACAAGGTCGTTCGGTGGTTTGTGATGCGATGATCGTATTTTTTTTTCCTGCTGGTAAATTATACATATTTTGTACCTCCACTTTCACACACTAGCGCGGGCATACCATACTATCGTACGTATACGTGCATATTTCTCGGTGTACGAATTTTTTAATTTATTAGTCTCCATAAAAATATATTGACGATTGTGAGTTGTCACCGCCAGCCACTGTCACAGTGATTTTTGAGTGAACAGGAGCTGAGGAGTCAGGGTTACAAATTTTTGATTTCTGAGTTGGATTTTTTTTCCTGTGGAGCGAACTCATTTCACTAGATACCAAAAAAATTGATCAATTTTTAATTTCTTCCCTTCTCTATTACCTTCATGAAAACACATTGATGCTAAGCCTCTTTGTCGATTACCTATGGGTACGTAATGTAGGTATTTTGAGTTTCTAGTTGCCCACCTGTGTATGATATGATTTCTTTTTGGTTGTTTCGTGACTGGCAATTGTTTTGCTTTATTGTTTTGGTCTATAAATCGTTCGTTTAACAAATGCCATTGTTTCGATCATCGATTCAGTTACCTACATGCTTCTAATTGTTTATTTATTAGCTCATTTTGATGAGAGTGTTTTGTGAAGGCCACGTTTTTTTTTTTCATTATGTATTTTTGAATGGTACTTTTTGTCAATGTATTGGCTACGTGATTTCTCTATCGAATATCATTTTGTGCTTTAAAAAATGGCTAATACAGTTGAAAAATAACTCGGCTTCCTTTATGACTTCAAAAGTTTGTGAGAACTATTGTAAGTTGTGTTTAATGGGTATTCAGACTTGGCGAATTACCTATTCGAGCATGATGAATATACCTATATGAACATATGTATGTAATATTTAATATTCGTTGGTATTTTAATAATAAGTAGGTACAGTATGCAGTGTGAATAAGAGTAATGTATTTCTACGCGAATATATACGAGTATTTAAATGTTTACGTCCGCTTAACCATTAAAATAATGATTTCATTTTTTTTTTCATACGCGATCGTCACAATGGGAAACGATTATACTTGATATTTGGTGTAAGTAATTAAACGCGAAGAATGACGAACTCTCTCCTCGACGCGGCTGCGGCTTGTTTATGATCCGCAGTTATGAAAACAATTGAAATAATATTGTTTCATTGTACTCTTTTCGTACGTCCATCTACATGTACTATAGGCTGCTAATTACATACCTTTATAGGCAGTAATGTAGTGTTAAATGCGAGTATCTGCAGTTGATAGGCTTTGTTTACTTTGGGCGGGGAGGGGGGGTACCCAAGCCGCACCAGGCAGTGGGGATTGACTTCGGATAATCGGGATCTGGAAAATCTGGAAAATCTGGAAAAGTCAGGATCATTCCACGTCAATTCGATCAATAAGTGATGGGGGTGGGGGGTCGACGATTTTTGAAATTTTTCCTGCAGAAAGACCTCGTGAGGGGATGACGAATGGAATGGCACAAAACGCAGCCCTCTAGTCCTTTTTAAAAGGCTGCTAGAGGGTGCCAAAGTTTTCAGTGAACTTGAAATATCATCCATTTCAGCAGTGGATTACTCGATAACCGAGATACCTGCCAAAATGGAACTTTTTCCAATAGGTAGTTAGGAGTTTTGAAAGGCTTTTTGGTGATATCATAAAAATCAGTGTTGCCACTTTTTTTCGTACAAAAAATTAGCTCGACAAGTTTCAAAACGTAGTTTTCATATCGTTCGGACTCTCAAGAATTCTGAAAAAAATATATTATGGACAACTTTTCATGCTGAACAACATATTATTATTAAAAAATTGGGATGGCATTATTTCGTAAAATCTATTTTAAAAAATTGAAAGTTTGCGAAAAAATACGATTTTTTGATTTAAAACATGAAAAAAAATGTTGATTGGCGAAGTTGACCCATTTGACCCATATTTTTACGTATCCGTTGAAAAATTTGAAAAACCACTTTCACTCGATGAAAAAAACTCATCACAAAAAAAATCAAAATTCGAAAAAATTCAATTTTTAATCCCAAACATCAAAAAAAGTTGAAATTTATTCAGTTGTCTTACTTTGACTGCTCCAGATCGGCTGGAAAATGGGTTCGATCGATTCAAGAGAGGGGGGCGGTCAATATTAGGGAGTAGACAAATTTTTGAGTGATCTGTTGCAAGAATAGACGATTTTGGGATTTTTTTTATCTGAGATTTTTCAATTTGTAAAACAAACGCTTGAAGCATCTTTCGTTACCCACTCTCCCTTTAGAATCAATCTTTCGTGTAAAATTATGTAAAATGAGAGGAGGGAGAGGAGAACGCGGTCATTAATTTTGGAAAAACTACGAACCGAGTCATTCTGAAGTGAAGTCGATATGCGAGAATACGAATTCATTAGAATAGAACGCAGAACCCAGCATCTTGTGTACGCATGAAGAACGACTACTCGTATATTTTGCGAGCTCTTCTCCAGCACCATCGCGGTTAGAATGGCCGCGCTGCCTCGACTCGCCGCACCGTTAAGCACCGCGTACCGTATAAATCGTTCGATTATTCGCTCTTAAACTCGCATGTAATTCGATTAACGATCGACGATACTCACTATGACTATGAGTATGGCCTATGTACCTACGAGTAGTTAGTGTTAGTTCGCGATCACGATACAATGCGGTTACGGGTATAGATAGAGCTGGAGCATTACGTAACAGAACTGTGGTCAGTCGCTGGTCTGCAGAGCTTCGTCGTCGCGCTTAAGCGAAGATGTACATGTACAGGGTGTCCCAGAACTGAGTAGCGCGTTTTTTATTCGTAAACTGAGATGTTCAATTTTTGGTTGTTTTGTAATCTCACCTAAGCAGGGAAGTATTCCAACTAGTTGAAAATTTTTTGAACTAGACGAAGCTAAATTGAAAGAAAGGGGGACAGGGGATTTGAAACTTTCTTGCTGGAGGGTGCTAAATGGTAGATAGCTTTCTTCCACGCAAATATTAACCTTGAAGCTCTGGGGGACAATTCATCGTTTGTTCATCAAAATTGATTTTTTCCAATTAATTCTGATTTACAGGTCTTTTCTCTGATTTTTAAAATTTTTGATCAAGGTTCACTACACAAAAAAATCTGAAAATAATATGGTCAAAAACACAGTTTTTGGTGAAAAAATTTTGCCTGAAACTCTTATAGGTACAGAGCTATGGCAATAATTCAAAGTTCTCTTATGAGATTTTTGGCTAGAATGCAGTGTAAAAAATATCTGAAAACATTTCCACGCATTAATCTTCATGTTCTCTACACACTACCAAAATTTCAAAATTTTTGGTCAAGTGTTCGAAGAATAGGATTTCTTAACGTAGAAATCTCGATTTTCTTATATGTGTAGGGGAGAGGGAGGGGAAGATCAAACATTGTCGAGCTTAAACATGTTTTTTTGGTACCTTAGAGATACCTTTGGATTTTAGATTATATTTAAAATCCAAGACGAGGGCATGGGCGAAGCGGGGGGGGGGGGGGGGTACGGTATCTCCCCTCCTCCCCGACACGTTTGGAAAATTAAAAAGTTGACATTTTTGAGTTTACGAGGATAAAAATTCAAAAATGATAACTTTTGAATTAATCATCAGTTGAAAAGTTGGCGTTTTTAGAATAAAGTCCCTGTTTTTTTTGTTTTGTTACAAAATTGCCAATTGATTTTTCCCTTGCATGAAATTTGTACTAGAATCATCAAACAAAAATCCCGTTTTTTCATCAAAGTTGTCCCAAATATTTCATTTACCTACTTGCGAATAAAGTTGCCGAAAATTCTCTTTTTTCCAGAATTGCCAGGAAGTCCGTCAAAAAGTCTAAATATTTGTCGAAATTGTCAAAAAGCACTAAATTTTTTGCAAAATTGTCCAAAGCCAGATTTCCCAAAAAGACCAATTTTCTCCAAAATTGTCAAAAAGCCCTGATTTTTGCCAAATAGACATGATTTTTCCCTAAATTGCCTAAATGTCCAGATTTTTGTTTGCAAAAACTGTCAAAATCGCCAAAATTGGCCTTTTTTGACAACTTTACCAAAAGTGGACATTTTTTGACAATTGTTCCAAAAATGAACATTTTTTGACTATTGTTCCTAAAATGGACATTTTCTGACAATTGTTCCGAAATTGGCATTGCTTGACAATTTTACCAAAAATTAGCCTTTTTTGACAACTTTCCTAAAAGTGGACATTTTCTGACTATTGTTCCAAAAATGGGATTTTTTTGACAACTTTACCAAAAATTGACCCCTTTTGACTATTTTGCCAAAATTGGGCATTCCTTGACAATTTTACCAAAAATTGGCCTTTTTTGACAACTTTACCAAAAGTGGACATTTTTTGACAATTGTTTCAAAAATGAACATTTTTCTGACCATTGTTCCAAAAATGGGATTTTCCTGACAACTTTACCAAAAATTGACCATTTTTGACTACTTTGTCAAAAATGGGCATTTTCTGACTATTGTTCCAAAATTGGCATTCCTTGACAATTTTACCAAAAATTGACCTTTTTTTCATAACTTTACCAAAAGTGGACATTTATTGACAATTGTTCCAAAAATTAACATTTTCTGACTATGGTTCCAAGAATGGGACTTTCTCGACAATTTTACCAAAAATTGACTTTTTTTCACAATTTTACCAAAAATTGACTTTTTTGACATTCACCAAAAGTGGACATTTTTTGAGAATTGTTCCAAAAATGGACATTTCTTGACAATTTTACCAAAAATGGACATTTTTTGACAATTTTACCAAAAATTAACCTTTTTGACACTCACCAAAAGTGGACATTTTTTGACAACCGTTCCAAAAATTCGATTTTTTTTCAAAATTTTTTTGCAAGTCTCACGTTCTTTTTCTGAAATTATTGATGTCTTGCTTTTTTCCAAAAATTGTGTTTTTTTTGGTCCGAAATTGCGAACATTCTCACTCGATTGCCAAAAATTGTCAATTCGTAGGTTCGCAAGTTGCGACACTACGAACTAGTACATGAAGCGTTCGCAGGTTCGCAAATTGGCGAGTGAACATTTTTACGAGTCGAAAGTACGATAATGCGAACACAGCAACAGTGTAATTTCAAGTTCGCAAGTTACGAACATGCGAACGAGGTATGGTACTATTCGTAGGTTCGCAAGATGCGACACTACGAACCTGTATATGAAGCTTTCGCAGGTTCGCAATTTGGCACCATGAAGTAAAAATTTTTATTGGCCAATTTGCGTACCTGCGAACGCTTCATATACAAGTTCGTAGTGTCGCAACTTGCGAACCTACAAATACTACCATACCTTGTTCGCAGGTTCGTAACTTGCGAATTTGAAATTACACTGTTGCTGTGTTCGCATTATCGTATGTACTTTGGACTCGTAAAAATTTTCACTCGCCAATTTGCGAACTTGCGAACGCTTCATATACTAGTTCGTAGTGTCGCAACTTGCGAACCTACGAACAGTACCATACCTCGTTTGCATGTTCGTAACTTGCGAACTTGAAATTACACTGTTGCTATGTTCGCATTATCGTACTTTGGACTCGTAAAAATTTTCACTCGCCAACTCAGAGTTTGATATTACAATTATGCTAATTTACCAACTGATGAGGCATTCTTGATTTGCCAACTAAGAACTTCAGAACTCACAATTTTCAATTTTATTTTCTACTCATTATCTACTTGAAAAGTTGACAATTTGCAAATGGTTAAAATTAAATTCGATTTGCCAACTACATACAATTAATTTCAAAGGACCAATTTTTACCGATTTTCGAAGCTTCCAAGCTTATCGAGCGACAAATTTTTTTCAACATTTTTTAAAACTCCATTACCTAGAAAACGATGACCGAATTGATTATTTTTTTAAAAGAACCATTCGCGAACAAATCGATTAATCCTTCAATTTGTGAATCAATTCTCCAAAAATTATTCAGTTCGTCCTCAAATGATTCGCCAAAAATTACTCAATTCGTTCGTATATATGATTCACCAAAAATTAGGTAAATGAATCGATTCGTTTGTGAACGAGTCAGTTATACGAATCGATTCGTTCGCGAACGAGTCACTTATACGAATCAGTTCGTTCGCAAACTAGTCACTTATACGAATCAATTCGTTCGTGAATGATTCATTTGCAAACGAGTCACTTTTACAAATCAATTCGTTCGCGAACGAGTCACTTATACGAATCAATTCGTTCGCGAACGAGTTGTTTTTACGAATCAATTCGTTCGCGAACGAGTTGTTTTTACGAATCATTTCGTTCGCAAACGAGTCTATTATACGAATCAATTCGTTCGCGAATGATTCACCAATTATTAGTCAATTCGTTCGTATATGATTCACCAAAAATTAGGTAAATGAATCGATTCGTCACTTTTACAAATCAATTCGTTCGCAAACGAGTCACTTATACGAATCAATTCGTTCGCAAACGAGACGAGTCACTTATACGAATCAATTCGTTCGCGAATGATTCATTTGCAAACGAGTCACTTTTACGAATCGATTCATTCGCGAACGAGTTGTTTTTACAAATCAATTCGTTCGCAAACGAGTCACTTATATGAATCAATTCGTTCGCGAATGATTCATTTGCAAACGAGTCACTTTTACGTATCGATTCATTCGCGAACGAGTCTTTTATATGAATCAATTCGTTCGCGAACGAGTTGTTTTTAGGAATCAATTCGTTCGCGAATGATTCACCAATTATTAGTCAATTTGTTTGTATATGATTCACCAAAAATTAGGTAAATGAATCGATTCGTTCGCGAACGAGTCACTTATGACGAATCAATTCGTTCGCGAATGAGTCACTTTCACGAATCAATTCGTTCGTGAATGATTCATTTGCAAACGAGTCACTTTTACAAATCAATTCGTTCGCGAACGAGTCACTTATACGAATCAATTCGTTCGCGAACGAGTCAGTTATATGAATCAATTCGTTCGCGAATGATTCACCAACTATTAATCGCCAATCGGTTGTGAATGATTCGATTCGATTCGATTCACTTCGCTAGAAAACAGATCAATATTCCTATACAATAGTTTCACAAAAATCGAATCAATCGTAAATTAACTGATCCGTTTGCGAATGATTCACCAAGAAATCGAATCAATTTATTTAATCACCAATCGCTCGTAAATGATTCGATTCGATTGTTAATAGATCAAATTGCTATACAGGTGTTTCAAAAAAAAAAAATGACTCAATTTATTCGTAAAAGATTCGTATTTGAAGAAAAGTCGGTCTTGTGTTTTTATTTTATCTGTTGCCCTCACTAATCTTTCTCTTAATGTGTTGATGGTATGATCTTGTGGAAAACATTAGAAGAAAATTTCCTGCTAATGATATGCTGTTAGGTTGCGTCACTTTTTGACACCGTTCTCCCCCTGCTAGTGATCAACTTCCAGGCACACTTCTCTAATGAATAAAAAAGAATTCAACTAATTACCCTGGCTCAAAAAAAACACGCTCATGCTGAATGCACGTGCGTGTGCCGTACCTACCTACTCCTAGGTACCTAATTATCCGATTTTCAACATGGATAATACCTTTTGCTAGCAGATTTCTTTCCTTCTTCCATTCCAAATCTTTTGCAATGAAATGAATACGAATTACATATCAATCATTGTCATGGCTGTGGAGCCAATTCATCAAAAGTCTGTCTCTGTATACGTACATTACATATTATAGGTATCTGAACTTTCTGCTATAGACACCTAGACAGTGGGCACTCGTGTATATTTGTCAAGTCACGTCGTCATATTTTTGGCATCTTGCTCATTAAGAATTCCGGAAACAATTTTTTTTTTTTCAGCCCAGGCTAAGTAAGGTATTGTAGACAGAGACACACGAGGCAATTACGTTTTTAATTGTTGGTCAAAAAGAGTGGACAAAAACAGCCCGAAATATGAATACAAAATAATACCTATATACTCGTTCTGACTAATTGAGGTGTCTCTGTCTATATGTTGGTGTGAAGGATAGATGAAGTGTGCTAGGTACTACCTGCATAGATGGCTACTGGAATGGCATGGCATAATGTTTCACGATTGTAAATTACGAGTACCATTAGTACGTCTATGCTATTCTTCGGCGCGAATCGATGCATCGACGATTCGGTGTTGATCTTTGTACACAGGTGTGCTGCTGACTGTTGTTGGTGCGGTTCATGACCTGTTAGCTGTAACCGTGGCTTATACATAGCGGACTTTTTTCCTCTTCAGTATTTGGTCTTTCCATTGTCGTTGGTTGTCGTTTCATGTCTGATTTGCGATGTAGTTCAACTTGGTACCTACCTATAACTAATAGATACGCTTACTATTGGACTTACTGGTAGTTGTTGTTGAAAAAATACATGCTCTCTTTTCCTTCTTAGTATTTCTCAGCCTAGATTTTTCAATGGTCTTCGGTCTGTGCATACCTTAGGTACGCTCCTTTGCTCAAAAATTGGATAGGTGCGACATAATATGAAATTGAAGGATTCTCTGCGGGTAGTTGGCTACTAGAATATCTTCAATACTAGTTTTTTAGTTTCAAATACGATCCTTCAGCATCTCATCATGCTTTGTAGTTTGTGTTTATGGTGTTTACCGATGGATTTAATTCATGTACGCGTACTTCATCTATGTACTATAAATCATCCAGATAATGAGGCGAGTACAATTTTCCAACCACTTCTTCTTCCATTACGCTCTGTTGTAGGCAAATGCATACGGATTTGGCACTATACGAGTATAGTGTATGATGTAGCTTCTTGTGTGCATGTACCTCTATTTATCTACTTACAGATAATATTATACAGAGTAAATTAAAATAGTTTATACTTATACTTATACGTGTTTATTCAAATTAATTAATTTATGTAAACGTATGCTTTACTTTGTGCAGCAGAAAAGATTCCATTGTCATGAGAACGCAGCTTTCAGTCCGAGTGCATTTAATTATTGGTAAGTGACTGTAAATCCGCAATGCTTATGTATGTCTTCGTTCATGTACATATTTCTGTATGCGTATGATGAGTGCATAATACCGTACATTCATCTTATCTCCCCTCCCCCCCGTTACCGTGTCCTATCTGAACTGTTCTTGAATACGAGCATTTCGTGCTGAGACTGCTGACACAGACACATATTTCCCCTTTGGCCTTCTTTTTTCTTTTCATTGTCAGAGAGATTAGTTAAGCCACTCAAGCTGAAGAAAAATTGTACCTACTCGTGTGATGAGCGTAGGTCCTGTCTTTTCCGAAATAACATCTGTCATTTAGAAAAAATTAAAATGCCATCTAGGAACTGTGATTCTTTAAGATTCGGGAAATGTGATGAAAATTTTGGAATTTCGGCAAGAAAATCATCCAAAAGTGGAAAAAGTGTTATTCTGAAACTTTTTTCAATTTTTGAAAGTTTCATTTTTAAATTAAAATTTTTTTTCAAGTATTTGATTTCGATTTTAGTGAAGATGAATTTTTTTCAGTAGCCTGTTCCAAAAACTCCGCGACTTTTATTTTTCGATTCTTCGACAATTTTAAAATTGCAGTTTTCAACTGGTTGATCTAAAGCCTCTGAACAGATTTTGATTTTTTTAAAATGAATTTTTCAAATTTGATTGGTAGAGGGGTTGAAAATTGGAATGATATTACGATTAAAAAAATTGAATTTAAAGAAGAATTTGTGCTTGTTTTTGAAAATGTGAATTTTGGATTCAATATGGTACTTAAAATATTGCGTAAAAAAATTTTTCGTAGACTGAAATTTTGTTCAAATTGTCTTAAGTAAGTCACTTTCTACAAAAAATTGCAAAAATCCCAATTTTTATCGAAATTAATTGTTGAAATTTGTTCCTGAAAATTGAAATTTCCAACTCAAAAATATTTTTTCACCAAAAAGGTGGAAAAAAGTGTTGCTTTTTCAACAAAAATTGCGAAAAAATACAATTTTTTTTCAATAATTGCTAAAAAGTTTTGGTTTTTGCCTAAGTTGTCAAAATCTTCTCGTTTTTTTTACAAAATTGCTAAAAAATTTCAACTTTTTTTCCAAAAATCATCTACAAGTTTGTTTTTTTTTTTGAACTAGAACAAAAAAAATAAATACGTAAAAAAGTCCCACAAGCCTCGCTTTTCTGACAAAAATTGCAAAAAAATCTATTTTTATAATGTAATTGCCATAAAGGTTCTGGTTTTTGTTGAAAGTGTTAAAAGTCCTGTTTTTGACAAAAAATTCTTGTTTTTTAGAAAAATTTCTGATTTTAGCCATTTTCTAAGAAACAAAAATTTTTGTCAATTTTTGGTAAAAACAGGACTTTTTAGTAATTTTTTTTGGGGGGGGGGAGGGAAGGGAAATGATATTTTTTGGTTATTTTTGTCAGAACGACGAGACTTTTTTGTAACTTTTTCAGACTTCTACCTTTTGATGAAACTGTCAAAGTCTATCGATTTTTACCAGAAATTGCAAAAAATCTCACTTTGTTGCCAAAAACTGTCAAAAATAGGCCTACTCGCTTTTTACCAAAAATTTGCCATTTAGTCCAACTTTTCTAAATGAATTTTTTTCTATCTAAAAGCGGCAAAAAAGTCTCGCTTTTTGAGAAAAATTGCGAAGAAACAGAATTTCTTTGATAATAATTCCCAAAAATGAATTACTGCTTCAATTGTTGAGTTTTTTTTAAGCAAAATTGCCAGAGATTTTTAATTTATTTTCCAAAAATTATCCAATAGTCTCACTGTTTTGCCATAAATTTTCAAAAAGTAGGTAAATATCACTTCTTGGCAGTAATTGCCAGAAAGTTTTGCTATTTGTTGAAATTATCAAAGGCTTGCTTTTTGTCAAAAACAGAAAAATTCTCACTATGCTAAAAATTGTGTTTTTGCAAAAAGTTCCAAAAGTCTCACTTTTTTTGAAAAGTTATCCAAAAGTTTCAAATTTTTGCCAGAAATTTCTTAAAAGCCACCTCCTATTCTCACTTTGTTGTCAAAAATTTTTTTTTACCAAAAAGTTTTGAAAATTTGAATGGCATAGTTCAAGTCTTTAAATAAAATCAAAAACCAAAACATTTCAATTTATAATGTTTTTTTTGGTCATTTTTTTCTACACCAACTAAATATTATTTTCCTAACGTTTTGTCACTTTTTTGGTTACTTTTTTCAGATTTTTTTTATCACCAAAGTTACTTTTTTTTGGAAAAAATTGAGTACGAGCCCTGAAAATACAATTTTTTGTTTTGAAGAATAATCCGCTACTGAAGTTTTTTTTTCAAATTATTCAAAGAAAATTGAAATGAGTGATGAAACTTTTTCTTAGAATTTGAGCTATAGTAATTCTTAATTCACATTTTGAATAGGTACCTAAAAATACCTCCCCTCCTTCTTTTGAAAAACCGACCATTATCAGTGAAAAGAATAAGATATCGTCGATAAATTTTGAGGGCTCATTTTGTGGTGGTAAAAAAAAGCATGCCTTAGATTTTGACAAAAAAATTGGCGAGAAAATTTACTTCGAGTGGGAGACTACCCAGAAAAATGTGGAGCCCCCTATCGGTTGAGGTAGTTAAATAAGGAGTCCTCAAATTGAGGTAATTTTTGAAAAAAAAGGGAGCCCAAGTGTATACCATCTTTTAGAGTTGGGCCATTTTCCCCAAAACTGGTCGAGTGTGGGCTAGAGCGAAAAACACGTTTTTTTTTTTCTTCGAAAGTGCCTCCTCTTTGAAGACCCACATCTCCCCTCCAGGGGCACATCAGGAGCTGAAATTTTTTCTGGGTGACTTTCAACTAAAAATTATCTTCTGATGTTTTTTTTTTGCCACAAACCCTCTAAGGTATCTATACTGTATTATTTTGTTTATACGAGAAGTACTTGTGTAATATTTTAATGTATACGCTGTGTTTATTTCAGAAAAATTGATGAAATCAGAAGGACGCGAGCTTAGAAGAGCTTTATTCTCCTTGAAACAAATATTCCAGGTGAGTGTTTTATGGACATTGCTTTAGAATTAAATAATTTAACTCGTACAGTAGAATTGAACTTGAATGACCAAACCCCACTCGTAATTCTGAGAGAAGAGCTGATGCTTATGTATGAGAGTGTATGTAAATTCGATCAATCGAGTTTCTGAGGGGGGGGGGCATCCTCTAATTCTTCCCACAAATTTTTCACAAGGTCATGTCATTCCACCAACTAAAAAGCAATTCGTCCAGGATACGTTCAAGAGGTCATGGGGAGGGTTCTTTTTTTACAATGCTGATTTTCAGTAAAATCATCAACTTTGTGAGACTGTGTTTATTTCAAAAAAAAATTATATTTACAAAAATTCAGTTTCGAATCTCAACTATTTTCGGGATAAAACTCCTCCAACGCTCGCAACCCCCCCTCCCCCGATGACCCTTTCTTAATTTTGATGAAATTTTTTTTTTTTAAGTATCTTTTTAGGAATCGAAATTTTGCCTTTTCTCTTCTCCATTTTCGGACTTCTCAATAATTTTGTCATTTCCCACCAGTTTAGTCTTTGCTTCGAAATTCCAAAATACCTGTTTGTATCTTTTTGTGCAGGTATTGGTAAATATTAGTCCATGGGGTTAAAATATACATTTCGTCAGATGTAGGCTTCGGTATACCTAACAAGGTAAAACAGGGTCGGTAAATGCATAGACACACTTTTCGTATGTTCAGCTGCGGAAAGATTAGCTGTGAAGCACAGGTGTGTTTGCTTTACGAGAGTATACGTCTTATATGTATGTGAGATAAAAATTGACCAACATTTTAACTATACGCAGGTCTTAGGTATGGGTATGTATTATTAATTTACGTCCAATTTGTTTAGCCCGCCGCACTGCATATAATGAACGAAAAAAAGGCACCATCGCTTAACACTTTTTCAAAGTGTTAATATGTATATCCGTACGCGTTCATTGTATGCTTTATGCCTCTTCTATACATACACATAATACCTAGAACTGTACATTAAACGTACACCTAGCTAGACGTACCTTACCTCTATGAGTTTTAAACCATAAATAATGGTGCTGTTGTATACGGTAATTCTCAGCTTTCTACACGCGTTTGTTTGCTCGTCGCTTGTCTTTTGTCAGCTGTAAATCTTCTTCAAACGAGCCAACGTGTAGCGCACGCTGCATTTGTTTGGTATCCCTCGGTCGAAATGGTTTCGTTGAAAAATTTGCATTTTAAAAAAAGCCAACCAACGAGTGAGAGATTACGCTCGATTACTTGCGAGTGAAATTCAGATTGTTGAAATAACCCAGCGTTGAGAGCGGATCTGGCCCAGTATACGCCGAATTATTCCAACGAGTGCGCGTTCTCGACAGGTATACCTATTTTGTGTACCTGCAGAAATACCTAAGGAGTGAAATTTAATGAAATATATCCAAAATAAATAGTCGGGGGGCCCACATATTTTTTAAAACGTACAAGGATAGATCGAAAAAGCAGACAAAAATGCATCACCTGTCAAAATTTCAAGTGCTAAAGTGCCTTTTTCGATTTTTGGTGAATTTTCAAAAATCGAAGTTTGGTCAAAAATGTGGAAAAAAATCAAAATTTTACCAAATTGACCTAGAAAGCTGAAATTTGGGATGTACTATATTCTCGACCTGCAAAATCGATTGGAAACTGTTTCAAACCGTTTTGAGCTGTTCTGGAGCCTCCAGCAGATTTTTGAAAGTTGAAATTTTCAAAAAAATTTCATCAAATGAAGTTGGAAATCCGAAATTTACGCTGCTAGTCAACTTAAACACGCTATTAAGTCGACTGCTGGTGAATTTACATCATTTTGGAGCCTCCAGTAGATTTTTTAAATTTGAAAGTTCCACTCATATCATCAAATGCAGTTAAAAAGCAGAAATTCATCCTGCAAACTAATTTCAAGTCGACTACAGGTTTTTTTTGGCTCCCAGACACACAACTTGCCAGGGGTTTTTTCAAATAAACATGTTTATTTACATCTTATGCCTGGTACACACGGTCCAATATATTTGACAAACTCGATTTGTCAAATCAAATTGAATTTAATCAAACATATTTGGTTGTGTGGATGCTCTGATGATGTCTTTCTCAAATTTTTAACGTTTTGTTGATCGGAGACACCATAGATACCAACTCTGAAAATAATTCTGAAAATATAAATAATTTCTATTTTCAGAATTGGTGTCACCGATCAACAAAACGTTGAAAATTTGAAAAAAACTTAGATTATCGGAGCGTTTCCATGATCTAATATATTTGACTTTCCATGCAACCAAATATATTTTGATAAATTTTATCAATTTGACCAATCTGGTTTGTCAAATATATTGGAACGTGTGTACCAGGCTTTAAATCTAGGACTAAATCTAAACAGAATGTAATTTCTTAATTTATCCCTAATCCCAGATCTAAGATGTGCCGGGGGGAGGGGGAAAGACGGGTTGTCCACCACGACCCATACTCCCTAGGCGGTTGATAAGGGCTCAATCACCCTACCAGGCTTCGTTATTCACGCATGCCCATCAGGTAGACTGAGTCCCCCAACCCGTCTTGGGAAAAGGATTTTAGGGAGGAGAATTTGGTGCCTAGGGGGGGGGGTCAACAAGTGTCGGTCTCCTCTTTGCATTACACGAGTTTCGGATATGGGGGGACTTTTGCAAGGAGGCCAGTGGACTTGCTAAGGGCTTCACACCAGCCTCTCACATAGGACTTAAGAGTACAATACTAGATTTGACTAATTAATTAAGCTGAAAAATTTAAGAAAATAGGTAGGGGGAAGGTGCCTTATAGTGCGCACCTAGTACCAAAATCGCTGTCATTCCGCCGCAAAGTCAGCTAGGATCGTGATTTTTGGATATGTTGTAGCTCAATCATTCAGCTACATAATCCCACAGTTTCAAAATTTTTCATTGAAAACTGACTGAGAAATCCTACCTTGAGTAAAAAATGTCAAATGCGCACTTTTAGGAGCCATGTGCGCCTTCAAGTGTGCAGTAGGGTTCCTATTAGTGAGCGATGTGTAAATTTACTTCAAAAAAATTAATTCCTGACAAAAATTACAATAATATGTTTCATTACTACGAGAACACTGAGAACAGATATAAAAAATTGAGTACTTGACAAAAATTGCAAAAATATGTTTTACAATGAGTAGGGGTTATGTATGAGCTCATTTCTGCAAAGAAAGCCCATTGTTCAAGTATTCTTTCACTCTTAGGAATGTTTCTTCACTGAAAACTAACACCCTTTAGCCTTTTACAGGTATCTAACACTCCATGCTATCAAAACAAAAGTCATGTAGTGAAAAACACATGTGTATTTGTGACGTGGCCAGCGATACCATACCATATGTCGGCAAAAATTTTTTTTGTTTTATTGTGGTTTCTGGTAGTGTTTTTCTTCCTCTTTTCAATGGTGCAAACAGATTTTCAAAATATTAAAATCTGACAAATTTTCAAAATTTCAAAGTTGCGTATTTTTTGAAATTCAAAAACCAAAATTCTGAGAAAAACGTGTTTGAAAGTTTGGGTTATTTTTGTAACATTTTTAAATTTTTTTTTTTTTTGATTTTCTTCATCTTTTAATGGTTTTACATCATAATATTTTTTTTTTTTTGACATTTTTTTATGAAAAGCACTTTTGTAAAACCGGTTTTTCACCACTAAAACGACGTGTTTGAGATCGGTGGGTACACCCATTCCAAAGTATAGGCTTCATAGTATATGAATCGACAAAAAATTTTTTTTTGATATTTTCTGACTTTTTCCATGAAAACGCGATTATCTCAAAAAAAAGTTTTCCGACATATGGTATGGTATCGCTGGCCGCGTCACATTTACAGATTTTCTAGGATGCGCACTATTGGGAACCCATAGTTCAGAAATATCCTCTCTTTGTTTAAAAATTATTCTCAAGAAAACGAAAAGATGAATTTTCAAACTCTTACAACCATATTAAAGAGGATAAAATTCCCTACAAAATGATATACCGTCATCTGGGGTAATTTCGGACACCCGGGGTAATTCCGGCCATTCCTGTTTTTCCAACTAATTCTTGCACTAGAGCTCCTACTGTTGGTGTTACGAACTTGCCACAGGTTGCAATCGAAAGAGGAGATCTTAAATAGTATATCTATGTGCTATGATGACCAAATCTATTTTATTTAGACGTTCTATGGATCATGATGTTTTGATGTTCATATTTTGATAATTTAGATAATGGAAATAACTTTGTTTGGGAATATATTTTGAAAATAGTTTTGGAATAAATGAAGGAGGTACAGTTGAACGCCCAATATTCTAGTAACTTTTAGCGAAAAAAACATCCCGATTAATTGACTTTTGCGATTTTTACGGCTATTCTTTATAAAAAAGTCATAGTAAGATTTTGTATATTTTTTTCCTTTTTTTCTTCTCAGCTCTTTCAATTTTGAAGATATCGAAAATGTGTAAAAACCATTTTGTAGGAAATTTAATTTCCTACAAAAAAGGTTCTTGGCATATTTTTGGTATCTTCAAAACTGGAGGAGAAATATCAATTTCAAGAAAAAATGAAAAAATTTTCCTCAAAAAAAAATGAAGTCAAGAATTCTTTGAATAGCGACAATAGCGTCCATGGGATTGAAGATAGGCAAAAAGTGATGATACCTTTTTGTTGGAAATTAAATTTGCAGTAAGATGGTGGTATCATTTTTTCAATTATTCGAAAAAACAGTAAGGTGGCCGGAATTCCCCCGTTTTGAGGGGTAATTCCGGCCACTATTCAAATCAATGTCAGGAGCAGAGTAATTGAGGTGAGTAAAATGTAACAACGTCATTCATTAATAGGTGTTAGAAGTATCTTAAGTTTGAATTTTCAGCCCCCCTTCCCCAAAATTGCGGGGTCTGTAAAGAAAAAACCCCGAAAAGTGGCCGAAATTACCCCGTGTCACGGTAATATAACTTGACTCATAAATTTTCGCAAAACGACAAGATGAAAACAAATTGTCAACTTTTCACAAAAAAAAATTATTAAAGTAATGTTCAAAAAAATCATTTAGAAAAAAACCAAGTATCAAATTTTAGAAAAAAAATTATATCAGAAATCAAAAATTCACACTTTTTGACTTTGCACGCGTAAAATTTAGCCAAATGGCATGTATGATACAGTACATCAAAATGATCGTCACAACACGCTCTTTCAAATGAGCCAACTCACAAATTTTTCAGTGGTGCCAATCGCGAGATATGGCACTGCGCACTATAGGAGACTGCGCACTTTTAGGCGCCTTCCCCCTATGATTAGTTAACTTGGTCTATTTTGCAAATATGTACAGCATTATAATACAAGAAATAATACAAGGAAGAACCCCACACTAAATTTATTTAAGCTTATAGTCTCTGAGAAAGAAAAAAAAATAATAATAAAATATTTGTAAGTAGGGCATGCATTGGTTTTGAAAAATCTAACTATAGTTATTTACAGCTTGAGGTAATGCATTTTGATGGGTTATTTACAGGGCTTCTTCTGGTCGATGTTTGGTTAGTAGATCAGGATTGAAGCTGTTCTTCTTCTAGGTGCATACTCTGACAGTAACTGGGTGGTCACTGAAGCATTCAATGATGGATTGTTTCACTGTTGGCCACTCCAGTTTATCCAGACCACACCCTAGTCTTGGTCGTTGTCGTCGTCGTAGTCACGCTCCTTTACAGGAGATAGCGTATATATCCATCTATATTAGCCGGTATCTAGCGTATCTAATTGTTTCTTTCAGGGTCTTGCAGGGGGAGTTGGCCAGTGAGTTTGTTGTTAACAGGTCCGATCGTTTCCTCCCTCTCGTCGATCTTCCTTGGATTTTCCCCTGTACTGCTAGCATGAAAATAACATTTTCTCGTATTTTATGAGCTAAATACTTTAGCTTTCTGTTCTTCAACTACGACTTTCCGCTCCTCTCCTATTCTTGCTAGTACTTCCTTGTTGGTAATGTGGTACTGCTATCTTTTTGATCTTGAGTTGGTCACATTTGGCAGCAAGTGCTTTCATCGTTGTTACAAAGTCCTTGATTGATGGCTTATCATTGTGATGTTCTTTGGTGATGGCATAAAGGATGTAATTTCCATCTTTTTTGAGCTCAACTACTTCACCAACCTTAGCACTCCTTGACCTCAGAGTGTCCTGGTTGCTGAAGGCTTGTTTGAACTGGAGCGCTATGCCCTTGGACATCCTGAAGTCTTGGCTGACACAATGGGCCGGGGCAAACTGAGTGTTGTCTAAACAGATCATCCTACAGTTCCTCCAGGGTGAAGATCTCATTTGATTTGGTCTCTATCTTTCCCCAGTTAGAGTGTTGGATTTTCTTTTCTATTTAGTTCCTTCTCAGCTCGTTTGAGAACTTTCTCCACACCAGCCAGTGTTATTTTATTTGGCCCATCTGTAGGTAGTCGCTTTAGGGCAGTAGACAACCTACAGCAGCCAGCCCGACTGGGTGGTAGAATCTCTCTTTTATCCCTTTCAGTACAAGGTGCTGCATTGAGGGTTGGTATATGTGATATGAAAATATCAGAGAGTAGGAATGGCCCAGTTCACCATCGTGATCAACTGATACATCACCTTGTCGACTATGTTACATGCCACATTTTGGTTTTCAATGTCAGCAAAGTGTTTACCAAGGATCAATTGTGGACTAATAGGATTGTCCAACCTTGGTTTTTGTGTGTGTCTAAAAGTTGTTCTAACAAATAAGACGCGTTGGTTGACATCTTCAAGAGTTGCTCCATTAGTGGATTTTGATTCGTTTTGGAGCCTCCAGCGACTTTTTGAAAATTACTGAAGCCTTTTAACAGATTTTTGAAACTTAAAGTCACTGGAGGCTCCAAAATGACTTGAACCCACCTGAAGTCGTCTTCAGAGGGTGTTAAAATTGGAGTACAGAGTAAATTTTGGCTTTCCATTTCCATTTTGGGGAAATTTCAAGTTTCAAAAATCTACTGGAGGCTCCAGAAATTTTCAAAAAGTCGCTGGAGGCTCCAAAACGAATCGAAATCCACCTGCAGTCGACTTCGCAGCTTATTGAAATTAGTTTACAGAATGAATGTCGGCTTTCCAACTCCATTTGATGAAATTTTGTGAGAATTTCGAGTTTCAAAAATCTCCTGGAGGCTCCAGAATCGCTCAAAACGGGTTGAAACAGTTTCCAATCAATTTGGCAGGTCGAAAATAGGGTATATCCCAAATTTCAGCTTTCTAGGTCAATTTGGTAAAATTTTGATTTTTCCCACATTTTTGGCCAAAATTTGATTTTTGAAAATTCGCCAAAAATTGAAAAAGGCACTTTAGCATTTGAAATTTTTACAGGTGATAAATTTTTGTCTGCTCTTTCGATCCAATAAATATGGGTAAACTAGACTAGAGGGATTTTTGAATCCTAGATGATTTTTACGATTCATCGTAAACAAATTTCGGCTCGGTCCCTGCTAAAATAATCTCGAAAAACTTTTCGCCTGATTTTAATGCAAAAAGTCCACGAATCATTGGCAAAGAAATGAGGAAGAGGAATCAGTATAATTTTCCAGAATCGTGGAAAATAATTCTTATAATCGCATCCGCGTTGCTTCGCGATGTTGACAATGGCCAAAGATAAGAAGATTGAAAACAGATATGACGTCGCGAAGCAGAGAAATTGCGTAAAAATGTATCGACTTGGGCCATTGGCGAAAGCCAGTAGACGATGATGAACGATTATACGTTTACACAACTTATAATTAATAAAGTTAACTATGTATTACGATTACGAATTAGTGTATATTTAAGCGTTGACGTCGAGAGAAGAAGAGGCTGCGTTTGTGTAGTATGTAGTATTTTATTATTATTATATACCGCACCATGGCCGCTTGCCCGTGCTCGTGTCCGTGTAGGCCGTACTATGCAACATCCAACATCCCAAAATCCATTCGCACGTAAACCGTAACATAATAATTTTAATGGCGTATTGTTTATTTTTAAATTCGGATGTTGGCGCGCGGCTGAGGCTGTGAACGACGTTTTTTAATTTCTTTACTGATGGTAACTCTTAATTAATATGTTGCGCCGTGGCGATTTTTCCCATGTTTCAGGAAGATAAAGATTTGGTTCACGAATTCGTCCAAAATGACGGTTTAGATTGCTTGATCAAAGTTGGCTCGGATGTGGATCAGAATTACCAAAATTATATATTAAGAGGTAGGTGTTGTGGGTTTTGTGATGCAGGTGTATCGTAGCCCTACGTAGTATATTAATGTATTCAAATTCATGCTGCAGTTAGGTACTCGTATTAATGTAAAATTACAAAAATGCACCTAGCTTACTATCGCGATGTTTACCTATTTCCTGTTTTGATTTTTGTTGCAGCTTTGGGACAAGTAATGCTGTACGTTGATGGAATGAACGGTGTCATGGAACATAACCCCACCATCCAGTGGTTGTACTCTCTAGTCAGTTCGAAATTTCGTTTAGTCGTGAAAACAGCGTTGAAATTATTATTGGTATTTGTCGAATACGTCGAGTCGAATTGTCTACTCCTCATACAAGCTATACACGCCTTAAATCTATCGCAAGGTTAGTGATTGTTGATTTTATACTTCAATGCTATTGATTGAATTTGAAGGGCTTTCGAGAACGTAAACTTGTCTGGAATTTGAAAGGAATTTTTATTTTTACAGTAATTTTTACTCGTCCACTATTTGAAGGAGGGGGGGGATTCAACGGTTTTCATCTATTAGAATAAATTATTAATGCCTCCATCTCTCATTTTTCCCCCTAATTTGAGGATTAGACGGCGGGGCATCGAGAGATTCGAATCCAAGATAATTAAACTTAGCATTCTCAAAATTATCATAAATCAAGTGTTTAATACGTCATTTTTTTTAAAATGATTTTTACGATTTTTTTCGAAAGTTGGAGGAGCACTGAGAACTGAGAAGACAATTCTGGGCATGTTTTGGGAGGTTTTGGAGAGCTCAAGGATGGAAAAAATAAGTCAAAATATTTGTACTGAGCGTCCTGGAATTAGTAATCAATAAATACCACCTGAATTGGAGACCCCTAGAGATTCCTCATCACGAGGCCGGAGGGAGATACACCAACTGGCAAAAACATTTCTGAGTTGGACAAAAAAAATTCAATGTTTGAAGTTTATTGAAAGTGAACAAGCACTTGGAAATGCATCTTCAGGCTAAATTTCATTTTGCTCGTGATTCAAAACTTTGATTTATTTTTTCTGGGGGGGGGGACAAAATTTTGAAATTAGTAGAGGTAAAATACTGAAACTTGGTTTTAAAATTTGAAGGGTCCAGGGAAAGAACCAGGTAAGTCACTTTTTCAAACTTCTGAGTTACGGCGTTTTGAAATATCAGAAGGCTCCAATTTTGTAGCGAATTTGAATTTCATCAAGGTAATGACTGGAAATACATCACACAACATCCCACAAACACAACTTGAGGCATTGTAGGAAAAAAATGAAGAGATGAGCCAGTCACGACTTGAAAAGTCACTGTTTTCGTGAAAAAATCAAGCAAAAAATCGAAAAATCAGTGTTTCGCAACAACTTGAATTCGATGAAAATCGATTATTATGATGACATAATGAAAAATTTTTGTATTCTAAATAGTTGACGATGTTGAAATTTTCTTCCTATCGCCTCACATTTCGTCTCTGCTCATTTTTCTCTTCTCCTTCTTTTTTTAAAGGCCATTTTAACCACGAAAAATCGATTTTTTTCAAAATGTAAATGGACTACATTTTTCTACTCCTCAGTGTGAATTTAATTCAACCCTAAACTCATTTTTGAAAAAAAGTGACTTACCTGGTTCTTTCCCTGGACTCTTCATTTATTGAAAGTGAATAAGCACTTGAAAAATGCATCTTCAGGCTAAATTTCATTTTGCTCGTAATTCAAAATTTAATTTATTTTTTCTGAAAAAAACACGAAATTTTAATGAAATTAGTAGAGGTAAAAAGCTGAAACTTGGTTTATATCTTACTTTTGATCACCAAAATTTTTTGAGGGTCTTTTTGAGCAATTTTCAACGCTTCTTGGAGAATTTTGAATTGAAAAAAATATATATTTTCGCTGATTTTTCCCAGTTTTTCAGACCATTTTTTCCAGATTCTAGTGTTCGTGATAGTAGGGCAAACAGTTTTAAATTGTGGATATAATTATATTTGTTGGCTTTTTCGCCCCTTAGGGTCATTGACCCGTGTGTCTGGATTTCAAAGGTCACCCACCTACTTGTCGAGGCTCCCAAGGTCGTCTGTCCGACTGGACTCTCAAGGTCATTGACCCATATGTTGGGTCTCTTGGGGTCACTGACCTATTTGTTCAGTCTGTCGTGTTTGCTTGTATGGCTTCTCAAGGTCATCTGTCCGGGGGTTTTTCAAGGTCATTGACGCGCGTGTTTGGACTCTGAAGGTCACTGACCTTATGGTCATTGACCCATCTGTCTGGCTTTCCCAAGTGTCTGTCTGTCTTTTTGTCTGGCATCTTAAGATCATTGACTCATCTGTCTGAACTCTCAAAGTCACTGACCTGTATAGTGTATATGTCCATCCTCCCGAGATTATCTGTCTGCCTGTCTGGACTTTCAGAGTCATTAACCCGCCTGTCTGGTCTTTTAAGGTCGTCTGTCTGCCTGCCTGTAGGCTCTCTCAAGGTCATTCACCCTTTTGTCGGACCTCTGCAGGTTGTCTGTCTGTCTGTCAGACCTCTCAAGGCCATTGAACCGTCTGTCGGGGGTTGAAGGGTCCTCATTTTGAAAAATTTTCGGATTTGATCGCCTCTGATGGCTAAATTATTTTTTTCAATAATTTTTTGACTGAAAAATTTAAGTAAGTGCTCACTCCAAATATTTAGGATATCAGTATCTCAAGGTGAAGGGAGGGGCGAGGGCGGTTGTATGCCTTAAAAATTTTAAAGTTGTAATTTGAGTGATTTTTGGTTTGGTGGCTCAGTTCCCATGACCTAAATTAGACTCAAAAATCACAGAATAATTTTGACCTCGTGAAACCCTCTTTGAGGAAACTTTTTTAAAAACAGTAAAAATTTGCAAATGAATAATCTGTAGAGAGCATAGATGAATTCCAGACTGACAGTGTGATTGAAGGGAAGGGGAGGGGGTTTTATTGAAATGTCCCAAAATTTAAAAATCGTAGGTACAGCACTTCATCATTTTAAAAAAAATTTTGTTGCAGCGTTAGTATTTTCTTAAAAATAAATAAAATTTCAGACATTTTTTTCCTGAAGAGTTTTGTTTGGTTTTCAAAACTCGCTTTCTTTGAAATTTTATCTTTTTTCTCATTCAAAAAAAAATTGACAAAAATGAAAAACAGTAATTATTTGGAATCTTGAAAACGAAAACTGAACAAAAAATGTTTCCAATTTTCCAAGTAAAAATTGGAGCAAAAAAGAAACACTGGATGATTGTAGAATGTAACCTTCCAACTCCCCCTCAAATATATTAAGTATTTCTGTGCAAAAAATTTTCAATTAGGAAAATATTCGTTGATTTTAAAAATTTCTCTCAATTTTTATGTAAAAATGGCAAAATTTCCTCACATTTCGCCGACTTTTTGAAAAAATTAAATTCTCTGACTTTTCTTGGTTCTGGAAAAACTGCACGGACATTCTTCGTAGGAATTTACACCTTTGATGTGTTGAAATCGAAGTTATCATTTTCGTAAACTAATATTTCGATGCAATGTTATATTTTTAAATTTTTTTATCACGAATCCCTTTTGATGAAATCATTTCCAATCGAATGATCAAGTTAAAGATTGAAATTAAAATGAACATGAAATGCTGATAATAAAGAATTTTCAAAATCTTAGCATTGCATCTTCTTTTGCCGAGCTCATTATTTCCCAAAAATTACGAAAATTGGCAAAAAAAAACAACTCACAACTGCACTGGTCGAAAGCACACACGTGCGTATTTTTTGGCCAAGTCTTTACTGTTTTTTTCAATTTTAAAACCGTGACTTACCAAATTACCCAATTACCCACCTGGCTCACTGTATAGAAGTTATTCTCGCAGGCAGATGCGAATGATGTTTCACTTTACCTACTACACTCTTTATCCCTCTCCAATCTGCATCTTATATGGCTGTTTTATAGACTTAGCGTGTAGGTATCTCACTTATCGTATCTTATAAGTAACTGAAAATACGCTACATAATTTTCATACCGATCATAAAACAGCCGGTCATTTAATTACCATCCAGTTCGTTTACGTGAAAGAGAAAATTTCAATTTGCAGGAATTTTATTCATTTTTATGTTGTTTTTTTCTTCGCGTTTATGATTGAATAATTTTAATACGGAGTTGTTGAGAGTGACGATGATGAGCTGTGGAACTGGAAGTGTGGAGTGGGTATGAATGGTTGCCTGGTCGGCTTGGTTAGACTATGCGAATTACATATTATGGTACTCTCTCAAAAATTAAGCGAGGTTTATACTTTCATTCTGGCGATAATTTTGCAATATGTAAAAATTTCGAGCTCAGTGGGCTTGAGTAGAAAATACATACTCATGAACCAATAATTATACTTTTGACGGGCATATTTTTCAAAATGATTTCTGATAAATACTGATACGTATTTTTAAAAGTTTTATATTAATTTTTCGACTTAATTCGATCTTTTCTTATCTATAGGTACTCTTCCATGGAGCAATATAATGCGACTTTTGCACGAATACGACGCCACAGATACGGAGCTTTTGATATACGCCATGACGCTGGTCAATAAAACTTTGAATGGGATCGCTGATCAAGATACTTATTACGATCAAGTTGATTTACTGGAAGAACAAGATATCGAATCGGTTATTCGGAAGTACGTTCTTTGAATTAAGCATCCTACCTATAATGAATGAAAGTGCATTTTTTTTCACTTCCTTGTATTGTTTTTTGCAGATATATGTCAAAACAAGGCACCGATCTAGATCTGCTGAGGCAATTTCAAATTTACGAGGCTGTTCTTCAACACGAAGATGGAGAGGATAAAAGCACTCCTTTGAAGCAGCTCGATGAAACGATCAGGTGAGCTGGGTTAATCATTGCGCAGACTCAAACAAAAAAAAATTTACGAAAAATAATAATTTCATTATTTTTTTTAAATTTAATTTTTATTTAATAATTTTTAAAATCAATTATTTATTTGATATAAAAATAATTTTTCAATTTTTTCAATTTTCACGTTTTTTGCCTACTTTAAAATCTGACTTCCGATCAAAAATTTGAAAAAACAAAAAAATAGTTTGTTCAATTTTGAGATGTCTTACGAATTGATCATGAAAGCGAGAGGGTTTCAATGGAGAGAGTGAAAAATTGTGCCATGTTATTTTCAGATCTGAACGTGATTCTCTTCAATAAAAAAAAAAAAAATCAAAACTGTTGCTTTACAATTTTACATGATAATTTCTTATTCAGCCTTTAATATTTGTAATTTCTGATTTTGTGCGTAGGAAAACTCTACGAAACAGAAAATCCTTAACAAACGGTTCGATGAACGGTGTCGGAGGCTGCGATGAGAGAAGAAAATCGAGAAGACATTCGACTGGAATGACCACCACATACCCTACACCTCCACCATTGACAAATTTGATTCGTCAATACAGCGAAACATCTTCTCCGGACGACCATCGAATTAAATCAAGTAATTTTCCCAATATACCTACATATTTATTATATCGCAGGCTAAAACTATTTTTTTCCTAATTATAACTAAGCTACTTCTTTTTTATCTTCTTCTCGCAGTGTTTATAACCCACTGACAGAAATTGGTTTTCGCTTTGAAATTAAAATCGAGTATTAATTCGTATCGTGTTGTGGCGTTATCAAATTCAACTCGAGATTATCGGATCGATAGTGATTAAGATATTTAATACCACGGTTGTGTGTGCATTTGAAATTTTTCTCAGAGGTCAGAGATGTGGAGGGGGGAGTTTAAAATTCTAAATTATTGATTGATATGGTGTAATTTGAACCTGAATATTTCAGCAAAAGAGCTTGTTGAAAAAGGAAAACATACCAATTCTTCGCTGAGCTAATATGACTTTAGGAAGAGAAGGGGATAAATTAAAATTTTGAAGGGTTTATGACTTGGGCAAATTTATAGAAGAAATTTTGCGTTTTTTTAGGCATTTGGAATCAAATATTATTCAGGTGCCATGCCTGTTTAATATTTGAAGAGACATTAACGAAAATAACTATAATAATAATAATGTTTCGAATTTACACGTTTTACTTGAAGCTTTTTTTTTATTACTAACAAACATTACCTACAGCTACGGACGGAGTAGGAGTCACGCCGGGACTAAGAAGACGCAGAGAACGAGCCGAAAGACAACGTAGTCTTCTCAGAGAACAATACGAAAGCAATATGCGAACCATGATGGATACAACGAGTAGCAGTGAAGATGGTAGCGTTGTTTTTTTGTTTGTTTAATCAACACTCATAAATGATTAATTTTAAAATGTCTGCTTTTTGAGATATTTTGCTATTTTGATTTTGTTTTTTGCTTTCTTCACATCATTATACCTATTTACCTGATACAGTACTGGTTTTAAGGGAAGAGGGGGCGGGTAATAATCCCCACCAAGAGTTCATTTTTTTTTTGAAAAAAATTCTGATATTGAAAAGTTGTAATTTCCCAAGCATTTCTACGATCTTGTTTCACTAGAACAAATGTAAAAAAAAACAACTTGAAAATTCTTCAAAATTTTGCACCCTTCCTTCATTTGGCCACATAGGTATTACTTAATTTTTTCATTTTTTTTGAGAGAACTACTTTCTAGACAAATTTTTGTCACTGGAGTCTCTCTCTCCATCTTCTTGAAAAAAGAAATGAATAAATGACATAATTGTTTGGTTTCTGCTCCCGGAAAACTTGATTTTGCCCCTCTCTCCCTCCCCCCCAAAAAAAACGTGAGCTGACAAAATTTCTTGATTTGGGCTCAATTACTCCCCTGCTAGGAAAAAACCTGGCACCGGCACTGACGTGATATGATTTGATTCCGAAATTAAGGTATTAATATTGAAATTTCAGCATAATTTATCGATGAACGAATTTCAAATCAAATTGATGAACACATTATCGAATTCGTTTTTATCAAATCTTATGAAATTAGATGGGTACCTAATATTAGAATTGAAGACGTTTTGATACAAAACATCGCCTTAGTGCCCCAGATCATCTGTTTTTTTATTTTTTATTAATTTTTTTTGCAAAAATTGTTACCTATTTACCTCTCTGAAATTGGTAAACTTCTCAAAATTGAGGTATTTGAAAAAGTTTTCGTTGAAAGTCCGGATTTTTTGCCAAAACTGCAGAAAATTTAGCCCTTCTTTCTTGTGTTTTGTTGAAAATTCAAAAATTATTTTTTTTTTCTTCAAAATTTGGACGTTTTTCTCATTTTTTCTAATTGTCTTTAAAAATGAAAAATTTCCCTCACCTCCTCCCCTTACAGAAAAATTTGAAAACAGTTTCTCTCCAAAATCTTATTTTTTACCCAAAATTGCAACAAAAAATCATGTCTTGAATAAATTTTAACCTTATCTCGTCTCTCTCTCCCCAAATTGGTACATTTGGAAACAATTCTTGTTCAAAGTCCTATTTTTTGTAGAAATTGCAAAAAAAATTCCTGTAGGTATTTTTTGTCAAAAATTCATCTTTTTTCAAAATTTGCATGTCTTATTCCTCATTTTTCTTGGTTTTTATTAAAAATAAAAAATTTGACTTGAATGAATATAGCCCTCATCCCTGTCCTATCCCTCCTTACACTGAGTATCTAACAGGTAGTGAAAGTAGCATAGCAGTAGTGAATTTAGTCAAATAGGTAGGTAGTGAAAAAATGAAAAAATTCATTAATGCGTTCATTTGTATTGTTTTATTCTTTTTTTATAATTCTGATCGAAATGAAAGAATACGAGTTTTTTGTCGACTGCTGGTGAGTTTGCGTCATTTTGGAGCCTCCAGCAATTGTTTGATAATTTTTGGAGCCTCCAGTAGATTTTTGAAATTTCAATTTCCACAAAAATGATTCAAATGCAGTTAGAAAGCCAAAATTTATTCTGCAAACTAATTTCAAGTCGTTTTGGAGCCTCCAGCGACTTCTTGGAAATTGCTGGAGCCTCCAGTAAATTTTTGATACTCGAAATTTCTACAAAATTTCATCAAATGGAGTTGAAAAGCCGAAATTCACTCTTCACTCCAATTTCAACACCATCTAGTCAGCTGCGGGTGGGGGTTCAAGTCATTTTGGAGCCTCCAGTGACTTTTTGCGAATTTTTGTCGCCTCCAGTATATTTCTGAAACTTGAAAATGCAATTGAAAAAGGCTACTGCAGGTAGATTTCGAGTCGTTTTTGAGCCTCTGGCAACTTTTTGGAAATTGCTGGAGCCTCCAGTAAATTTTTGATACTTGAAATTTCCATCAAATGGAGTTGGAAAGCCGAAATTCACTCTGCATTCCAATTTCAACACGCTATCAAGTCATTTGGAGCCTCCAGCGACTGTTTGGATATTTCTGGAGCCTCCAGTAAATTTTTGAAACAGGAAATTTCTACAAAATTTCATCACATGTACTTGGAAAACCGAAATTCACTCCGCACTCCAATTTCAACACGCTATCAAGTCATTTTGGAGCCTCCAGCTACTGTTTGGAAATTGCTGGAGTCTCGAGTAAATTTTTGAAACTGGAAATTTCTACAAAATATCATCAAATGTAGTTGAAAAGCTAAAATTCATCATGTAAATTTTCATGTGTGGTGGGAGGGAGAGGTTTCTGAAAATTTTGTTGAAAAAAAGTAGTTAGATGACAAAATTGTGTTTTTTTTCTGAAATATGTTTGCCTCGAATAAATTTTAACCTGATTTCGGCGTCTTTCCCCCTCCCATTGACACATTTTAACATATTTCCTATTCGAAGTCCTACGTTTTTGGCAAAATTGCAAAATCCTGTTTTTTTCTGCCAAATTTTGTTTTGAATAAATTTTGACTTTACATTCACCCCCCCCCCCCCCCCCACCCCTCCTTCCCATCCTCTATCATTGACACATTTGAAAACATTTCCTGTCCGATGCTGTACTTTTTGCCTCTTTTTGTTAAAGTCCTTTTCTGCAAAATTTCTGCATTGAGTAAATTTTGTCCGATCTCTCCATCCCACCAAAAAATTGGAACTTCTTTTTTTTCAATATTTTAAAATTTTAAATGACGAGCACACCATGAAAATGTGAACCAAAAATGACTGAAAAATACATAATATTGAATCCTTTTCAAGAGTTGTAAGGAACTTTGTGCAAAAAATTGAACATTTTTCTTTAATTTTAACTAAAATTGAAAATTTTTTAAAATTACGTTGATATGGACTAAAGGGGAGGGGTCGAGTGTTTCGTGTTATTATTTTTTTTCGTCAATGGACGACAGCTTTTGGATTTTTTTCGTGGAAAATGGGCCAAATTTGAATTTTTTAATCCTCAAAAAATCGAAAAGTAAAATTTTGCATTTTTGAAATTTGACCCGGTATTTTTTATTTTTATTTTTTTTTTTCATAAACGACCAAAAAAATTACAGAATTGATAAAGTATAATGTATTGAGAGTTTTTTATCGGGATGATTCATTTTCAAATGTGATTAATTAATTTGCTCGTGTATTTCTAACGGCCGCGGCATGGCATCTGGTATCAGTGATAAAAATGTGTTCAATCAATTTAATCAATATTGTTGATTTGAATACATCAACTTTCGAGTTGGGTATATTGAAAAAAAAAAGTAAATTCTCATTAGTTGGTGAATGGTGACTCAACTCAAACATTCAATCATCCTACTTTCATACGTAGACATGTAGACATGCTCATCGTATACCTACCTATTCATTATTGCATTTTACCTTTGTCGTAGTAGAAGGTACCCTGACTCACTTAAATCCAGTGAAACAGGCATGCAGACCTACCTGTACCAGCATTTATTCATCAATATCCGAATCAATTGATCATATATTAACCGAAAGACATTTTTCTCTGTGTATTTCTAGGTATCCAAAATGGCAACGCGAACTACTGCATACCTCAAGTCTACGTGAATAATACAGTCAATAAACTAAAAAGCATGGAAGATACGTCGCTGACGAACGTAATGCGAAATAATTATCAAAACGGAGAAGTGTCTCCGACTTTGAAACGAGAAGCCACTGTGAAGGATATCACGCAAAAGTTAGCTACGTTACAGACTCCGGCTGCTGACGATAATACCAAATCACAAAATATAGGCAGAGTCGAAGAAATGAAAGGAATTATTTCAAAAGCCATGGAAGGTATGTAATGTACAATCAAGATGCTATAAAACCTAGTATTTATGTAGATAGGTATATTGTGAACCTGCACCTTCACCCTTTATTACTCACGTTCCTTCGAATTGAATTTATTTCCAGGTCTGGCCAAATCTCAATCACGCTGTGATATACTTCGTAGTCCTACCAACGAATGCGTTCGCGCCGAAATAAAAAAGAGCGAAACCGATCTACATTGGGAAGAATTACTAGCCACTAGTACCAGAGCATTGCATTTATGCGATTTAGATTTCAGTGATCTAATGAGCGACGACGAACACGATGTGCTGGCTCCATCGTGCAGCGCTAACGGCGCTCCTCCGCCTCCTCCACCCTGCTGTGTTCCACCTCCTGTGCCGAGTGTGCCAAATTGCGTTAGTAATAAAGCTAAGAAAACTGTGAAGCTATTTTGGAAGGTTGGTTTTGATTTTTGAATTTAGATAGCGTTATTGGAGTTTTCTGAATGTTTTTTGAGGTAATTTTCGTTTTTTCTTTTTTCATAGGAAGTTCGCGAAGATCCTATCGTTATGGCTAAATTGAATTCGAAGCAGCTGATTTGGGATGAAATGTTCCCAGTGTCTGTCGATACTCAGAGATTAGAGCATTTATTCGAGTCGAGAGCTAAGGATCTTATATCTAAGGTGAGAATACGATTTTTTGATTTTTTTAAAGCTGTTTTTGTTGTGGTTATGGTTACCTACAATCTTCATTATGAATCTTTTTGAAAATATGGTTGAATTTTTGAAAAATCATGTGTATCATATTATGGATTTCTAATTTATGTACTGCAATGTTTCATTTGGTCTGGTTTCCGGGTTACTGCGAATTTTGCCTAATGGTAGGAGGTAAGCTTTTAATTTGGCGTATGCGCTATACAGGTTATCTCTGTTTTTGCACACGTGTATGGTAATAATGATGCACTTCCTATCGCACCTGTTTTCTTCTTTGAATGAATTCACAGAGTTTTATAATGTACTTTTTATACTCGTACATGTTTCATAAACGTACCTGCATTTGAATGTAATGTTACGAATACCTTTCTATTTATAACCTATCACTTTGAAGTTTATTTTATTTTATGTACCGGAGTGTGTTGTTACCTATCTGTGACTCAGCATGTGATGTTGGAGAGGAGGAGGATCATTCTGGAGTTTGTAAATCGGTGATTTCGAGTTCTGAAATTTTCGGATTTGTTCCCCCTCCTCTTCCTTCCTCTTTCACCGTAAATATTGGCGTGTTAAGTTTTTGAGGTGATATTCTAATAGCATGAGTTTGTGACAAAAACTGGTATTTAATTATTTTTATGAATTTATATGTACTTGCATGCTAGAAAATATTCTTCCCATCACCATTTCGTATCATCGTATATCTATGTATGTGTAATATATGTGGGTATTTGGTCCATAACAATTCTACTCGAGCATTCTAAGCTCTCAGCAAAGAATGTGATATCGATTTTAGCGTTTTTAAATCTTCATTTTTATGGTACCTTGTGTAATTATTTGCTCGAAGAAAGGCTCACTTGAAGAGCGGAATCAAATTTTGGGCTTCCAAAGTCGTTTTTTTTTGATTTTTTCGAAAATTTCTGAAAATTTATCAAATGTCTGCCCTTTTTACCAAAAAGTTGGAAAAAAGTTTTGCTTTTTCGTCAAAAATTGCGAAAAAGTATTACTGTCAGAAAGTGCTGCTAATTGTTAAAATTGTCAATTTCTTGCTTTTTGTCAAAAATTGACAAAAATTCTCGCTTTTTAGCAAAATTTCTAAAAAATTTTACTTTTTTTTTGAAAATTATTCTAGTTTTGTTTTTTTTTTTTACTGAAAAAAAATCGCAAGGTTTCATTTTTCGACAAAAATTGCGAAAAAGTATTATTGTCAAAAAGTCCTGCTAATTGTTAAAATTATAAATTTCTTGCTTTTTGTGAAAAATTGACAAAAGTTCTCGCTTTTTAGCAAAATTTCTAAAAAAATTTACTTTTTTTTTGAAAATTATTCTAGTTTTTTTTTTTTTTTTTTACTGAAACAAAAATTGCAAGGTTTGATTTTTCGACAAAAATTGCGAAAAAGTATTATTGTCAAAAAGTCCTGCTAATTGTTAAAATTGTCAATTTCTTGCTTTTTGTGAAAAATTGACAAAAATTCTCGCTTTTTATTTTAGCAAAATTTCTAAAAAATGTTACTTTTTTTTGAAAATTATTCTAGTTTTTTTTTTTTTTACTGAAACAAAAATCGCAAGGTTTGATTTTTCGACAAAAATTGGGGGTTCACTTTTTCTAAAAAAAATATCCAAAGTCTAGTTTTTTGGTAGGAATTGTCAAAAAGTAGCACTTTTTTGCCAAAAATTGTCAAAAATTTTCGTTTTTTTGGCTTTTTATCAAAATGGTTAAAAATTGTCGTTTTTTTTGCAAAAAGTTCCAGAAAAGTCTCATTTTATCCAAAAATGATGCAAGAGTTTTGCTTTGTTCTCAAAAATTGTGTAAAATTATAATTTTTTGCCATTGCCAAAAATTGTGGCTTTTTGTTAATATTGTCCAAAGTCTTGTTTTTTTTTACTAAAAAATTGACAAAAATTCTCGTTTTGTTGCTAAATTGCTGGAAAAAGTTTATGTAACTTTTTTTTTCAAAAATTCTGAAAAGTCTCACTTTTTTTGCCAGTTTTTTTTTTTTTTAACGAGAAAATGCAAAAATTCTCACTTTGTGGTTAAAAATTGACAAAAAGTCTCGCTTTTTTCACCAAAAAGTTGCAATATAGTCCAACTTCTGTTTTTTAAAATTTTTTTTAATAATGTGCAAAAATGATGTAAAAGCATAAAAAAATATTAAAAATAAAAATGACCAAAAATGACCAAAAATTCCATTGAAAAAATGTATAAACTCGAGCTTGAAATTAAAATAACATAACCAATGAAAAGTCCATATTACCCCCCCCCCCCCTCAAAACCCAAAAATTTCAGTACCTAATACTTATTTGACAAAAATTGCGTTAAAAATGAAAAAAAAAACCGAGTTTAAAATTACTGAAACATAAAAAAAGCATTAAAATCATGAAATTTATTATTTGGCAAAAATTACAATATGAAAATGTCTTGAAAACTTGTTGATCTAATTTAAAAGTACAATAAATACAAATCTATGAAAAATTGCCAAAAAATGTTGAAATTTCACTAAAATTTTACAAAAAATTGCACGAAAGAGAGTTGAGAACTTGTCAAAAAAAAAAATGACGTCAAAATCCAAAAATGAGCATTGAAATTAATAAAAATTAGTGAAAATTAATGAAATGTTGGCAAAATTTTGCAAAAATCATCCAATCTTAATTTTTTGGAACCTCCTTCAAACACCAGTAAAAGTCTTAAAAACAACTCTAAATCACCAAAATTATGATAATATTTCTGTGAAAGGCGTATTAATTTGCATTAATATGTGTTTAAAATATTAAAACGTGTTGAAATGATTGAAAAAAAGAGAAAAAAACATTGATAAATGATCAATGAAAATTGCTAGTTATGAAGTTTCTGTAAAATTTGACAAAATGTAGCGAAAATTACATGAAACAGGCTGCCCTTGAAATGACCTAAAAACACAAATTTTAAGCGTTAAAAATTCAGTAAAATTTGACAAAAAAGTGTTTGAAAATAAATACATAAAATATCAAAATGACGTGAAAACACGAAAAAGAGCATTAAAATTTACGAAAATTACAAGTTATGAAATTTCAGTAAAATTTTACAAATGTAACAAAAATTTGCATTACTTATTGTTTAAAATTACACAAAAACATGAATGAAGCATTTGTGCAATTCATCCAAAAATGAGGATTTTTTTTAGAAAAATTAGAATATTTTTGTTCAATTATGATTATTAAAATTTACGAAAATTACCAAAAAAAATATAATAATAATAATGAAGTTCCTAAATGTGGCAAAAATTGTTTGAAAAGGTGTTGAAAACACGTTAAAATTATATGATTGAAAAAAACGTATCATTAATCAAAATTATCAAAAAGGAAATAAAATTTCAGTGAAATTCGAATTTTTGCAAATTTACTCATCGTTATTATGACAGGAAATTGAAGTTTCATGTCGTTTCGATATTTCCAACCTCCATCAAAATATTATTTTATTCCCTTAGTTTTGATATTTCAGTTAGAAGTATCTGAAATATTATTTTAGGGCAATTGAATCGAAAAATTGTGATTTTTACAAAAATTTCAATCAAACCGACCTATTGATTTCTATTTTTTGCTGGAATATTTCATCAAAGTAGTAAATTTTACTACATTCCAACTCACTTGCTTTATGTTTTTGCACCCTTGTGTCATCTCATCATCACTTCATCACCTGTCTTCAACTTTAATTAGCACCTGTTGTTGATATACGTACCCCTTTCGTTTTTATTTCTTTAATATACTTAAATTACACAATATACCTACCTATTAATATACTCGTATTTTCTCACTTTTGTGTTGAAATCTTCTTCACTATTGTTTGGTATCACGAATTCACGAGTTGATTGTTTTCATTAAGTTTTCTCATTTCCACAGATTTAAATAATTTTGTTTGTATAGTGGTAATGAAACGAATTTTTATAGATAATTAATTTATGCACACCTGATAGCTCATTTATTCCAATTTTTCTTTCTTTTTTTGCGAATAGAAACAACACGAAATGAATAAAAGCAAGGAAATCATCGTTTTGGATCCGAAACGTTCGAATGCTATAAATATCGGAATGACCAAGTTACCGCCACCTAGATCAATCAAAACCGCTATTTTAAAAATGGATTCTACTGTGATGAATAGAGAAGGAATAGAAGTACGTTTGACATCTCCATAATGATGAGTTTGATGACTATCAATTATTTTTCTCTTCATTATTCGTTAATTTACTCGTCAATTTGTGTTCATTTTCAGAAATTATTAACCATGTTACCGACTGAAGAAGAAAGATCGAAAATCCAAGAAGCCCAATCCGCCAATCCTGACCTACCACTGGGTACAGCAGAACACTTTTTACTCACTTTGGCGTCGATTTCTGAATTAACGGCGCGTCTTAAGCTGTGGTCTTTTAAATTGAATTACGAAAATATTGAAAAGGTTGGTATTGTTTGTATTTTAGACTATACTTGGGTAACTGTGTATTGTGCTATATTTCAATCTGTGTGATTGTTTTCGCTAGGAAATCGCGGACCCTTTGATGGATTTGAAACAAGGTATGGAAGTGCTGCGAGCCAATAAGACATTCCGGGCTATTTTGAGTACTTTGCTGTCGATTGGTATATTTTTAAATGGAGCCGAAGTGAGTAGTTGCTGAATTACTTGACATGAACTTGTATGTAATACTTATATTCCGGCATGACTGTAGGAATAATTTTACCCCCCCCCCCGATCTCCTGAGACAACTTTTTTCTTAAATGTGGACATCCTAAGGAACATTTTGAATCAGCTTGTCAAAAAAAATGGCTTTACAGACAAATTGGTGAGCATTTTGATTGACAGGTCAGTCGAAATCGTAGATTTTATTTTTTGAACTGGACAAAGCTAGGTCGAAAGAACATGTAAAAATTTAACACCAGTCAAAATTTCAAGAGCTAAAGAGCATTTTTTGATTTTTTGGTGAATTTTTGAAAATCAAAATGCCAAAAAGTGAGGAAAAAAATCAAAATTTTACCAAATTGACTTGGAAATCTGAAATTTGGGATATGCCCTATTTTCGGACTGTAAAATCGATTGGAAGTGGTTTCAAACCGTTTTGAGCAGTTCTGGAGTCTCCAGTAGATTTTTAAAACTTGAAATTTTCCTCAAAATTTCATCAAGTGAAGTTGGAAATCCGAAATTTACGCTACACTTCAACTTGAACACGCTATTAAGTCGACTGCTCGTGAGTTTGCATCATTTTGGAGCCTCCCGCGATTTTTTGATAATTTTTGAAGCTTCCAGTAGATTTTTGAAATTTTAAATTCCCACAAATATCATTCAAATGCGGTTAGAAAGCCAGAATTCATTCTGCAAACTAATTTCAATACGCTATCAAGTCGACTGCAGACAGATTTCAAATCGTTTTGGAGCCTCCAGCAACTTTCTGGAAATTGCTGGAGACTCCAGTAAATTTTTGAAACTGGAAATTTCTACAAAATGTCATCAAATGGAATTGAAAGCCAAAATTTACTCTGCACTTCAATTTCAACACACCATCTAGTCAACTGCAGGTGGGGTCCAAGTCATTTTGGAGTCTGCAGTGACTTTTTGCAAATTTTTCGCGCCTCCAGTATATTTCTGAAACTTGAAAATGCAGTTAAAAAAGACAACTGCAGGTAGATTTCAAGTCGTTTTGGAGCCTCCAGCAACTTTTTGAAAATTGCTGGAGCCTCCAATAAATTTTTGATACTTGAAATTTCAACAAAATTTCATCAAATGGAGTTGTAAAGCCGAAAATCATTCTGCAGTCTAATTCCAACACGCTATCAAGTCATTTTGGAGCCTCCAGGAACTGTTTGGAAATTGCTGGAGCCTCCAATAAGTTTTTGAAGCTGGAAATTTCTACAAAATTTCATCAAATGGAGTTCGAAACCAGAAATTCACTCTGCACTCCAATTTCGACGCGCCATCAAGTCATTTTGGAGCCTCCAGCGACTGTTTGGAAATTGCTGGAGCCTCCAGTAAATTTTTTGAAACTGTAAATTTCTACAAAATTTCATTAAATAGAGTTGGAAAGCCGAAATTCATTCTGCACTCCAAATTCAACACGCTATCAAGTCATTTTGGAGCCTCCAGCGACTGTTTGAAAATTGCTGGAGCCTCCAGTAAATTTTTGATACTTGAAATTTCAACAAAATTTCATCAAATGGAGTTCGAACCCCGAAATTCACTCTGCACTCCAATTTCAACACGTTATCGAGTCATTTTGGAGCCTCCAGCAACTGTTTGGAAATTGCTGGAGCCTCCAGTAGATTTTTGAAACTTGAAATTTTTTCTTAATTTCATCAAATGCAGTTGAAAAGCCGAAATTCATCCAGTAAATTGATTTCGATACCCTGTGAATTTGACTGCAGAGTTTTAAAAATTTCCTGGAGGCTCCAGTAATCTCCGAAAAGTCGCTGGAGGCTTCAAAACGACTTGAAATCTACATGCAGTCGACTTCATCGCGTATTGAAATTAGTTTACAAAATGAATTTCAACTTTCCAAAATTTCTAAAATCTACTGGAGGCTCCAGAACTGCTTAAAACGGTTTAGAATAGTTTTCAATCGATTTGCCAAGTCGAAAATAGGATATATCTCAAATTTTGGCTTTGTATGTCAATTTGGTAAAAATTTTGATTTTTTTCTCACTTTTAGCTGTTTTGGCTTAAATTTGATTGTAAAAAATTCACTTTCGCAGTCAAAATTTTGGCTGGTTATGAATTTTTTAAAATGATTTTTTGGATGCCCCCTTCAACAAAGAAGTTGTCCTAGAAGATCGGAGGGGGGTTGGAATTATTCCTATTGTCATACGCCGGATTATTATCAGAGGATGAATTTTAATCTGAATTCGTATCATTGAATAGGTCAAAGGATTTCAAGTAGAGTACTTGTCCAAAGTGCCCGAGGTCAAGGATACCGTTCATAAACACTCACTATTACACCATCTGTGCCATATCGTTATGGAGAAGTTCCCCGAATCTACCGATCTGTATTCCGAAGTGAGCACCGAATTATTACATCTTGAATTTTCAAATTTATTTCAAACCAATTAATAATTAATATTTAATTTTAACCTCGTCAGATTGGAGCAATCACTAGAGCATCCAGAGTAGATTTCGACGAATTATCTCATTCTATCGAGAAAGTCAAACACGAATGTAAAGCATCATTCGATCACCTAAAAGCTATCGCCAAACACGATGGAAACACAGCTGTAAAATTAAAGTCAGTACAACATTCTACATGATTCTTCAAATTTGATTTTTTTTTTTTTAGATAAGGATGTCTGATGCATTATTGATTGATTTCAGATTATCAGAATTTTTAGCCGATTGCGCCGAAAGGATCATAGCGTTGGGTAAAATTCACCGAAGACTGTTGAATCGATTTTATAAGTTTTGCCTATGGCTGGGCATCCCTTTGCATCGTATTCAGACGACTAAACCGAACGAACTTTGTAAAATTATTTCGGAATTCGCTTTAGAGTATCGAACAACTAGGGAACGAGTTATTCAACAGTTGGAAAAGAAAGCTAGTCACAGAGAACGTAACAAAACTCGAGGAAAAATGATTACCGAGGTAAAACACAATGTATGTACCTATACGATGCGATAATGAATTATTTTATTACCAAAATAAATATTCTCGTACGACATAATGATCTAACTAAAAAAAATCACGTGTCTTTGTATAGGTCGGTAAATTTAGAAGTAAAGAAGATCGACAAGATGCCGAATTAAGACAATTGCTGGGTAAAGAACATAGTCCAGAATACGACAATAATACGAATAATTTACATTGCGGATCTCTGCCTTGGAGACGTCTACGTAAAGATAACGGTAAAATAATTCTCTCGTTTGAAAATCAGTAATCACATCAGCAATATTCAATCTCTAAGAATGATTTTAATTCGAATATGTAATTTATTTATTTATTTTTTTTAGCTAAAAATATCAGAGACGAAAAACTAAACGGACATTTAACCGATGCTGACGACGAATTATTGGAAACTTTGGTAAAAACCGCCACCAAAACTCCAGCATCTCGTAACACTACACGAGAAAGGAAACGTACGCGACATTCGGAAAGGAAATCACGTAAGTTGATTATTTATTTTATAAATCTTGCAGATTTATCGCGATTCTCTCTCTGAAAAAGTATAAAGCTCGATCACATTCGTCACTCGATCTGCATTTGGGCTGACTTACATATTAAGAGTATGAGCATAACTATCGCTGTATTATTTCCATAACGCTAATGGGTGATTTTTCTGTATAGTTATTCCGAAAAGGTCGAGAACAAGGGATAATATTCTGATACCAGGAAATATAAGCGCATCTCCTTGATTATTTCGGTATTTTAATTCTTTCAGTTTGCGATTTCTTTTTTTTCGTTTTTATCACGTAAATTTTCAATTCCCCATTTCACGCTTTCATTTTTGTGTTACATACCTATACCTACGTTAACAGTCTTCTCGTTAGAATTACCTACTCGATTTTCATCGAGCGTGTGTATTTTTGTTTTTCTGAATGTTTATACTGATGCTAAGGACTCTGCATAGACCTATACTTGAATAGGTTCTCGAAAACTATTCGTTGTTGTGTCATCAAGTTTGCCTATTCATCTAAACAGTTCCACCTACTCGTACATATTAACACAACATTACATAATTATAACTATTTACTAATCTAACACGATGTGAACGTTTTGGCATTTCGGTCATTTTATTCGATTATAAAAGAGTCATTCCATGTCAATTCGACCAAGATTTTGAAGTCATGGTTTTTGATTTTGTTCAATTTTTTTTACAACATCTACTCATCCAGAAATTGAGAAAAAAAAACTGGTTTGGCTCAAGCTTATTGGGGAAGAGCAGAGTGGGGAGGGAGATTTGTTTATTTTTGCAATTTTAGAAAGACACTGAGCCGAAGTTCATAATTTTGGAAAAAATCAGATAAATAGAATTTTTTGAAAATAATCAATTTTAAAACATTTTGATTCCTTTTACTAACAACAATTTGAAATTTTAGAAGAAAATCGGAAATTTGCATAGAACAGGTGCCTAATTTTTGAAATGGGGGAGGATGGAAAGGTTTAAATGATGAACTTAATTATTCACAAAGGTTCGTTTTGTTAAAAAAAAAAAATGTAAAAAAAGTGAAAATTTTTTGCATGTTTTTCAAATCTTTTAAATATTTTGGTCAACTTTTACAAATTTCTGTATGCTTTCTTGAAAATTTCTTTTTTTTCAAAATGTAAAAAATATTTTTGTATTTTTCCCCACGTTTTTTCTTCTTAAACCAAGTTTTTGACTATTTCCTACATTGAAAAATTCTGCATTTTTTTTTATTTTAGCAAAATGTCATTCCATTTACTTACTTTTTTCAACTTTTAACAACATTTTCATGGATTTTTCTGTAAATTTTTCAATTTTTTTCAATTTTTGAAAATATTTTGGCTTTTTTAGATTTTTTTTAAACGCACTGTAAGAAGTAACTATTGCAAAATTTTCACATTTCCATTTTTTTCTCAACTTTTTTTTCCACATGAAAAAATGAAAAATTCTTCATTTTTTTCATTTTAGTAAAATGTGATTCATTTTTTCACCTTTTTTGAACTTTTAACAACATTTTAATCAATTTTTTTTCAAATTTTTTCATGTTTTTCAAATTTTAAAGATCTGTATGCTTTCTTGGAAAATCTTTTTTTTCAAATGTAAAAAAATTTTTTGTAATTTATTTCCACTTTCCTTTTTTTTTTAAATTCAGGGCCATTTCAGCAAAATTTTATAAGATTTTCCTTTTTTTACAACTTTAACCACATTTTTATGTTTTTTTTACTTGCTTTTTTGGATTTTTTTTAAACATAAAAAGTATTTTTATAACTTTTCCACTTTTGTGGTGTTTTTTTTTTCAACTTATGAAGTTATTTTAATTTTTTTCTGCTTAAAAAATTCCTTTTTTTTTTCTTGTAATGAAATGTGATTCAATTTTTGTCTTTTTTCAACTTTTGATAACATTCTAAAGCTTTTTTCATGTTTTACAAAATTTTTATAGTAATGTTGATTAACTTTTCCAAACTTCTGCAAAGCTTTCTAAAAAATTGGATTTTTTCAATGTAAATAGTTTTGTAATTTTTCTACTTTTTAAAAAGAAATTTCAAGTCAATTTTCAACATTTTCTTGTATTGGAAGATTTTTTTTCATTTCAGCAAAATTTTATAAAAATTTTCCCTTTCAAACAACTTTTAGCAACATTTTCCACTTTTTGAGAATACTTATGTATTTTGATGACTTGAGTATTGCAAAATTGTTTTTTTTTTATAGATATTTTCCCCAAATCTGGATAAAATTTTTATTTTTGGAATTATTTAAATTCTTTTTTTTCATTTCATAAATTTTGAAATTTGAATTTTCAATCTTGCAATAAATAGAGGTTATCCCCCCTCTTACTCTTCCATACCTGATTAGACTGTGAACAAACCACAGTGGAGTTTTTTCTTCTGTTGTTGGATGTGTAGAGGTTGTGAAAAAAAATTGAGCCAAATTGAAAAGCATGATTTCAAATATTGTATTTTTCTGGTCAATGATATGGAATAACGCTTTTGATACCTACCTATTTATACTGATCGCAATCATGATTTGAATTATTTCTTACAGTGCGAAGAACTCTGAAAAATGGTTTGACCGAAGAAGAACGAAATCATTTAGCATCATACATTAAAAGTTACTGAACCACACTTCAGATGGGAGCGCCGTTTCTCATTTAGTTTTCATTCATTTCTTCCTAATATCTGGATATCCGTTCACGATGAGCACATACCTAACTTATACAAAATAAATATTAACGATAATTACCATCAATCAACTGAAAAACTTGATGGAAACTAACGTAAAATTCACATTCACCTACCTGTTCTTGGTAAATCTAAAAGGTGTGCTTATAATATTTTATTTTTGTATTTACTGCCAAGCTCACGAATTTATTTCGTAACATTTACAAATGAGTGATATTAGGCCTATTTATGTTATTTTGAGAAGAATAATGCTTGGTAAAAGATGAGTAAAGATATCTATGTGATTAAGTATCAATGACCTATGCATTTAAAACGTTTTCAAAAAAAATAATATCAAGTACTATTTCTTTTTATTACTTATATAATTGATAATTTTGATACACTTATGACTTTTTTGTATGTTTGAAATAATTAATAACTTGTTTCTCTACACCTTTGTAACAAGAAATATTGGAAGATAATCTAGATCTTTGAAATTTTTCTACTCTGTCAACACTACTGTCATCCATTCTGGGTGATAATAATAAGTTGAAGCAAGTAGAAATTTGTTAGTTGATAAAGGCTGTTATTATTATTATCCTTACACTAAGTGTTATTGTTATTATTGTTGATGATTAAAGCGATTTTTTTTTTGCAAAATGCGCATGCGTGATTCATTTGCGTGAAGTAGTACCTACCTCAACAGTGCAATCAAAGACTTAGTTAGCAGTGGTGGTGATATGAAGGTGCATTTCTTATCTTTTATTGAAATCAATATGTTTAATTATGTGATGTTGTGGAATGCTAAGAACTTAGATCATGTGCATTGTTTTGATTTTGATAATTATGTTGATTTTGTGTTTTGATGCAAACTTTTATTTTTGTGTTGTGATTTTCAACGCGGAATATTCAATATGTAGCTTGTAGTGAAGAATGAATATGTAAGTAAATTCTCATTCAGTTCACAAAATTCTCTAGGAATGTCTAATCTTGACCATGAATTCATTCATCATCAGATTTTTACTATAAAATACAAGGACGGAGAGTCGATTGCAACATGCAATGCAACAGATCACAAATAGGCCCTCTTTGTGTGAAAAAGTAGTCATAAGGTCTGCATAATGGTTTGAAAGGTGAATTTTGCATGGGAATGAATCAAAATCTCCATCTAGAGGCCCTAGCTGAGTCAGAGGGCTTTTGCTTTTTCAAATAATATGTGTAACTAAATAAATCAAATCCTAAATAAAAATATTCTGTATTCTGTATAAATTGGGAATCCGAGTTCCAAAATGGTGTTTGTAGTGGGCTAGTATAGCCTACATTCTTCGTTTCCTTCCAACGTCTTCAACTATGATTTCTTAATTTTCTCCTATCCTTGCATAGACCATATTATTGATAAGTGTTTCCATGTCCTTGTGGTCTTCAGTAACACCATCTTTCAAAGGCTACAGTTTCTGTTCACACTAACAGTGCATCATCTTTTTTCAAGCGTAATGTGATAGGGGGTGGCATCATGTGCAAAAGTGTTATTTAGTGATCATTCAAGCCTCCTTTACATTGGCCATGGAACGAGAAAGCTGGAGTTGTAACATACAGGGTGCCCAGAAATATCGAGTACCCTTAAAAAAGTTTTCTATTAAAATACTTTGGTTGGTCACAGTGTATGATAACAGATAATAATGATAGCACATGATTGGTTGTTGGAGGTTGGACTGGAGAGATAACATTCCACCAATCATATGCATCTATTTCACGTTGCCAACATACATTTTTAATGAAACACTTCCTTGGGGGTACTCGATATTTCTGGGCACCCTGTAGTTGTTTATGATTATGATTGCCATGAAAACCATTATAGGTACCTACCTACTGAATCCCTGAATGATGGGGCCGTGTAGAGGGTACTTACAGCTCCAAGTTATCACACTAAGGTTGGTAATTTATGCCCAGGCAGGTGGCAACACTGAACTGCCACAACGCCATCTGGTGTGTTTGGTCATTGGTGTCTTTGGTGTGTTGGTTCAGTGGAGACGTGAGCACCATGTGATTTCACCCCCGGGCGCACATGTTTTTTTTTTAATTTTCCGTTCCAATTACAAAAAATAGTCATTACTACTTTATCAACCATTTGCTAATTACTTACTTTATAACTTATCAGATCAGAGCAAACTGAAACAGTCGACCTAGAAGAATTCATTTCAATATGCGAAAATAAGTTGAGGTGTACTCGTGTCTAATCCGAGTCTCCATCATTCAAAATGGTGAAGTTTGTTTTTGTGATTTTAATTATTTTCTTCACCTTTTGCTACTCTGATAATTCAGTCACCACAACCCCTGATTATTTGGAAACCATCAGAATGCTGGAAGAAATATCGGTTTATGTGCATAATGAAGCAAGGTATAAAAGCACCATACAATTTCAATTGGACATTCTTACTTTAGACGATTGTTCGCAAAGAATACGAAACAAAGTCAAATTGATTCAGTGTAAATACCTCAATTGGGAATTTGTCAAAAGTTTCAAAGAGATGCAAATATTGATCATTGTAATAACAAAGAAAGTTTATAAAACTAAAGGTATTAATTTTATTTGCAAGTTGAGTGATAGTGCTAGAGAAGCTGATGTTAAGAAAGTCATCCAGATGATGACGAAACGTGAACAACTAGCAGTGTTTTTTGAATGGCTTTACTTTAGACGATTGTTTGCGAAGAATACGAAACGAAGAGTGCTAGAGAAGCTGATGTTAAGAAAGTCATCCAGATGATGACGAAACGTGAACAACTAGCAGTGTTTTTTGAATGGCTTTACTTTAGATGATTGTTCGCAAAGAATACGAAACGAAGTCAAATTGATTCAGTGTAAATACCTCAATTGGGAATTTGTCAAAAGTTTCAAAGAGATGCAAATATTGATCATTGTAATAACAAAGAAAGTTTATAAAAATAAAGGTATTAATTTTATTCGCAAGTTGAGTGATAGTGCTAGAGAAGCTGCTGTTAAGAAAGTTATCCAGACAATGACGAAACATGAACAACTAGCAGTGTTTTTTGAATGGCTGCTAACGTCGAACGAATACTTGAATGCCAATAAGAGCCATTTATTGACAAATATTCCCATCAAGTTTCAAAATGGAACATTGTCAACATTCGCTGATTCTTTACGCCACAATTTTCCTGAATATGTCATGAAAGGTTCTCTTCAAGGATGGAGAAAGGAACCCGGCTTTTTTCGCCACTATAAAGCCAGCTTCCTTTCTCCATCCTTGAAGAGAACCTTTCATAACATATTCAGGAAAACTGTGACGTAAAGAATCGGCAAATGTTGACAATGTTCCATTTCAAAACTTAGACAAATAAAATATAATTATTATTCTAATTTATAGTACCTATGCTCTGTAATTAATAACCAAATCATCATAATCACGAGATTTGTAATAATTAAATTCTTTGAAAAATAACGAGTAATTTAATTAGAAAAAATTTATCAAGTTTTCAATCTCTCTCATTTCTCCTTCATTAAAGATTGGCAAATGATTGATACCAGATAGGTACTTAATCATCAAATTTTGAAGAGAAAGTAATCTACATCTCGAAAAAAAGAATTAATTATAAAAAATAAGAGGGCCAAGGAAAAGAAATTCAGGCATGTAGTTGATGGCAATTGGCCAATGGCCATGTTACCCCAAGCAGTATCAAGATGAAAGTCAAATTTGCAGTTTATAATCTTGATCATTTTCATATTTCACGTGAGTACCCTGTGCTTTTGCCCCAGACGGACATGTTTTTTTTTAAATTTCTGTTCCAATTACCAAAAATAGTTATTACTAATTTATTAAATGTTTGCTAATTACTTTATAACTTATCAGATCAATTTACCTATCTGTAATTTGAGCAAACGGAAACAGTCAACCTAGAACAATTCATTTCAATGTGAAAATAAGTTAAGGTGTACTCGTGTCTAATCAGAGTCTCTATCATTCAAAATGGTGAAGTTCGTTTTCGTGATTTTAATTATTTTCTTCACCTTTTGTTACTCTGATACATGCGGTATTTCCCCGGTAGCTCTTATGGCCAGTCTGCCTCTGGAACTATCTGCTCCAGTTTTTGCATGATAGGTTTTTTTCATGGTTTTTATTGTTTGAGTTTGAATTTTTTCCATTCTTGCTTCAAGGTTTTTGTTTCTAGCTTTCTCTGTTATAGGTAGTTGTTTTTATACATTTTTCTGCAGCCTGTTGTATGTTCCATTAGTAGGTAGGAAAGGCAGTCACGTGATACCTACCTACTTGACAACAAAGCCAAAAAATTCTTTTGGGTTTTGTACTTGGAATGGATTTTAGAGTGATTTTTTTTAAAAGTAGGTATGTGGTCACGTGACGACTACTTTTACCTAGCAAAATGACTAGAAAAAAAAATGTCGCTTAGACGCCTTTAACATAACTGCATCCATTTGACTACAATACTTACATGGACTGCTACTACTGCTAGTGATAATGTAACATTAAGTTGGTAGGGTGAACATCTAATCATAATCATCACACCTCACTTCAGTGGAATTCACCTAAGTGAGTGTTTACTGCGCATGTGCTACTTTTTTTATTGTAAGATAGCCGATAGGTTACCCCTCTTTTCCAGGTAGGGCTGAAATTTGATAATGAAAGTGAGGTGATGATGAGTTGCAGTTTGATTTTGTTGTTCATCCAGAGTGGTTGTCATAATATAAGGTTGTATTCAATCTATACCCATTACCCATGTTTACCTTACCTACTAAGTTTTTGTACAGTGTTCTTGTATACTTAATGTCTTTGTGTATGTGTATGTGGTATTTTTGTGCAGTGTTTTTAAATCTAGGATAATTCACTTCCCTGATGAATTAAATTGGTGAGTGCATTTTATTTTCATGATTTTTTTTTGTGAAATAACCCTTTTTTTATTGTATGATCATTGATTACCTTTCTGGGTCATTGCCTTGTCTGTCTGCTTTCCCAGGTTTTCTGTTGTGGCTCGATAGATTTTACCTGCACATTACGATATACATTTTATATGCACATCTCCATGTATAGGATCGTCACGTGCTCTAGCTACCTACTAGAGGCCTAGCAGTACCTAGCTTCTTAGAGCTTTGCGGGTACCTGGCAACTTACCGCCTTGTTACCTACTTTTCAGACACTGATTGTATTTACATACCACAACACCGACATTCATCTTAATGATAATTATCTCACAAAATAAGAATTCCTTCAGTTGTTATTTGTATCGTTTATTTATCAATTACAAAGTAACAACTTACTCAAGCTAATTATTATACTGGCCTGTACAGTATTATGTAAGGAGTGATGGCATTTCATGCCTTAGGAAGTGCAAAGCACATCACCACAGGGAACGGGAACAATAAATGGATGTGGGAAGGTCCATCTACGTTACTCTTTAAGAAGAGATTTTCAATAAGGATCATCAGTCGTTTTACATAATAACTCCTGGACCCGAGTCCATCTGGTCAACTCTATCAGCATAACTGGAACGAAATCCATTTCGAAATAGATCACTTGCAAATGTCTTCACCAGTTCATATTTCAAAATATGACTGGGCTTACACAACTTGTTTGGCTACAAGATTTAAGCAAACATGAAATAGATAAACTATTCATCTCCAGAATACTGATATACCATAGCTTACACTATGGGAGTCGCCAAATGACTGGTTTCTCTAGCGTTTCTCTTCCAACACGAAGTTGTGAGAGAATTAATCCGATAGATGTCGTATTATGGAACTATTTCCAATGTTGACTAGAGGCAGAACGAATTTCTCTCGCTTACACAACCGAAAATGCTGTACAATCTGTCTCTACACTGTCCATCTGTCTTTTTTTCTCATTTCAGTTTATTTGGATATTTTTTTAAAATTTCACTTGAACGAGTTTAGGTAATTTTGCTCCTATTTTTTCTTTAGATTCTGGTTTTTGTTTTTCAGATTTTTGGGTGTTGTAATCATATTTTTTCAAAATTTTCAGTTTATGCTACTCATTGACATTTTAGATTAACCTAGACGGCTACCTAAATACAAAATCCTTCCACTGGTTTTGTCACTAACTCTGTAGTAAACAAATGCATGTGCACATGCACCAACAACAGGGTAGTGTACTACCACTTACAAAATACATGTCAACATACACACTGCTCTGTTGTTGGTGTGTGGACTAGGGGACTCTGATGTGCACATGCATTTGTTTACTACAAAGTTGGCAACAAAACCAGTGGAAGGATTTTGCATCTAAGTAGCGGTCTAGGTTAAACTAAAATGTTGATGATGCTACTGTTTTTTTCTTTTGAAGGCTTGGAAGGACAAAACTTTTCAATCTTGTTTCCCTGATTTTTTATGTGTTTCTATTTTTATCAAGATTCTTCTTTTGTTTTTTCATACCTCAAATTGTGTTTTGATGTTTACTTTGCTATTTTCATGCATGTCTTTTGTAGTTTTGTTTTTATATTTTGTTTTTAGCTCATATTTTCAATTCAATTTTTTATTTTTTTTGACTATTTTCAATTTTGTTATTTTAAAAACAAATTTTACAACATACACGCTCAATTATCAAAATTACTCATGTATTTTCAAGTGCTGAGCACCAGTGCTCAATATTTTGTTATTTTCTTGTCAGAGTGATCATAGGCAAATTTAAATTTTGGCTTGCCCTTGTGCTCGGGCTCATCTTATGTCTGTACCATAAGTTGACTGCTGTACTTACCATAGACATAACTTTTGGTTCATATGTTTGTACTTTGAAGAATATGGGCGTGGTAACATGGATCAAGTTCCATTTTCAGTTGTGAATCCTGGAGGATAGGAAGTGTCCTGATTTGTGTAGATTCCTTATTTGGTATGTACTAATATGTATTAGTTTTCAATAATATGTAATGTTCATGTTCAATGTTCAGAGTGTGGCTTCAACTTTTTTAAAAGACAGTTGACATTTTAAATGTTCCTTTTTGTAATGTGCCTATTTCTTTTTATTTTGTTTCAGAAGAGATGTCTTGAAGTTAGATCACAGATTTCTGTTCCTGCTGAAGACCTTTTCTCAATAATGGAGTATAAATCATGAAAGTAAGTAAATAAGCTAGGTAGGGTATTGATGATGTGTGTGTAAAAATAGTGCATAAAGTTTTATAGACATTTGGTGATGCACTAACATTCACATTTTTATTCTACTGGCAAGTTGTGTTATCATTTTTGTACGAAGTTTATTAATTTTAAATGCATGCTTTGTTTTTGTTTTTTTCAGCTTCCATTAGTGTTTTAATTGTCCATAAACTTGTTGGAATCAGCTAGCTGAGGTAAGAAATGCATGAAAATGTAATTTTATACCTTGTGTTCCACTAGAGTCCATGCAATTTAGTTATGCGGCTGAGTGTATGTAATCACATAAGCAGGAACCAACAAGAAGCCTGTGTTGGCATTTACAGTTGCTTATTTGGGATCCTCATTGGTTCCCACTACAAAGTTGTGCATGAAATTGTTCCCACACAGCCACCTAACTAAATTGCATGGACTATAATGGAATGTTGTATTTTGCTCTTTATAAAATTTGTATTTATTCAATTTATTATAGTTAGAGATGCATGATAATGTAATTTTATACCTTGTGTTCCACTGGAGTCCATGAGATTTAGTTATGCTGCTGAGTGTATGTAATTGCATAAGCAGGAAACAACAAGAAGACTGTGTTGTCATTTACAGTTGCTGACTTGGGGCACTTGTTGGTTCCCACTACAAAGTTATGGGTGAAATTGTTCACACACAGCCACCTAAGTAAATTGCATCAACTATAATGGAATGTTTTATTTGCTCTTTATAAAATTTGTATTCAATTTATAAAATGTTATAATATGATTTCTTTCATTTTTTTGCAGCTTTCTGTTGTCACAATAAATTGTCCATAAACTCGAAGAAATCAGCTGAGGTGAGTAATTTATAAAAATATAATTTATACCAAGTGTTTTACTATTTGAATCCAACTATTTGAAGTGATTTTGATTGCCAAGTAAACAAGTACCTACATACTTGGTAAAATTTCATAGACTTTCATTAATATTAGCTTGCATGTTTTTATTTTGCTTGTGAGTTGTTATAAAATTTGTACCAAATTTATTGATTTTTAAAATTTTAATGCATGGTTTTTTTCAGGTTTCACTTGTGTTTCTGGTGTCCTTAAACCTGATGGAGTAGGCAGCTGGCTGAGGTAAGACACACATCAAAGTGTAATGTAATTTAGTGTTTTACTAATGCAATGCGATGGCCTATTTCCAAAACCTCGTAACTCCATTGGCACTTAGCACCTCGTGTAAAACGGCCTTCATACTGCAGCGCTCCCTATCGGACTTGAGTACTCAACTGAAAGATAGGTAATGCAGGGTGGTTACCCGAGGTTACCTATCTGTGAGTTGAGCATTCAAGTCCGATAGGGAGCGCTGCAGTATGAAGGCCGTTTTACACGAGGTGCTAAGTGCCAATGGAGTTACGAGGTTTTGGAAATAGGCCATCGAATGTTTTCATTTTTCTTATATAAAATTTGTATTGAATTTATTAATATCAACAGGGCCAGACCCAAGACCATGTGGCCTACCGAGATATCCCATTTTAGCGCCCCTAATTTTGGGCTTCTCAATTAATTGGCCAAATTTTTCCCCCATTGTTTAAAGTGTAGGACACTGAGCATAAAAATTCATTCAGAAATTTTTCAAGCGGCCCAGTTTTTACATCATTGGCCCAAATACGTCGCAGCCCACCGAGATTTTCTCAGTAACTGTGGGTGGGTCCGGGCCTAAATATCAATTTGCATGATTCCTTTTGTTTTTTTTCAGATTTTTAAAATTTTAATGCATGATTTGTTTTTTTTTCAGCTTTCACTTGTGTTTTTGGTGTCCATAAACCTCATGGAGTCGGCAGCTGGCTGAGGTAAGACACATTTCAAAGTGTAATGTAATTTAGTGTTTTACTAATGCAATGTTTTCATTTTTCTCGTATAAAATTTGTATTGAATTTATCAATAGGTATCAATTGCATGATTCCTTTTGTTTTTTTTTCAGCTTCTATTGGTTATTGGTGTTGTCTATTGTTTCTAAACACAGAGGAATTAGCTGAGGTGAGTCATTTCTCAGTTATACATTTATACCTAGTCATTAATTGATTGAATCAAATTAATTGAAGTGTGTGATTTCTTTTGTTTTTTCAGTTTCTATTGGTGTTGTCTATCGTATCTAAACACAAAGGAATCAGCTGAGGTGAGTCATTTATAAATTTTGTACCTAGCCTTTTATTGATTGAACCAAATGAATTGAAGTTATTTTATGACTTACCTTTGTTTTAAGATTTCATTACCATTCAGTCATTCACTTACCATTTTAATAATTGTTTTCCAATGTATTTGCAGGTTTACTTTGAATCTAGGAAAATTTTGTGTCCATTAATAAACACAAAGGAATTAGCTGAGGTGAGTTATTCATGAAAATTGAAAATATAATTATTTGATGTCTTTTACGGATTGAATCAAACAAAAAGAAGTGATTTTATGTTACCTTTTGTTTTTTAAATATTTCATTGCCCTTCATTGAATTTGAATTGGTGTTTTAATAATTGTATTGCTTTCCATGTTCTGCAGGTTCACTTTGGATTCAGGAAATTGGATGTCTGTAAACACAGAGAAATCAGCTGAGGTGAAATCATTCATGAAAATACTTATTATTTTATGTTTTATACCCAGTGTTTTACTGATTGAATTGAACTAATTGTAGTTTTATTTTGAATTGAACTAATTGTAGTTTTATTTTGAGAGATTTTATTTCCCCTCATTCATTTTATTGTAATGCATTTATTGCTTTTTGTTGTAGATTCACTTCTGATTCAGGAAATTTAGATATCAATGCTAAGTGGTATGCTGTAAATTACGCAACAGGTGGTGTTTTTTGAGATTTTATTTCTCCTCGTTCATTTTATTGTAATGCATATTTTATTGCTTTTTGTTGCAGATTCACTTCTGATTCAGGAAATTTAGATATCGATGCCAAGTGAAATGCTGTAAATTACACAACAGCTGTATTGTGAAGAGGAATAATCAATCAGTAAGTTTAGGTAACTGCCCTATTAACAATTTTGCTGGAACAGTATGCTAGCATCACTTGAAACTTTTTTTCCACTTCTGCTAGCACACATATTCTCACATTTTACTTGCATCAGTCTGCTACCTTCACTCTGATGTGACAGTGCATAATAACATACCACTGTTACAAAGGTCTTGTCAAAATGAAGCACAGCAGGCAGACAATGTGAGTAACATGCAAGAAGATGTAAGCTGGCATAGCGTGTTAGCGATGGTGGAAGAAGGTTCCCAAGAATTTGTCAATCTTTTAGTTTAATGTAGGCTGCTACTTCCATGCGAAATTCTCCCACTGTTTATGCGCAAATGCATTTGTTTCCACTCTTTCCAGTATCAAATCAACAGGGTTTGCAACAAAAACTGTGGAGAATTCAACGTTTGAGTAGCAGTCTATATTGAACTAAAAGGTCAATGTCTGTGCTGGCATTGCTAGGAAAATTTTAAATAGGGTAAAGTTAGTGGCCCCTAAATGGGGGCAGGATCCGTCTCCTGCTCCAACTCCTAGTCGCACGTCCACGTCGTGGGGGCTGGGACCTCGCCAAACTTCAAAAGTTGGAGTTTGGCGTGCTAACGCGACAGGGGGGTGTGGTTGGCACGCTTTTTTTTGGTACTTTCTGAATGAAAATTATCTTTCTGGATCTGGTGATGGTACAAAATTCCAACTTTTGTGGCTCTAAATTCATCGCGAGTTAGATGTCTGTGTGCAGTGTCATCTTACGCTCTTCTGGGGAAGATGACAACGTATCTCAAATGTCAGCAATGTGAATTAAGTTGCAAGGCAGCAGTTCTTGCTGTTTTGCCGCTTTATTCACCTTGTTTGATGAGGGAAAAAGTCTTTGTTAGTTAGGATGTTTCCACAAGATGGTGTTTACTAATGTAGATGAATTACCATTTACATTGAGATGCTTCTTGTGATAAGGTTTCTTGGCAGACTTGATGCTGAACACTGAGGATGTCGGTCCCCATACCTGCCTCGGGTTTCAGCATTTCGAACTGTCAGGTTATCAGGCACCCCTGGCACAAAAGTCTGCTTAGTTTATCTTTTTTGTGCTGCCATCTTTTGGAGCCAGGCAGGCCTGCACAAGAGGTTTTAATGCCTGGCTCTGGAGATGGTGGAAGGGGTGAAAATGGTTCCTACCGGATGCTCTTTTTAGTATCAGAAAAATTTCATGAAAAATTCAGAACAACATTTGGGCTGAGTTCTGAAGGATTTTTTTTTTCAATGAGCTCTGAAGGATTTTTGAAGGATCTCTAGGTTCTGAAGGATCGTTGGTAGGATCACGGGCTGAGTTCTGAAGGATTTTTAAATGAGTTCTGAAGGATTTTTTTGTAGGATCTCTAGGTTCTGAAGGATCTTTGGTAGGATCACAAGGTTTTGAAGGATATTTGGGTTCTGAAGGATTTTTGAATCTACAATTTTTGAAGGATCTCAAAGTTCTGAAGAATTTTGAAGAATTTTTTGAAAATGATCTTTGTACAAATGATTCTACAGGTTTTTGAATTAGTCATGTGTTCAATTTTTGAACAAGCTGGACTCTTCAACACTGAAGATGGCGGAGACTAATTGGTCTTCAAATTCCACCAACTTGAGTGAATGACATGAATGTGCATTGCCATTACCGAAGTTGGAAGACAAGTCCAACTAGTTCTCAATACTGAACAATACTGACTTTTCCTCATGTGATGGTACACATCACATTGAACTATCATCATGCTCATTGTTCATTGAAGTATATAACATATGCAAATTTGCTTATGCAATACTCAATGCTGGAGGACAAGTCCAAAACAAGTCCTGCAGATTTGTAATGTAAGTGAGCGACTTAGCCTTATGTAATTAAACACTAGGCAATCAGTCAAGCTCTGGTTAAGGTTGGATGTCGCCACATGTGCACAATTTGACAACTCATACAGACTAACCAATACAACCGATCACCTACTCAGAACTCTAACTGCGCTGTGGACTTACTGGCCTGAGTGATCAACAGATCGTGGCGATGATCAGCATAAAGGAAGTCTGCACAAGAAGCCGTAGCAGGGGCTAGTCCTCCTTGGCCCCTACCGGCACGGCGTGCGCCTGGGTGAAAGTCAGAATACTTTATTCTCCTCCCGATCAGTTTCACCTTTCCCGCAAGCGGGCTACGCAGGGCACCTGAATTAACGAGTGACGGAGCGTCCAGCTTCTGACCTACACCCTCGCTGCGCCGAGCTTTCGGAAACCAAGGTTTCCGCTAAGCGGAGGTCACATAAAGAAGCCGCGCAAAATCTCGCGTTTTCACGTTTTTGCACAGACACCTGGTAGTTTCGCGGTTCGAGAAACTAACCAGTGAGGCAGGTATGGTGATCACATCCTCAAAGATCAGAGTCCAGTCCGCGAATCAAACCTATCGCTGGCACCTCGAAAAATGGCGAACCATTTTGACGAAAATGCTAGCGAGATGAACCTATAAATTGCGAAGAGCCTTGTCTTACAATTAAAAGAGGTCATCAAACAATAGCAGAATCATTGCTCGATGACTACTTGAATTGTAGAGACAGATCGAAGCATTGCCATCCCATACACAGGAATGTATGAGGTGACATTACTCCCTAGACACCTAAATTGAAAGAAAAAAAATTTGAAACCCAAATAGTCTAAATAAAATTTTGATACCTTCCCTTTAAGACCCAAACATTAGAATTTTTATTGCTATACAATGAAAGAAAAAAAAATTGAAACTCCAGAAGTCTAAATACAATTTTGATACCCCCCTGAGACCCAAACAATACTCGCATTAGGTATTATGATATTTATCTTTATCTACTTATTGAATGTTATCGTAAAATAATTGTTTATTCAAATGAAAGTTCCATTAAATTTGAATGTATGAAAATTTGTTATTGAATATTATTGTGAAACAACCATGTATTTTTAAATAAAATTGATGAAAATTTGTTTTTGAACTTATTACTTGTATTTATGTAAAATCAAAACAGGAAACATTCAAAAAAGACAGGAAAAGAAATGAAAAACAAAACACCCTGAAAAAAATGCAATCAACTTCATTCCCTTCAACTAAAATGAAATTTTGAGCCCTGAAATTGAAAAAAAAAAATTGAAAAACTTTGAAACTAAAAATGAAATTTTGAGCGCTGAAATTTGAAAAAAAAAAAGAAAAACAAAACATCCTGAAAAAAATTCAACAAACTTGATTCCCTTCAACTAAAATGAAATTTTGAGCCCTGACATTGAAAAAAAAAATTGAAAAACTATAAAACTAGAAATGAAATTTTGAGCGCTAAAATTAAAAAAAAATGATTGAAATTTTTGGACTGTGCTATACTTTCACTGATGCACAACACATCAAACAAAAAAAAACCATCACCAAAACCTCAAAATTTGAAAGAAAATAAAACAGAAAAGCCGCCCATGCAGATGACAACACATCAAACAAAAAAAAACATCACCAAAACCGTAAAATTTGAAGAAAAAAAAACAGAAAAGCCACCCATGCAGATAAAATTGAAAAAAAAATGAATTCTGAAAATTAAAAAAATTTTAAAAATCATAGCTCAACGACCACTAAGAAATTCAATAAAAACCACAATTGGCTCAACCACCACCATACAAATTCAAAACGCATGCTCAGCACATCAAACAAAAAAAAACATGACCAATACCTCAAAATTTGACCAAAAAAAACAGAAAATCCACTCATGCACAATCATGAAACTGAAAAAAATTTCAAACTAAAATGAAAAAAAAAACAACAAAGCTGAATTCTAAAAAAAAATATGGAATAGAATAGTTTTTCAAAACAGAAAAAAAATGTGCAAACATTTTCAAATTGAAAAGTTGAAATGAAGAAAAAAACAAAGAAAGTTCAATTGCTGAACTAAAGTTGATAAAAATGAGCAATTTTTCAAAATAGAAAAAAAACTGCGCACATAAAATCAAGTTTAAAAAAGAACGAAATTTTTTAAAATAGAAAGAAACCAGTTTTAAAAATGAAAAATATCAAAATTGAAAATGAAAGGTTTTCAAAATGAAAAACAACAATTTTTAAAATAAAAAAACAAAATATAATGGAAAATTTGAAAGAACAAATTTTTTCAAAATGAAAAAAAAAACAATGAAATACAAATATTTTAAAAAGATTATTTTTAAAAACTCAAGTTGAAAATAAATTTAAAGAAAGTGAAAACAACTTTCAAAAACCAAGGTTTTCAAAAACCCAAGTTTGAAGAAAAAATTAAAAAAAACGAAAGTGAAAAAAACCTTCAAAAACCAAGGTTTTCAAAAACCCAAGTTTGAAGAAAAAATTAAAAAAAAACGTATCAATACGTAAAAATTTTCAAAACAGAAAAAGGTATGAAAAAATACTTAAAAAAACTGTTTTTTAAAGTTAAAAAAAAGTGAAAATTGGAAACAAACGAGTTTAAAAAATATCAAAAAATTTTCAAATTTGAAAGAAAAGCAAAAATTATATTTTTAAAAATGAAAAACGAAAAAAAATTTAGTGAAATTCCGATTTTAAAAAAGGAAAAAATGATCCTACTAAACGAAAAATGCCTAGATTTAAAAAAAATGCGATGTACGCAAATTTTCAACGCTAAAATACTGCATCTGATCAATAAAATGTGAAAATAAAGATCTCAAATTGAGGCGAAAAATTTTCAATTCACAGAAAAAGGGACCGAATAGAATATAAATCGATATCAGAAAACTTCTATTGGGACATCTTTTTTTTTTAAAAAAAAGAACGTGTGATTTGGGTAAATGAGAAAAAAAACACGACCTCCAAAAATTGCAACTAGAGAAACACAGGAAAAAAGTCCCAAGACTAAAAAGTGAATATGTAAAATGCCAATTTGCAAGTAAGAAAATTTGATGAAAATAAACATCCACTAAAAAGTAACATGCAAAATACCTGCAAAGCGACACGACGCAACGCTGAAAGGGGCTACAGCACGTGTTAATAGATTTGCCTAACCGGGACGCCGTAAATACTGAACAAACTCTAGCAATGCCATTAAATTCATGCATATCTAATTAAACGACAAGAGAGTGCATACTTATTTTTATGAACAAAAATTGTCGAATTTAAATTTGAATAAATCGAATTCGTAATTTCAATGAATTTAAAATTTGAATTGGTCGAATTTTGATGTAATTCCATTCTATTTATTTTTACGTTAATTTAAAATATGATTCCTATGGTACAATTCAACTCAAATTCAAATAAATTTATTATTCATTACTTTAATTCTGTTAATTCATTTGTTTTGTTGAAAAATTTCAATTAACTTTTATAAGATCGAATACAATAACCAAATTTTTTGTTGAAAAATTGATCGAATTTCAATAAATATTGAATAAAGAATCACCGAATAAAAACTATTTCAAAAAAATCAATAAATTTTAGTTGTTTGAATTACTTTTGATTTAAATTATTTCATTTCATCTGCAATGACCAGTTCAGTCGATTTCAAATTATTTTAATTCAATTCTTTATAAATTTTGACTCGATTAAATTCATTTTAAATTTGAAACATGGCAATGTAGCCTATTTTTTCATTTTGAAATTAATAAAAATATGGATATATGTATCATGAAAAAAAATCAAAATTTGATTTAAAATAACTGAAAAGGTAAGCTTTAAAGGACCTACAAAAAATTAGTTTCATTTAGGTAGTTTTTCTTTTCACTACTAAAAAAAATCAAATCATTTAAAAATTTAAAGTTTCATTAAATTTACGTTTTCAAATTCCGACCAAAAAAAAACAAAAAACAAAAATGCGAGCATGCAACAAATTTAACAAACACTAGTCATGCAGATATAATAATAAAACACTTACCAAGCATTTTCTTCATTGTTCAGAAGCAGGATCCAATCACTCAAAACAATTTCGAGATCAAAAGCACAAATGATCGCGAAATCAAATTAATAAATTGTTTTGGAATTTTAAAATCACTTTAAATTAACCGAGAACTCGCACGCAATTGATCAACATTAAAAAAAAAAAAAAGTCAAAATTCACTTTAAAATATTATAACACGCGAGAGAGATGTTAACCCGACGAACCCCAAATACCAACTAACCCTATTGCGCGAAAAAAAAGCGAAATCAAAGTTCATCACAAATAAACACCAAAAAAAAATCCACACTTGAAAAAAAACACCGCGAAACGACATGTTAACTCGACGAGCACCAAACACCAACTGAACCCCGCGAGGGAAGGTACACCGCTGACGTCAATGTCTGTGACTACTAGCGCCCCGAATCAGGCCCGACATTTTTCGAAAATACCCGAATCAAAACAAAGGTTTCAGTTTCTTTTAGATAGGTATATTTATACCTATAGGGTGCCCAGAAATATCGAGTACCCCTAAAAAAGTTTTCTACTGAAATACTTTGGTTGGTCACAGTGAATGATAATAATGATAGCACATGATTGGTTGTTGGACTGGAGAGATAACATTCCACCAATCATATGCATCTATTTCACGTTGCCAATCTATATTTTTAATGAAAAACTTTCTTAGGGCCGGGGTACTCGATATTTCTGGGCACCCTGTACACAATTTTTTTATGTAGGTAGGTTGGTACCCACCAAAAAAGTACACAAAATTGAAATTCAAAATTTACGACGATTAAACGAAAAAATAAAATCAACACTTGAAAAGAAACGCACGGAGACGACATGTTAACCCGATGAGAACCAAACACCAACTGAGCACTGTGAGGGTGGGTGAGTGCGCCACCAACATCAACGTCAATGACTTCTAACGACCTGGATCGCGCAATTTTTTGTTTTGAAAATAACCAAATAAACGTTTCGGTTTCATTTAGATAGGTTTACACCTACAGATTAATTTTCTTCAGATTTTTCATTTTTTTTTTTTTTTAAATCAAATATTTTCTTTTTAATCCTATTAAATGATTAATACATCGAAATTAATCAAACAAAAGATCACTATGGGGGTTTTAGGACCCAGGAAATTCAACCGTTTCGTTATTTTCACAATAAATCGAGTATTTCTGCGAGAAAATATCCATTTTAGAGTCATAAACGATGATTTTTACTGTTTTTGTAACTTCAATATTTTTTCATCATTTTTGAACTGAAATTGACCAAATGAGGAGTCAAAAATGAAGTTTCTCGACACGAGAAATTCAACCCGATGGTTATTTTTCTCATACATTGAAATCTCTATCTAAAAAATTCTCAACAACGTTATCCCTTCATAATTTGAGAAAAAAATGCCACGTCTGATAACGAATACTTACCATAAATAATAAAACAAAAATAAAAATGTAAAGAAAAAAATACAATATTGTATTATTATTTGACAGGGGAAAAATACACTTAAATAATCTACTTACAAAAAAAAAATTATTGCTTTCATTAAAGACTTGTCTTTTTTCAACGTCGAGAAAATCATTTTTTTACAAAATACAAACAAAATACACACAAACACACCACGTAGCATTATAAAGCACCACTACGCAAAACGCATTTTGAAATATTTGAATCGATGAATGGATTACATTAATATTAATATTATTTTTATCACAATGTACCCTAAAAAAACAAACAATATAAACGTGTTAATGGAAATTCAAACTAAGATTATTTTACATAAAATGTCCAATAATATTCTTTCAACATTTTGAGACTTGAAAACGTGTTAGGATTTTTACATTTTTAATTCAGAGCTTTTAGCTGTGCAATTCTTCCAGTTGTTGGAATTTTTTTTCAAGTTAGATCAAAGTGATGATGAATTTTAATTAATTTTCAATTTTTATTCTACTCTTTATGTTTTGATGGGGGTTTTAGATTGAATTTAAATTAGCATATTTTATAATGGCCATAATAACTGTGACGATTTTCTACTTTAATTATCAGAACAGGAAATTAGGAGGAAGGAAGAGAGAAGAGAAATGCATTGTTTTCTAAAATTTTCTCTCTAAAATGAGTTTTTAAATGGACTTTTTCGAATAACTTCAATTTATAAGAAAAAAAAAAAAAAAAAAAAAGAACAGGTGACAGGTGAAGGTACCGAAGAAAATGCAAAACTAAAGCTCTGTATCCAAGAAATGGGAGGTAAATACAAGGTAGGTACAATTATTACAAATGTAAAGGTATCAGTAATACGGGTTACTTTGGTTACTTATTATTTATAATGTACGAGTAGGTACGTTTAATTTTACATTATTTAAATGGTTAATTAAGCTACAAAAGGTATCGTATAAAAAAAAAGAAATAACAATAATCAAAATAACAACAATCTTTGCAACTATGGAATTATAAAAGAAACAAAAAAAAAGAAAAGAAAATACAGGGAAGAAAAAGGGAAAATAAAATTATACTTTACATAACAATTATTATTGCGAGTACGTAGTTCGAACGAAATACCACATCGATACAAAAATATCACATATTATTTCCCCTCGTTGTCGAAGCACCATTTTACACACACACACATAGAGAAAAAAAACAAAAAAATACACAAGACATGGAATAACACAAAGGTTTCAGTTTTGGAAAATTCAAATCCTAAGGATGAAAATTAATCTAGCCATGGTTGAGTATTTTTTTTTCTTCGAAATTTGAGGGAAAAGATTCTTTCAAATAAGACCCCCTTCCCCCACCCCCTCTATGGACTTTGCACATAGACAGGTAAGTTCAATTGTAAGTAAAGTCTCAAGGTAGGCCTCTTATCTATATCTATACTCATCAGTCAACTATGTACAATACAATGCAATACAACAAAGAAGTGTGTATGAATAAATGAAAACAAAAGGGGAAAAATAAAAATAAATATCTATCCTAATATGTAGGTAGGTATTCAACGCAATAAATATCAGTCGTACCGCTAAGGAAAACGAGAAACAAATACAAAATAGGTAATAACGTAGAAGATATACATACGTAGACCCAATAAACACAATCAGGTTTACGTATTGGTACAAAGTATGGTATGGTAAGGGGTAGGTTACAGGTAAGTTGTAAGTTTCGACTTCGAATACTTATGTATTTATAGAAAAGAAAAAAAACAAGAAGAAAAAGGTGTATCAAGAAGAGATGTGTCGTTGATGATGCTGACTCATCGGATATGTAATTTTGTTCTATCCAATCCACAATATACATAATTCCACATTATTCCATATCGATTAGGTAAAATATTATGTACTACACTGTACATAAATAGGTAGGCAATAACGGTAAACTCGAGATGGTGCGAATTGCAAATCTGCACTTGCAGATTGCAGAAACAGCTACTAGGTAGTATACGATGAACGAAGACGACACAATCGCGATCGGCGCGGCGACGTGTTGAAAATGGCAATCTACAGCGCTCGATGGTTTGTTTGGCGACCTCGTAGCTCGCTAATTTGCTATACGCAACAGCTTCCCTGTAAAAATAACGAAATAGGTGAATAAAAATGCGAGTACAAGTGTATTTTTAATTGATTATTAGTCGGTAAATATTGTAACATTAACTATATATACGATGTGGTACAGTTCTGCCATCAGAATAGCAATTTAAAAAAAAAAAATCAGGTTATCAAAAAAATTTCAAAAATATCGAAAAATTTCCAGAAAAAATTTAAAAAGATGAAAGAATGGGGGGGAGGAGGAGAAATAAAAAAGAGGAGCTTTTAAGCAATTGTTTTTTAAAAAACAGGACTTTCGTTCGGCAAACTGAAGCACAATCTAGAGGACTTTTTAGGCAGGCAAGGCAGTTTCTATGTAGAAAAATTTACCAAAAAAAAAAAAAAAAAAAAAACAATACGAATTGAAATGTTCTGGTTTTTGATTTTAAAAAGTTGAATTAGGCATATTTTTCAAACTTTGGCAATTTTGAGAGTATTTTGAGCAATTTCTGGCAAAAAAAAAGTGGGACTTTGGGACAATTATTTTTTCTAAAAAGTGAGACTTTTTGGAATTTTTTCTACCAAATACACAATTTTTAGCCACTCAGTTGGAAAGTGAGAATAAAGCAAGACTTTGAAAATTTCAGCAAAAATCAGAACTTTTTGGAAATCACTGGCAAAAAAGCAAGACTTGGATAATTTTTGGAAAAAATAAATAAAAATCTTCTAAAGTTTCCTAAAACTCAAAAGACTTTGTTCCAAAAAGCCAAAATCTGACAAATTCAGCAAGAAGCAGAAATTTTTGGTAATTATTGTTGAAAAAAATTATATGTATTCTACATAATATCTTTGCAATTTTTCTCAAAAAATTAGACTTTTCCGGTTGTGTAAAATTAGATTACTTGCTAATGTAATTACGGAAGTAAGGAGATTACAAATCGATGTATTAGGAATAAGCGAGACCTGATGGACTGGAAATGGTAGAACCTGGGCAGATAAAGACTATGAAATGATCTACGCTGGGAAAGACACATGAACTAGGTGTGGGTACATTAATACATACCAGAATCAGCGATAAAATCAGTGCCATGATTCCAAAATCAAAGAAGATACTACTCGTGAGATTGGAGGTCAAGCCAAAACCAATTGTGATAATTCAAGTTTATGCGCCAACAGCGGAAAGCAGTACAGCAGAAATCAACAACTTCTACAACGACCTAGAAGAAGTGATGAGCTGCTTGAAAAACAACAATGTTGTATTTTTGATGGGAGACTTCAATGCCAAAGTTGGGAAGGATCATGGTAGCCTAAGTTGCAGGGAGATATGCACTTGGAGAGCAGAATGAAAGAGGTAAAATGCTTGTAGAGTTTGCAGAAAGACACGATCTAGTAATATGCAATACCTGGTTCAAACAGCATGAAAGAAGATTATACACATGGGTCAGTCCTAGAGATTGATTCAGAAACCAGATATACTTGTAAAAGAAAGATTCAAGAACTCCTGGTGCTGACTGCAACTCTGAACACAAATTACTATGGCTGCAAAATGCCAGATAGTCTTGAAGAGCCAGCAGAAGAGCAAAGAATGATACCAACAACTACTTGACATTGCAAAAATCAAATAAAAAGACGTGCAAAAGAAATTCTGAGAAGAACTGGAAAAACAAAAGGAAGACAAGTTGGAAGAAGAACAAGGTATTGAGGAAAAGTGGCAAGCATGGAAGCGAAAGGTTAAAACGCCATCAGAAAAGTCTATTCCATTCAAAGGAAGAAGAAAACACAACTATGGATACTCAACAGATACTGGATCTGATGGAAGAATGAAGAAAAGCAAACAGGCCAAGTAGTGAATCATCATCATCATCATCATCATCATCATGGAGTCGTATAACTGCTTGAGGTGGTATCGCGTACAAATCAACGTGTACCCTTACGCTGAATTGGGTATTTGTGCTAACATCCTTTATGTTAGTGTTGCCTCTATCACATTGATGATGTATCACACTAGTAATGTCCCTCTTGCTTGCTAGTGACATCTACACAAGCACTTTGGAGCTAGCCAGGTAGTTTAGAGACCCGGAGCTCCTCAGTGTTGACCTCTATAGACGCTCGAACCAGTTTCAGCTTTTTGATTCTGCTAACAGATGGTGTGCATGATCTGTTAGCTCAGCTAATAACTGGTAGTCTCCCAGTACTTGGCATGTAATGTTGATAATTGCACGAAATATTTTTTAATCACACGCACAAGCTTGCCTCTGAAGCTGGGTTTGAACTGGGTACCTTATGAATGGAGGTCCGTGGCTCTACCTACTACACCACCAAGGGACTAAGTAGTGAATACACAGTGCTAAATAATAATATCATGGGAATGTGCAGAATGGCCAAAAACAAGTGGTATGAGGAGAAGTGCCAAGAAATAGAAAAGCTGGAGAAAAGGCACAACTCTAGAAAAATGCATACCAAAGTGAAGCAGATGATGGCCTCCCACAAGAAAAGGAGAAGTGGAATAGCATATATGAGAGGAAAATACAGAAAGTACTGTGTAAACAATCAAGAAATGGAATAGGTCTGGATCAGCTATATACAAGAATTGTATGGAGATGAGATGATACATATCCGGCTCAAATGGAAGTTTCATTCATCCGCGGTGGAGTCACCACAAATTGAAATGTGGGAGCTCAGGAATGCTGCGAAGCGAGCCAGAAACCACAAAGCAGTGGGGGAAGATCTCATACCAGTAGACTAGATTAAACATCTAACACCAGAGTATGAAAAGGAGCTGCTGAAGATGATAAATGAAAAATATATGTACAATGAAGGTATGCTGCCTAAGGACTTTAAATTTCATACCAATACCTGTTGAATATTATGTCTATCGATGTTTGGTAGGTAAAATATACTTGTATGCACGAATGTGCATTACCAATTCTTATCTCTTTATATCACACTCTTACCTGAACTTATTTTACTCGTTGTTCATTACTGTAATAAACGTTGTACACGTAACTTGACTGTTTATCTCGCTCATACGTAATTCTCAGCTATACCAATTAACAATACCAAAAAAAAAACAACTCTCATATATGCTCTGAATATAGAACCATCGCACTGATGAGCCACACACTGAAGTTACTACTCTCCATCATAAATGCCAGAATTGAAAAGAAGATACAGTACACTCTCAATAACTCGAAATCCAAGGGGAATGGTTGTTCATTCGGCTTATAGAGGTTTTCGACAGTGTTGGAAAAAAAACGGTTTTTTTTAAAAAAGACAAAACAAACGGTTTTTTTTGTTTAAAACGTTTTTTTTGTTTAAAACATGGTTTTAAACCGCTGGATTCCCATGTGTTTTAAACGTGTTTTAAACATGTTTAAAATGTGTTTTAAACACGTTTTTAACAGAAATTCATTTGTTTTGGATTCATTTTTTCAAATATACGTTATTCAGTCATCAACTTTTAAGATGTGATGTCATAAAATAGCTATAAGGCTCAATAAATATTTATAAATTGAAATCAAAACACAAAGTTTGCCTTTAAAAAAGACTATAGGAAAAAGAATGAAAATCTAAAAATTCAGTTCCTTCAATTTCACTACTTTTTTAACCAGAAATTGGGGAAAAAACGTGTTTTTTTTTTGTAAAATTGGACTTGAAAAAAAAACTTGTTTAAAACAAAAAAAACCATTTTAAACAGAATTTTGTTTTAAACACTGTCTGTTTTTTTCTCGACGTTTAAAACACTGTTTTAAACGTTTTAAACATAAGGTGCTGTTTTAAACTGACAACACTGGTTTTCGAGATAATCAGTTCTGAGTTATGCAGGTAAGATTTTGAGAGCATTCGAGTTATAGAGGTCTTACGAAATGAATGACTTAAGAGATATGTAAGTGCATAAAAGATAGAAGTATGAATTGAAATGATCGAGTTATAGAGGTAAATGCCAGACAACGTACGACTTATAGAGGCTTTCTCACTATTTTTGGCAAAAGTTTAGCTTGGAGTTACAACTGAGATATTTAAGTGCATGAAAGATGGAAGTAAGAATTGAAAAATATTCGAGTTATAGAGGTAAACACCCGACAACGTACAAGTTATAGAGACTTTCTCGCTATTTTCGGCAAAATTTTAGCTTCGAGTTACGACTGGTTTGTATAGTCAATTTCGACTTATCCGAGTAAAGTTAACATTGAGTGTTATGGAGATTTCAAGGGGAATGGAGGTTGATTCGGCTAATAGAGGTTTTTGAGTTAGAGAGTTTCGAGTTATCGAGAGTGTACTGTAGATGAAAATCTGAGTGAAACCCAACATGGCTTTGTAGCAAAAAAAGGGACGAGAGATGCAATTGCCCTGCTGAAAGTGATCATTCAAAGAGCACTGAATGCAAATTTGCTTGCTTTGTCGATTATGAGAAAGCATTTGATCGTGTCAACCATGAGAAGATGTTGGAGATCCTGAAAAAATACAATATCGATGACAAAGACCTGCAAATAATCAAGAACCTGTACTGGGAGCAAAGTGCTAACATCAAGATTGGAACTGAGTACTTGGAGAACGGATGTGGTATAAAGAGAGATGTGAGGCAGGGATGCCCCTTCTCACCCAGGTTGTCGAACATGTATTCAGAAGAAATAATCTTAGGCATTTTTTTTGGCAAAAAAGACAGACTTTTGGAAATCCCCCTCCCCCTACCCCTAAATAAAACTTTTTGGAATTTTTTGCAAAAAATGGGCAATTTTTAGAACTCAAAAAATAACATTACTAGGCAATTCAGACAAAATATGAGATTTTTTAGTTTTTCTGATAGAAAATTTGGAAATCACTGGCAAAAAGCGAGACTTTTGGGTAATTTTTGGAAAACAATAAAAATCTTCATCGAGTTTCCTAAAAATTAAAACTTTGTGCCAAAAAGCAAAAATTTGAGAACTTCAGCAAGAAGCAGTAATTTTTTGAAATAATTGTCAAAAAATAATGTGTAAGTCCAGCCTTTTTTTTGCAGTTTTTAGGTCAAAAAAAAACATGACTTTTTGGTATTTTTTAGCTGTTTTCAAGTAAATAAGAGAGACTTGAAAAAGCTAGAATTTTAGGTAATTTTTGAGCAAAAACAATATTTTTGGAAAAATCTTGCAAAAAAATAAGTTGGCATTTTTTCAAAAAAATACTAACTTTTTGTCAATTTTTGAAAAAGGGAGAATTTTTTACAAATTTCTGGCAAAAAGCAGGACTTTTTGGCAATTACTGAAAAAAAAGAATACTATTTTGCAGAGAAAAAAATTATACTTTTTTCAATTTTTTGCAAAAAACTACACTTTTTAGAAATTTTTTTTTTGAAAAAAGAGATCCTTTAATAACTGCTGAAAAAAAGCAACACTGACAGTTTCAGCAGAAAAAAGGCTTATCGGCAATTTATGGCAAAAAAAAATAGTTTATTGGACAATTTTTGGGGAAAAAAGTGACTTTTTTCAATTTTTTGCAAAAATAACGGCAACTTTTTTAAGAAACGAGATCTTCTGATAATTTTGGATATTGATTGAAAAAAAACATGCTTTTTGGCAATTATTGGCAATTTCTGCCATAAAAACAAAAAAACCAGACTTTTGGGTTAGTTTTTAAAATAGTTCCCCTTTTTTTGATTTTTTCCAAAAAAAAACCAAGAATTTTTGTCAACTTTTGAATTTGGAATATTTTTCAATTTTGTCAATTTTAGCAAAATAAAACTTTTTGCCAGTCTACATGGAAAAAAACATATTATTTATTCGCAATCGCAATCTTTGTCGAAAAATCGAGCTTTTTTCAATTTTTCGATTAAAAAGCTAGCTTTTTTGGTAATCTTTAGAGAAAAAAATTCAAGACTTTTTGGAATTTATTTTTTGAAAACTCACTAGAGGATCCCTCTGTGAAGAAGGCCCGCGAGTCGAGAAAAAAACACGAAATTTCGTTCATTATTCACCACCGGTACGTGTCGGGTTCGTCCCTGACCTAGTATCCGGATTATCTATTATCCAGTATTAAGCTGACTACACATACACGCTAAAGATAGAGAATTGAGCTAAATTGGGATGACAAGTGATTGAAGGAAGTACGTACTCGTAAATAAGGTAAAAGGCTATGCAGAACCGAAGAATGAGAATGTGAGAGTAAGGGTTAAGGACACGTGCGGTGAAAGGAGGTAAGTAAATTTCCAGCGACGACGACGTCTGCTATGCGACAGTGCCTGCGACTGCGACTGCAACTGCCGGAAACACGCGCAGCCTGGTCAAAGAAGGTGGCGGCGGCGGTGATTAACGATAGTCGGCGACGCTTACGCGGTCATCTCGCCATCTCCGAGCTTGGACTGTAGCTGAACGATAACAACTCGAAATGGGCAAATGAAGGAAGAAGAAGGAAAGTTGGCATGGCGTGCCGTCCAACTCCATATATTCCTAATAAAATACGTAGTTCGGCCAATGTCAAGCACCCTATATGGCGAGGACGTTGCTGTTGCTGTTCCACTGTGACTATGATGACTGTTCAGTGTTCGGTACACACAGATCAGAGTACATAGATCGTAAACTTGCATGATTGCTCGCGCTTCATTCGCGAACTGCGACTATGCGACTGCGAGCTCGTTTAAATTAAATAATTACCTACATATGGAGAGGTGTTATCGTTGTTTGCGTCTTTTTTTTTTTTGAAATATCGCGACGATGACGCGACACGACGCGACACCTCGTGTACTTGACGATGAAGGTACATACATCTACGAGTACTTAGATGCTGCTGTATTCAGATGAGAATATTTTTATTGCGTGCAATTTACACCAGCTATATCTTATTATTGTTATAGGAATAGAATAGGTACCTTTATAGTGGTTAATGGTTATGCATTTTCAAGTAAGGTACTATTCACCAAGATGAACGTAAACGCCCATTCACGTATAGTAGTAGTAAATTCTTCCTCTATTTACGGTAGTAATAAAACCTATTTATGCAGGTGGATCGGTCCATATCATTTCGATCAAGGTTCTGACCTTACATAAGTTTATTGTCATGTCTTTCGATTTCGCTTTTAAATTTATCAATTTCATAAACTAGGATGGCTCTTATTTGGGCCCGCTCGTGTGAAATATTTTTCAGAAATTTTTTTTTCATTCAGTCCCATCTCCAAAGCTGTTGTTTTTTATGAGAGAAAAAAAATCTCTGAAAATTTTAGCCCCAAAATTTGAAAATACATACGTACGTACATGTTGTGCTGGAAAGCTCTCCTAGTTTTCAAACAAAAAATAGAACCCTCCACCCTCCCCAAAAAAGTTGAAATTCTCACTGTTTTTTGAACCACCCCTCCTCCTCACTCCAGTCACTATACAATGAAAAATGCTCGTGTTTTCACACACATTCTAATCCTTTGACTTCGTCTATTAATTTAATTTCCATCAGAAAAGCACTGTTTACAAGTTCTGACCTCCCCCCCCCCTCTCCTCTGGATAATGAAAAATTGAATCTGAGTTCCCTAAATTTCTATAATATCTTACATAATAAGAAACGTTGGGAAAATCTAAATTTAAAAAAATCAGAATTTTTGTTTTATTTAGTACTATTGAATTTTTTTTTTCATCTTTAAATATTGGAGGTCTCTACAAAGAGGTCTGACATAGTTGGGGGGGGGACTGAGGGAGGTTTTTTTCTTTGAAAAGAAGCGTTATTCGAAACAGTTTTGACCGGAAATGAAAATTGTTCAATACATTTTGACCAAAAACCATCGGTTACCACAAGAGCAGTCCATCCATGATGGAGTGTTATTTTAATACCCAATCCAACCTCAGAAAGACAATAGCCCTAAACAAACCACAGCGTGCTAATAACTTACTTAACATTAGTAACATAACAATAGCAGAAGATGGTGTTCAATCAATGTACAAAGATATGGCCAGGGTCTCTGTAGTCAGCCATAAACGAACCAGCCCAGAAGCTGAAGGCACCACGGCGGCTGCCAGCGTGTTGAAGTGTGCCCAAAAGCACATTGCTTTGTGTGTGGTGGCTGGAGAAAATCCGGAGGCCAAAGGGTGCTCCCCTCAGGGGGGCGGGTTCCTGGTGGAAACTACACACCTCTAGGACCGTATGAAAATGGATTAACACTTGAAGATGTCAACCAACACGTCTTATTTGTTAGAACAACTTTTAGACACACATGTAAACCAAGGTTGGACAATCCTATTTTAGTCCACAATCAATCCTTGGTAAACACTTTGCTGATATTGAAAACAAAATGTGGCATGTAACATAGTTGACAAGGAAATGGACCAGTTGATCACGGATGGTGAACTGGGCCATCCCTACTCTCTGATATTTTCACATCACATCGCACCTCGGGAGTAATAAGGTCACATCTCAAAAAAAATCGATTTTGATGTTTTTGCATTTTTGGGGTTTGCATGACCCCCTGCAACCAAAAATAACACTTTGAGTCGGGTATGCTGCTTAGATCATGTAAAAAATGCAAAGGGTCTAACTCAAAATTTCTACAACATTGCAAGTTGTTTGGAGTTATAAGGTCACATCTCAAAAAACTCCTCTTTCTTTGAGTAAAATCCGCACATACAAAGTGTCAGAAAACAGTTTTGATAGTTTTGAACGTTTTTAAGATGTAAAATAATCACAAGGAGTGTATTTTTTGTAGGTTTGTTCCAAAACAAAAAATTTTTAAAATAGAACATTTTTCAGAAAAATTAATTTGCATATAAATTGAAATTTTAGTTTTTTGAGAAAAACTCAAAAACTAAGCACTTTAGAAAAAAACTAACGACATTATGTCGATTGGAAATTTAATTCTCTACAATTTTGGTATCATGAAATTTTTTTTGGACGCTTTTTTTGCCTCCAGATCACTTTTTATGAAAGGTTATAACTCAAAATGTTTTCCAAACATTGAAATATTTCCTCTTTAAGAGTTTATTTTTCAAAATATTCTTATGCTAAATGAAGGTAGGATACTCAATCTTCAAAATGACATGCTATTCATTCCTCACAATTGATTATAAGTTGATGAAAATAATGAATCAAGTTTAAAAAAAAAAGAAAATCACTCTCCTGTAAAATTTCACTTTTTTGAGATGTGACCTTATTACTCCCGAGGTGCGACATATACCAACCCACAATGCAATACCTTGTACTAAGAGGGATAAAAGAAAGATTCTACCGCCCAGTTGGGCTAGCTGCTGTGGGTTGTCTACTGCCATACAGTGATTACCTTCAGATGGGCCAAATAACCCTGGCTGGGGTGGAGAAAGTTCTCAAACAAGCTGAGAAGAAACTAGAAAAGAAAATCCAACACTCCAACTAGGGAAAGATAGAGACCAAATCAAATGGGATCTTCACCCTGGAGGAATTAGAGGACAATCTGTTTAGACAATATCCACAGTTTGCCCAGGCCCATTGTGTCAGCAGAGACTTCAGGATGTCCAAGGGCATTGCACTCCTATTTGAACGAGCCTTCGGCAACCAGGACACTCTGAGGTCAAGGGGTGCTAAGGTTGGTGAAGTAGTTGAGCTCAAAAAAGGTAGAAATTACATACTCTATGCCATGCCATCACCAAAGAACAGTACAATGATAAGCCGTCAATTAAGGGCTTTGTAATGACAATGAAAGCACTTGCTGCCAAATGCGACCAACTCAAGATCAAAAAGATAGCAGTACTAAGACCACCCTTGCAGAAATTCTGTGACAATGACCGACAGTAATTTACAATTTTATAACAGTTACTGTTAAGAACTGTTAGTAATTAACAGTTTTTGTTAAGAACTGTAAGTAATTAACAGTTTTTCATCGATTGCTGACAGTTATACTCAGTAACAGTTAGTTTCTTGATGATTTCCAAATGTTACCAACAGTTATTGCCAGAGACATGGCGGCTACTTGACAGTTTGCAACGGCCAAAATTGTGATTCCAAACTTATCCGATAAATTTTCCAATTTTTCGAGGCATTCGCGAATTTTCTCAATAATATTTGGCCGCGCTCGGTTTTTTGATTTTTGTTTATGTACTCGCTAAAAGTTTGTCTTTTTTTTCATTCCTTTTCAATTCGTTATACGCGTTATACGTCAATGTATTTCAATTTTTCTTATTATAAATGTTCAATTTTTTCATGTAATTTTTCATATTTATTTCTTTATAAAAGAATTTATCTAATGACGATTTGTTGATTTTTTATCGTCATGTCTGTTACATAAATGGGGGCCCGTCCGGGATAGAAACGAAACGGTTTGTAATTTCGTTTTACATATTATTTTGTTTTTAACTGTTTAAAAAAATGTTTGATCCAAGAAGTGATTTGGTTGAAATTTTATACCAAAATATAAACATCTGTATCGTCTGTACGTATCTACAACTACTATCTACAACTACGTTTTCTCCGCGGAGTTTGAATATGCCGAATGCGTCAACCTTGATATTACGTCACTACCTCCGATTTCTATCAAATGAGTCTGCATAATTTGCCAAATTCGTTCAATTTTCTGCAATTATCGATGTCGTTTTTTCTCAACCTGAACTGCCAGCAACTTGTGTCAATTGATTGGTAATAATACTTCGCTGTTTTCGTTTATTTCGTTCAGCTCATCACCACTCAGGTCATCACATCATTGTTTTCATTTGGTATTCAAGTATACATGGTATTTATGTTTTGAAAAAAAAATACGTTTTTGTAATTTTTATGTATTCGTGATGATTTATTCGATAAATCACCAATTTATTTTCGCATATTTAAAACCCACAATATTTTGTAATTAATTACCTATCTTATGCTATTTTTTTAAAAAAATTGATTGATCAAGGTAAGAAATGGAGGAATTTTCAAATAATCCAAAATTGTTCAATTGTCTCCTTACATTAACTAAAACTCTGATAAGACTTCATAATCATCTAGATTTATCAGAAGGTAACAATATCCAAAATGCAAATCAGTTAAATTTCTTGAAAAGGTTTTATTACTCTGGTTTGTTAGCCCAAAACAATGAAAAAGGTTTTTGTCAGCCTTTTCCTCATCAATTACCTCAAATACCTGTGTCAAATTTTATAGAAACATTTAAAGGTAATGTTAATTTGTCTTCGAATAATGCAACCGATAATTATGATTCTACAAGCTCAATTCAAATTTATGAACAGAGTTATGGAAATTATCTCAATTTCAGTGATACAAAAAGATGTCTTTCCGAAAATAAGGAAATTAATGATTTTATTGAACCAAAAATTGTACCTGTTTCTCAAGTTTACGAACAAACTTATGGAAATTATCTTGATTTAAGCCATGTAGGTACGAGATTTTCTAATTTTCACAAAAAACCAGATCACGTAATTATCGATATGTCTTTTATGGATGATTTTTGTGAGGCAAAAGTTTCGAGCAAATCTTTGGAACTTGTGAATGAAAATACAAATAATTTCCAACTTGAAATTTTGAACTCAGACAAAAATCACGCATGTGATTTCACTCATAATTCTTTGAAAATGGAATTTAAAATCATTGATGATTTTCCCAAAGCAGAAAACTCAAATAATTTTTGTCCTGATTTTTCACCAAAGTTTGAAACTCGTGAGATCAAAATATCTGAAAAGGCTCATTCAGTTGAGAATTTTTCGGAGATTGAAAATATTAACATAGTTGAGGTATCTGAACCCCCAATTTTATCTCAAGTTTGTTGTGATTCAGAAAACTATGTTTTCAGTTCAAGTTTTTCTGAGTTTGATTTGTTAAAACTAGAAAATGAAATATTTTTTGAGCCAATCATGTTTGAGTCGTCTTCAAATAGTGTTACTAGACCACAAACTTCAAACTTGATAAATTTAGGATCACAAATTCCAAAAGTTCATGATAAACTAGTTTTAGATGTAACTATAAGTGAGAACTCTCACAAATCCAACGTGTCTGAAGATCTTGAAGTTGAAATCAAACTTATAAATCCTTTTTTCAAACTTGTCAATAATTTTGATACAAAATTTATAATCATCAGTATAACAAAACGTTATTTAAAAATGATTTTTGATAAAACCTATCTCTCTTATTTTACTGCATTTTCTCATGCAGGGGGCAAGTCTGTATCTTTTGTAAAACCTTTGCAGGATCATAATTTTTGTGGATATAATAAAATGTTCGATGATCAATTGATTTTGAAATTTATTTTGATTTCCCTGAAACGCAAAAGGAAAAAACGTTTTTTAGATCTTTATGGTTCGCTTTCCTCTGTAAATTTATTCGCTCAAACTGCTCGAAGATATTGATTTTTCTGATCAATTAATTTTTATTCTCGAAATGAAAATGATAAATTTTTTCTGATTTAGTGGCATTTCTATGCACATCTTTGTGATCAAATTTTCCAACTTTCCAGTTTTTCTTCCTATTTTTTCCTACTTATCTTTTTGTTTTCCTTTGTTTTCCTTTCCTACTCTCTGGAATGGGGTGAGGGACTTTTGTCCAAGCCTTACATTCCAGAGAAGGTGACAGACCATGGTGCAGGCTTGTTGTTTTCCACCTACGCAAGTCTCATGTTGGTGTCACTCTCTTCTCCTATTTTTTTATTTTTCCATGATGTCTCCCAATTTTTGTCTCTTTTTCCTCATACTTAATTATTGTCCTATATATTTTTTGTTTTTTTTTTAATTTATTGTTTTGTTTAATTTACAACGCGATAAAATTAATTTAGGTAATTTTTGATTGTTTATTATTATTTCACAATTTTGTTATTTTCATCTATGTTCAATTCAATTTTCTCCAAGCTTGCTTTGAGAAATTTGAATTAGCCAGGGGGCATATGCAACGGCCAAAATTGTGATTCCAAACTTATCCGATAAATTTTCCAATTTTTCGAGGCATTCGCGAATTTTCTCAATAATATTTGGCCGCGCTCGGTTTTTTGATTTTTGTTTATGTACTCGCTAAAAGTTTGTCTTTTTTTTTCATTCCTTTTCAATTCGTTATACGCGTTATACGTCAATGTATTTCAATTTTTCTTATTATAAATGTTCAATTTTTTCATGTAATTTTTCATATTTATTTCTTTATAAAAGAATTTATCTAATGACGATTTGTTGATTTTTTATCGTCATGTCTGTTACAAGTTACTTACAGTTACCGTTAGTGTCATGACAGTGTCTAAATGTTCGCATAAGAAAATTGGCATTGATTGGGAAACGCTTGCATACAGGCTGAATTTTGGTATACTGGCCTATTTTTATAACCTGAACACGAATCCTCGGTGTCTCTGATGTCTGTCCCTAGTTTGCTTTCCCACCAATTGTGGATTTTAGCCCCCCAAATGAGGTTTTTCTCCCGTATCTTCTCAAATTGCGGTCCTAGCTCAAAAATGTGGTCCATAGAAGTTGTTCTACATCAAATTTCTCATCAGATGACCTATGAACCAACTTCGTTCCCCCAAGGGGAGGTGGACCTAGAGTCAATCAGCATCAAATAATAAAACGCTCAGGGGGAAGCTGAATTTTGGTATACTGGTCCATTTTTACACCCTTAAAACACGAATCCTTATTCCTTAGTGTCCAACCGGTTCCTAGTGACCTTTCCCCCAATAGTGGATTTCAGCCCCCCAATGAGGTTTTCCCCCTACCCCCTCAAATTGCAGTCCTAACCCAAAAATGGGGTCTATGAAAGTTGTTGTACATCAAATTTCCTATCGATGATCTATAAAACAACTTCGTCCCCCCGGGGGAGGTGGACCTGCAGTCAATTTAATATAAGGGGTTTTTGAATATGAGTCCATGATAATTGATAGGTATGAAATATGTTTTTTTACAACAATTTTGACCTCAAATGGATTATGACCTCAAATTATTCCAGTAGGGAGAACCTCTTTCAACCCTTCATACCTATCGTGCTCGACCATAGACCCCGACCCGTACCCAAACAAATCAGCCATCCTTATCACAAATTTTGGACTTGGTAAAAATTTACGTTGTTGATCGTTGATCGTTAATCCAATCGTAAGCATTCTAAGCGATAAATAAGATGAGTTCCAAGTTATTTTATTAAATTCAATCGCTAAATCATACGAAAATAATGAAAAATCCTATAATGAGTACGAGTAGTAAATGAAACTTGGGAAATGACAGTTTTATGTTATGTGCGATCTGTGGTGTTGAATTCGCTTAAAACTGTAGTCGAATCGTCATTATGCGAAAATTTCATGATTTCCCAGCAATTGTTTAAAAAAATTTGACTATATGGTCATGTAGTATGTGCCAATGCGAAGACTCGCCGTTGAATCTTTGAAATAACACAACGCAATGTACAACTGGAAGAGAAAACTTTGTATTTTGAAGGGAAAAATTCTTTCTAGTGTTTATTCATTGTATTGCAATTTCAAAGTTGTTTGTTGTAGTTGTAGATATTACATACTAGTATCATTTGCTGCTGAGCAAAGCAAACTGAGTGTTTTTCAAAACTTCCAAAGATGGAATTACCTTACATGTAGGATTTTTCTTCGTTTTTTCTTTCTTTTAGTATAATTTAGCGATTGAATTTGATAAAATTACTCAGAACTCATCTTATTTATTGCTTGCGATTAGATCAACGATCAACGAAGTAAATTTTTACAAGTCCAACATCGTGATAAGGATGGTTGATTGTTTGGGTACGGGTCGGGGTCTATGGTCGAGCCCTATCGTGGCTCATATTCAAAAAAACCCCTATATTCATTTGACTGCAGGCCCACCCCCCTCGGGGGGACGAAGTTGGTTCATAGGCCATCTGATGGGAAATTTGACGTAGAACAATTTGTATGGACTCCATTTTTGGGCTCGGACCGCAATTTGAGGAGATACGGGAGAAAAACCTCAATTGGGGGTTAAAATCCACAATGGGGGCAGAAAGCTAGGGACAGGTGGGGTAGACCAAGGATTCGTGTTCAAGGTATAAAAATAAGTCAGTATACCAAAATTCAGCTTGTGGTACAATGTTGGTAAATGAAAAAAAAAAGTTAAAAATCATTATCACTTGAAAATTTTTAAAGTCCAGAGTGTTGAGAGGTGCATATAAAAGCATTCGACACCAGTCCTTCCATCAGCTCCAGTGGTCTAGTAGGTAAGTCAGGTGAATAATGCAGTGGTGTGCAGGAGGTCACGGGTTCGATCCCAACCCCAGGTGGAAAATTTTTTTAGGTTTTTCAAAATTTTTTTGGAAAGAATTCTTCAATTTTAGCACTGCAGCTTACAGGGAAGCACTAAATTCAATAATCAAGCCACATATTTCCATTTTCTCCGTTCACAATGTAAGTACGCGTAATTTTTAGTCAAATCACTAACAATTATTGTTAGTGATTTCACTAACAGTTACTTACATCCTTAGAAGGTGACGAAAAAACTGTCAGTTTTTTTTACTAACAATAACTGACAAGGAATTTCTGCAAGGGGGGTGTGGTCTGGATAAACTGGAGTGGCCAACAGTGAAACAATCCATCATCAAATGCTTCAGGGACCACCCAGTTACCGTCAGAGTATGCACCCAGAAGGAGTAACAGCTTCAATCCTGATCTATCGTCAACCAAACATCAACCAGTAGAAGCCGTGTAAATAACCCATCAAAATGCACTACCTCAATCTGTAAATAACTATAGTTAGATTTTTCAAAACTATGCATGCCCTAAATATATTCTTCTCAAAACCATAAGCCTAAATTAATTTAGTGTGGGCTTCTTTCTTGTATTATAATGCTGTACATATTTGCAAAGTAGACCAAGTTAACTAATCGTACCTATTTTCCTACATTTTTTAGCCTATAATGAATTAGTCATATCTAGTATTGTACTCTCAAGTCCAATGTGAGAGGCTGGTGTGAAGCCCTTAGCAAGTGCGCTGGCCTCCTCGCTCTGACACAAAATGATTTTTTTTTGGATTAATTGAATGTTTTACTTTTTTTCAACAGAGAGTGGGAGAAGAGGATCAAGGGTGTCTAACAAAATTTTCAAAACAAAAAAATCACAACTTTTTCAGGACTTATTTTTCACATTTTTACCGCATGAACCCCCCCCCCCTCCCAAAAAAATAAATAGGTAACTTAAAACTGGGAGATTTTTTTCAAAAATATGTAGGCAAGTAGGTACTTTAGTTTTTTGGTTTTTCTGATTTTTTGAACAAATTTTTCATTTTTTTTTTCATTTTATGGGTTTTTAAAAAAAATTTCAAGTGTGCTTCGAGCAAAATTCATGACTTTTTCAAGACTTTTTATGACTTTCATGACTCATGACCGTTAGACACCCTCGTGAAGGCACTCTTGTCATAACTTGTCTTGGATTTATGGGAAAACCCAAAAACAGGAAATTATTTTCTCATAAAATTCACAACTCCAGAGGGTGGGAGCCCAAAAACACGGAACTTCAAAAAAACAAAAAAATCCTAATGTTTTTAGATTTTTTACTAATTTTGTTCTGTTTTTTTGTTTTTTCTGTTTGATATTTTAGGTGGTTTTTGGGAAAATTTTATTCCTTTTCAAACCATACTTGATCAGTATGTGATTTTTGCTCAAGCTTTATAGATAATGTTTTCAATTTTTTCTGTTTCTGTAAAATTTAAAGCAATTTTGGAAAATAATTAAGATTTTTTAGTTTACAATGTTGCCACAATATAAAACTTTTCTGCAACTTTGATCAAAATGCGTGTTTTTGTTTTCAATTTTTCCAAAAGAGGCTGGTCTTTATTGATAATTTCAACAAAAAAGTAAGTTTCTGTGGCTATTGTAGGGGGAAATAATTTGAGTAAATCTTTTGCAACTTTTGCAAAACGGCAGTGTACTTTGTAGCAATTTTAACCAAAAAAAAAACCTTCTGGCAATTTTCATAAAAACGTTGCATTTTTTAAAACAATTCAGACAAAAAAAAATCGGCGATTTCTTAAAATTTTTTGCAAAATAACTCGGTTTTGTTGCAATTTTGAAAAACAAATTAAGGTTGTTTATACTACTTTGTCGAAAAATCAGAACTTGTAGGCAATTTTGGCCAAACAAGCGATACTTTCTGGAAATTTTGACAAAAAACGAAGACTCGGTTGACATTTTGGAAAAACAGCCGTGATTTTTCCAAAAAAAAGCAACGATTTTGTTGCAATTCTAAAATAAGTAAGCACATTTCATGATGTAAGTAATTTTACAATAACATTCGAAAATTTGAGAAAAATTGGGATAAACTTTTGACATGTATGTGAGATTTTTAAAAATTTTGAAAAAAATATCCAATTTTTGATGTTTTGTGTAACATTGAACTTCGAAGTAGGTGGACTTCAAACGGCTTTCTAACTTTGGTCAGACTTTCAAAAATTTGTAAAAAAAATATTTCATGATTCAATTCCTTGAAGAGAAAATTTTATCGTCATATTTTCCAATTTTTAATCAGATAAAATCTATTTTCAAGAAAATTATGAGAGTTTTCCGAAAAATAAAATAAAAAGTTGAACAAAATTATGGCTATACGATAAATTTGCATTTGAAAAGCTTCATTTTTGAGATATTTCAACTTTCAAGCTACGTTAGTACAGGTGATGTTTACAGCTCGGTGCGGCATCACAGCACCACTTGCACAAAGGGAAAAAAATTTGCACGTATTTGTAGTATTCTCATGCAGCCATCTCGTAGTCAAACCACCCACCTGAATGCTGCTATCAAAGATAAACTGACCGCCGCAAACAGTACCATTGTACTATAATAAATAATCGCAAATATGGAAATGAGAGGTGGCTCGACAGATTGGCGAATTTAAGACCATAACCACAATAAACAACCATTTTACTCGGATATTCTTTTTTTCTTCATCTTTACGCGATATTACGAAATTAATGCAGGACGGCGTGGCGCGGCGCGGCGGTAGCGTTTGAATTAAATTACTAAAGACGACCGCCACGTGGGCAGAGACTACTCGTAGAATTATTCGGTGAACGTTAAAAACTCGTACTCGTAATCCTGAGTGATGATGAATTGACGATGATGATTTGGCCAAAATTATACAACTAGATGATACATTACCTACGTATGTATAACGTTAAATTATTATACCTACTCGATTAATACCTATACTAATTTCAAGATTATATTGTCTGGCACTCTGGCTATTGGCCATAATTTCTTCAAAAACCAACCAGAGAGGTAGGGCGAAATTGTACCCAGAGGTGAAAATTGAAACGCACCAAAGCCAACACCATCTCTCACAACTCGAAGAAGAAATAATAATAAAAAGAATTCGGTCATGATGAAATTCATATCTCTTCTCTATATACCGTACCGCATCAGCAGAATCGTGACGTGCGTTCGTTGCGTTGGTATTAGTACGATACGATACGACCGAGGTATGACGCCGGTGGTCGGCTATATACTCGTATAGTCGCGGAAGGTACACCATATAGACGCTCCATTGCCATACATACGAGTACACGTTGCCTATATTTGGTAAAGATTTTTCGATATTAGCGTACCATGTACCTCTACCTCTAACGAACAGATTTCCGTAAGCGGTAAAATTCAACATAATAACAACAACAACATAAGGGCAATTAACCATCAGCTACACTCTACGATTCCTCATCCAGTTGGTTGAGCAATTTGATCCGTCACTCGAGGGGAAGACAAATGCGGATTAATACTTCCGGAGTATGGTACTACTGGGTCTGTTTATGATGAGAAATTCCTTACACGAGATGCTGACAAGACAATATTCGACAACTTCCAAGGAAATGGACAATGGACATGGGTCACAGACTACAAGACCCTTCGAACTCACATCTCTGGCCGATTTGAACGAAACCCAGATAGATATAGAAAGAGCATATAATTATCTGAAAACCCCCTTTAAATCAAAATTCCAGATCCTCAAGTTCATTCGAAAATTGTAAAAATCCAGAAGCTCGAAGCTATTTTACAAATAGGAGAGTCTCAAGAGTAAAATATGCCAAAAGAGAGCGAGAGCGATAGTTAGAGTGACAGCATAATACAAATCAGAAAAAAAAAACTCGTCACTAAGTTAAATGCCTGCCTCATTGTTTTCAGATTAAGGGATTACCTACTCGTATAAGCGAGTCTATACATATTTTAATTAAATTCTCGATAAAAATGTGAGACGAAACAATGGTCCACAGGCTATAATGACATGCAACTGGTTTGAAATTTTTCGAATTCTTTCAGCCATAAGTTGCAGTACTAGGTATGTACGTACTTCGAATTCAAAGGTGCATAAATTACACAAGCACCTGCACGTGTCAAAGAAATCTATACTTACAACTGGTAGCACTTCAGGAATTATTTTTTACAATACTCGTTTGGTGTAATTCAATGTTTTCAATTTTACTGTTTTTACGTAGCATCTAAGTGAGAATTTCTGCAATTTCTGGGTAACTCCAATTTTTGAAAAAAAGCAAAATTTTGACAATAAGTAAAAGAATGGAGGGATTTTTGAAAATTTCTGGAAAGAGAGACTTTTAGAGAATTTTTGGAATCTTATGCAAAAAAACGTCAATTTTTTGAAAATTTGTTAAAAAAGGAGAATTTTAAACAGTTTTTGGAAAACAGCGAGATTTTGACACGTTCAGCAAAAACAGACTTTTGGAGAATTTTTGGAAAAACTTGAGATATTTTTGGAATTTGATGCAAAAAAAAACACCAATTCTTTGAAAATTTTCCAAAAAGGGAAAATTTTTAATAATTTTAGGAAAACAGCAAGACTTTGATAACTTTAGCAAAAAGCAGGGGTTTTAGACAATTTCTGACAAAAAAGTGAGACCTTCGGGTGATTTTTGAAAAAAAAAATAAAATTTCTTGACAATATTTTGCAGAAAAAGATTTTGTATTTTTTTTCAAAAAAGTTAGTTTTTTCGGCGATTTGTGGAAATTTTAAATAAAAAAAGTAGCAATTCTGCTAGAAAGCGACAATTTTTGTTGATTTTTGACAATAAGCAAAATTTTGACAATTTTAGCAACAAGCAGGACTTTTGGGCAATTGCTGCCAAAAAACGAAACTTTCTGGCTATTTCTGAAAAAAGGAAACTTGTTCGGGATTTTTTGCAATAAAACCACAAATTTTGTCATTTTTTGAAAAAAAGAGAAATTTAAAATTTTTTGGAAAAACTGTTGGCAAAATTGATACCGTAACCGTAACGTTTATGCTCGGTAATTTTAGTTTTTATTTTTAAATAAAAAATAAAATTCGTTTCGCGAATTCTAAATATCGCTGGTTATGTTTTTAATGAAATTTTGTTCTTTTCGTAAAATCGCGTAAACTGTTGGCTGTTAAATTATCGTTTATTTTTCGTTGTTTTCGTTATGTATATAAGTTCGTCGTGTTAATATTGATTCAATCGTCGAGTTATAAAGTTGTCGAGCTTCTGCTCAATTTTGTTTTTGTTTTGGTTCATTGACTTAGGTCATTGACCGAGTAAATAAATATTTCTATTTATTTTGAGTCGTTATGTTTTAGTATGTCGAATTGTTTGATTAAAAGTCAATATTCTTTGAGTCAGATTTATCGATTTTGATCGATTTATCGTACATGGTAGCGTAGAGCGTAGTTCGTGAAAGCTCTGTTTCGCAATTCGACGTCCTGTGTGGAATTTTCTGGCTTGTGTAGCTTCAGCGTATTGGTTCGTGTAGTGTTCGACGAAGTAAATGTTGACAGTCCTGTCCTATTTGCGGTCAGGAAAATCGGTCAACGTAGACGACGACGACAGTAGTGTAGACAAGCGTAAATCGAGCGCCGAGTTTCGTGGTTTTTCTGAAAAGGAAAAACCAGAACAAAGTATACCGAAGTCGAAAAGTAAAAGTAAAGTAACGTTACAGCACGTATCTGAGTCAGCAGGTGATACCGAAGCTGGTCCAAGTTCGTCGGGTTCCGGTGATATTTCCAACGATCCGTCGATCCCTGTTGATTCCGTTCCTCCTCCGTCTAATCCACCATCTGGTCCTCCACCTCCTCCACCTCCTGGTCCATCCGACGACGAGTCCGAAGGTAGTGAAAGTAGCGACGACGAGTCCGACGACGTAGCAGCTGTAGAATCCGATTCGAGCAGTTCGTCGAGTGAAAGTATGTTCGGTGCCGGTGATAGTCGCGTAATGGAGTCGATGGTCTTTCGCGGTACGGGCTTCGTGTCCTGGAAAAGAAAAATAAAGGTTATTTTGGCGGCCAAAGGACTTCAAACCGCGATTCTCGAAGTAAATATATTATCGGCGCGTAAAAAAGCGAAAGCTCTCGAAATTTTAATTAGGCACGTAGCTGAGAACGTTTTCCGACTGGTCAAGGAGACAGAGGATCCGTACGTATTCTGGACGGAGCTCAACTCCTTGTACCAGGCGGAAAACCAAGCAGCAATTATCGACTGTCGAACTCGTATTTCGAAGATTGTCATCGATATGTACAAAGGTCCGAAGGAGTTCTTGGAGGCATTTTATACGCTTGTCAACGATATGGAGAGTTTGGACGTGAAGTTGACTCCATCGGAAACGTATACGTATCTGATAAATGCTTTGGGCAATTCGCCCAAGTACGAGTCAGTGCGTATGACTGCTCGGGGACTGATTCACGTCACAGCTGGAGATCCAAATCCAAAAGTAATCTCCTCGTTGCTTTTGAGTTTGGAAGATACCTCGAAGAACTCCTCGACCTCGAAGAGTTCGACAAGTACCGGTTCAGCAATGGCCGCATCCGATCAATCCGGTAATAATAATAATCGTAATCGTAATCGTAATAAGTCGCGTAATCGTAGTTCGAACTCGTCCGGTAATTCGTCGAACGGTAACGGTGATCGTAGTGGTAATAATGGCGTCGTACAAGCCAAAGATCGTACCTGCTATAAGTGTCATAAACGGGGCCACATGGCCAAGTCTTGTCGATCCGCCGGAGGGAATTATAGAAACGATACCAACCCTCGGGGAAGTATCGTTTGCTATCGATGCAATCTAACCGGGCATATAGGTCGTAATTGTCCGCAGAACGGTGATTTGTCGCGTAATAACGGTGGTAATGGTTCGTCGAGTGGTACGTCGGGTACGTCTGGTACTGCAGGTTCGTCCGGTTCGTCAGGTCCTCGTCCGTCGATCGCGTTAGGTCTTTTTCCGTCGACTTCTGAAAAAAAGAAAAATTTCTCGTTAGAAGACAGTCGTAGTGGTAATATCGTAGATGATTTCGTTAAAAATAGAGTCGGTCGTAGCAGTTTCGGTGATAGTATCGCGATTTCAAATTTCGGAAATTCGCGTAACGTAAATATCGGTTCGAATTATTTTTTAGGTGACTCGACCGCTCTAAACCTCGGTGAAGAAAATGCGTATGTCGAGACAAACGACGACGACGGCGTCGATTTCATCACGTTTGTCGTTTACAGTGGTGCGACTTCGCATTTTCTAAAACATCCCGGAGTCCTGCTCGGTGAGAGGAAAGTAAACGAGAGTTTGCAATCCGCTCATTGTGAGGTCTCTCTGATGAAAGAGGGAGTAGGTAAGTTGAGAGTTCTAGCCGATGACGGAAACGTCTATTGGTTGAACGAGGTATACTACGTACCTAGTCTTTCTTTTAGTCTTCTGTCCGTGTCGAAAATCGTAGCGAATGGTTATCGTTTCTTCTTCGATGAAGATCCTCGTTTGGTCGATCCTGCGGGAAACATCGTGTCTAGATTAGTACTTAACGATAATGGATTGTATACGATTCAGTTTATGATTAATATACCTCCTATGTTGTACTCTTGTTCTGATTATTCATCTGCGTTGATTACAAATGATGTTAGCGACTCGACAAATGTAGGTAATACTTCGACGACGATAGGTAATGATTCTGGTATTGGAAATTCGAATGTTTCAAGTGTAGGTATAGGAAATACCGGTACGTGCAGTGACAGTGATGTAAATCTGAAAAACAAAAAACAGATAAATAAATTAAAAGGTGAAGGCAACATCTGGCATCGTAGGTTGGCTCATACGAGCAAGACGGTGTTGGATAAGATTCCTGAGTTACGTGGATGTGATTGTCCACCTTTTAATCAATGTCAAATTTGTTGCAAAGCTAAACAGAAAAAACATACCTATGATTCGAGTAGGTATAGGTATCCAAATCCGCTCGATCTTGTTCATATTGACGTAATGGGTCCTATTACAGAAGGACTAGAAGGCGAGCGATATTTGATTGGCTTCGTAGATGACTGTACGAGATGGGGAGTAACGTTCGGAATGAGAAGTAAAGCCGAAGTAGGTACCTACCTAAAAAAATATGTCAATATTAGTGAAACGTTATGGAATACAAAGGTTAAGCGTATAAGGTGCGACAACGCTAGCGAGTTTATCGGAGGTACCTTCAAAGAGTTTGTCGATGAGAAAGGCATATCGATGCAGAACAGTGAGCCGTATGAGAAGCAGCATAATGGCACCGTCGAGCGTTTTTTCCGAACCATCCAAGAAAAAATGCGAGCTCTGTTATACGAAGGCAGGTTAACGAATAAATTTTGGCTTTACGCTGCATACACGGCGAACTACGTGTATAATCGTTTACCGCATTCTGCCTTGAACGATCTGTCACCGTACGAGCTGTGGAATCGCCGAAAGCCAGATTTATCGAGAGTAAGGTTGTTTGGAAGCGTTGCACGAGTTTTAGTACCGCCTGAAAAGAGAAAGAAAACCGATGAGAAGTCGATCGATATGGTTTTGCTCGGTTTTACCGAGACAGGTTATGTATTGTACGATGTTCTACGAAATAAATTTACGAATTCGAGTTGCGTAGAAGTAGATGAAACGCGTAAGATACACAATATCATCAACGATCATTTGATCAAAACGTCTGTAACTATAAGTATAAAAGACGTAGATATCATACCTACGAATCAACAAGATGTACGTAGTTCGGTAGAACCAGCTCCTGGGTGCTCATCTTGGGTAAATCCAGATGAGTTATGCGAAGCCGAACGTAGCGGTGAAATTAACGTTGATCGTAGTATGATTGATACTTCGGTTACCGACGATCGATCCGATGATTTTGCTTGTTTTGCACTCGCTGGGGTCGATGACCTTACGTATGAAGAAGCGTTAAACGGTCCTGAGTCGAAATTTTGGCGTGTAGCGATAGATGAAGAGTTAAAGGCGATGGAGATCAAGGACGTTTGGTATTCAGCATCTGAAAAAAGCGTAAATAAAGAGAATTATTCGAAAGTAGACAGTAAGTGGGTTCTAAAGAAAAAAATCAACTCGAATGGTGGGGTGAAATTTAAGGCGAGATTGGTGTTGCGTGGTTTCAAAGACAATCATTTCTATGAATTGGATGAAATTTACGCTCCAACACCTAATCAACCGATAATACGCTCGATGCTTAATCTAGCTATGGTCAACAAGTGGCAGTTGAGACAGCTAGATGTAAGTACTGCATTTCTCAATGGAGATATAAACCGAGGTATTATGTTCAACCCACCGAAAGGGACTAACGAAGAAAAAGGTGTCGTATATATTCTCAAACGTTCGTTATATGGGTTAAAAACGAGTCCCAAGTCGTGGAACGCTAAATTGAACGAGTACTTACTTTCGCTCGGTTTCGTAAGGAGTAAAGTCGATCCTTGTGTGTATTTCGATGCCGAAAATCCTCTACGTTGCGTGTTTGTCGTTTACGTAGACGATTTTCTAATTACAGGTTGCGATGATCGTCTAATTGAGTGGTTGGTCAAGCGATTGAATGAGCGTTTTGGAATCAGAGACCTGGAACAATGCAAGAAGTTCATAGGAATGGAAATTAATCGTAGTAAAGAAAAGTTAGAAATACATCAAAATTCATATATCGAGCAGTTAGTTAATGATTACGGTTTATCTAATTCGAATAATATCTCAACTCCAATCGAACCGGGCTTGAAAATTACCAATCTCAAGCTCGATAAAAGTTATGAAACCAAAGTGCGTGGTCTCTTAGGAAGTTTAAGTTACATAGCAAGGGGAACACGTCCCGATATCGCTTTTGCTGTAAACTTTCTAAGCAGATACCAGCACTTGGCAAACAAGGAGCTATTCGAATATAGTAAGCGTATTCTCAGGTATTTACGTAGTACGTTGAACGTGAAACTTACCTACGTAATACCTGAAGTCGTTGATAAACACTCTGTAAGAGTGTACGTAGATTCGGACTTCGCTGGTGATTGTTTAGACAGGAAGTCAACGTCTGGAATTTTCGTGTTACATTATGGCAACGTAATTGACTGGGTAGTTAAGAAACAAAATTGTGTAAGTCTTTCGTCGTGTGAAGCTGAATACGTTGCGTTAAGTACATCTGGAAAGGAAGTCTTGTCTTGGCGAAATTTGTTTGTTGAATTGGAAGTTCGTATTGATACCGTACCGGTGTACTGCGATTCTAACGCAGCGATTGCCGTAGCGAACACGGTCGAATCTAAACGTACCAGACATATAGATGTCTGTTACCATCATATACGCGATTTAGTCACGAAACAGATAATCTACTTGCAAAAGATATCCTCGGCAGATCAACTTGCCGATATTTTGACCAAAGCCACGACACGTACCGTATTCGACAGACTCTGTGAGTCATTGTTTAACACTTAAATTATGTTTTCGAGTAGATTTTTGTATAATATAAGTATAGTTTTAACTGAAATTTTGCTGTAAAAATATTTTTTTTTATCGTAGTGTTTACAAACACCGGTAATGATAAGAAGCAACAAGTTTTACGTTTATTTAAGTGGTACGCGTGTTAGGTAAAATATTTTTATGGTGGGGTGTTGGCAAAATTGATACCATAACCGTAACGTTTATGCTCGGTAATTTTAGTTTTTATTTTTAAATAAAAAATAAAATTTGTTTCGCGAATTCTAAATATCGCTGGTTATGTTTTTAATGAAATTTTGTTCTTTTCGTAAAATCGCATAAACTGTTGGCTGTTAAATTATCGTTTATTTTTCGTTGTTTTCGTTATGTATATAAGTTCGTCGTGTTAATATTGATTCAATCGTCGAGTTATAAAGTTGTCGAGCTTCTGCTCAATTTTGTTTTTGTTTTGGTTCATTGACTTAGGTCATTGACCGAGTAAATAAATATTTCTATTTATTTTGAGTCGTTATGTTTTAGTATGTCGAATTGTTTGATTAAAAGTCAATATTCTTTGAGTCAGATTTATCGATTTTGATCGATTTATCGTACAAAAACAAGAAATTTAAAATTTTTTGGAAACACAAGAAATTTAAAATTTTTTAAAAAAACAAGAAATTTGAAATTTTTTAGAAAAAATGAAAATTTTTTGAAATTGTTTAAGATTTTAGCTCCTATAACATTCCACAGGAGGACTTTTTGGAAATTGCTGGCAAAAAAGTACTTAATACTTTTTAATATAATTAATTGATGCCGAAAAAACAATTCTTTTTTTGGGAGGGGGGGGGGGGAATAAGGCTCTTCTGCAATTTTGTTGCAAGTGACAGTTTTTCTCAAAAAGAAAAACTTACCTACACAATTCTGGAGAATAGTAGGACGTTTTTGGATATTTGGATATTATTTTTCGCAATTCATATCGAAAAAGCGAGACCATTTTACAATTTTTTTTAGTTAAAAAAAACGCGTTCTTTGATCATTTTTGATTGACGAATTGATACCTAAGTTTTTCAAAATTTTCGTCAAAAAAATTTAGGCCATTTTTTAGGGCAATTTTGGGAAAAAAGTGAAATTATGTGAAATTTTTTGCAAAAAAGAAAACAAAAAATTGTATTTTATTTTTTTGAAAAATCAGGACTTTTTAACAATTTTTACGAAAATCAAGACTTTTTTGGGAAATTATTACCTACTGAAAAAAAGTACTTTTCGCGATTTCTACCAAAAAAGAAGTAATAGACGTAAGGTAGGTAATTTACAAAACAACGCCGAAAAATTTGTAAAAATGATGGAAAAGTAATTAAAAATGACAAAAAATTAAAATTTGAACAAGATCTAAAGACGCATGCAGATGGAAACAAAAGATCAATTTTATGAAAATTTCACCAATTTTTTTCATTCATTTTTCTTTAAATTTTCTTACAACCTCCCCTCCCCCCACACCAAAAAAATGTCCCAACACACGAAATTTCGTTCTACATATTTTATTCAGCAAATTCCACATCTCACAAGGAAAATTTATCATATCACGGCAAAGCTGGAATGAAACGAAGTCGAAATTGACTAATTTTTTTTTTTTTTGGGGGGGGGGGGGGGGTAGGTAACACTTGTCTTTTGAATAATTTCGCTAAAAAGTGAGATACTCTACCAATTTTTGGAAAAAGGCAAAACTTGGAATTTAAAAAAAAAAATCAGTACCTAGGGCTCACCTACGTTTTGGCAACTACTATAAGAAATGGGGGGGGGGGGGGGGTGTTGGGAAAAAACAATTTTGGAATTCAAGTCGAAGCAAAAAAACGTGTACTTTTTCTAAGCAGCATCAAAATTTTTCAACAGAAAAGATTTGTATTTAAAAAAATATATAAATTTGAATTTTCGATCTTTCAATTTTTGATGAAATTTGATTTTGAATAATATTTGGTCATTTCTCATTTTTTACATCAACATTATCTCATTTTCTTCAACAAATTTTCAACGCTTTTACGCTTTCGCTCTCATTACAAATTTTTATAATTTTCAAAAAGGTTTCTAAATTCAAAAACATTGAAATGAGAAAATTTTGCACTGAAATTTTTTTTGGAAATCAACCCTGCCCTCTTTTCTACCCTCTAAACCTGACTGTGTTTTATTTCAATTGTGTCGTAATGTGAAAAAATTGGGCAAATTTTAGGCCATTTTTTCGAAAATTGGAATTTTCAAACAGTAACTGGAGTCTCCAGAACAGCTGGAAACCACCTTCATTCGACTCGAAATGATAAAATTAGGGTACACATAACCTGAATTTCTGCTTTCCAACGTCATTGGGTAAAATTTCAACTTTCTTTCGATTTATCATCGTCCAGTTCAAGAATTTCGTAGCCAATTGGAACGTCTTCCTTTGTAAACATTTTTCATAAATTTTTTTCTTTTCATAATTCCCTACTTATCTACAATTAGTTTTAACCTTTTCGAAAAAAAAAATAATAAATAAATTTTTAACTTCCAAGTTTCTCCAGAAATGTCAAATTAATGTGATATGGAGGGACGAGGGGCCAAAATTAAACTTTATTAGCACCCACAACTTTGGAACCCAAATAATCTGTGAAGTTCAAAATGTAGTAGCCCCACTACTAAATACCCTGCACTTTTTCAACATGATAGAGCATTAAAATTATAATTTCCAAAAATTTGCTGGAGACTTCCAGAACTATTCGAAACTACTCTCAGTCAATTCGAAGGAAGAAGGAGGGCCAAAAATAGGATCTTCTGTACCGAATTAAATTTTTTCGACTCTTCGAAGCTAAAATTTTGAGAGAGAAAGAAGGATGAAGACAAGAAGCGAGGGGAATTTCGCATATTTTTTCAATCTCTCTTCTTAAGAACTCGAAATTTTTCTGTCGATTCAGAAACCTCTCCCCCCCCCCGTTAGAAAATATATTTTTTTAAATGCTCATAAGATGACCATAACCCACAATCGCGAAACCGTTCGCGAATAATTCCATTTCTTCACGCACAATGCCTGCAACTGTCGTACTCACCGAGACCGGAACTGCAACAGTACCCGCAATTTAATCGCAAGAATGTGAGAAAAAAAGGGAGGCTCGTGTCTCGACGAGCGAAAAATTCCATCATGATTAACACGGAATGAGAACGTACGTAGGTACGTAGATGAAAAATACGAGCACAAATGGCGACTCTGGTACCATATACGCGATTAAGACGCGTCGGTCGCATCGCCAAAGCACCGTTATGAGATGAAGAATTTGTTTTGGCTATTACGATTACGATTGTGAGCGGTGCAGTGCAGCCGGATACGCCGCTCTGGCTGGGGCTAGACCTATAACTATACGTACAAGTACACCGTGCTGTACGAGTAATTGCTTTACATAATACGCTGTACAACGTTTTAATTGGCAAATGATGTAAAACGAGTTTTTCGTAATGCCGCAGTCTGCAGAATAAAACGCGAGATCGAGATTATATACCTACGAGAGAGAGAATGGGACAGGGCAGGGCAGGGCAACGTTGACCCGCAGGTCGCAGCGCAGGTGGACATTACGTTCTCGATGCAGTCGCAGAAGATCTAGTGAGAAAATATGTAATACATATTTTTTTTGTTTTATTACGTCAAGTCATACTCATGGTCTAGATTCACAGCCAAATATACATACAAGGTGTCCAAAGAATGAAGGTCCAAATTTGAAACTGAATACACCAACTCCCTACAGTTAAAGGCCAATATTGGTACAAAGAAGGGGTCACCCATTTTCAAAAATGAAGTCGAAATAATTTTTTGGGACCATGGGCTCCTTTGAGGACTATTAATGTTTCAATGTTTTTCAAAATTATGCTGGAAAGGCAGGGGGAGGGGGGGTGAAGGAAAACAACTCAAAATTGAAAATCAGCACCTGCACTTACTCTAGAACTGTACCACAAACGATAAAACGATACAAAAAAATACACTCGAGTACAACTCACCTAGGGCGATAGAAGCTGCTGCGGGACGACGTGCACGCAGTACGTTCCGTACGTACGATACGGTATCATGTACTACGTTTTCTGAATAGGTACCGGGGCTGGTATCCGCGTCGAAATCCTCGAATCCGGTTTCGAGTCTTTACGCGGGCTCGGCATCATGGCAGCGTACTGTTGCATAATTTCGGCAACCTGTTGGCAGAACGTATCCTCCGAGATGGCGGCTCTTTTCTTTCGGCCGGAGCCGTCGCCGCCGCCGCCGCCTGCGTGGCCGCTGCTGTTCCACGTGTTGTAGTTTCTGGACGAATGGCATATCGGTTTGGCGGTGGCGTTCGCTTGATGGGTGGGCGACTGACGAGCTGATTGATTGGCTTTCGAGTTACGCCGGAATGGACTCTGTTGCGGACTCGGCGAATCTTGGCCTCCGGCGCTTCGGCTGCGTGGTGGTCGGACTACGCGACTAGGTGAGCCTGTCGACAATGAATTATAACATCGAGTTGTCGTATTAGTACATAATATGCGGTTTTGAATTTCGAATTTTCAATTAATCTATAGCTACTTGTACAGTAATTGATTGATCATACAACTAATTCTGTCATACGTAAAACCCGAAAGTCTGTTTCATTTCATTATCATTCCATAATTCAAAAATCAATCTAATATAGTGATACTCTAGTGAAATGTCACAAAAATCACTCTTCAGACTGAATTGAGATACTCATGGTAGAATGTTAACGGGTCAGGATACCTGTGCCAAGGGCAGGGCGGGTCAAATCAAAAAAGTAAGTTGATAGTCGACTTCAGCACCCTAAAAACTCAAACAATCGATATGTCACACGTTTCTCTAATTTCAAGGTTGAATTTGGATGTCTGTGAGGAGGGGGGGGGTCAAATCAAAATAGCAAAAATGTGAGTTGATATTCGAACTCAGCGCCCCAAAAACTCAAACAATCGATACATCACACGGCATCATCATTTTTTTCATTTCCAGAACTAAATTTGGTGCCAAAGGGAGGGGGAGGGGGGAGAAAAATGGAAAAATCGGAAAAGTACGTTGATGATCGACTTCAGCATCCCAAAAACCCAAACAATCGATATGTCACACGTTTCTCTAATTTCAAGGTTGTATTTTGGAGGTCTGTGAAGGGGGGGGGGGGGGGTCAAATCAAAAAAGAAAAAAAGTGAGTTGATAATCGACTTCAGCACCCTAAAAACTCAAACAATCGATATGTCACACGTTTCTCTAATTTCAAGGTTGAATTTGGATGTCTGTGAGGAGGAGGGGGGGGGGTGTCAAATCAAAACAGCAAAAATGTGAGTTGATATTCGAACTCAGCGCCCCAAAAACTCAAACAATCGATACATCACACGGCATCATCATGTTTTTACATTTCCAAAACTAAATTTGGTGCCAAGGGGAGGGGGAGGGGGGGAGAAAAATGGCAAAATCGGAAAAGTACGTTGATGATCGACTTCAGCACCCCAACAACCCAAACAATCGATATGTCACACGTTTCTCTAATTTCAAGGTTGAATTTGGATGTCTGGGGAGGGGGGGGGGTCAAATCAAAAAAGCAAAAAAGTGAGTTGATATTCGAACTCAGTGCCCCAAAAACTCAAACAATCGATACATCACAAGGCATCATAATTTTTGTCATTTCCAGAACTAAATTTGGTGCCAACCTGCCAAGGGGAGGGGGAGGGGGTAGAAAAACAGCAAAATCGAAAAAATAAGCTGATAATCGAATTTAGCGCCCTAAAAACCCAAACAATCGATATGTCACACGACATTATTAGTTTTTCCTTTTTTCAGGGTTCAATTTTGGAATGCCTGTTGGGAATGGAGAGAAGGACGAGGGGGTAAGGAAGGTTCAAATTAAAAAGTGAGTTGATATTCGAACTCAGCGCCCCAAAAACCCAAACAATCGATACATCACACGGCATCATTATTTTTTTCATTTTTGCAGATCTGAATTTGAGGCCAGGGGGGGGGGAGGAAAGGCAAAATCAAAAAAATAAGCTGATAATCGAATTCAACGCTCCAAAACCCCAAACAATCGATATATCACACGGCATGCATCAATATATTCATTTCCAGAACTTTTAGTGCCTAGGGGGGGGGGGGGGAGGAGGAGGAAGGGAGATGAGGGTCCAAATCAAAAAAGTAAGCTCATTTTCGAACTCCGCGCCCCAGAAACACAAATAATCGATATATCACACGGATCTTTATTTTTGTCATTTCCAGAACTAAATTCAGTGCCAAGGGGAGGGTGAGGATGAGGAAGAAAGGCCAAATCAAAAAAGTAAGCTGATTTTCGAACTCAGCACCCCAAAAACCCAAACAATCGATATATCACACGGCATCACTATTTTTTCATTTCATTTCTAGAACTTTCGGTGCCGACAGGAAGGGAGAGGAAGGGCGATGAGGGGCTAAATCATCAATGTAAGCTGATATTCGAACTCACTACCCCGAAAACCCAAACAATCGATATATCACATGACATCACTCATAAATAAATTTAATCCCAGGGGGGAGGGGGTGCCAGATCAAAAAAATCAGTTGATATTTGAACTCAGCGCTCTAAAAACCCAACACTCAGAGTAATCAAAAATTGAAGGAACATTTAAAAAGATCAAAAGTTGAGAAAATGAAATTCTGTGTAGATCGCTTAGATTTATTGAACACAATCAAAAAAATCAAAAATCAATCAAAGTATTCTCAAAATTGAATAAAAATTTGTCACAAAATTGTTCAGTAAATCAGCATAACTCTGCAAAACTTTGAGAAAATTGATTAAAAATTTGCTAAAACGTCATAAAAACGGTCAAAAAAGCTAAAAATTGATAAACCATGACAAAAATTGAGGGAAAAAAATTTTAAAAATTCTCAAATATACTTTTAGAAAACGTTTAAAATTGAAAAAAAATAATCAACTAAAGTCAAAATGAAAGAAAATGATCAAAAAATTACATCAAGCATCATTAAAATTGAAAAATTGACCCAAAAATCACTTGAAAATAACCAAAAATTGATGAAATAAAATTGCAAAAATACCCAAAATAAAACAAATTTGTAAAACATTACAAAAAATTCAATAAATATTCACAAAATTGAATAAAATTTTGCAAAAATATGGTAAAAAGACTGAAAAATCAAAACAAAAATTACTGAAAGTTGCCAAAAAATTGATGAAATTCCGATAATTTAGCAAAACTTGAATAAGTTTACGCGAAACCTCATATTAAAATAACATAAGCAAGAGAATGAATAAAAATTGAAGTAACCAAAAATTGATGAAATAAAATTGTAAAAATGTCCAAAATAAAAAAAAAATGTAAAAATTACAAAAAATTGAACAAACGTAAAATGGTCATAAAAATAACTGCAAATTGCCAAAAATTGTTGAAATTTTCAAGTACCTATTAGTAACTGAAATGAACTTCGCCAACAATTGCTCGACTTATGATTACTGAACCGAATTCGTGGCCCATTACGAGTCATTGTCCTAAACCATAATTTTCAGCTCTTGTCGGAACCCTTCTCTACCCCCACCCCCGTTTTGAAACAAGAATTGTTCAATGTTTACATTTTTATTACAATTTTCTTCACTTTTTGCATTAAATCTACCAGTACCAACAAATTCATCGTGTAATTCCTCCTTTCTTCGCTCTAAATTCGATAATGGCCAATTAGCCGCATAGTACACGGGTGTCCTGACATCCTGGCGTCATTCCTCGGTAATATTTTATGAAAGTCATCCGATGCGCGAGAAAGTAAGTTGCGATAGAAAAAGTACGCGTAAAATACCTGTACTCATAATATAGCTGTCAGCATTCAAAAAGATAACAATGCGATTTACGACGCGACGGATATTTTACGAGTAGGTAGCCGAAGCAGAAGCTGAAGCTGAATGACTCGCACACAGAGACGACAAGTAACGCGTAAATCTCGCTAAATACGTTAGTTAATTACATACTTGATGGTTTGCTACTGACTAAAAGAAGATGCTCGTAATAGTCGCGAGAAAGAGAGCTACATAGAAAACAGCCTGCACCGAAACGGATACAGCCAGCACTTGTACTTGTAGTAAGTACAGTATGTGTATTTTTGTATGTTAATGGACGAGATGCCATACGATGCGACGACACGACGATGTTACCTTACGTTACGTTACATTACATTATGTTACGTTTCCAACATAAAACAACGATAATATACTTTCCATTAAAAAGTGAATTTACCTATTCTTTTCATCATTTTCGTATTATTATCAGCGTGTATTATTCTCACTTCTCAGAAAATATGTACGAGTAGATATCGTTTCAAATGTTCACACATTCGCACGATGGATAATTTACCGAATAATGAGCGAATATCTCGAATACCAGTAGAGCTAGGAACGAAATTGTATCCAATAACATTGTTACGAAGAATCGAAATTTTTCCATTTTCAAATGATCAAAGAGAATTTTAAAAAATTGCGAATTCGGTGGAAAAAAAAGTTGAACAAATTTTAAAATTTTGATTGAAAGAAAAATGGAAAAAAAATATTTGGAAACTTTGGGTCTTTTCTGCATTTTTGGCAAAAACGTACTTTTCTTGCAAAACAGACTTTTCTTGGCAGTTTGTGCAAAAATTTCAAATTTTTGATAATTTTGATATATCTAATACATACATATGTACATGATTTTTTATTGTAAATGTTACAACAAAAACACAAATTTTTGCAACAATGAAGTTTTCGTAATTTTCACAAAAAACATGACTTTTTGACAAATCAACATTTTTTGCAAAATTTGACCAGAAAACATGACATACTTAAATACTCATTTTGTAATTTTGACAAAAAGCGTAACTTTTCAGGCAGTTTGAGCAAAAGCAAAATTTTTGGAAATATTGACATAATATAAAACGAGATATTTGTGTCACTTTGGCAAATAACATGACTTTTTTACAGGATAGGTAGAAAAGCAACATTTTTGGCAGTTTTTATCAAAAAACGTGATTTTTTTCAATTTTGGCAAAAAACATGACTTTTTTGACAAATTAAGCAAAAAAACAAAATTTTGGCCATTCTCACTGGAAAATTTGCAATTTTGAAAAAAAGGTTACTTCTTGAACAATTTTGACAAAAAACAAAATTTTTGGTATTTTTGAAAAAAACGAGATGTTTTTGTCATGTTTAAAAAAAAAAATAAAATGACTATTTTGACAAGTTGGACAAAAAATTAAAATTTTTGGTGATTCATGTCTGGCATAAAAATTGAACTTTTCTACCATTTTGGCAATAAAAATTGGTAATTTTGACCAAAAAACGAGACTTTCTGAAATTTTAGCAAAAAAAAAATTACTTACTTTTCAAGCATTTTGGGCAAAAAAAAAAACAAAGTCTCAGACAATTTTGACATGGAACTTTTTCTTTGTCATTCAGGCAATACATGACTTTTTGAGAAATTAGTCAAAAAAACAAAAAATAATTAAAACAATTTTGACATAAAACATGACTTTTTGCGATTTTGGCAAAAAGGCAAAGTTTTAGTCAATTTTGAAAAAAAACGAGTTTTTTGTGTCATTCTGGCAGTAAACATGACTTTTTTGACAAATTATTCAAAAAAAAAATTTTGACAATTTTGGCATAAAACATGTTTTTTTTTGCAATTTTGCCAAAAAAAAACAGCAGTTTGGGCAAAAAAGCAAAGCTTAGAACGAGTTTTTTTAGCCATTTTGGCAGAAAACATGACTTTTTTGACAAAATAATCAAAAAAAACAAAATTTTTTGACAATTTTGACATAAAACATGTTTTTTTGTAATTTTGTCAAAATAAACAGCAGTTTGGGCAAAAAAACAAAGCTTAAAACGAGTTTTTTTGCCATTTTGGCAGAAAACATGACATTTTTTGACAGATTAAACGAAAAGAAAATTTTTTGACAATTTTGAACAAAAAACATGACTTTCTGCAATTTTAACAAAAAAAGTGACGTTTTGCAATTTTAACGAAAAAAGTGACTTTGTTTAGCAGTTTGGGCAAAAAGCAAAGTTTTAGGCAATTTTGACATATTTTTATTGATTTTGGCAACAAACATAATTTTTTTAACAAATTTAGCAAAAAAGCAACATTTTTGAAAATTTTGACCAGAATACACGATTTTTTAAATAGCAAAGAAACCTGACTTTTTAAGCAGTTTGGGTGATTTTGACATAAAACAAGTTTTTTTTGACATTATGGCAAACAACAAAACTTTTTTGACAAATGAAGCAAAGAAGAAATTTTTTGGCAATTTTAACCAGAAATTAGAAAAAATGATTTTTCTCAATTTTGTCAAAAATTACGACTTTTGAGAATTACGGCCAAAACCATGAGTATTTTGAAACTTTGGAAAAAAACAAGACTTCTTTGCCAATTTTGGCAAAGAAAAAAACACGTCTTTCTTGCGGTATTGGTAAAAACATGACTTTTTTCTGGGCACTTGGAATAAAATGCAAGATTTTATTGATAATTTTGACAGAAAAGTGAAAGTGATTTTTCTACAGTGTCAACAAAAAACGTGACTTATTTCGCAGTTTGAGCAAAAAAAAAAAACAAAATTTCGGCAAAAACAAGGCTTTTTTGGCAATTTTGACCAAAACACAAGAATTTACTGCAGCTTTGGCAAACATATTATACAATATATAACTGGTGTCAAATTTTACCAAAAACATATCTCTTCTTCAAAAAAGTTTGAGCAAAAAATGTCAAAATTCTTGGTAAATTTTGGCAGAAAAGTATAACTCATGTGATTGTGACTTTTCTACAATTTTGGTTTCAAAAAAACATAACTTTTTTGACCCTTTGAGCAAAAATGTAAAATTTTTGATAAATAATTTTGACAGAACGAATGGTTTGGACAAAAAATACTATTTTTCACAATTTTGGCAGAAAACATGACTGTTAAAACTATGGCAAAACACACAATTGTTATAGCAATTTTGGCAACAAAAAAAAAGTCATCTGCAATTTTAGAAGAAAAACATGACTTTTCTTCTTATAGTTTGGGAAAAACGCAAACTTTTTGGCAACTTTGACAAAGAAAACATGACTTCTGCAATTTGGGGGGGGATTACTTTTTTGACAGTTGGTGCAAAATTTTCGCTATTTTGGCAAACTACACATTTTTGCAATTTTGGCAAACAAACAGGATTTGGTAATAATTACTAAAAGAAAACTTGATTTCGTTGATGATCTGTCTACGTATGTTGGTGAAGAACAAGACTTTTTTGCAATTTTGACATATGTACAACAAGACTTTTTTTTTCCTATGCCATTCTGACCAAAAAAACTGCATTTATTTCGCAGTTCTTCTGGAAAAAAGGACTAATTCTAGCAAACTTCAACGAGACAAGAATTTTGCAAAAAAGGAGCACAAAAGCGAATAAAACAGGAATTAACGGTACTACGTATTAAACATCTTCAATATGGACATGCAAAAGACACACCATCTAAACGTATCACCTCCTGACGAGCATCATCAAAGAAATCCGACCACTGCGAATGAATCTCGACGAATTTGGGACAGGGTGCGTCGCTCGGCTAAGAGAGCAAAGATGACCAATGACCATGTCCAGCGAGTAGGTAGCCTGTACTTATGTATGTGTAATGGTACCATATTCGAGATCTGTGACCCGCAGGGCACAACTACATAAGTACGTAACTCGATCGCGATCGAGACCGTGAAACGCATAATACGCCGAAAAGATCGCGGACAGTCTGTCTCACTGTAGTCAGTGTAGTCAGCAGCCGCATCGGGTATCGGGCACGCACACTAAACAGGTTTCAATTGATCGCTATTCGCCGTCAAGTCAACCAACGTGGGATGAAGCACGACGATAATGAACGAAGCCGACACGTAAGTTGGCGCGAATTGAATCAAAACAAACGATAGGTAGAGGTACCTTACCTATACTACCCAGCTCATACTTATATCTACCATATAGTACCTCACCTATTACCTTATCGACTCGAACGTACGTATAATATAACCCTTTCGTCGCAAATATGCAAATAACCAGGCACCGGTTGCAATCGCAGCTGTAATAACTGTCTGCGTCTGCGTCTACGTTTTCTGACAGTCGAGAAACGCCATCGCCATCGCGCAAATTGCACAGCATATATGATTTAAAACCAGTTCTCAACACCTGAGTCCGGCTCTTTTGGCTCTCTCATGCTATGTCTGACTAATGTATTGATTGATCAAGTGCACGTCCTCTCTTCGCACCATTTCACCCCCCATGCAAGCTGCAGGCAAACGTCAAAATACGTACGATCGAACTACCATGCACCATCAAACATCCAACTACGAGAGTATGGTTCCAACTCACCGAAATACGAGACATTCGCGATACAGATCGCTGATCAGTGATCAATGATCATCCAAAAGCCATACGACATGACAACGATGGCTATAAACTACATAAAGACCGAGAAGAAACACGCGCACGACCTTGAGCTCGTGTAAGCAGCATTCGTTCGCCAATCTTCCAAGGTCTTCTGAGCCGAATACTCCATCGCGAGCGTGCGTATTTTTTTATTCATTTTATAGTCGTAATGCGGAAAAAATTATCCCGATTACTGGTGCAATTAGTTACATCGATGATCGTCTATTTTAGGCTATGCACGATTACGACTTATTATATTCTCATTCATTTTGGTTTTCGGAATCATTTTACTGAATGAATGACTGACTGACTGAGAAAATTTCCCAACACTATCAAACGATTGGTAAATTTACATTTAAATCGTTATATGTACATATCATCGTAAGTCAAAGAAGTCATGTTTATGGCCAAGATGACAGAAAAAACTTGTGTTATGTAAAAATTGCCCAAAACTTTGCTTTTTAGCCCAAAAAGCTGAAGTATTTGGAAAACATCTTCAAAAAGTTTTCACTCCAAATCCTTCAAATCAAGTGTCAGTGGAAGATCATATTCGTTCTAAATTGGAGGAACCCTTTCAGATGACTCTACCAATGAGATGGGTAAATAGCCAAGAAGTTAAAAATCATATCCAGCAATCTTCCACTAAAAAGGCTCCAGGTTATGATCTCATTACCTCAAAAGTTCTCAAAATGCTGCCTAAAAAAGTTACATCTTTCATTACCTCACTATTTAATGCAATAATTCGACATAATCATTTTCCATCCCAGTGGAAAGTAGCTCAAATCATATTGATTCCAAAGCCAGGAAAACCTGCCAATTTACCAACATCTTATCGGCCAATCAGCTTGCTTCCATTGCTGTCAAAGATATTTGAAAAAGTTTTGTTAACTCGTTTAAAAGAAGAGCTTAATAAGCACAAAATAATCCCTGATCACCAATTCGGATTCAGAGAAAAGCACTCCACAGTTGAGCAAGCACATAGAGTGACAGATGAAATCATCACTGCTCTAGAAAGGAAAGAGGTCTGTGCTGCCTCCTTTCTTCGACAAAGTGTGGCATCTGGGCCTCCTCTACAAAATAAGGCAATTACTTCCCTATCAGTTTTACCTATTTTTTAAATCCTACTTGAGCGAGAGGAAGTTCATGGTGAAGATGGATAATGAGCTGTCCTCACTTTTCGAGATCAATGCTGGAGTCCCTCAGGGGAGTATTTTGGGCCCTTACCTATACACGTTGTTCACTGCAGATATACCCACCAATGAGGAGACAGTCTTATGCACATTCGCAGATGACACTGCAATTTTGAGCAGGAGCAAATGCATAAAGGAAGCTACTCAGCAGATGCAGAATCATTTACAAGATATTGAAGAATGGTTACAAAGGTGGCATATTGAAGTAAATCCCACAAAATCTACAAATATTACATTCACGATGAAGAAATGCTCTACCTTACCAGTTAGGCTGAATGGTACAGAGTTGCCAATAAAAGAATCAGTAAAATACCGTGGTCTGCATTTTGATAGGACTATGACATGGAGAACTCACATCAAGACAAAGAGATAGGAAATGGATTTGAAATTCAAGAAAATGCTTTGGTTATTGGGCAGAAAATCCAAGCTTTCTCTAGAAAACAAACTACTCTTGTACAAAAGCATATTTCGACCAATTTGGACCTATGGCTGCCAGTTATGGGGTACTGCCAAAGGCTCCAACATTGAAATAATCCAACAATTTCAAAATAAAACCCTGCGCTGTATTGCTGAAGCTCCATGGTTTGCAACGAACCAGTCCATCCACGATCATTGCAACATTGAAGCAGTCAAATCAATTATCACAAAAATTAGGGAAAAATATAAACTCCGACTGGAAAAACATGAAAATATCAAAACTGTCGCATCCAATGGGATGTAGCGCAGATGTTAATTAATTATTCGTACATATTCACTAAATTAATTAAGGCCCAAGGCCGTTGTAATTTTAAATTGTAATAAAAAAAAAAAAAAAAAACTGCTCAAAAAGTCACTTTTTTTGCAAAAATTTAATAAAGTCGTGTTTTTGGTCAACATTGTCAAAAAAAAATTTGCTGCTTAATTTGTCAAAAAAGTCATGTTTATTGCCTAAATGGTGATAATAACTCTTAATCACCAAAAATTTCACTTTTTGCCTATCTTGTCAAGAATGTAATTATTTGTCGGAATGATAAGAAAATCTCGTTCCTTTCAAAATTGCCAGAAATCTTGTTTCTTTGCCAAAACTGCCTAAAAAGGTTTTTTTGCCAAAAAAATTGCCAAAAATTTTGCTTTTTCGTTTAATTTGTCAAAAAAATCACTTTTTTGGCAAAATGGTAGAAAAATCTCTTTTTACGTCAAAAGTACCAAAAGTTTTACTTTTTTGAGTAACCTGTCAAAAAAGTCATGTCATTTGCCAAAAATCACTAAAAATCTCGTTTCATTTCAAAATTGCTAAAAATCTGTTTTTCGCCAAAGCTGCCTAAAAAGTCACGTTTTTTTTCAAAATTGCAAAAAAATCATGTTTTTGATCAAAATTGCTACATATTTTGCTCTTTTGCCAACTTTGTCAAAAAAGTTATGTTTATTGCAAAACGGCAAAAAAAACTCGTTTTTATTTCAAAATTACCACAAAAATGTTGTTTTATGCCAAAAATTCCTAAAAAGTTAGTTACGTTTTTGGCAAAGTTACAAGTTTTCTGGTCAAATTTTGCTTTTTCGCTTAATTGGTCAAAAACGTCATGTTTTTTTTAGAAAAATCCAGTTTCATGTCAAAATTATCAAAAGACTTACTTTTTTGTCTAACTTTTCAAAAAACTAATGCTATTTGCCAAAAATCACTAAAAACTCATTTCATTTCAAAATTACTAAAAATTTGGTTTTTCGTCAAAACTGCCTGAAAAGTCTTGTTTTTGCCAAAATTGCAAGTTTTATGGTCAAAATTGCCAAAATTTTGCTTTTTCGCTCAATTTCAGAAAAAAGCCATATTTTTTGCCAAAATTGCAAAAAAAAATAGACATGTTTTTTGATTAAAATAATTGTGAAAAATTTTATTTTTTTGACAAATTTGTCAAAAAAAGTCACGTTTATAGCAAAATAATGACAGAAAAAACTCGTTCATTTCAAGATTACCGCAAATTTTGTTTTTCGCCAAAAATCTCTAAAAAGTTATCTACGTTTTTGGCAAAGTTACAAATTTTCTGGTCAAATTTTGCTTTTTCGCTTAATTGGTCAAAAAATTCATGTTTTTTAGAGAAAAAACCCGGTTTTATGTGAAAATTACGCTTACTTCTTTGTCTAACCTGTTAAGAAAGTTATTATGTTGTTTGCCAAAATGACTGAAAAATTTAGTTTCATTTCGAATCTACATATTAAGTAAAAAATTTGTTTTTCGCCATAACTGCCTGAAAAGTCACGTTTTTTCAAAATTGCAAATTTTCTGGTAAAATTTCCCAAAAATTTGCCTTTTTGTTTAAATTTATTGTCATAAAAGTCGTGTTGCAAAAATTGCAAAAAAACGTGTTTTATGATTAAAATTGCCAAAAGTTTTACTTTCTTGTCTAACCTGTCAAGAAAGGTCTTGGTATCTGCCAAAATAACTAAAAAATTTAGTTTCATTTCGAATTTACCAAAAATTTTGTTTTTTGCCAAAATTGGGTAAGAAATCACGTTTTTGTCAAAATTGCCAAAAATTTTGCTTCTGTGCTCAATTTGTCTAAAAAGTCATGTTTTTTTTTCCAAAACGATAAAAATATCTCGTTTCATGTCAAAATTACCAAAAGTTTCACTTATTTGTGTAACTTTTCAAAAAAGTCGTATTATTTGCCAAAATGACTAGAAAGTTCAGTTTTATCTCTTTAATAAAAATTTTGTTTTTCGCCAAAACTGCCTAAAAAGTAACGTTTTTTTTTCAATTTGCTAATTTTCTGGTCAAAATTTCCAGAATTTTAATTTTATCAAAAAGTACAAAAAAACCACGAAAGTCCACGAAAATGACAAAAAAAAACTGAAGAAATTTTGCAACCAAAAAAAAAAGTCGAAATGTCAAGAAAACAAGTATGAAAGCCTAACAGTTGGCGAACTGTACAAAAATCAGAAAAATTGACTCAAAAATGGGATAAAATTACAATGAGTAAAAAATTGCAAAATTCCAGGGAAAAAAAATGCAAAAACGCCTCACAAGATCAAAACTATGGAAAACCACGAAAAATCGATCAAATCGATGCAAATCCATTTCTTCACTCGAAATTTTCACCGATAACAAACCAATCTCCAAAATCACACCTACTCTTACCCAATTTGGAAAAATTTTATGTACTCAACTGTACATAGTTTCAATCAAGCTGTGGTTATGGCACCTGGCCTAAATGATAACCAATTTAACCGATAAAATAATAACACAGACAGACGCTACAGCAAGCATGTATAGCAGAGACAGCCCAGCACCATAACTGGTACACTAAGAGGAGGAATTCTTGTGGACTATAGGTTCGCAGCGAGATAGCGAATAAATGAGACCAGATCTGGCATACATCGCAGCATTAATATGTACTTAATATGTATTAATATTCCATTTCGATGTACGTACAACGACAACGTAAAAGTTGGCGCAAAATTTTAAATTCAAATTATATGTACGTATACAACCAAACAGATGGGACACAAGTGAGACGATCAATTCGCATACTCGTACCTATATGTAGATTGCAGATCTGAATCGCAGATCGCACTTGCAACGCCCAATACCACCATCCACATCCACAACTGAAACTGATAATTAAGAATTGAGCATCGAGTTCGAGTCGCCAGCCATCGCCAGTTAGAAATGTACGATTTGTCGCGACACGAGCGGAAAACGTAAATCACAATATTGCCGATAAATTGCCTCCGTAAATAAACCAACGTTTGTTTGAATAAAACAAGTCTACATTATTTTAAAGACCAGACAACAGGTAATGTAGGTAAGGTATTCGGTACACATTCGCTCAGCTTCGAGAGTCGACAGAGTCGACAGTAGGCGTCGAAAGAAGAGGAAAAAACACGAAAAATATACGCACGTCGTCGTCGCTTAAGTCCGCAGGCGGATTTGCCAGGTTGTTGGTTCGATTCGATTCAGCATTTCTCTAGATAGATACTGACTGCGAATGGTGTCGTATCGTTTACGACTTCGAATAAATCATTTTATTGTCGTCCATTCATGAAGATTTCTGTCCCAGAGCTTTCAATTTCGTTTAAATTTTTAGCTAAAAGTTCATTCATCATCGCAAAAGTTATTGCCCTTAAAAAAATTCCAAGTTTTTTTCAATCTTCAACAATTTATATGAAAATTGTACATATCCAAAAATTTTAGCAACATTATTGAACACACCTATTTTGGAAAGCACTGACGTACGAGTATATGCGAAATGCGAATTTGATCGTCTGGCCAGGTCGCTAATTTCACGCGAATTCAAACCAAATCTCGAATCTGATTGTACCTACTCAAATAACGTACGTATGCAGAATGCATAACGTGAATTAAGCAGGTTCAGATACCTTTACCTATATTGTACCTCGTACTTCGTACCTCTCGAACAAATCGCACGAATTTGTCTAGCGCTATACAATTATTAATGCTCACATATTAAACCACGAATAATAATATAAGGGCTTGTGGGCGGCCTATAACCTGCGGTGTATTTCAATTTAGACTATGAACTGGCAGAGAGTTCAAATAAGTACGCGATTACTTTGTATATAAGAACGTCGAAAGTGCCTAAGAAACGTGCATTCGTGTACTTCATATAATTCATACTACGTACATGTAGTACATCTACATATGCATAAAGATTTACTGCACAGGTATAGATACAGATAACTAATTATTGTTCTACGACAATAATTGGCAATACGTAGGATATCTCTACTTTTTTTTTTGTTTTAGTGTTCCAGTAAATCCCACATGCAAGATGCCAAAAAAGAAATCATTCAATTTGGTCGAATTTTTCCTTCCAAAATTTCAGCTTGAAAAACTTCAAAATTAATACCTCTCGTCAAGTTTAACGAAAGAAAATTTTATGCTCAACATTTCAACAATTTTGTTTTTATTTTTTCAATCTTTTCATAGCACCCTTGTTAGTCCGGCATATGACAATAGGAGTAATTGCACCCCCCCCCCGAGCCTCCGGGACAACTTTTTTCTTAAAGGGGACATCCTAAGGAACATTTTAAAGCAAACTTGCCAAAAAAAAGTTGGCCTTATTTAAAATGGCGGCCATTTTGATTGACAGGTCAGCCGAAATCGCAGATTTTGCGTTTTAATATAGGACTTGAACGAATTTTTTCAAACTTTACAAAGGTAGATCGAAAGATCATACAAAAATTTATCACCTGTCAAAATTTCAAGTGCTAAAGTACGTTTTTCGATTTTTGGTGAATTTTTGAAAATAAATCCTATTTAGGCCAAAAATGAGTGAAAAAATCAAAATTTTACCAAATTGACCAAGAAAGCTGAAATTTGGGATATACCCTATTTTCGACATGCCAAATCGATTGGAAACGGTTTCAACCCGTTTTGAGCAGTTCTGGAGCCTCCAGCAGATTTTTGAAACTCAAAATTCCCACAAAATGCCATCAAATTGGAGTTGTAAAGCTAAAATTTAATCTAAAAACTAATTTCAATACGCTACGAAGTACTGCAGGTGAATTTCAAGTCGTTTTGGATCCTCCAGTGACTTTTTAAAAATTTTTGAAGCCTCCAGAAAATTTTTGAAACTTTAAATTTTCACAAAATTTCATCAAATGGAGATAAAAATCTGAAATTTACTCTACACTCCAATTTTAACACCCTCTGAAAACGACTTCTGGTGGATTTCAAGTCCTTTTAGAGCATCCAACGACTTCTTTGAAAATTACTGGAGCCTCCAGTAGATTTTTGAAACTTGAAATTTCCCCAAAATATCATCAAACTAAGATAGAGAGTCGAAATTTATTCTGCAAACTAATTTCAATACGCTACGAAGTTGACTGCTGGTGAATTTCAAGTCGTTTTGGAGCCTCCAGCAACTTTTTGAAAGGTTGTATGACGTTTTTTTGGAAAATTGAAATTTCCTAAAAGTAGCTGGAAGCTTCAAAACCATTTGAAAACACCATGTAGACTGCGAAGTAAATTTCAGCTTGCCAACTCCATTTGATAAATTAATGTTGGGGAAATTTCAAGTTTAAAAAATCTACTGGAGGCTCCAGAAATTTTCAAAAAAGTCGCAGGAGGCCCAAAAATGACTTGAACCCACCTGAAGTGGTCTTCAGAGGGTGTTAAAATTGGAGTGTAGAATAAATTTCAGCTTTCCATCTCCATTTGATAAAATCTTGTGAAAATTTAAAGTTTCAAAAATTTTCTGGAGGCTTCAAAAATTTTCAAAAAGTAACTGGAGGATCCAAAACGACTCGAAATTCACCTGCAGTACTTCGTAGCGTATTGAAATTAGTTTTTAGAATAAATTTTAGCTTTACAACTCCAATTTGATGGAATTTTGTGGGAATTTCGAGTTTCAAAAATCTGCTGGAGGCTCCAGAACTGCTCAAAACGAGTTGAAACAGTTTCCAATCGATTTGGCATGTCGAAAATAGGGTATATCCCAAATTTCAGATTTCTTGGTCAATTTGGTAAAATTTTGATTTTTCCCCTCATTTTTGGCCTAAATTCGATTTTCAAAAATTCACCAAAAATCGAGAAACGTACTTTAGCACTTGAAATTTTGACAGGTGATAAATTTTTGTATGATCTTTCGATCTACCTTTGTAAAGTTTGAAAAAATTCGTTCAAGTCCTATATTAAAACGCAAAATCTGCGATTTCGGCTGACCTGTCAATCAAAATGGCCGCCATTTTGTAAGTAAGGCCAACTTTTTTTTTGGCAAGTTTGCTTTAAAATGTTCCTTAGGATGTCCCCTTTAAGAAAAAAGTTGTCCCGGAGGATCGGCGGGGGGGGCGGTGCAATTACTCCTATTGTCATATGCCGGACTATGTGTTTTTCTTTCTTTTTATAAATTTTACTTTTTGGAATGCAAAAAAATGTATTCAAGTTGGAATTTATCGCATCAAAATTGTTCTATTTTCAAGGAGGACTAGAAAAAATTTAACAAAAAAATTCAAGTTATGAAAATGGAAAAAAATTAACGAAAAAGTTTCAAAATTTGATTGAAAAAAAGCAAGACTATTTTGCAATTCTGACCAAAAAGTAGGATTTTATACGATAGTTTTTTTTTGAAAAAAATTTTACAATTTTCAAGAGGATTTTTTCAATTTTTATTTAAGGGAGGAGGGGAGGGGGAGTGTAAATTTTTTAATTCAAAATTGTTCTACGTGTATTTTCAAAGATACAGAAATAATATGTAGTTAGATGATAAAAAATTCTGAGAAGAGAAAAAAAAACGAAAAACTTTGAAGCTCTATTGAAGAAAATGCAAAGCAGGTTTTTTGTGTAGGTATTTGTGACAAAAAATTATGTCTATTTTTGCAATGTTGACAAAAAATCAGAGTTTTGTGATAATTTTCACAAAAAAATCTCAATTTTCGACTTGAATTTTTTCCGGATGTTTCACAAAGAGAGAGAGGGGAGGAGGAGGCTAAAAAAATTTCAAAACAAAATTTTTCAATTGAAAATTAGTCAATTTTTCAATTGAAAATTAGTCAATTTTCAATGAGAATGACGAAAAAAAATCAAAAAATAAATAAAAACAAAAATTAAACAAATTCCAGAAAAAGATAAAAATGAACAGAAAATCATAAAATTTCTAAATTTGATTGAAAATACGAAAAAAAAAGCAGGCCTTTCTTGCAATTTGGATAAAGAATTGAGTTTTTTTTAGTAGTTTTGGGCAAAAAAAAAAAAAAAACAAAACAAAAAAAACAGTATTTCGAACAGACGTTTTTTCAAATGCTTCATCGAGCGGAGGGGGGAGGGGGGGTTGATAAGGTGAAAATCCATTCTTCAGGCCAAGATTTTTATATTTTTACACAGAACTGAAAAAGAATAGAATAATTAGCATTCTAAAGCGAAAAAGAGAATAAAAGCCTTTCAAAAAGGGAAAAAGCAGGATTTTAATTGACAATTTTTGGGGAGAGGGGATAGAAGGGGAGGGAGGGAGGGAGGGAGGGAGACTGGGAAAAGGATCAAAATCCCCCCCCCCGATATTTTTCTGGCCAAATTTCAGCATGAATAAAAGCCGAGCTTCAAAAAAGTGAAAATGTAGAATTTAGATCTGCAATTTTTGCTAAAAAGCTTTTAGAGAAAAGGGGGAAATAAGGATCAATATTTCTTAAAACTATATTTTTTTGGTCAAATTAAAGCATTCTGAAAATAAAAAGAAAATAAAAGCTAAATTTTAAAAAGGGAAAAAATCAGATTTCAGGTACCTATGTAAGTTTAGATAAAAAGCTTAAACAAAAATTTAATTTTTTGGTGGGGGGAAGAGGGGGAGAAAGGGAGGGAGAAGAATCGAAATTTCCCTTACAACGATATTTTTCTGGTCAAATTTTAGCAATACGATAAAAAAAGCAAATTTCAAAAAGGAAAAAAACAAGATTCAAATTTGCTTCGTCAAAAAATATGCTTCAACAGAAAATTTTACCAAAAATGATTAAGTAATTTTTTTGCAAAAGGGAAGGAGAAGGATCAAAATTTTTTCTGAAATAGATTTTTCTGTTCAGATTTTAGCATTCCATTGTGAAAGAAATAGAGAATAAAAGCCAAATATTCCAAAAAGAAAAAAAAAACAGGATTTAGATTTTGCAATTTTTGCAAAAAAGCTATGAGACTGAAATTTTGTGCAAATGATTCGATTTGTGTGGAGGAGGGGAGGGGAAAAGATCAAAATCAATATTTTTCCGGTCAAATTTTATCATTTTGCCAGAAAAAATAATAAAATTCAAAGGTCAAAAAAAAGGAAAAAATCAGATTTCAGATTTGCAATTTTTTGCAGAAAACCTTTTAGCAGAAAATTGTTCCAAATACTTAATTCATTTTTTTTTTTTTGAGATGGAAGGAATGGAAAAGGATCAAAAAATTTTCCTAAATCAATATTTTTGGCCAAATTTCAGCATTTTGAAAGAAAATCAGAATGAAATCCAAACAAAAAAGGAGTGAACAGATTTTAGATGTGCAATTTTTACAAAAAAATCTTCAAAATGAAATTTTTTCAACTGATTCATTTTTGAGTAAGGAGGGGGGGGAGGAGGAGGATCAAAATTCCAACAACATTGTCTGATCAAAAAAAAAAAAAAAAATAGAAAATAAAGCAAGGAAAAATCCAAAATTCTGACAGAACAAAACAACAAAATTTATTTTGCAATTTCGATAAAAATCTGGACTTTTACAGAGCGGAATTTTTTAAAGAAAAAAAAACAAAAGTTTTGGGTAATTTTAGCAATAAAAAAAAAGGCACGACAAAATGTACTGCGAGCAAGCTAAGAAAATAACACGTGTACTCGTCGCTGGACCACAACACACACCGATACGTTTATAAAGAGATAAAATCAGAATAAGTATACTTATACCAATACCTATTAAAAAAAGATACAATGCCACGGTGCCGTGTTACGCTTTACCAATTACGTAATTTATTAGGAAAAGCGTGAAAAATCACATAGTACTATACGAATATTATTTTCACCTTGTCATTGTGTGAATCGAAAAATTATTCGCGAACGCGGAAAACTATCACTATACATGGATCAATTAGAGTGTACTCGTCGTCGTTCTCTAATAATAATATGGCCAATCGTATCATCGCGAATGGATGGGTCTGGTTGAGGGGAAAGAGGGGAGAGGAGGGATGCGGAATGCAATAGGTAGCCTATAGTACAGAAAATGTAGACCAAATTGATCTACATTCATCATTTTCTGCTGTCTAATAGTTGACGTTTAATTTCACTACTCCCCCCCCCCCCACCACAACAGAAAAAACTCTTCCCTCTTTCTATTTTGAAAATTGGTCGAAGGGTTCAGAATCATGGAAAAAATTGCCCATGATGGTACAAAAAAATCGTGAAAAGAAAACTTACAAAAATTGATAATTTTTTCCAGCTGCAAACCTGACAAAAAAAACTTCAAAAACAGACACCAGTTACCCTAATTTTCTATCAATTGATTAGAAAAAAAAAAAAACGATAAGCAGATTTGAAATGCAAATGAACGAAACTTTAGCAGAGAAGAATGGAACCATTTTACAATGACAACGAAAAGTTCACCGAGTAATTGCGAAACTTTACTTCAAAAATTATAAGTCGATTTGGCAAACAATAAACATATTTCGAAAGTCTCTCTTCCCTTTTTTCAACCACAATTTGCCCATATAGAATCGAGTGGAAAAATTATCTTCGAATGAGCCACAACGAGGAATAAATCTGTACAAACTTTTCGCAACTCGAATGAAAGTTTCAAATGCCTAAAGCATACGAAGTGTACATATTTCGACTTGTATATTGTTTCACTGCGACCCTATAGTTTGCCTTTATGATTATACGTAGATACACAAACGAGATAACATTCAACAGTGACATGGTTTTCACGATGACATTTATTTGGAAACTCGAAATTTCATTATACGAATCGTGCTTTCGTTTTCAAGGTGTAAGTATCCAACTTGAACACTGCGAACAGTGAAATAGGTACTTGATAGGAGAAGAGATGAGAAAAGGGGCATATTTATTAAAAATTACTCGAATATTTCAACGACTACCTACCGTTTGCAAAATAATGAAATAATGTGAATCGATACTCGACTCGGGGAGGTGTGGAAAAATACGCGAACGAACACGACCCAAAATTTAAACCCAATAACGCCAGCTTTAAATTTCACGAGCACCAAATTACCCATCCCATACGTATTCGTATCAAACAAGAAGCTGGAATCGATCGAACCCTGAGGCGATATGAAATTCATCAGTTACGAGCAATGAACTTTTGATTAGCTGCTTCTTAATTCTGACCTAGGTAATCTCATCATCTTATTTTAGTCGATAAAACTTATTATTTCGTTAATGAAGCAATCAACTCTCATCGCGAAAATGGCAAAAAGAGGCACCGATAGGATTTTCTATCGAGCTAACAATAAGAAAGAAAATTGTACACATATTCCCGAACGAAGCATCTCAACATGTACTATAGTATGTAGTAAGTAGGTACCTGTTCCATTGCACTCGACTATCTAGATCAACCAATACAAACTACATATTGGTATTTTAATCGATCAAGGACGTTTTTTTTATTACTTCGTATGCTGAGAATGATACACATGTCGTGTCACATAATAACTCGCTCCAACTATCCATTTATCAACTCGAGTAAAAGCTGTCAAACGATGAACGAAGCACTTAATCGTTACAGCAGCTTTAGCTTTACGTAGCTGGAAAGCGACACTAAAGAAAGAGGCAAGCAGAAGATAAAGGGCAACGAAAAGGTACAGCTGCTGTAGTTGCTAATGCTACACGGGTAGTCTATCTTCCTCCTATAGATACATAAATGTCAATGTATTCATCTGCCACGTTTTTTTGTTCGGTAACCCCCCTAAAAAAAAGGGTTGCCGAAATATCACCTATTTCATTGAGAAAAATACGAGTGTCAAAATTTTGGACTTGCAGAACGCGGGAAGGAGGGATGGACAGCCAAAAAAGTGATTTTCTACACAATGAACACACAAACTTATTTTTTTTTTAAGAAACAAAAACTTTTTCAATGATTTTCAATTTTTGTGTTGGAATTTATCTGTAAGTAAGCAAGTAAGTAAATAACCTATTTTCAGGGAATATTTTTTAACAATTTTTACAAAAAACACGATTTTTTGAAAATTTGGATAAACTAACGAGTGTAATAACATTTATTGGTAGGTGTTTTAATGAAACGGAACTTTTCGTTAATTTTGGCCAAAAATGAGGATTTCTTGGCAATTTCGATAAGAATGAGGACTTTTCACAACTTTAACAAGAATTGGAACTTCCTGCCAATTTTGGACAAAAATGAGGATTTCTTGAGAATTTTTGTCAATTTTAGCCAAAAATTGGAATTTTAGGAAAAATTAAGAACTTGAGCAAAAATTGGGACTTCCTGTCAATTTTGGACAAGAATTATGATTTCCTGACAATTTTGGTAAAAATGAGGACTTTCTGTCAATTTTGACCAAAAATTAGAATTTCTAGACAATTTTAGGAAAAAATAAAACTTTTTCACAATTTTAGCAAGAATTGGGGCTTCCTATCAGTTTTGGACAAAAATGAGGATTTCTTGATAATTTTGTAAAAATCAGAACTTTTTGTCAATTTTGACCAAAAATGAAGCTTTCTTGACAATTTTGGCAAAAATTAGAAGATTTTGACAAATTTATCCAAAATTAGGACTTTTTGGCAATTTTGCCCAAAAATTGAGATTTTTTAACAATTTTGGAAGAAACAAAACTTTTTGACTACCTTACCAAAAATTGGATCTTTTTATCAGTTTTGATAAAAAATTGAAAATTCTTGATATCTTGATAATTATTTTTGGGAAAAATTAGGAGATTTTGACAACTCTGCGAACGCTTAATATTTGTCAAAACTGTCAAAAAGCACTAATTTTTTTGCAAAATTGTCAGAAACACTAAAATTGTCCAAAGCCAGATTTCCCAAAAAGACCCATTTTCTCCAAAATTGTAAAAAAGTTGGGATTTTGGGGGCAAAACTAACGAAAGTTTCTAAATTTTTGATAACATTGTCAAAAAGCCTTGATTTTTGCCAAATATAGACATAATTTTTCCCAAAACTGCCTAAATGTCCAGATTTTTGCAAAAACTGCCAAAAACCCCTAATTCTTGGCCAAAATTGATTAAAAATTCTAATTTTTTCCATTGTTGTCAAATAGTCCTAAATTCAGCAAAAATTGAATAAGATCCTATTTTGCAAAATTGTGAATAATACGAGTACATCATTTTTGCTCAAATTGTCCAAAAGTCCTGATTTTGGCAAAAAGACTTAATTTTTCGGAAAATTGAAAAAAATTCCCAATTTTTGACAAAATTTTCAATTTGTCTGAATTTTTTCCAAGTAGACCTAATTTTTACCAAAATCGCTCAAATGTCTGATTTTTGCCAAAGTGTCAAAAAATTATAATTTGTGGCCAAAATCTACAAAAAGTCGCAATCAGATTCTTGCTTTTTGGCAAAAATTTTTCATCTTTAGAAAATTTGCCAAAAGTTCTTGTTTTCGATTTTTTTCAAACATTTTTCGCAAGTCTCGCTTTTTTGCCAAAAATCTACCAAAAAACGTTCTTTTTCTGAAATTATTGATGTCTCGGTTTTTTCCAAAAATTGTGTTTTTTTTTGGCCCGAAATTGCGAACATTCTCACTTGATTGCTAGAAATTGACAATTCGTAGGTTCGCAAGTTGCGACGCTACAAACTAGTATATGAAGCGTTCGCAGGTTCGCAAATTGGCGAGTGAAAATTTTTTCGAGTTCAAAGTACAATAATACGAACACAGCAACAGTCTAATTTCAAGTTCGCAAGTTACGAACCTGCGAACGAAGTTAAGTACTATTCGTAGGTTCGCAAGTTGCGAAACTACGAACTTGTGTATGAAGCGTTTGCAGGTTCGCAATTTGGCACCAAGTTATGAAGTAAAAATTTTTACTGACCAATTTGCGTACCTGCAAACGCTTCATATACAGGTTCGTAGTGTCGCAACTTGCGAACCTACGAATAGTACTTACCTTTGTTCGCAGGTTCGTAACTTGCGAACATGAAATTATACCGTTGCTGTGTTCGCATTATCGTACTTTGGACTCGTAAAAATTTTCACTCGCCAATTTGCGAACCTGCGAACGCTTCATACACTAGTTAGTAGTGTCGCAACTTGCGAACTTGAAATTACACTGTTGCTGTGTTCGCATTATCGTACTTTGGACTCGTAAAAGTTTTTACTTGCCAATTTGCAAACCTGCGAACGCTTCATATACTGATTCGCAGGTTTTCAAATTGGCAAGTAAAAATTTTTACGAGTCCAAAGTACGATAATGAGAACACAGCAACAACGTAATTTCAAGTTCGCAAGTTACGAACCTGCGAACAAGGTATGCTAGTATTCGTAGGTTCGCAAGTTGCGACACTACGAACCTGTATGTGAAGCGTTCGCAGGTTCGCAGGTTCGCAAATTGGCAATTAACCAGAACTGCCCAAAAAGGTTTGAAACCATTTTCCAATCGATTCGGGATGTCAAAAATAGGGCAAATACCAAATTTCAGCTTTCTTGGTCAATTTGGGATAATTTTGATTTTTTCCCGTTTTAGTACAAGTCCAAATTTGATTTTCAAAAATCCACCAAAAATCGAAAAATTCACTCAACACCTCAAATTCTGGGTATTATTGGTGTTCGAATATTTTCGAGAAAAACGACCAAAAACTAAACTTTTGAATTTTTTTTGCTAGGTACAGAAATAATATCTTTCAATTTTTTGATTCAACTATGCAAAATGTTATTGAGAATAAAAAATTTCCAATCCCCTCCCCCCCTCCCTCAACAGAAAAATTAAGGCGAGAAGTTGAGAATTTTTGGGAAAATTTCGGTGAGTTGGAAAAAGTTTAGAAAGGGAAAGTTGGGAAGAAATTGAGTAAGCAGTGAAAATCAAAAAGATCACCAAAAAACATGGATCATATGGGAAAATTCATCTTCTCCCCCTCCCCCTACATCACATCACTTCGTCACGCCTCTGGGCTCTGATCAGCTTGCGTAATTTCAACATGCAACCGCTCAGTAGAACCCTAAAAGTGGTCTTGGAATAGGTGGACGTGAAATCTCAAAAAATTATTTTTTGGAACTGGGCCATTTTCCCCAAAACATGATGGATAAGGGCTGGATTGAAAAAAAAAACACAATTTTATCGAAAAAGTTCTCTCTTTGAAATCCAAAATCTCCCCTCCAGAGGTACCTCCGAAGCTACACTTTTTTATGAGTGACTTTCAACTCAAACTGAAGGTTTCCACCAAATTTGGGCAGTAATTTACTTTTTGATCAAGCTCGCCGAAAGCCATTAGAATAAAGGACATAGGAAAGACAACTGAATGTAGAGAGATGCGGCTCAACATCAACTCATTAAACTATTCAGTAACAAACTGGCTGTACAAAAGAAGAATGGAAATCATCAAAAAAGAGCTACTGATAGAAGAGGATGTAGAAAAGGAGTAGATATGCCTGAAAACTATTGTATAGAGATTAGAGAGCAGCAGAGGAGGCACCAGGAAAAAGATCAAGTAGACAAAACCAAAAAAAGCTTTCCGGAAAAAGGAAGCTACAAAGAACAGTTCTGCAAGACAAGAAAGATGATAAGAGAAACAACACATGAACAATACGAAAGGTTTGTGGCCCACATGGAGAGGGATACATACTTATCGCACCTCGGGAGTAATAAGGTGACATCTCAAAAAAAATTGATTTTGATGTTTTTGCATTTTTAGGGCTTGTATGACCCCCCTCAACCAAAAATAACACTTTGAGTTGGGTACATTATCTAGATCATGTAAAAAACCCAAATGGCCTAACTCAAAATCCCAACAACATTGCAAGTTGTTTGGAGTTATAAGGTGACATCTCAAAAACTCCACCTTTTTTTGAGCAAATTTCATACATACAAAGTGTTAACAAACAGTTTTGATTGTTTTGAATGTTTGTCAGTTAGAAATAGTCACAAGGAGTGCATTTTTTATTGGTTTGTACCAAATGGAAAAAATTTTTTAAATTGATCACTTTTCAGAAAAATGAATTTGCACATATAATGAAATTTTAGTTTTTTGAGAAAAACTCAAAAACTAAGCACTCTAGAAAAAAACTAACGACATTATGTCGATTGGAAATTTGATTCTCTACAACTTTGTTATCATGTAATTTTTTTTGGACGCTTCCTTTCGCCTCCACATCAACTTTAATCAAAGGTTATAACTCAAAATGTTTTCCAAACATTGAAATATTTCCTCCTTAAGATTTTATTTTTAAAAGTGTTCTTATGCTAAATGAAGGTAGGATACCAGATCTTTAAAATGAGGTGCTATTCATTCCTCACAATTGATTATAAGTTGATAAAAATAATGAATCAAGTTTTTAAAAAAAGAAAAGCACTCTCCTGTAAAATTTCACTTTTTTGAGATGTCACCTTATTACACTCCCGAGGTGCAATATACAACAGAAACCAAAAGTGTACAAAATAATCAAAAGAATATCGGAAGATGAGGTACAGAGAGCCAACATTGCCCCATCAGACTGCAAAAAAAAATGGTCAAATATGATGCAAACCTATGGAGTGATCCTGACAATGAAGTCGAAGCGGCAAACCATGAGGAGAACAAGTATGAGCCATTCTCTTGGGAAGCTCTAGAAATGGAAAAGCCCCAGGCAGTGATAAGTTACCAACAGACTTATTTAAGAATACCACAATAACCATTAAGAAGAGACTGCTAGCTTTCTGCAATAAAATACTATCAGGTGCTACCATACCCGAAGACTTCCATACTGCAATTGTAATACTCATTATCAAAAAAGGAGACCGAAATGACCCAGGAAACTACTGTGTTAGCCTACTAAATGCTGCTCATAAAATACTTGCAAAGATGCTAACGAGAAGAATCAAGAGCCACGCAGAGCCAATAATATTGGAATGCCAAAATGGATTTTGAAAGGGAAGATCATGCATAGATGGGTTATACACAACAAAGCTGCTGATGGAGAAGAGATGAGAATATAACCTAGAAACCCACATGTGCTTTGTTGATGTGGAGAAGGCATATGATCGAGTACAAAGGAAGATGTTTGAAATCCTGAGAAAAATCAAAGTGAACAAACAAATAGTACGCTTAATTGAAGAAATATACACGGATAATGCAATAAGAGTAAAATCTGGAAATATGTTGGAAGCAAAGAAGATAGGAAGAGGAATAAGATAGGGACAGACTAGGACCCACCCACCGAGTTACCAAGAAAATCTTGGTGGGCCGCGATGTATTTGGGCCAACGAGGTAAAAACTGGGCCACTTAAAAAATTTCTGAATGAATTTTTATGCTCAGTGTCCTGCACTTTAAAAAATGGGAGAAAAAATTTGGTGGAATAATTGAGGAGCACAAAATCAGGGTCGCTCAAATGGGATATCTTGGTGGACCGCTAAATTTTCTGTGTTCTTGGGTCCAACCCTGGATAGGGATGCCCAATGTCATGTAGTCTGTTCAACATCTACTTCAACGACATGATTAAAGAATGGCTGAAAACCAAGCCAAAAGGGCTAGACAGCTAGACATCAATGACACCCATGTCAATACCATGCTGTTTGCTGATGATCAGGTCTGGTGGTCTTTGCTGACAATAAAGAAGACTTGCAGAGAGTGATGCACAACCTTCAGAATGTAGCTGACAAATATGGAATGAGAATCTTGTCGGAAAAAACAAAAAGTTTCCCACATGGGCTGAACAGCTCACTGGGTCAAAGTTCAATGATGATTATGACCCATAATTTTCTCCTTCAACACCTTGAGAATCTGCCCTCCCTAAGAATACTTATAGGAAGGTAAACATTTCCAAAACATACTCCAAACATTTCATTTTCGACTCATTATGAGATAACGGAATTTGCGCAAGAACAAGCAAGCGAAACATACACATACACAGATGGGAAATCAAATAACAACAAAATAGCATATCTATCTAACTACTAAACGTACATAATACATATTCTGAATACACTCACCGGTCAATGGTGGCACAGTCGTATGGTGTGAAGTAGCCGGAGGAGTCGATACCAATCCTAGACTCTTGTATCCTTCATCGGACACCTCGGATCCGCTATCGTTGCTCTCCTTTTTGGTAATCAAATCCAAATCATTGACACTGGCGCTAGATCTACTCGATCTCGAAGCAGTACCGCCAGATGCGCAGAAATTATCCGATACTTTGGATACCGGAGTCGTATCGACCCCGCTTCTGCCAGAATGTTGATTTTTATGCTGTTGGCCAGTTTTAGAGTTCTGATGGTCAGCAGCGGCTGCTGAGGTAACGATCGAATTGGCGTTCAGTAAATCATACTGATTCGTGCCGACAAAATTTTCGGCAACTTTGCACGCAGGTGTGGTATCGATACCACTGCGTTGCAAACATGGCGATGGACTACGGCGAGTTGAGGTTTGTTCGTTGGACGGAGCGTTCGTATTCAGCAATCGGTACTGATTCGTGCCGACGAAATTATCGGATACCCGGTTCGTAGGCGAGTAGTCTACTCCGCTGGCACATTCAGTCTGCTGTCCACGACGAGATGGCGTTTCTTCGTCGTCAACTCCGGATGATAATCGACGCGATGAACGACTACTGTTCCTTGATCGTTTGCCTACCGAAGGCGATCGACTTCTGGATACGACGCAGCCATCTTCGTCGACGTGCAGAGTTAGATCTTTATTCGAGGCGATGTAACTACACGAGCGTTCTTTTTCCTTGGTCGTGGACGATTGCTTGGCTGCAGGTTTAGGTGTCCGAGATCTGGATCGTTTCGGTGTCGGAGTCGGCGAACGAGAACGGCCAAGTTTGTGAGGTTTCTCCGGAGCTAGATTCGACATCTTCTTGCGAGGTGTCGGACTTCGGCTGCGTCTTTCCGATGGCACATTCGGCGCTAGAGTGTTCATCGGTGAACGACATCTTTGATTTTGTCTGGCGTGCATTGCCGTCAATGTGGCCGCACTGGGAAGGTAAGAAATGCCACCACCTCCGCCGCTGCTGTTACTCGATGTCGAAGATCGTCGGGTTCTGGGCGGTGATCTGCGAAATACACACCAACGATAAGAATTATCCGCCAGTCTCGTCTGCGGGAAGTTTTGTCTCACTCGATGGTCTACGTACTAAGATGATACACTTACCTGTCGTAATGGACTTGAGCATGCGATATTTCTAACGCCGGTCCGCCGCTTTTAACTCCGGTTATTCTCGACGATACGGCTGCTCTATGAGCTACGCAAGCAATATTTCAAAAAGCATTCATTAGCAATACTATAAGGAATATACGACTATATCTCTACGAATCTAATCAATGAAATTACAAACATAAAACTATAGCCTAAATCTCTATATACTACAAATGACCACACGACATGCTGCTCAACATTTCGGACCTGTAGCTTGTGAGGCGATGCGACAGCGCAGCAGCAGCAGCCGCAGGCTAAGGCTATAATAGCGATTCAAGAGTGTTGACCGTTTACGGTTTAACACTTACCGGTTCGACATCTGCACGGATCGTGTTTATCTAAATAATGCGACAACGTGTCCCAACCGCCACCTACTCGAACCATCACGTGGCTTCGGAGTATCTGCAAATAAAAAATACAACATTATCGATACGATACCACACACTCACACACTGCGTCGTTCCCTTACAGTATTACATATATCGATAGGTGGTGTGCATATGTGACCATTACCCTTACTTACCCACAAGGCATTAGGCAAAAGCGTTCTATCGGCGAGTATGTATCTATCCTTTTTTTTTTCACCATCTTTACAACATATCTGTATCTAACGCAAGAGTAGGCTAGGCACATCCGGTCTGTTTACCGAGCAGAACCGAACGTGTAACTCATTTGAAAACTCGTAAAGGATATTCAACTTTTCTCACATCCCTCTGAGCTGTCTCCAAATTGATCCTATTACCTAAATTTGGGCTAATTTGGATCGTACCTCATCGGATTTGAACAAGGCCACGATTTTTGGATAGAGCATGGTCTGAAACCTTCATAAACCTAATTCCAGCTGGCTAAATTCATTTTTCGATTTTTAGAAAATTTTTACAAGTTCAAATTTGATGCATTTCTAATAAAAAAAAAAATTCATAAAATTGATGAAATTGACATAAAAAGCTAAAATTTGGTCTAAACCATATTTTCGATCCTCCGAGTCGATTGATGATTATTTAAAACCGTTCTGGAGTCTCCAGTTGATTTTCAGATTCTCTAATAATTTTCGAAAAAACGATGATAAGTAGAGTAAAAATGAGATTCAGCACCAAGATAATTGTACTATTGCCACCTTTGTGATTTTTTTGATCGATTTAGGTACCTGGTACATCATATTTTCAAAATATCTTCGTGCCAGTCTAATTCCAAAATTTTCTCCAGCAATTTATTTTTGAAAAAAAAATTGAAAAATTAATCGTTTACAAACGCGTAAATAAAAAAAGCTTGAACTTGGTTTATACCCTATAGTCCGGCATATGACAATAGGACTAATTGCACCCCTCCCCCGCCGATCCTCCGGGACAATTTTTTTCTTAAAGGGGACATCCTAAGGAACATTTTAAAGCAGACTTTCCCAAAAAAAAATTGGCCTTACTTACAAAATGGCGGCCATTTTGATTGACAGGTCAGCCGAAATCACAGATTTTGCGTTTCAACGTAGCACTTGCACGACATTTTTCAAACTTTACAAAGGTAGGTCGAAAGATCATGCAAAAATTTATCATTTGTCAAAATTTCAAGGGGTAAGGTGCGTTTTTCGATTTTTGGTGAATTTTTGAAAATTCAATTTAGGCCAAAAATAAGGGGAAAAATCAAAATTTTACCAAATTGACCAAGAAAGCTGAAATTTGGGATATACCCTATTTTCGACATGCCAAATCGATTGGAAACTGTTTCAACCCGTTTTCAGCAGTTCTGAAGCCTCCAGCAGATTTTTGAAACTCGAAATACCCACAAAATTCCATGAAATTGTAGTTGTAAAGGTGAAATTTACTCTGAAAACTAAATTCAATACGTCCACGAAGTACTGCAGATGAATTTCAAGTCGTTTTGGAGCCTCCAGCGACTTTTTTGAAAATTACTGGAGCCTCCAGTAGTTTTTTGAAACTGAAATTCCCGCAACATTAATTTATCAAATGGACTTGGCAAGCTGAAATGTACTTCGCAGACCACATGGTGGTTTCAAATGGTTTTGAAGCTTCCAGCTACTTGTAGGAAATTTCAATTTTCCAAAAAAATGCAATACAACCTTTCGAAATGTCGCTGGAGGCTCCAAAACGACTTGAAATCCAGCAGTAGTCAACTTCGTAGCGTATTGAAATTAGTTTGCAGAATGAATTTCGACTCTCCATCTCAGTTTGATGAAATGTTGGAGAAAATTTCAAGTTTCAAAAAACTACTGGAGGCTCAAGTAATTTTCAAAAAAGTCGCTGGAGGCTCCAAAACGACTTGAAATTCACCTGCAGTACTTCGTGGACGTATTGAATTTAGTTTTCAGAGTAAATTTCACCTTTACAACTACAATTTCATGGAATTTTGTGGGAATTTCGAGTTTCAAAAATCTGCTGGAAGCTTCAGAACTGCTCAAAACGAGTTGAAACAGTTTCCAATCGATTTGGCATGTCAAAAATAGGGTATATCCCAAATTTCAGATTTCTTGGTCAATTTGGTAAAATTTCGATTTTTTACCTCATTTTTGGCCTAAATTGGATTGTCAAAAATTCACCAAAAATCGAAAAACGCACTTTACCCCATGAAATTTTGACAAATGATAAATTTTTGCATGATCTTTCGACCTACCTTTGTAAAGTTTGAAAAATGTCGTCCAAGTCCTATGTTGAAACGCAAAATCTGCGATTTCGGCTGACCTGTCAATCAAAATGGTCGCCATTTTGTAAGTAAGGCCAACTTTTTTTTGGGAAAGTTTGCTTTAAAATGTTCCTTAGGATGTCCCCTTTAAGAAAAAATTTGTCCCGGAGGATCGGTGGGGGGGGGATGGTGCAATTACTCCTATTGTAATATGCCGGACTATAATGATTTTGCACCATTCTGGAATCTCCAGCGGATTTTTGGATTCTCTAGTTTTCGAAAAAACGCTGTAAAGAGGGCTGAAAATGAAATTCAGCATCAATAAGCTCGAAATAACCATCTTTATGGCGTTTTCGATCAATTTAGGCACATATTTTCAGGATATTTTGATGCACGTTCAAATTCAACATTTTCTCCAGCAATTATTTTTGAAAAAAATTAATTCCAAAAATTTCGAATTTGAACCAACACTAAATGATTTTGAAAATATGTGCTTGAATCGGTCGAAACAGTCGCAAAGATGGAAATCCAAGTTTATTCTGCATTATTTCGGAAATTGAAGAATCTAGAAATCTGCTGGAAGTTCCAGAACAGTGCAAAACCATCACCAATCGACTGGAGAGGAAGAAAATAGGGTAAAAATCATGTCAGTTTGATCGAGTTTTGTTTTTTTTTTTTTCATGAAGAAAGACTCAAATACTTACATATTACAAAAATTCGCCAAAAATCAAAAAATAAATTTTAGCACCTAAAACTTTTGATTCCGAATTTTTTTTTTTTAAATCAAAAACTGATTATTCAAATCTAAATTTCACCATTTCGAGCTAGATATTCCGATTCGATATTGCGATTTTCGATTTCTTCAGAATTCTAATTTGCAGGCGGATAGTCTCAGTTTTTTTTAAACAGAATATTTACAAAAGAAAAAAAATCAAAAATTATCTGTTCGAAAGAAAATCCAAATTTCAGGGCTCGTACTTCTTCCAAAAAAAAAGTATCTAACTTCAGTAATGAAAAAAATCTTGAAAAAGTAGCCAAAAAGTAGCCAAAAAGGTGACAAAGTGCAAGAAAAATATTTTACTAACTGAAGAAAAATTAAATCACAAAACATTACAAATTGCAATGTTTTGGTTTTCAATTTTCAAAAGTTGAATTATTTTGAAACTTTTGGATTAAAAAACGAGACTTTTTGACAATTTTTGGCAAAGATGAGAAAATTTCAACAATTTCTGGCAGATAAAAAGCAAGACTTTGACAATTTCAGCAAAAGAAGTGCTTTTTTTTTAGCAATTTCTGGCAAAAAACGAAACTTTTGGACAATTTTCAGGAAAAATGAGACATTTTAGAAATTAAAAAAAAAAACACGTTTTTAACAATTTGTTTAAAAAGTGGTAAATTTTTACAATTTTTGTCAAAGAGTAAGTATTTGACAATTTCAACAAAAAACTGGCTTTTTAGCAATTCATTAGTTCATTGCTACTTAGTAGAAAAATATACTTTTTGGCAACTTTTAGCAAAAAATCGAGCATTTTTTGAAAAAGAAAAACCTGACAATTTTAGCAAAAAGCTGGATTTTTGGAAATTGACTGGAAAAAAAAATGTTTTTTGGCAACTTGACAATTTTAGCAAAAATTTGTCTTTTTGGAAATTTACTGGCAAAAAAACGAGCATTTTTTGAAAAAGCAAAACTTGGCAATTTATTGGTCAAAAAAATGATTCTTCGCAAATTCAGGCAAAAAAAACGAGCATATTTTTTCGAAAAAGCAAAACTTGAAAATTTCAAGCAAAAAGCTGGCTTCTTGGCAATTTATTGGTAAGAAAATTCTTTTTGCCAACTTCTGGCAAAAGAGCGAGCATTTTGTGAAAAAGAAAAACTAGACAATTTTAGCAAAAAGCTGGATTTTTTGGAAATTGACTGGCAAAAAAACAAGCATTTTGTGAAAAAGAAAAACTTGACAATTTTAGCAAAAATTTGTCTTTTTAGAAATTTACTGACAAAAAAACAAGCATTTTTTGAAAAAGCAAAACTTGACAATTTTAGCAAAAAGCTGAATTCTTGGCAATTTATTGGTCAAAAAAATGATTCTTCGCAAATTCAGGCAAAAAAAACAAGCATTTTTCAAATTAGCAAAACTTGAAAATTTCAAGCAAAAAGCTGGCTTCTTGGCAATTTATTGGCAAAAAAATTCTTTTTGGCAACTTCTGGCAAAAGAGCGAGCATTTTGTGAAAAAGAAAAACTTGACAATTTTATCAAAAAACAACCATTTTTGGAAATTGTTGGCAACGAAATTACATTGTTTGTAATTTTTTCAAAACTGAGACTTTTTTTGCATTTTTTAGGCAGGAGAACATTTCGAAATATTTGGCAAAAAGCAAGACAAAAAAATTCAGCAATAAACAGTACTTGATTGGCCAAAAAAAACTTTTCAAGAATCTTTTGGTGTAAAAAAAAAAAACAACTTAAAAACATTTTTTGAAGAAGCGAGACTTTTGGGCAATTTTTTTTTAATGAACACTTTTTGGAATGTTTTTGCACAAAAGCGACAGTTTTCCACAAAAAACGAGACTATAATTTGACAATTTTCACATAAGGTGGCGATGTTCTGCCATTTTTGACAGAAAACGAGACTTTTTTGAAACAATTTATAAAAAAATGTGTACTTTTGAAAATTTTTCACTTTGATATTATCAGTATTTTTTTCTCATCAAAACGTATGAAAAAAATAAAATTTTTGAAAATTTGTATAAAATTTTGAAATTTTGAAAAAATTGGTGCCAGAGTTTTTAAAACTTTTTGAAATGGGAAAATTCGGACCAAAGGGGTTGATACTTATCAGTTTCAAAATTTATTTTCAGGTACTTTTTTAAAAGAAAACATTAATCGCGAAAATGATCAATTTTGAATACTTAAAAATTCGCCAAGAATCAAAAAATCAATTTGGGCAGCTGAAATCTTGATTATGGAGGTTTCTGAACATGTTGCTTCCAAAAATTGCGGTCTCATTTAAATCAAAGTTCACACATCTTGAGACGTCAGTTGTAAGTCTACGTACCCAATTTACATTGTCCTACTCTTTGTAAAAAAAATGTTAAATATCTTTAAAAAATCATCTTCGCAGTCAATTTTTCGAACCATGAATCAGTCCACAAACAGCAACTCCACCTCCTCCCCAATTTCCACAACTTGAATCCTCGCAGGTCAAATGGAATTCATCCGAATAAAACATTCACTCTAGCCAGAATTCGACGAGCGATGAAAAACTTAACACTACGTAGCAGAAGACTTACTTATAGCTTATGGTTCAACGACGCGACGCGACGCCAAGCCACAAAATGTGGCATTAAATTAGAATAAATTTTTCGCTAATAATATTAAATAAAACGACTCGAATCGTTTCGTTAAACTTATTAAAGGCGATAAAAATTTCACGTGGGCAAGATACATACTCGTATACACATAACAGTAGGCGCGCAGCAAGCTGTTATTTATTTATTTTTATTTTTATAAGTATCAAAGCACACAGGTAATCCATAGCATCACATATACGTCTTTCAGCGCTTAGTTTATGAATATCCGTGAACTGATTATCATCAAGGAAGTATTTTGAAGAAAAAATAAAAAAAAATAAAATAAAAAAAGATGTCTCGCTTACCCTGACGAAAATCAACACTTTGGTATCTCCAATACGGTACTTTCCTTCGGAAACTCTTATCATAGGGAATTGAGTCGGACATTGGCACTTTTCCACTTCGTCGCGTACCTGTAAAAAAAAAAAAGAACAAAATAATGATAAGTACCACATACATAATATCTTGATTTTTTAAAGTTTAATTCAATTTTATCAGCATATCCTAGCTCTGTCTAAATCGTACTAATATTGTAAGTATAGAGGTTCACAATTTCATAGGCTGATATAGCTTATTTCAAAATAATGGTACAGAAATTCTCGTACTATACTCGAGCACAAAGCTTTCTGGTAGGAAAAGTAAAAAATGAACAAGTCAATATCTCGGGCCCACATTAATAAAATACAAATACAATTCACCCTATAATAATCAAGCTATCAACACACCACACCTATCTATCACCTAAGCATGACCACAGAGATTCACATAGTGTTGCTTATTAAAAATAAATTATACCGTAGATCGAAAGTAATCTTCCATTTGAACAAAAAAATGGTACCTAATAATAATAAAGGAAATAAATCCACCCTTCCTGCACAGCGAGTCACACAACATAACATAACATACTTTCATACAAAGTCTCGTCTATCGCTTTGATAAAAAAAAAAATGAAACAAAAAACAATCCGAACGAAAAAGCCATCACGGGACCGACGACGACATGAGAGAAAAACAAAGACCCACAAAAACACATTGTATGAGATCGACGTAGTCGACGGAGCAGCAACCACATGCGCTCGTTTCATTTTCTTTTCCCAAGTTCCTTTTTTCGAAATAACTTCCGTTATAATCCGAAGAGCTGATGACAATTTTACTCAACCGATAACAAACGAAGCCGCACATTAAATTGGATCGGGTGCTAGTCGCTTTTTACATTTCACTGGAACAATTTCAGATGTGGGATGATAATAACTTTCGACAGGGACCGAAATTATAAGAAAAATGAAGCGCAAAGGGGGTGTAAAGGAGGGGAGGGGACAAATTTTATACTACAGTAACAGCCGCTTAATGTAATAATGTTTGTCCCAGCCAAATTTAATAACATTAAGCGACTTACATATAACACAAACTGATTCAAAAAAGTGAATTTTTCGTCAAAAATTTTTGCATGGTCAATTTTTTACTAAATAATTATGTAGTCATTGAACTAAAATATTGCAAAAATTGGGAGAAAAGGTGTTAAAAATAGGTTGAAACTTCAAAAACTTATGAAAAAAGTATTAAAAATTATGTCAATCAGAAAAGATGGTTGAAATTTTAGAAAAATTAGGCAAAAAGGGGTAAAAAAGTGTTGAAAACATTTTAAAATTATATAAAAATGCTAAAAAACGCATTAAAATTTGTAACATTATCCGATGCTCTAATAACAATAACTGATAGAATTTCAATGTAATGAGATATAAACGATCAGGACGGAATGATTTTAATAACATTAACCATTATAATAATAAGCGGTGTTTACTGTAATACGCAGTCATGTTTACTTTACGCTGAGCTGGAATGATAGAACAAAATCCTGGAATAGATTTTGGTCAAATTCATTCAGAAGTTGAATCAATTCAGAATCAGAAGTGTTCCCTGCAAAATTTCAGTCCGTTTGTCAAAAGATGGCGAACACAAGGGTCCACAAAATGCTTTCATGGGGGCGGGGCAACTTCAAGATTCAAAGGTGTGTTTACTTGTTTGTAAATCTTGAATGCACAATACTACCTTATTTTGCAAAGTTTGTGATGAGCAGGAATGCCTCCACTACGTATAGTAGTGCCTATTGTACTCACCACGTATCCTAGTTATTCTTAAAATAACTAGGTATCGTAGATATTAAAATATTACTCGTTTACCGCGTAAACTTCTTTTTTAACGTGTAGAGATTTGAAGGTTACGAGGTTACATTTACCGATATTTCCCAGATTCGCATAGGGCTTGTCTCTATGTGAATTCTGGTCGATTCTCACTTGAGTTTCCGCCTGTGGCCAGGGTAGCTCTTCTCGTCAACGACCGACTTTATGTCACCCGTGGACTATGTCCTCCTTTGCACTTTGATCAACAATTTCTTATTACCCGCTTGTTCGGTTAAACATGTGTATTTTTAACGTAAATTCGTGGTTTGTATCAAAGGGATCGACCCTTATTTCGGTATCTTGGATCACCTCTCATTATCCGGACATGAGAGTGTGATCTTGTTTCAAAATGTACTTAGATATTTTATTCATAGTCATCGCCCGGCCTAGTATTGGTGAGCCACCAAAGAGATGACTAACGTGAACAGTGTAAGTAATGAAAAAAGCTTAAACCTTCGCAGTGCGTTCCTCCAACTAGATTAATTATAACTTTATCGTAATTAATTAACAGACAACGAGATGACCCGGTTTCGTCATATTCAACCTCGTTACGTAATTTAACTATAACCAATAATTGATATTCATATAATTATTGAACCTTTTTTGATATGCCTTTGAGATGTAGTAATTTGTTCTGCTGCATTCTCCCTTCTTTAATTATAAGAATAGTGCATCCTTATACATAGTATTTTTATATGTAATGTGTTTTATGAAACAATACAGGAGTCATTACATGTTCTTTCAAGTATTTCTTTGGTACTGATACTCTAAATTTATAATGTACTTAGGTAAAAGAAAGACCAAGAGTCTGTTCCCAGAGCTAGCCAGGTTCTTAGCAATTATTCCTTTCCTAAGGAATAATTCTTGGATTTTTCATATGAGCCGTTAGACGAAGATAATTACCTAACACGTAATTAGCTATTATTCTCACCACTGCCAGTCTTTCCAATCCCAAATATTACAAGTTGAATTTCCCACAACCCACTCCCCTCCCACTGTGGTCACCTTGGGCTACAAAATATTCCATATATTTCATCCCCCCCATCTGCAAAAAAAGTGGTGCCAGTTGTCATAGGGGCCAATTTCTGGCATATTTGTATACCAATTTTTTCCAAACTGCTTTGTACATATAGTATGCAACCAGTAACTAAGCTCTCTATAAGGTTGAGCTTCTTCTCAATATCTGGTAGAATTCTACACCAAGAATTTTGTTTATCACTATGCATACTTTCGAATACTGGAACCAATTGATGACATGATTGTTTTGGTAGGATTCGAATTTGGTGTATATATATATCTCAAGGTGTAACAAACAATTGCATTTTTCTCCTTCCAAAAATTGCGTCAATATCTCAATGTAAATTGGCTAAGTAGGTACCGTTATCACTTGGTACAATTTTTGAGCATCCGAATTCGTTAATCCATTGCTGCATTTGTTTGATGATATTTGTCGAGGTCAGCACTTTCAGGGCAAACAGTTTCACATATTTTGTAAAATGATCCTTGATAATGAATATATGTAGTATCACATCCAGAGATACTTACAGGAATTGGTCTGAAATTATTGATACAGAGCAGGTGGTCCAAGTGATCAGACTACACAGGTTGAGTTGATCCATATAATCTTGTTGAACTTCTCAAGGAAACTGGACAGGATATGCATTCAGCCACAAAACAATGTACTTGCAATGAACTTCTCAAGGAAACTTGATATACAAACATGGCCATATTCGTGATGGTAGTGGTGAATAATGTCCTTTTAAAAATTGCTAATAGATTCGCCAGATTTTGTTGTTTTTGTTTTGAACACAACAAGTTGCTTAGTCAAGTTTGGTTTGATCACGTTCCCAACTCAACCACATTCTCAACTATATAAGTATCATTATCTAGATGTTGGTGTAATCTTTGAAATTTAGTGTACAGACATTTTGGTAGCTGGTAATTGAATAAACAAATAATGTGACAAAAAATCTGATATCGTGTTTTCACATCCAGCGATATGGCTAATATCAATTTGGAAGTTATCGAGGTAAAGTAAGTAACCATTTTATAATTCGATTTGGCAGCAGATCATTTTTCTTGAGGTAGGTTACTGTGATATTATCAGTGAACAGATTGATCATAGCCAGCCAATAAGTAGTAGTTTTTCACCAACAAGTGAACTATAGCTAATAATTCGAAGTCCATAACTGAGTATGATTTTTTGTAACCATTTTTTTCCCTTATTTTGGGAAAGGGGACAGTTTCCAATGCAGAAGGGTCAAAAATATTCAACAGTATTTCTATTGAAAATTAATCAATCAAATCTAAGGATTAGAAAGTATAAAAACTTGAAAATGTAAATTTTTCGGATTTCAAATATATTTTGTGAACTGGGGAGGGGAGGGGGGAGGGAGGGGGCGCTTCCTGGCACGACTTATTTTTACCAACAAGGCTGGAGAAATTTTTCTCATAAAACCAGACAACTTTAGGGCATTAACATACAGGGTGCCCAGAAATATCGAGTATCCCTAAAAAAGTTTTCTATACTTACTAAATACTTTGGTTGGTCACAGTGAATGATAATAATGACAGCACATGATTGGTTGTTGGACTGGAGAGATAACATTCCACCAATCATATGCATATATTTCACGTTGCCAACCTATATTTTTAATGAAAAACTTTTTTAGAGGTACTCGATATTTCTGGGCACCCTGTACATTTTTTTCCACAAGAAGGCATAAAAAAGAGCTTTTCCATCTAACCCAGAGATAAGCCAAGGGTTGAGATAAAGGGTTAAAATTGGTATAATAAGTTGATTTTACCAAAGTAGGGACTTGGCTGAGGCGTAGTGAGGCGTTGAAGCTAGAAAGTTCATAATTTCAAAATTTTTATCTGATACTTCGATTTTTTCATTCATTTTGTGAAAAATTGATGGGCTCCCGGGAACAACTTATTTTTCACGCCGGAGGGGAGGGGAGGGGGCTGGAAATTTCATGGAATGATTTTCTCACCCGAGGTAGCAACTTAAGGAGATGGGAGCAGAAAAAAAAACGATTCCACCGTTTATAAAATTGCACAAACCGCAAAATATTCACGTACATACACAGAATTGTGTACCCCTTCGGCCTCCTATTACCTAGCATGCTTTCAGTATCAGATTACAAAACATTTCATGCAGTTGTTATAACAAGTAGTCTGTAATATATACTACAATTGAGTAGGCCATGAACGGAGTGGGGAGGTGCAACAATCAACCGATACTAACGTAAATAGTAAGTATGTAGTACCCACTGTACAGTAAAAACAACATTGAAACAGAAGCCTTACAACGATCGGTGTACTGTTTTTTTAAATTGAAAATCAACTTCATACTGACAACCAACGAACAACTCCGAAGCGAAGGGTATGCGTTAAAAATACGATCAAGCTTGGTTAAAAAAAAAAGAGGGCTGGTGAGCTCCGATGTGAAATTACTTTCGCACGCCACAAAGTTATTTCGTACACCACCAATACCACCATCGTCGTCGTCGGTGTAGTTTACACATTCAGCTTCGAAAAAAGAGGCGAAAGCGAGACGATAGACAAAGAAAAAGAACGTACAAAACACGAAGCAAAGGCCATCGTATAGTACATAGTTCTAACAACAAATTCGAGAATTATGACCTTCTGTATTTGGCAATAATAGAGGTGGTTACGACGTTATCTCGTTAAATATACGAGGGTCGCACGCGAAAAGTAAAAGGCGTTATTTGCACCCAGTCCCAGCCGAACGCATTCTCGCCCAAAATTACCTTCCTCCAGCCCCCCTCCCCCTCTACCAACGTTCCTTCTCGAGTCGTGTAAGCAGCGAAGAGGAATAATGTGCGATGCAATGCGGGGGTTGTAGGTAATTTCGACCATTTCGTCGTCCAATTATAAAGCTCCTGCAGCTCCCATCCCGTTTGAGCTATAAAAGTTGCATATTATAGGTATATACTCGTATTATATTTACAAAATAATTACCCAAGGGCGCGACATCGTCGTGTTTCAATAAAATAAGAACACTATCTCTCGTATCACCCTAGAAAGCTCCACACAGAGTTGAATACTTTCTCTGTTTAAAGGATGCATCTGTCTCGCCAGTTGCATTTCATCCCCATAAAGCGACTTTTATATACTCGTACTCGTACGAATACGATGGAATGGCTTGATGCGGTTTACGTGCTGCTTTTCAAGATTTATTTACGAAGCACGTGACAAAAACGAGAAGAAAAAGGGAGCAGCTGACAGAATGCACTTCACTATTCGGGTGCACGATATTGAAAAATTTTCCATATTTTAAAAGAACTAAGCTCAAAGGCATTTCTATTTCGAGGATAAAGTATACGTACGTATGTACACGTAATCCACCTTTTATTATACTCGTACGTGGAGCAAGGGTATGCAGTCGTAGTCGTATAGCATTGTCTCAATTTCACACACGCCCTGTGCCAAAGTAACCACTCAACCGGCTGTATAGCGAGATTAATGGCATTGGGTGGACCATTTTTATACTTTTGCTACAACTTTGAACTTGCCAAAAAAACTCGTGAAGCTTTTCCGCTAGCAGTGAGATGATTCTTTGAGAATATGAAATCTGAAATTCATTAGGGCTATAACTATTATGTGAAATCAGCTTGGTTTCGGGTTCCAGTGCTCCGATTTTGATCAAAAATTATTTTTAGGTTACTCGCATAAGGAAAGTATCAAAATTTCGTTTATTTTGAAAGCTCAATTTTCAAAAGAAACTCAAATTTTGGAGCTGTAATTCGAAAATTTGAAAAAAATCTAGAAAATATTCCTTGTTATGATATTTTATGAAATTTTCATGATTGGATTCTCAAAACCAAGGGGAGAGTGGTAAGGAGCCCCAAAATTTTGGTCAAAATAAAATGTTGAATACTGACAAGGGAACCTCTTGAGGTGTCACACTCCGATTTGAACGGGACCGCAATTTTTAGAAAGAGAATAGTCTAAAACCCCCAAAACCAAATTTTCAGCTGCCCAAGTTGATTTTTCGATTTTTGTCGAATTTTTGAAAATTCAAAATTGACTGTTTTTGGCGATTCATGTTTTTTTTTAAAAAGTACGTACTAGATTAGTAAAAATGGTCAAAATAAGTCCCAAAACTAATATTAATTATCAAAATCCAAATTTTACCATTTCCAGCCATTCTGGAGCCTCCAGCGCGATTTTTCAATTTCTCCAGAATTTTGAATTTGCTCCAGAAGGCGTGAATATGCAGTTGGACAGCTAAAAATCGAGTTGTGTATTATACTCGACCTGTTAAACGAGTTTATCTACATTTGAGCCTGTTTCGGGAGTGACACCTCAAGAGTTGGTTTTTGAGATGTCACTCTCGCTCCAAAACGGCTGGAAATGGTAGAATTTGCGCTCTGGTGGTTAGTTCTTGAAGAAATACAGCGATTCGCACAAATGTCAAAAATTTTCTTCACAAACGGTTATCTTTTGATTTTTTGGATTTTTTAATTTTGAAAAAAGCTGGTCAAAAAACCACTCTTGAGGTGTCACTCCCAAAATCGGCTCAAATGTAGATAAACTCGTTTAACAGGTCGAGTATAATACACAACTCGATTTTTAGCTGCCCAACTTCATATTCACGCCTTCTGGAACAAATTCAAAATTCTGGAGAATAATTGAAAAATCTCGCTGGAGGCTCCAGAATGGCTGGAAATGGTGAAATTTGGATTTGGGTAATTAATATTAGTTTTGGGACTTATTTTGACCATTTTTACTGATCAAGTTCGTACTTTTAAAAAAAAAGCATAAATCGCCAAAAACAGTCAATTTTGAATTTTCAAAAATTCGTCAAAAATCGAAAAATGAACTTGAGCAGCTGAAAATTTGGTTTTGGGGGTTTTAGACTATGCTCTTTCCAAAATTCGCGGTCACGTTCAAATCGGAGTGTGACACCTCAAGAGGTTCCCTTGTGAGTAGCATAGAAAATTAATGGAAGATTCTCCAAGGTTCAAAAACCAGGACCAGAGGCAAGTGAGCAACAGGGGTTATTTTTCAGGTTTTTTTTTGGATATTTGGAAGAGAAGGGGAGGATTCCATTTGAATATGAATTTGAAAATTTGAAATATTATGTACCAACAGAAAAATGATGGTTTGAGTTACAGAGAGAAACTCCAAATTTATCTCACGATTTTCCAATATCACTTCATAGCTTTTTCGCCGGCATCTCTCACCCCCCCCCCCCCCAAGAGGTAAAAATCGACCCATCCCGCATATTTTATTATTCAAAATTTTGAAAGAAACACATTTTGATCCACATCAACAAATCCGGGCCAAAAACTACCTAAACTATCAACGTTTCGCTGTTGGCAAATAACGTCATCATCATCGCATCGTTTCATTAGATACTCCTAGTTAGTCTTAACCTTGCACGCTAGTTCGCGTCTGGTTTTCCACGATCGATATCAGATCCATGAACGGCACAACACGGATGTTATGTAGCCCGCAGCCTGTATCATGCTCACTCAACTTTCAATTCTGATGAATAATACATAAGCAGAAGCACCAAACCATCAACTCGAAAGAGACCAAAATCAAAGCTCGAAGTTCGAGCTAACTCATTCAAAAAAAACTTTTAAGAAAACTTTCAAGATGCACAATTGCACATCATAGTTACGAGTCATTATTACATGAGCAAATTCCTATTACAACACACAATTCACAAAACACCCAGACGAGGAAATACCATCACAGAGTAGTGAGAACATTTTCGACAAAAATGATTGATTACACTATGCACGAATTAGCGAACGAGACGATATATGAGGATTGAGGAGGTGTACAAATTATTAATAATACCTTTACACTCACTATACAGTGTACAGTGTACACTGGGCTATATGTATTATCGGTGTACTGGTTTATTAATATTACGTAATTATCCATCCACATCCACCATCTCCATCTCGCATCGGTTCAATTCAATCAAGTTGTGCGTTATAGTGGCCTAGCCTGGCTTCTCTTCTCCACGTCGCTAACTCAATTTACAAAGTACACAGACCGGAAAACAACGCAGATCGCCGACAAAGAAGAAACTAATTAACTTAAACAATTAGTCTGGGCGAATATTATTCAAAAAGCTAATATCCGCCTTCTATTTTTCGACTCGCTTGCTTTTCAGCTTTCGGCCTTTTTTTTTTTTTTTGGTACGTAATTACACAGTTCGTTGAGTTGCCTAACTTATTCCAACTTTCGTTAGAAATCAATAATCACAATATCTAGATACAGACATGTTTCATTTTATGAGAACACACAACAATGCCTTCAAAGCTTGAAAAAAAAAATGAGCACAGGGTTCGAAAAAAAATTACTAATATGCTTTGCATGGATCATTATCAAGATTATCTGGTACATGCAGAATCACAACTGATTAGGAGAACCTCGTTTTCTCAATTTTCTTCCTAATTCCATCAGTAGGACAAAAAAACAAGGATATAAAATACGAGATGATGGATTATTAACTTATGTCATCTACACTCCGGGGGAATTCTCAACATCGCGTTGGCTAGATTATCAATACTTATGTTGTATATAGGTAATTAGGTATCAACCTGATTCTAATACATTTCTAGCCCTTTGAAAGAAGAATCAACGGGTGATCGTATTTGTATTTTGTGAAGGCATCGGTTACAGTTTACGTTTCCACGATGAACCAAACTTATAACAGATTACTACTCGACTACTCGAATATCTAGCACAGCGGTTTACTTATCGACAATAGTACTGCTGAGATTTCCGACTGATAATAGCATTATCAGTTTTATCACCGGAGTTCTCCAATTAACCATCTTCTGCTCGATTATTATAAGATACCTTTAGCTATTAAGTACAGATAGGACATCTAAAATTAAAACCAGCGAGTTTGAACTAATTATTCCTCTTTAAAAATGATGATTAGAAAATGTGTATTGATTCGTAACACATTCGATTTAATTATCAAGGATCGACATTTTGATTTTTATTTGATTTTCAAAAAAGAAACAAAAATGAAACGAATAGGTACTATAAAGTTATTCTGGTATTAAACGAAGTGTAGAATAATGTTTTCAACATTTTTTTTTTTTTTTAACACATGGATCACCATCAACCCTGAAGCCAAAAAGACACGAACATTGAAATTTTCTGATTTATTTACTAAGTTTTCAATAATTAAAAACTCACTTTCACGTCTTTTCGATTTTGTTTTGAGTTTTCGGTCCAATTAATATTCGGAATTTTCAATTATTTTTTATTCCAATTTTTAGTTTTTAAATTCAATTTTAAGGTGTATTTAATTTTCACTTTTTTTTAAATGTTGCTTTCAATATTTAATTTTCTTTTTGGCAGTGATGGCAAAACTTCTGCATTTCAGTTTTAGTTTTAATGGTAATTTTTTCGTCACTTTTTTCCCATACAAATTCCAATATTTTGGAAATTTATTGGAGAAAATAAAGTACCAAAAATCAGTTCTGCCTTTTTATTTTCAGTTGTAATTTTCCATCACTGCGTTTTGGGGAGTTTGATATAGTTAGAATTGGATAGATTACTTAAGGTAGAGAAGGAAAAGGTTGATTTCGTACTCAGTGAAGATAAGAATTATTCCTTATGTGGGGAATAATTGCCTATTGCCAGCTAGCTCAGAAGGCTGTAACCTATCTATTCAACCATACACATTCAATGTTTATAGTCATAAATAAAAACGCTGTTTTACTTATACTATATATTTACACTATTTACAAATCGTCATAAACATACATCGTGTGCAATTATGTTCTCACATAGCATTTGAATGAATGATAATTGGAGATGTAAATGACTTAACTCTACCTATAGTGGATTAGGACGTGCGAAAAGATATACCTATTCGGCACCTGATAATATAACTAGGTATTCGTCTAATTAAGGTCGTAGCACTAGACATTTTAGTCAGACGTACTACGACGAAAAACTTATAATTAAATAGTATACAATACATATTTCACTACTTACAGAGCACTATACGCTTTTTTCCATCTCTATCGGTGGCCTCCCCAATACTAAAGGCATTGATGGAACTTAACTAAACGAGATAGCTTGTAAGACTTTGCATAATCCGAATATGCTGCGGAACATAACGAAACGAACTACCAAAAAGATACTATTTATCGATCACGGGATCAATCAATATAATAAAACAAATTGAATTACCTCGCTAGAAGAGGGTACAAATAACCATCACTCGATCGTGGCCTCCCCGGGGGGCGCATCCACGATCCGTTATATTAACAGGCGACAAGGAACCAGCTAACGCGTATTTGCCAAAACCAAGTGATGATTTTTCTCAAGAAATCTCTAATATAAAGACATACATAGCAGCAAAATCCCAACCCCTAAAGAGTGGTGGTATATGCACAATGCGTGAGAATTGCTATGTACAAGTACAGAGCTCATAAATAATATTCTTAAACCCTATCTTCGATCATAAATGTCATCACGACGCGAGCCGCAAGATCATTGATTAATTGACCTGTCACAGGGGATGGAATGCCGCCACATACGTTGCTAAATAGAGATCTCATAAATCTGCCATTTTAATATCCTTGTCGCGAACCCTTTAATAATATAAGGAGGGTTCGGACAACGATCTGACGTCATATACGTAAGTACAGAAGAATGCAAGATTTTTACATTTCTTAATATTTTTACACATTCTCAATATTTTCAATGTAAGGGGTAAGCACTACCTTCGGCAATGGGGCCAATCTGCCCTATGTCAAGTTTCAACTTCATTTTCAGAGTTTTACGTTTCACTTTCGGATTTTTTGATTTTACTCTTGAATAGATTTTTTTAGTTTTTATTTCAGTTTTTGATCCAATTTTCACATTTTAGCGTCTTCTCTTTCATTTTTAGTGTTATTTTCCCCCTAAAATTCCAACATTATTTTCAGAGTTTTACGTTTCAATTTCACAGTTTTCGATTTTACTCTTAGTCTTCTATTTAGTTTTCAGTTTTCGATTTAATTTTTCAAGTTTTCAATTTCATTTTCGATTTTTAATTTTCAATTCCATTTTCAGTTTTTGATTTTAATGTTGATTTCGTTTTTCAGTTTTTGAATTTTTATTTCATTTTCATTTTTTGGTTTCAATTTCTATTTTTTATTTTATTTTCAATTTTTGATTCTAATTTTTTTTCCAAAATTTAAAGTTTTACTTTCAGAGTTCTCAACTTTACTTCTAATTTTTTCATTTTTTATTCTCAGTTTTCGATCTAATTTTTAGTTTTCAATTTCATTTTTAATTTCCAATTCCATTTTCAGTTTTTGATTTCAATTCTGGTTTTTTAAATGTAGGTAATTTTCATTTTTCAGTTTTTGATTCTCCATTTATTTTCAAAATTTTCAATTTGATTTTAAGTTCTTGGTTTTATTGGAAGTATTTAATTTAATTTTCAAAAACTTCAACACCATATTGTTCGGAGTTTGCATTTCACTTCCGGACTTTTCGATTTCAATCTTGGTTTTAGAGTTATTTTTTTCAATGTACATACGATTTCACATTTCAGTTATATATATTTTTTTTCATAATCAAAATTTTTGATTTCGAGTATGTACTTTTAGTTTTTGATGTTATTCTTATAGTTTTCAAATTCAATGCTCACAACTTCCATTTTATTTTCAATTTTCAATTTTTTATAGTCAGTTTTCGATTTTATTTTCAAAATTGTTCATTCTATTTTCGGTTTTAAATTTAATTTTTAGTTACAGATGCGCTTCTATCTCATCGTGAAGACCCCCCCCCAAATCCAACACAGTCTTCTTTTTCGATTCAACTCCTCTGATCCTGTTTTAACGAGATGAGAATGATTAGGTTGATAAGTTAGATTTTAATAAACTCTACGTGAATGCGGCTAAGAAATATTCCTTTAGTGGGGAATATTTGCCTTGTTTCCCAGATTAGCTCAATGTGGGAGAGTTCAATCATTCAAACCTGCTATAAGCATATTTCTTGATACCATTTTAAATAAAAATACAGCTCAACACCTTTTGATGATGTTTATATTATAAAATAGTTCAAGTCTAGAGATATTTACATACGAATGTTATAACCTATGCTTACGTACGAGTATATGCTCGCAAGTACAGACATTAGATGGAAATTTCAACGAATTATTAGACACGCGACGTGAGTTTCTTAAGGGATGAAAAAATATTTACACTTCGTAAAAATGCGATAAAGTTACATTTTACACTTATTAAAATATAATTATGTTAAAAGCGACATTAATCTGGATGGGCAAACGCTGCCCAGGGAATAAATTGTAAATTACTTACATAACAATGCAATGTTTCTGTCTCTCCTTTGCCTCACTAATACTAGAGACGACGACAGAACCGAAATTAAGAGTTATTTAAATGAAATGATTTCAAGTTTCGTTTAGCAGAGAAATTCAGATGAAGATTATTTATCTAGCTTTATTTATAAAGAAATTCACGAGTAATTTAGCGGATTACCCTCGAAGTGGCCGGAATCGAGAGAATAACCCTTGAAAGACGCCAATATTACACAATTTAATTATCTATTCTCATGGCTAAGTTTCCACGCCGAGAGTGGTACAAACAGAAAAAAGGATGACACGAGCAAGAGCTCATGCGATCATATGTTTAGGTATACCGAGCAATCTCGCTACACTACCTGGGTAGTGACTAAGAACCAACTATAGCGAAATCGTAAGAACATTAGCGATTTGATGTACTCGCGTATTCGTATTTATACTAAGGGTTGTAGACAAGGTGTATAGAGGTACAGGGACCTCCCTGTTAACACGCGAGGTGCGAGACATCACATTCCATATTAGGTATATTCCCCTATCTATTACATTGTTTTACACAGAATACATACAATGATCGTACATGTGTGTGTACGATCACCTAGCTCATATAGCAGTTAACACATTACCATATCTTCCAGTATACGGGAGTAAAATATGTGTACTAAAGGTACACATAGCTAGTGTAAGTATTTCAAGACATCGTCTAAGAAAGAATGATACGAATCACTAGCAGAGTGTGTAGGGCAATCCTTCCCATATCAATCCTATCCTTTCTTCTCATATACATCTTCCAGCAGCCAGCCAATTCTTGGATTTGATCTCTTTTACTATCACTTCAGATCTAAAGGGGGATTTCTGAATGGTAAACTCCAAAAAATGAATAAATATTTGAACTCAAAGACCTGACTTTAAACCAGATGCAAAAATACATCACCATCCAAAATATCAGGTCGCGAAGAGCATTTTTCAATTTTTGGCGAATTTTTGAAAATCGAATTGAGCCAAAAATGGGCGGAAAAATCAAAATATCACTGCATTTATCCAGAAAACTAAAATTTGATATGTTCGCATATTTTCCACCCCTCCCTTCTCCTCTCCAAAATAAATTAACACGATTTTGAATCATTTTGAGCAGTTTTGGAGCCTTCATCATATTTTTGAAAGTTGAAATTCTCACAAAGTTGTCCCCACTGAAATAAAAAATAAGCTAAAATTTTCTTCATACCCTGATTTTCACATGCAGAGTCAACAGGAGGCGATTTTAAACTTTCCTAGGGCCTCCAATCACATTCCTACACATGATTTTTTAAATAATTTTTTTCCATTTTTGAGCCAAAAATTACTTATTTATTTATTTTTTAAAATATCAACAAAAATCGAAAAATGCACTTCGGTACCTGAATTTTGACTCGCGATGTATTTTGGCATGTTCTTTTGATTTAGCTTCGTTTTCATTTGGTTCAAAAATTTTTATAACTATAGGAATACTTGCCTTGATATAGTAGGTAATTCTCTTCAATCTCATCAAATTTTGATCACTCTTCAAGAGCATTATTAAAACCTTCAAAAATCCACCAAAATTTAGAATCTCGAAATTCAACGTTCAAAGATCAACATTTTTGATGAGGGCACGTTTTTTGATTTTTTTTCTCAACTGGACTCTAAATTTTTCCACCTCTCGAAGTACTTTTCTTTACAAGCGAATTGACATTGAATATGCGAAGAGTCGAGTATGGTATCGATATCAAAATATATGTAATTAGTACACATATCATGAAGTATACTGTACACTTACTCGTAGTATACCTACTGTGTTTTATTTTTAATTTATTAGCCTATGCGTGCAAACATATGTACTTACACGTAAACCATGGCAAGGTCGAAATGATTCTTCTCATGGAACAAGACGTACTCGTAAACCTATCTATATACTTCGATACCTACATTTTTATATATACGTGCGTACGTATTGAGTGATACCAAAGCTGATCCCGCTATCGCAGCAGTATGTAATTGGATCATGAATGAAGAACCTTATTTATAGGCTACGCAGTAACTCGCTCACGAAAGAACTTCTTCGGATTACTCAATCGTCGTATTTGCCTTATAAGAACTTTTGTATTTGGTACTGTTTTCCTGTTATTTTTTTGTTTCTTCTTATGTTTTTTTTTTTCTGTAACCGAAGAAACTTGACCATGGATACAACTACGAGTATGTGTATAGCGATGACTCACACAGTCAGAGTCTCAAGTCACAGTTGCGTGCGTATTTTTTTTTTGTAGAAAGGGGAAAAAATTGCCATCAGCGGAGTGTATGTAGGTGTGGCGGCATGGCGGCGCCGTCAACAAATACTAGTAAAATGAAAATTTACAGATATACAGAGAAAAAGGTCATACCTGTACGTGATGAGTACGTCTAGTCACGTGAATATTGCAGAATGCAAATACGAAAAGGTAAATGGCAGAGAGGGGCTGCTGAAGTATACGACTATACGTGTAGTTATGCACGTAAGAGTGATAGCGTATTTTGTATCGTTTCGTACATTTTTTCCAGCGAATTTTCTGCTGGTTTAAGAATTAAATTTTACAACAAAAAAAACTGCGGACGTAGGTATATTAGAAGCAGCTTCGATGTTATCAGCTGTATACTTGTGCTAGTGAATTATCTCGTATATGAATGCGGAATGCAGCATGGCCGGCGAGTTGGCAAATAAGTACATGTGCATCTACTTTGACTTTGACTTTATTAACTCCCTCTAAAGTTGCATGCTTTTTTTTCAAGGTCTTGTGACAGCACAACAAAATTAGCGATCGCGATCAAAATTGGAAAGCTTTATTGAAAACTTTCTAATTTCTGAAAATATGTTAGCACATTTTTATAAATTGAATGAGTCGAATTTTAATTTTCTAAAAAATTGAAAAATGAAAAATCAATATTTAAAATTTCATTTCTGGCCCTTCCAGAGCAATTTCGGGGCTCGTACCCAATTTTTTCAAAAAAAAAAGACGTAAATTTAGAGACCAAAAAATCTGGAAAAAGTAACCTAAAAAGTGACAAAACATGAGCAAAATATTTTAACGCAAAAAAATACCCCCCCCTCCCTCCAAAAAGAAAAGAAAACAACATTACAAACTAAAATGATCTGTTTTGTAGTATTTTTGAAACATTCTGATGCTAAAGGCAACAGTGAGAATTTTTGCAGTTTCTAGCAAAAAGGGAGACTTTGACAATTTTAACAATAGGAAAAACTTTCTGGACAATTTCTGGCTAAAAAAAGTAAAAGATTTGGACAATTTATGAAAAAAGTTGTATTTTTTGGAATTTTTTGCAAACAAATGACAATTTTAAGCAATTTTGATGGACACCGAGAAATTATAGCATCCTTTTAACAAAAAGCAAGACTTTTGAATAGTTTTTGGAAAAAATGTGAAAATCTTCAGCAAGTTTGGTAAAAAGCAAGAATTTACGTCAAAAAGATTCAATTTTTGGCACAAAGAATCTTTTTGTGTAATGCAGTTAGTAGGTTAAAAACTAGACCATTTCGTAATTTTTGGAAATTTTAGGTAAAATGCAAGACTTTTGAAATTTTTTACAGATAAACGAAAATTTTTAGAAATGTAACGAAAACGCGAGATTTTTTGTCAATTTTTTTCACACAGCAAAATTTTGACAATTTCAGCAAAAAGCAGGACTATTTTTGATAAATTGTATAATTTTTGGAAAAAGTGAAAAAATCTTTAGCAATTTCTCTGAAAAGCTGGAATTCATGTTGAAAAGCAAAAATTACAAAACCAGCAATTTTTGAGAATTATTGAAAAAAAATTCATTTTTTTGTAATTTTTCTCGAAAAGTAATTTGTAGGTATAGGTTAAAAAACGAGACTTTTTGGAAAATTTTGGGAATTTTAGGTAAAAAGCAAGACTTATGAACAGTATTTGGAAAAAAATACGACTTTTGGATTTTTTTGCAAAAAAACAACAATTTTCAGCAATTTTGGAAAGAGCTTTTGAAGCGATTTTCAACTTTTTTTTTAATTAAAAAAAAAATTATGTAGAATAACGAAAACGAACATTTTACCTTAACGTTACAAGATAATAACATAGAATGAACAGCGTTCAAAATTCGGCAATAATTTTTAAAAAGCTCTGCTTTTTGCTCTAAGTTGTCAGAGTCTTGTTTTTTGTGAAAAAAAAGTCCTTAAAAATTCTCACTTTTCGACAAAGTTGCTTAAAATTGTCTTTTTGTTCAAGAATTGAAGACGTCATAGCAAAAAGGACATATGTGTGAAAGTTGTATTTTGAGAAAAAGCTGTTTGAAAGTTTGAGTGCTTGTGAAGTTTAGAAATGTGCATATTTGAACATGGTGACGACTGGAAAATGATCGCTATAATATGTTAAGTAAAAAAATGGCAAAAAAGACAAGTTTTTTTGGCCAATTTTTTTTCTTGATTTAAAAATGTTTTTGAGCAAATTTTTGGATTTAAACCAGGTAAATAATGGTTGACAACACAAAATCGACCATGAGTAACCCATTATCTCTGAAAAAGTAAATTTTTAATCGACTTCGCAGTTTTAAAATGGCGATATCTCACTGGTTCTTCGACTTTGTGAAGTGGGGGTAGTCTCATATGATAGAGGAAGGTCTGAAGAATAACAATATGGATTCGTCTCAAAAAGGACATATGTGTCATATATACCCCTTTTTGTTATGAAGTCTTCAATTTATTCGGGGCACGTACCCAATTTTTTCAAAAAAAACAAGTAAATTTAAAGACCAAAAAAGCTGGAAAAAATAACTTAAATAGTGACAAAACACGAGCAAAATATTTTACAAAAAATATTACAAACTGAAATGTTCTGTTTTGTAGTGTTTAAAAGTAGAACTATGTATTTTGAAACTTTCTGAAACTAAAGGCAACAGTGAGAATTTTTGTAGTTTCCAGCACAAAGGAAGACTTTGACAATAAACAATAAGAAAGACTTTTTGGACAATTTCTGACCAAAAAAAGTAAAAGATTTGGACAATTTATGAAAAAAGGACATTTTTTGAATTTTTTGGAATTTTTTGCAAACAAATGACAACTTTAAGCAATTTTGTTTTCAAAGCGAGAAATTTTAGCATATACTTTTAACAGAAAGCAAGAATTTACGTTAAAAGCTTCAATTTTTGGCACAACGAATTTTTTTCGAGTAAAGCAGTTTGTAGGTTAAAAACGAGACTATTTAGTAATTTTTGGCAATTTTAGGTAAAATGCAAGAATTTTGAAATTTTTTACAAAAAAACGACAATTTTTATCAATGTAGGTAAGTAACGAAAAAGCGAGATTTTTTTCAATTTTTTTCAAACAGAAAAATTTTGACAATTTTAGCAAAAAGCAGGACTATTTTTGATAAATTGTATAATTTTTGGAAAAAGTGAAAAAATCTTTAGCAATTTTGCTGAAAATCTGGGATTTATCAAATTCATGTTGAAAAGCAAAAATAACAAATCCAGCAATTTTTGAAAATTATTGGAAAAAAAATCATTTTCTGTGATTCTTTTCAAAAAGTAATTTGTATAGGTTAAAAAACGAGACTTTTTGGAACTTTTTGCAAAAAAACAATAATTTTCACCGATTTTGGCAAAAAGCTTTTAAAATGATTAATAACTTTCTTTTCATTTGAAAAAAAATTACCTACGTAAAATAACGAAAACGAACATTTGACCTTAACGTTACAAGATAATAAGTAATAATAATAACACAGAATGAACAGAGTTCAAAAAAGTATCACTTTTTCGGCAATAATTTTTAAAAAGCTCTGCTTTTTGCTCAAGTTGTCGAAGTCTTGTTTTTTTGCAAAAAAAAAAAGTCGTTAAGAATTCTCACTTTTCAACAAAATTGCTTAAAATTGTCTTTTTGCTCAAAAGATTTCAAAAATTCTCAACATTTCTTCAAAAATTGTTCAATAGTCTCGTTTTTTGCCAGAATTATATTTGCCAAAAATCCTTTTGTTAAAGTTTTCTAAGTCTCGTTATTTTCCAAAAATTTATACATATATATATTTTTCTTTTTGCTAAAAACTGCTAAAGTTTTCACTGTAAGTGCCAAAAATTTCCAAAAAGTATCATATTTTTCATCAGAAAATTTCAAATTAGTTCAACCTTTTAAAATTAAAAACCAAAACATTTCAATTTGTACCTAATATTCTGTTTTTTTGTGATTTTTTTTTTGCATCAAAATGTTTTGCTTTGCGTTTGTCACTTGTTTTGGCTATTTTTGGAGCTTTTTAGTTACTAAAGTTACTTTTTTTCATATGGAGGGGGGATTGGATATGCTCCCTAGAAGGATTCTGACCAGAAATGATTTTTTTTTTTTACAATTCTTACAAACTTCAATTATTTATATTTCATAAAAGTCGTCCAACTTGTTTTAGGGGGAAGGGCGGGAAAAGTTTTTTTTTTTTTACAGGGGACTGTGGCCTGTTCTGACAAAAGGGGCCACAAGTCGGAAAACGTTTTTTTACAGTAGAGGCAAAAATGCAAAAATAAGTCAAAATTTTGAAAAATTGTTTTTTCACGGATTTCGGTTGTTTGACATGTGAACTGTCATGTGACACAGCAACAACACGTAATTTGGCCGAAAAATGTGTTGAAAGCGCATTTTGAAGTTAGTGTCAGTCGAAAATTTGAGCGCTCAAAACTTTCAAAGCTCTCTGGAGGCGGAACAAAGCATTCTACGGAAAAATTACGTCGAGGAAAATTGTAGAGAATTAAATTTCCAATCGACACAATGCCATTAGTTTTTTTCTAGGATGCTTAGTTTTCGATATATTTGCAAAAAAATCAAAAAATCAAAAAAAATTCGATTTAAAAAAAAAATTGTCTCATTTTATCTTATTTTTTTACGTTTTTATAATGTAAACGTGTTCTTATCGTAAATTTAACTTATTCCATGTTATTCTACGCACTTTCAAGTACCAGAATCCATTTTTTGAAACATTATGTACCTTTTCTCGGAAAACATAACATTATCAGTTTTCATAAATTTTTTTCTTTAAATGCGTTTTTCTCAAAATCTTGTTTTTCAATCCTTCAACTTCAAGAAATGAAAAAAGGTGGAAAAAAATGAGCTAGGAGGCTGGGATTGGTCTCATTCGACTCGGTATGATGTCTAGTTTTCAAAATGACCAAAAAATTGAAAATGAAAAATCCGACTTGTGGTCCCTTTTGTCAGAACAGGTCACACTGGGGATTATTTTTAGAAGAATTTTGAAGTAGAATTGGAACATTTTTGAATTTGTTGGATTTTTTTTCATTTTCATCAATTTTTTTTTTACTGGAGGAAGGGCTTCTCGTAAAGTTTTTTTTTTTTTTTTTTTTTTAGAATAACGAAGAAATCTAAAAATGGAGATTATATTTTTTTTTGTTGATTGAAATGTGAGGACCTGATTTCATGTACGATTCAAATAATTTGTAATTCTATTCGCCGCCAAGAAACCATACACGAAGAGGGTATAATTCCAGTGTTTGTTCGGTTACTGTATCTACGCAAATAAATATGCGTATAAGTCTACAAATTCCGACTCATCTTACGTACGTATTTTTAGGCGGTAATAAAATTCGATACAATTACTATTTTCACAACAATCAACAATCGCGCTTCGTTCGAGGTCGTTCATTGTTTATCAACTTTATGGTTTATTGATTCGGGATACGCAAAGGCGAAGACGATCATCTTACGGCTTACGATACGAGTATACAAATTACACGCCACGCTATACGAATATGCATTCGCGCAATACTACAGCAGTACAACCTCCAATTCATCTGGGCCGCAGGCTGCAGCAAATAATTGATTCAGATGCGAGATGCTGGACAAAAAGTCTGCATTTTAATCCAAATGTTGTGGCGATTTCGATTCTCGTTTGTTCTGTCGTCGGCGACATGGCGTCATCGTACTCGTATTTCCATGTTGAGGAAATTCGATCACACGCAGCAGTTGGAAATTACAATGTTACCGTAGTACATCTACATCATCATCATCATCATCATCGTAATTCATAATAGGTTATGTGTGGCCACCAAGTGGCCGGCCACCGCCTCTTGCTGATGCCGAATCTACCTTCATATAGCTATCTGTTCTGTTTATCTGGTTCAGTTGCGTGGCATGGTGCGGCGGCGATGACCTCATTAAGAAGAATATTATCGTACGATATTTTGCCCATTCAATTGCCCGGGTCCACTACGCTAAATTCGCTTTCGCAATAAGACTACATTTTCGACTATCCTCGTCCACCACGTTCACGTCTTCATCCACGTTATTATCATCATCATCATCATTTTCGCCATTGCCATCGCCATCGCGACGTCGTAAATCATAAGTCAGCGGCGGCGGCGGCGGTGGCGGTGGTGGTGGTGGTGGTGGTGGTGTGGCATGGAATAGCGTTTCTTCGAATAATCCTGAGCAGGTGAGGGGATACTTTGAGTTCAATGACAGAACGATGGGTAGGACGATTGCGAAAACGAGTAATGACAACTGTCAATTTCAGCTGGAGGTTCCAGATTAGCTCGAAAATAGTCGGAATTGAACGAGGGGGAGGGGGTGTGGACTTTATTTATCAAACTTCCAGCACAATTATGTTATTAGCCGCATCTCATCCTTCTTGTTTTTATTCAGTATTTTCAACGATCATTTGCATTTCCAAATTCCAAGTTGCGAGAATGATATTTCGTTTTCATATTTTTGAGTTCTTTCACTTATTAGTTTTCACTTTTCAGGGTTCGTTTTTTTTGGTTTTTAGTTACAGTTTTCATTTTAGTTTTATTCATTTCTATTGAAAGTTACTTAATTTTTTCATTTTTGTGTTTCATTTTGGTTTTCTTCATTTTATTATTTTTCCTTATTCTACTTATGTATTTATAATTTTTTTTTCATTTTTTATTCATTTTTCAATTTTTCTTCTTTTTTTATCTTTTGCGTCCATTTTTCATTTATTCACATTGATATAATTTGATTCATTCCTATCTCATTTTCATTCTTCGTTTTATTTCACTTGATTACATTTCTCGGGCGATGACGGGCGGAGGGGAGGGGGGAGAAATTTTATTTTTGCGTAAACGTTTTCGTTTTCTTCATTTTTTTGCATCATTTTCTCATCTTACTCACATATTTTCAATTTTTCAAATTTTTATATAAGTAATTTTCATAGTTTTTATCTTTTATTTTTCAATTGTTTTTTTTTTTTAAATGACACATGCGTGATTAATATTCATCATAAGTCCACTTTTTCACACATTTCTGGCTAATTTCATTCGAATTTTATGGGCGCCAATTTTCTTTGATATCAATTTTTTGGCATTTTCATGTCATTTTAACAATTTTTAACAATTTTTCATAATATGAATTTCTCTGCACATTTCATTTAAATTTCATTACTCTTCGATAATCTTCAAAGATTTCAATGCTTTTTTGAGTATTTTTACTTTTTACAGCATTTTAATATGTTTTCAACACTTACTCGTGCACTATTAGCAAATTTTATTGAATTTTTAGAAACTTTTAATGATTTTGATACTTTTTAGAGTGTGTTTGCATCCTTTTAAAACGTTTCTACATAACTTTTTCAAGCATTTTTAGATTATTTCGTTGATAATTTTATTCATTTTTAGCTACTTTCAGCATTTTTTCCACACTTTTTGAGCTTTTTTACACCATTTTAACGCTTTTTCGTGCATCTTTACTATCACTTTATCTTTATCACAATTTTTTTTTCGGCTTTATTCCCATTTTGTATCTATGTACCTATTTGGATGATATTTTTCATTCAATTTATTATCAATTCCCATCATTTTTCTATGTTTTCATTTTTTTATTGTTGTTTTTTTGTACATGTTTTCATTTATTCACCGAGAATTCATTTTTCATTTCTTTTCAATCTTTGTATTATTTCACTTTATTACTAATGATGGAGAGGGATGAGGGGTGGCGTCATTAATTTTTTCTTAACAAAGAAAGAAATAATGGAGAAAATAATTACCTAGAATATTTGAAAATTGAAATGAAAATTAATGCCACCCCCCCCCCTCCCAAAAAGGAGGAAAAAATAATGCATTGAAGTGAAATAGAACGAACTATGTTTGAAAAGGAATAAAAAATGATTGCGTGATGAATAAATGAAAAAAAAAATGAGCAAAAAAACAATGAAAAATGAAAACAGAAAAATTATGAGAATTGATAATGTAAATCCAATAAAAAATGAATGAAAAACAAGAAATGAAGAAAATCGATGAATAAAACAAGAAGAAATGATGATAATAAAAGTGAAAACAATCGGTAAAAAAAATCGATAGACATCAAAACAAAAAAAAATTAAATCAAAACTCAAAAACAAGAAAAAAATGCAGAACTAAAACTAAAAACAAAAAATTGAAAATAAAAAATGAAAACAAGAAAAAATGATAATAATAAAAGTGAAAACAAACAAAGAAAATTGAAAGACATCAACACAAAAAAAATTGAATCAAAAAAACAAAAAACAAGAAAAAAAACAAAAAATTGAAAATAAAAAATGAAAGCTTTATGTAAACGGAAACTAACGACCGTAAAAAAAAATACAAACATTGGCAATTTTAATTAAAAGATTTCAAAATGAAAACCAAAAAAAAATGTCATCCTCACAACTTTCAAATAAAAATGAAAATTCTATTAAAAAAAACTTGAAATTCTAGAAAACAAAATGAAAAAACAAAAACATAAAATTTTCAAAACAAAATCGATCGCGAAAAAACTGAATCAAAACAAAAAACTAAAATCTAATTGGCAACCAAAAGCAAGAAATAAACTAAATACATTTATAAGAAAACAAAATGGAAAAATAAAAACATGAAAGTTCTAGAAACAAAATTCATATTGATAAAATTTCTATGAAATGTGTCAAAAATGCATGAATAATGGTTAAAAAAATGTTGAAATCATGTTAAAATAAGTTGATAAAAAGAAAGTTTGAAATCACTCAGAAATCAGGTGAAATCATCACTCCAAAAAGCATTCAAATCTCTCTCAAAATTCCATCAAAGAGGTAAAATTTCACTCAAGTACTGTCTACTGCCTTCATACAGAAAAGTGCAGTCGCGTGCGAAAAATTAAGTTTTTCAGAAACCGGGGGGGGGGGGGGCAAGTACTCGTAGATAGAAATCGAGGGTCTATTTCTGCTATGTTCAAAAATTTACCAAAAATCGAAAAATCAATTTCGCCGGCTCTACGTTATTGATTCTGAGGAGTAGATGTGTTATGCTCTTTCAGTGAGCGAAAATTAAGCTCAGTTAGATTATATAAGACGTGTATCGTGAAGATTCCTTAAATTCTGACAACATGAAACGTAATATTACACCAATCAAGTCAAGATGAAAAAAAAATCTTACATCGAAGGGCCAAAAAAAAACCTCTCAGGTGGATTCGCCGTTTGAAATCATATAGCAGAACGAAAAACCGAACGCGAACGGTTCACTATCCCTAATAGCAATAGCAAAGCAATTGGCATTTTTGGCAACATCATCGTTCTCGTAGCACTGCCTGCAGCTTCCAACAGCAATATTATGCTCGAATTAAAAACAATACATCAAACAATGGCTACACAGTTCGTTGACTAGTGCCGAGTAATTAATTACAATAGGTTCGCGTTATTCTTTGCCGCGCCGCAGTAAGTTTAATTGTAAAACAACGGCGAGATGCGACACTGTATACGAATACGCGGCGCGGCATTTTTCTTTTTTACCTCGCTCGTCGTCGTGATTCGTGAATAACGAAGATGAAAATTTAATTAAGTATATTTTAATAGGATATACGCCGCCGCCGCCACCGCCACCACCTTCGCCATCGTCATGACCCGATGTATAGCAGAAATAGCAATCTAGCTATCTTATCACAGCCGGCGAGCATTATCCTATTTTATCCCATATGCATAAAATAAGTACGAGTATATACGCGACAATACAATTGGACCAGTTTCTACACAAAGAAACACCGGCAGGGTATTACGAATTAGGCATACGAAAAGATCCATATGGGTAGTAGGTTACAAGAGAATGTGAATTTAAACGCAACAAGATTAATTGAATTATGTACAATTTCGTATACCAGAAGATATGGTCAAATAGAAAAGTTGATTTTGGAAACCTTTTGTTGTCTTGTAGAGCTATAGATTCTGATGGAAAATTACCTTCGGAAATGTAAAAATTATTTAGGTATGAAATGAAGTATTTCATTTTGAAAAATAAATTCATTTATCCCAATCCGAGCAAAATCTCAAGTGCTTTGATTTTCGTCAAGTTCAAATTCGATTCATTCGATTCATAAAATTGAGGTGGAAAATTAATCTCTCGAAAATTTTAAGCTTTCCAAAAACACCAGTGATAAGGGATTAAGGGAACCTTCTCCCAGGTAGGTCTAAAAAGAATGACTTAGAATCGCTCACAAGACAAAATTTCAGATGCTGAAGTTTATTTTTGGATTTTTGTGGAATTTTTGAAAATTTGAAAAATTCAAAGAAACCATTTTAGGGGTTGTCAGTTGTTATGGATAAGGTTGTTTTTCATTTTGTTAAATTTAAAACGAGACTTCTGAGTAATTTTTGGAGAAAAAAAGTGAATATCTTAAGAAGCAAAAATTTGGCAATTTTAGGGGGAAATATAGATAATTTTTTTTTTGAAAAGTGAGATTTTTATGGTTGGTAATTTTTTGAAATTTTTTAGGTTAAAAAGCGTGATTTTTGAATCGGTAAAAAGCTAGATTTTTTTGGAAATAAGCAACACTTTTGGACAATTTTTTGAAAAAAAAATACAACTATTAGGACACTTTTTTTTGTTGTTGCAAAAAACAGTGATTTTTTCACAGTTTTTGGCATTGCAATTTTCATTAAAATTGGGAGCATTTTTGGCATTTTTTTTAGGCAAAAAAAAACCGGACTCATGGGTAAGTTTCAGAAATAAAATGAAAACCAATTTTTAGGAATTTTCAACGAGAAACTATACTAAGTATTTAGAAATCTGAGATTTTTTTGTTATAATGTTGATCTTTTTATTATGACCCCTTCAGTAAATCACGTTCGTGAAAAACATTTGAAAATTACCTACCAATTTCTACGTATGTTAAAATTCCTAAGTTACGAATAACTTAATTTTCGAGAGAAAACCTTCCTCGGTTTCTCAAACAATGACGGTCATCTTGAATGGAGCCCTCCCCCAATCAACACCATATAAAAACAATTTGAAAATTTTTCATATCTGGTATAACTTTCTTCCAATAGATAACCCTCTTTTCAAAAATATCTTCTAAATTTTTTTCCCCGAATTTTTTTTTTGGGTGTTTATAGTTGCAAGATTATTTCACCCGTGTAGAGAGGGGTTTAGATTTGATTTATTAGGTTGGTTTTTTTTAGTAGGGTTATGAATTTTTGGATTTCAGAAGGGTTGTCTGGGATAGTCATTGAATTTGAGTCTATTTGGAGAGATAGTCTTGTTTGTTGTAATTTAGGACAGGGGAATAGTAAATGTTGAATGGATGTTGGTTCATTTTCGCAGAATTGACAGGGGGGTTTTGGAATTTTTTGGTAAGAGGTGGTTGTGTGTGATTTTAGAGTGACCTATTCTTAGGCGGGTTATGATTATTTCTTCTTTTCTGTTTAAGTGATCAAGGTTCTTCCAGGGGTAGATTGTTTTTTTGTGTTGAAAGATTTTGTTTGATGTCTGTGATGACCAGAAATTTTGCCATTTTGAGTGAGTATTTTGTGTAAAGAATGATTTTATATCGTCAGGCGTGAAAAAGGTGAAGGGTGGGGGTTAATGGCTGATTTTGCATAGGTGTCAACAATTTCAGGTCTTATTATATGACTCCCTTCTCCCCCTCGGCGTGAAAAAATAAATCACGTTCGTGAAAAACATTTGAAAACTACATATTTCTGTTTTAGAATACTCAAGTTACGAATAACTTCATTTTCAAGAGAAAACCTTCCTCGGTTGTTCAAACAATGTCGGTCCTCTTGAATGGAGCCCCCCCCCCTCAGTTGACAAAAATAAAAAAAAATCAACACCCTATTAAAACAATATGAAAGTTTTTCATTTCTGGTGAAACTTTCTTCCAATAGATAGGTAACCCTCTTTTTAAAAAATAATATTTTCTAAAAAAAATTTTTTTCGAAAATTCTTCACTTCTGATCAGACTTTTTCTGTATAACCCACTTTTCAAAAAAAATGATAAAAAAAAACTCATTTGGTCCCTTCACAATGTTAGATCTTTAACATAGGGGGTTCCCAAAATTGAGAAAAATCAAAAAAATTTCCAGTCAGAAGTCTTTTTACGTCAACATTTTTGATTTTTATAATTTTCACTTCCTCACCACGTGGACCGTTGACGAGAGGAGAAGGGGGGGGGAGTGCAAACCATTGAATACTGTTTTTCTGATGGAAATGAACCAAATACAATGATTAAATTGTAAAAACGTAAAAATTTTTTCAATTTATTAATTTCTTTCCAATTTTTTTTTTTAAGAAAAAAGGGTTTTTTATCAACATTTAATTAAAAGTGGAGGGGGGAGGTGCTATAACAATTTTAAGGGCCGAGAATTGAAAAAAAAAATTGAGAAATTTTCATCAAAATATATAAATTTTATAAGACGATCCACGGTGGTCCGAAATTGCAAAGTAGCGGCCAAAATTCTTAAAATCCTCAGAATAAAAAAGTTTCAAAATAATGATAACGAATTGTTTCATTATATTCCACTTCCCGTTCTCGTTCTGTGATTTCAAACACTGCTCCATTATTTTTCTTGCATACAGAAATTATTGAAAATTGAGGTAGGTCGGTAATAATATGTATGGTGCCACAAAATAGTCAAAAAAGAACCATCAACTTCAAAATACTGTAAAACACGCCAATTTCAATTTTATTCAAAATTTCATGGGTTTACAAATGGATATTTTTGAGCATATAAAAATCGTTGATTCCATTTTTTCGAAAATATTTTGGTTTCTACCCTGCTCATTCATCACAAAAAAAAACTCACAATTTTTTTGATATTTTTGAGGTATAAGTTCTATGTACATTTAGGAAAAATATTCACAAAAAATTATCTGCCCCAACTTGCCTCATTTCAAAAAATTGCTATATGTACTAATTTGCTTAAAAGCTATTTTTCCATGTTTTTTCTCCCAGAAAATCCAATTCAGCATCCTAAAAAATCCATACATTGATATTTTTATGTTTGTTGAATTTTTCGAAATTTCATGTTTTGCATCCTCCTTCTCCCTCGAGGGCTCATTTCGAGGTTAAGGGGAAAATAAATGCCAAAATCGACTTCACCGATCCAAAGAACCCTAATTCGATACCCACGTCGAATTTTTCGAAATTTTATGTTTTAACCCCCCCCCCCTCCCACAAGCATTCCCCCCTCTCAAGGGCTCGTTTCGAGGTTAAGAGGAAAATAAATGCCAAAATCGCGACTTCACCGATCCAAAGAACCCTACTTCGATACCCACGTCGAATTTTTCGAAATTTCATGTTTTGACCCCCCCCCCCTCCGAAAGCATTCCCCCCTCCCAAGGGCTCGTTTCGAAGTTAAGGGGAAAATAAATGCCAAAATGGCGACTTGACCGATCTCAAGAACCCCTACTTCGATACCCACGTCGAATTTTTCGAAATTTCATGTTTTGCCCCCCCCCCACCGCACCTTTGAGGACTCATTTTGCGGTTAAGAGGGAAATAAATGCCAAAATCGACTTCAGCGACTCACAAATCCTGCATTTCGATGATTTAAACTCAAATTGTGAACTCCTACACCTATATTTTTAAAATAATAACTCCTACATATAAATAGAAATACCATCTAAAAAGAAATAATAAACAGGCAAAACATACCATCTCATCCAGACTTTTCAAATCATTGGTAACGATTTGCGGTATAGGTCCGTATTCGACGCAATCATCTCCGTCGCTAAGGTCGCTTTCTTCGTCGGAGACTTGCTCGTAGTAATCTTGACATCCGCCAAACCTGAGTTTACGCTTCTCGGCCGCTATTTCGCGGTCTATTTCGCGTTCCAGATGAACGAGCATGGGCGCCGGCATACCGAGCTTGGCGGCTCTTCGGGCCACCTCGAGCAGGCACAGGATCACGTGTTTTTCGTTTTTGCGCATTATCAAGTCGTCCGTTTCGAAGAGCAAACACTCGTAAACGCCGAGACCGTGCCGACACCACGTAATAAAATTCGAGACGTTGTCGCGCGCGAAAAATGTGCCCGCTTTGGCACCGGGCAAGAATCGAACCGGTTGCAGGCGTAAACACGATGTCGCGATACTGTGCACGTTTGTTTTGCCCGCCGCCTGCCGCCTGTCTACGTATTCTTCGGCGTATTTTCTCACGTTGTTGGCGTGCTGCGCGTGAAACAGAACAAAAAAAAACATAAAATTTTAATATACTTGTATTTAACAACAGAACAAAAAATAGCACATAAAAATGTCAAAAAATTATGTTTTGTTTTGAACAAGCGTGAAAAGTTTGCACGAGAGAGAAAGGGAAATGCACAATTTTTTCATTTTTTTCAATTCATCTCGTCCTATGCAACCCTCCTCCTCCCCAATAAAAAAAAATTCAAGAGACTCTCTATAAGATGAGACGAAACGAGCACAAACGTCAAAAAAAAATTCACGGTTGCTTCGTATATGCAGTAAAATATAGGTAAAGATAGGTAATTAGGTACTCAGCTACGAGCAAGGAAATGCCAGTCGACAATCGATTTATTTTTGGATGAGAGCCATTATGCTGCAGACCCTGTAATGACTCAACGACACATAATATACCCCCAGTGGGCTAGAGCTATACGTACACCACTAGCTTCAACTGCGACATCTTTATTACCCATCTAAACTTAACCCTGCGTTATTGATAATTTTATGAATTCTCTCAAAACTGCAGCATGCAGCTTTTTCGCGAATAGAAAAAGAAAACCTGCGGCACAATTTAAAAATAAACACGAAACATTAAACACGTTTTATCAAAATATTTAAAAAATTGATAATTTTGTTCAATGCGGTCATAAAATCGATTAACCCTATCAGAACTTCCAAACTGCAATTTAGTCAAAAAAAAGTTGAAAAAAATCAATCTCCTAAAATCTAATGGAAGAAAAGAACTCTAGAAATCAAACTAAGCAGGAATTAGTTCTTGTGGCAAAAAAAAATTCAGCCAATTTTCAAAATGGCTCAAGCCCAAATTTTTTTTGCAAATTAGGACTTGGGCACCATACTTTGGCTGGCTTGAGACACAATGAGATGCAAGAACCCTCCTCCCCCCTCCTTCAACGTGATTTCAGCACTAATTTTGGAAAATTTTTGAAAAATTGTCATCCCACTTATCAAAATGGGTTAAAATTTCGCAAGAATTTCAAATATTGCAACGAAAATTTTTTCTGAACATTTCTGCAGGATTTGGGTCTCAAAATTGAGCAATGATTTTTGAGATTATTGAGAAAGTGTCATGTAATCTATTGAAATGGTAGAAAATTTCAAATATTACGATGGAAATGTTTTTTGAGCATTTGGGAAGAATTATTTCAGAGCTCAAAATTGAGCAATGATTTCTGAGATTACTGAAAACGTGTCATGTGACCTTTCAAAATAGGTGAAAATTCCAAATATTACGATGAAAATTTTTTTTTTTTGGCATTTCAGAAGGATTCAAAACTCAGAATTGAGTTTTGATTTACGAGATTTTTTTTGAAAGAGTGTCATGTAACGCATCAAAATAAGATAAAATTACGCGAGAATTGAAAAATTTTAACGATGAAAATACTACTAGAGCATTTGTGGAGAAATCGGAGCTCAAAATTAAGTCACGATTTTCGATATGTAAGAAAATGGTGCCATTAGACCGATCAAAATGAGCACAAATTTTCGAATGAAATAACCAAAATATTTCAACGAAAATGATTTTCGAGCATTTCTGAAGAATTTTGAGCACAAAATTGAGTCTCGAAATTGAGCCAACTTATTGGAGAGAGATGAAAAATTGTCTTACGACCGATTAAAATGGCATGAAACTTCAAGAAAACTTCGAATATTTCAACGAAATTTTTTTTTACCCATTTTTGAAGGATTTTGAACCCGAAATTTCCTGCCATGATCTTTTTTGATGAACATTTCAAAAGAATTTCGAGCTCAACATTTTCTATCACCATTCTCCAAATTTTTGAAAAAATCTCAAAAAACTACTTAAAATGGGTTAAAATTTCGAGAAAAATCTGAAATTTCCATTGCAACTTTTTTGAGCATTTTTGAAGAATTTTGAGCCCAGGATTGAGTTTTGAAATTGAGTCAACTTTTCGGAGAGTGATGAAAAAATGTCTTAAAATGGCTTGAAACCTCCAGAAAACTTCAAATATTTCAACGATATACCTTTTTTTTTACCCATTTCTCAAAGATTTTGAACCCAAAATTTCTTGTCATGATCTTTTCTGAACATTTCAAAAGAGTTTTGAGCTCAACATTTTTCATCATGATTCTCCTAATTTTTGAAAAGAATCTCAAAAAACTACTTAAATGGGTTAAAATTTCGGGAAAAATCCTAAATTTCTATAGCAACTTTTGTTGGGCATTTTTGAAGAATTTTGAGCCCAAAATTGAGTCAATTTTTTGGAGAGTAATGAAACATAGTCTTACGACCAATTAAAAAATGGCTTGAAACTTCAAGAAAACTTCAAATATTTCAACGGTACTATTTATTCATTTTTGAAGGATTTTGAACCCAAAATTAAGAATTTTGAGCTAACATTTTCTATCATGATTCTGCAATTTTTTTTCAAAAATCTCCAAAAACTACTTAAAATGGATTAAAATTTCGGGGAAAATCTGAAATTTCCATTGCAACTTTTTTCGAGCATTTTTGAAGAATTTTGAGCACAAAATCGAGTCTCGAAATTGAGTCAACTATTTGGAGAGTGATGAAAAATTGTCTTACGACCGATTAAAATGGCTTGAAACTTCAAGAAAACTTTAAATATTTCAACGACATTTTCTTACCCATTTTTGAAGGATTTTGAACCCAAAATTTCCTGCCATGATCTTTTTTGAACATTTCAAAAGAATTTTAAGCTCAACAATTTCTATCATAATTCACCAAATTTTTGAAAAAATTTCAAAAAACTGCTCAAAATGGGTTAAAATTTCGGGAAAAATCTTGAATTTCCGTTCTAACATTTTTTAGCATTTTTGAAGAATTTTGAGCTCAACGTTGAGTCTCGAAATTGAGTCAACTTTTGTGAGAGTGATGAAAAATTGTCTTACGACCGATTGAAAAGGGTTGAATCTTCAAGAAAACTTCAAATATTTCAACGATATTTTTTTACCCATTTTTAAAAGATTTTGAAACCAAAATTTCCTGTCATGATGTTTTTTGAACATTTCAAAAGAATTTTGAGCTCAACACAATCTCAAAAAACTACTTAAAATGGGTTAAAATTTCGGGAAAAATCTTGAATTTCCATTGCAACTTTTTCTGAAGAATTTTGACCTCAAAGTCTAGTCAATTTTTTTGGGAAGCGATGAAAAACCTATCAAAATGGCTTACAACTAAACTTCAAGAAAACATCAAATATTTCAAAAAAACTTTTATGAGTATTTTTCAAGAATTTTGAACCCAAAATTGAATAAATTTAACGGGTAAGTATATAAAAAGTTGGTTATTAAAACATTGAAAAAAAAATCAGAAATTTTTATCACATCTTTTTTTTAAACATTATTGAAGAATTTTGAGTCTAGAATTGAGTGAATTTTTTGCTAGTAATTACGACGAAAATTTCAAATGTTTCAACAACGTTTTTTACCCATTTTTAAAGGATTATGAACTGACAAGTTTTGGTAACGATTTTCAGGATTTTTGAAAAAAGTGTCCTGAAGGCTGCCCGTACAACAATGACCATGCTAATTTCGATGTGAATGTCGACCCATCCACATCCGTCACTTTTGGATGCCACATGTCGATGTGAATTTCGACCCTGTGTCGAGCTAATTGTCGATGTAATTGTCGACTGATGTTGATCTACATTCGTGTCGACAATTGGCTCCACACAGGGTCGAAATTCACATCGACATGTGGCATCCAAAAGTGACGGATGTGGATGGATCGACATTCACATCGAAATTTAAGTCGACCTCCTGCTTCGTTAATTTATAGAATTTGAGTTTAAAAATTTTTAATTTTTCTTCCAAAAATTATTTCCTCTGATGTGGCTATAGCTAGTGCTGAAATCAGCATCGATGCAAAGTCCACTTCCGAAGAAGTACAGACGAACAGTCTGTATAATCAAGAAGTTCAACAGAAATCCCTTATATCAAAGATGGTGCAATACTTTATCTGCGAGTACTAAACTAATCCATTTTCATGTCGACATGTCGATGTTAATGTTGATGCGAAATTCGACATCAACAAATACATCCACAATATCAACATCATATCATCTACAACACCAAACTGCGAAAAAGTGAATAATTTCATCAATTCCCTAAAAAATTTGTTTTCCACATTGAACAAGATCATATTTTTGAATGTTTACTAAAATTTTAAACACTAAAACAGAAATTTTAATTCTGAAAAATTGGTCGACATAGTTGTAGATGTAAATTTCGAACATCGAATTTTACATCTACATGTCGAGATGGCATGTCGAGGTATCAGAAATAATAAGAAAATTTCGAAAATTTTCATTTACCTGGCTTTTGTATGGACAGAAGATTCCTACTAAATAATTAATTGATCACTTTTCCATCATATGTTGGAAAAAAACGTAGTCGATGTAAATGTCGACGTCGACAATTGTTGTGCGGGTGAAACCCATTAAAATTGGATTCAAATTTCGGGAGAAAATCAAAAATTTCCGTTACAATTTTTTTCGAGGATTTTTTTGGAGAATTTTCAGCACAAAATCGAGTAAATTTTACAGGTAATCACGAAAAGTATAGGTTGAACTGAAACTTCAAACATTCCAAAAGATGTTTTTTTGAGCACAACTGAAGAATTTCAAGCCCAAAATTTCTGTTCACGATTTTCAAAATTTCAGTTTAGACTTAGTGGACGGTTTTTTCGAAAATATCAAAAATCACGACTCAATTTCGAGCTCAAAATTCTTCAGAAATTCTCAAAAAATATTTTCATCGAAATATTTCAAATTCTCGCGAAATTTTAACCCACTTTGATGGGTCGCATGATACTTTTTCAAAAATCTCGAAAATCACAATTTCCTTCATAGCTGCAAATTCTTTTAAAATGCTCAAAAAATATTTTCATCGTAAAATTTGAAATTTTTGTGAAATTTTAACCGATTTTGATAGGTCGCAATGTCACTTTTGAATAACTCTACAACAACTCATTTTTAACGGTATGGGAGAGGGGGGCGTGGACGTAAATTCAAAATTTCACTGCGCCGTATTGAGCGAGCTGTCTTTCCCGAATTTTGATTTAATAGGAGTGGAATGAACTCATTTATGCCATGGATGTGAATTTTTTTTGCACCTCTGACTCTGGGACGCCTGCATAGCCATTTTTGTGCTAAGTTAGCCTAAAAATCACACTACTGAAGAGCACTAGCGCCACCTAATCACTTTTTGCAGATTGTGCAGCTGTTGGACTGTATAATAATGTAATGAAATTCGACAGAGAAACAATACGAATAGTACCGCGGGTGATGCCCATTGCTCAGTGTTATGTCTAGTCGCTAGGGTCAGTCACATTTGAACGCCGAAACTGATAAGAAACATTATTTCATTGTTGGTCGAGTGGAACCAGAGGAGGTGGCGCGGGCATGGGGGTACAAAACTGCCCAGCGTAATCAGTGGAATAATACGGAATGAAACGGTAGCCAACACCGAAACGAAATCGTAATAAACAAGTGGACATTACGTATTTATCACTTATACGAGCGAGTACCTAACTACCTATACAAGTCACTGGCCTCAGCCTCCATTTCGCACCTGGACAGCGCTAAATCATTTATTATTATTATCGTTTCAATACAAATAGATAGCTAATTGCAAATATACACGTGACGATCGATCAATGCAGCCCCCAGCCACAGGTCGAACGATCGAATGACTCGGTATTCAAAACTGATCACGAGATCACTAAAATTTATTATGTAGATTCAATCTGCAACTTTAACAGAGAGCTTTCGAAGCTGACCCAATTTAACCATCTTTGGAACCACTATAGATTTTCAAAGGATGGGATTGCGGTGGTCATTTCAACTAAGCACATGTACATATGTACCTATCGAAACCATAAAGACCATTTTTCATTTTTCTTTGAAAGGGGGAGGGGGCGAAACAGGGATGAAAAATCGGTTCCCGAGGCACGTTTTCGTTATTTTGACAAGAATGAAGACGAATTAAATAAAAATTATATTTTTATACCTTATCTCATTTTTTTTCTGAAAATGGAATCCAGTCATTATTTATTCACACAGAGGACTCGAATTTCATTGAAAAACAGGGCCTAATAGTTGGTAGCACGTTAAGGTGAGTACAAAATACAAATACCGAGTAAAATACAAGTAACACACGACAGCTAAAATACTCGTACTCTAATTAACAGCGAATATACACAAATGACGACATTTAACGCGCCAACGTGTGTATTAATTAATTAGCGTTCCGCGTTGGCGCTGGCGCTAGTCAATTAGATAATACACATTAATTTGCCAATGCAATCACACACGTTCGTGATTCAAATGACACGAGACTCGACTACTGCGAGGCTTTGAAATTACGTACAAATTCTCGACGGCGGCGTTAATTAATATAAGACGAAAAATAAACGCTACCGAGTACCGAGTCAATGTACATACGTGAACTTATGCTCGTCGTAAGCGAAATAATACTCTAGCATTTTATTTCGCGTACGCGTAAATTTATTTTATGGAGTGATTCGTCATCCTGTACTTAGTTCTTGGTCTTACTCACACATTTACGCGCAGTGTTAACGGTAGCTTGGCTTATCTACTGGCAACAATTCACACATCGTGTCGAGACGGGCGTCGATGAATCATTCGTACAAAATTTCACGTTAGTACACTGAGTCGACGCATTTGACTGCAGTTTTTCTAACGAAATGAATTAAACTCCCTATTCGCGGAAAGGACGTGGGCTAAATGTTCAACGAGGGCAAGACAGAGTGAGGGGATAGACTTTCGTCAAACTGATTTTTAACGAGTTGGTGAGAACTTTGATGACCTTTGAGTTCGCACGATTGAAATTTCTTCCAAAAATTGAACGAAGATACAGGAATATTTTCAATCACCAGAAGTAAGTAAAATTTTGCACAAATTTTATATAATAAATATAAAAAACGAAATGAAAAATTTAATGAATAAAATTCGGTAAAACTGTAAAAAAAAAACAACAAGAAAATCATAAAAATTGCCCAAAAAACACGATATAATATCGTTCCAAATTAAATGAAAAACTGACCAAAACGAGCCCCAATAAATGCAAAAATTGAAAAACAGAAACAAAATGCTCAATTGGTGCACTCAAACGTTGAAAAATTTTGAAATAATTTGATGAAAAAGCATCAAAATTGCATAAAATTGAACAAAAATCCACTCAAATTGCAAAAAATTCCGCTACATTATTCAAAAGGTATTAAAAATAGTTTTAAAATTAAGGAAGTCTGCATCAAAATTTTGGTAAAAATTTAGCAAGATCATCAAACATACCAAAAAATTGTATAAAAAATAACTAAGTATTGTTAAAACTGATGAAAATGAGGCACCGCAGAAAGCTAATCTGAAATCATGCACAATTTGCTCAAATCACGCAGAAAACTGGTCAATTTTGAAAAAAATTGTTCAAAATAAAAATTGAAAAAACACGATTGAAATGTTGCAATAATTTATCAAAAATACTAGCTCATCAAAACATCATAAAAATTAGAAATAAAATGGAAAATTGACGAAGCAGGCAAAATTGTTCAAAAGACATCGAAAAATTTGAATCGAGACATTGCGAGAGAACAGGTTTGGAATTCAGTAATGTTCAGAAAAAATTGTGAATAAAATGAAAAATTGGCAAAGCAGATTGAAAGTACTAAGAAAATGTGGCAAAAAAGCTCAAAACGATTAAAAGCATCAGGTAAAAAAAAAAATGAAAAAGTTAAGAGACCCGGTTGGAAGTTTTCTAAAAATGCAGCAAAAATTGCTCAAAACAAAAACACATCAGAAAATTGGAAATGAATTGAAAATGTTGAATAAATTGAACTAGTAAAATTAGACAGGAAATCTCTGTGGCCATAAATGGATTCGCGAACCAAAAATCGGAATTCTCAAATGGTCTCGTGAAAATTTATAAAATTGTAGGATAAAAAACGTTTGTTGACTTATGAGTAAAAATAATTGACCAATTAAATTGATTCGCTAATAAATTCAATTAATCTCCGAAAAACAATACTTGAAAATTAGTGAACAAAATAAATAAAACCCGTGAACTTGAAAATTTGATAAGTAAGTAAGTAAGTACTTAAAAATTCAGTAGTCGCAAAACGAACCGTTAAACAGAACTTGAAGTATCTGTTTTGGTGATCAGAAAACAACTGAGGATTTGTAAACTCACCCTAATTGTATTTATAATAAAATTTAGTTCGTTTTTGAGAGGGAGGGCTTTGAATTGGGCAAATTGGTAAGACAGTTTGATTTAAATTTATTTTGGGAAAGGATCAAAAAGGATGCGGGTGACATTTATTACATTGTAAAGTTGCAATTTGGAGGGTACGGTGCGCCAGGCAAATAAAAAGGGTTACAATTCTGAATAATTAGTAAGTGATAAAAAAAAGTCATAAATGTCATGTCAATGTTTTGAATGTACTTGCGGTTAATTTTAAAGGGGTTTAAAAAATACTTGGAGCTCATTAGCTCTTGTACAAATGAAGGGCTAATTGTGAAAGTCGCCTTAGTCAGCAGTGATTTTTGTACAAATCAATGAAAACGTAATTGTCCTGCTTCAGTGAGAATGTAAAAACTTCATGGTCAAGTATTAACAAAACATCTTCAACTAATCAACTATCCCAGAATACATTACAATACTCATGTTTCCCTTTAAAATTGATGAAATATGAAAAAAAAATGTTTAAAGTTGTGAACAAAAAAAATGACTAAGGCGACTTTCACAATTAGCCCTTCAAATTGTCAATTATGTCAACTTTTTATATGAGAAATATCAATGTTATTCACATTTTGGTTTTATCACATTGAAAATGGTAGCGAGTGTGAGGGCAAAAACGTGAGCCCAGAGCCATAAAAGTTTTGAAATTTTGACATTTTATGAGAACCGAAATTATCCTGTGAATCGGGGGTGGCTGTGGGAATCGAAGAGCCTACAGCTATAAATTTTTACTGTTTATTAACTGACTCGAAAACTGTGGGAGTGTTTTGATTTTTAATTTACAACTCTTAATGAACTTGAAAGCGTGAGTAAATATTTTGATTTAGAGTTTTAATTGAATAAGGGGATGAACGAATTGAACTGATTAGTGATGTGATTAAAGTTAGCTGATGAAATCTAGCCAGAATATTACATGCCATAGAAAAATTCTTCAAAATGAAGTTGAAGTTAAAAGGACACTTGACTGAAACTATTGAAAATTTGATACAACGTACAAATTGGAAATATTCCATGAAAACTACTCAAAATTTGCAGTGAAAATAGATCAATCGAGATAATGAGGTTTGAAAATCGTGAAAAAAATCATTTCAAAAGTGTGTAAAAACAGAAAATTTACTTGAAATTGATCAAACATTGCTAAAAATTTGTTAAAAGTAGAAAAAAATCTTTAAATTCGTAAAATTAATGAAAAATCACACCCACATTGATTTGTAAAATGAAACGAAGATGGCATAAAAATAAGGAAAAAACCAATGAAAATTACTCAAATTGCGCGAAAAGTTTCAAAAGTTGCCAAAAATAGATCTATGAAAAACTCCAAAAAAAAAAAAATAAATAAATAAAAAAATAGTTCAAAATATCATTACCTAAATTACTTTACAATATTGTGAAAAATTGGACCAAAATAGGCAAAACATCTTTAAAATTCAGGGTGTCTACCAAAATATGAAAGCTACAAAGAAGGACCTTTTGGACGGACATAACACCCCCCCCCCTTCATTTTCAAAAAATTGCCAAAAAAAGCTTCAAAATTTAATTATTTTAAAAAAAATAATAAAATACCTAATATTCAAGAAAATGATTACATCAAACAATGGAAATTATCAATACGAGTTACCTATTGAATTATTTTGACGTTTAAAAAAATGAAAAATAAGGCATTTTCCTGATTTTTTTGAAAAGAAGGACCCGTTGGCAAAAAGACAATCTTATCCTGACCTTCTGAATTGGAAAGGCCCGTTAGACACCCTGAAAATGAGCAAAATCTAGCAAATATTTCATTCAAATAGGAGGGAGCTATTTTACATTTAAAAAATATACACAATCTTTACGAATCGATCACTGATTTTTTCCAAACTGAAGAAAGCACATGCTATATGCATAAACTTTGCCAAGCAAAACAGAAATCAGATTCGTGCTCCATGCCAATGTGACTCTTCGATGAACGTATCAATGTCATACGACTTGAGTATACCCATAAGAATAAGTACGATCTTCTTTCTTCCTTAATAAGCATACCTACGGTACTTGCACTGCACCTCATACACATACTCCTAATGCAATTTATACAACAAGTAGGTATAGGTATATAATACAGGTAGGTAAACTCGTAATGGCGAGAATCACGCTAGCGTGGGAATTCTAACGGACGAATGCGCTTTAATTTAGTATGATACATATGTGCAGTGCAGGTCTGTCTATAATAGTGTCCATGTCTACGTACGTGGACGTGCGTATGTAGGTACTTGTACTTGTACACACGATGATGAGTATTTCAAGCTTTCGCGACGGCTTTCTAATTAAGCGCATCGAACGCGTAGCACGAACGTTGAAATACACGGTACTTAACACGCTTCAATACCAATTTACTCGTACGTAGGTATAATTGCCAAGCTATAAGGTAAGCTATAAGGTAAAGGTACGCAAATACGAGTACTACGAACCGAAAAAAACCGAACCCTCGCCCTCACTCATGACTTCATATGAGTACATTACAGTACAAATAATAGAACGTACATTACATACAGTACATTGAGCCATTCATGGATCATAGCAACGTTGAACGTAGGAACATACTACGTACGTACGTAAACGGGCAACTAGCAACAATTATATCGTAATTTAACCGTAACACAACGTTCACCTTGCACTGCCGAAATTAGTAAACGCGTTCATCTTTCATTTTCACTTCCATTTCCTTCTGTGGAGATGGAGAATTATTATTGTAACTGGTAACTACCTAGTAAGTTGAGAGTGTACAAACGCAATTGCGCATATCATACACAACACACTGTATACTTAATTACTTACAGTACATAAATGGATATTAGGTAATAAATAAGTACCTATACTTATACCTATTGCAGTATTGCTGTATTGTTCAGATGATACACGCGAATACAAAGTCGTCTGCATACCAGCGACAAATTCAATATAAGGTAATCGAGTAATTGTCAACTTTGGCGACAATGTGACGCTGTTCACATTGAAAAAAAAAAAGTCAAATCGGTCGATTCCTGAATTATTTTAGCCTAGTCTATGAATAGGCTACCTATCCGTTGCATTGAAACGAGATCAACCGCTCCAGCAACGATGCCACCTGTTGTAAAAGTAGATTAATTTCGAAAATAAGTGTAAATTTAAGAGAGGGCCGAGGTCCTGGAGGGGCGAGTAAAACGAAATCTGACGTCATATTCGTATTCAGGAGGTCCGGTTCATATGAAGACGACGCCAATATCGTAAAAGTAGCCGTATATTTTAAGAATAGTGAAAATTGAAGAGGGGGCTGAGGCTATGGAGCGTAACTTTATTTCAAAAGTAATAAAAATTGAGGTGGGGGGCTGAAGGCTCTGGAAGGGGAAGAAAAATTGTATTATTAGCAAATCTGAAATGAAATTCATTATTAATTCAATAAATTATAATTCGAGATGTTTCTCATTTCAATATTTACAGTGGAATGAAAACAATAATTTTAACAATTTAGAAGATAAAAGTTTGAAGTAGCCAACAATAACTATAACCAAAAACATTTAAACTTACCTACAAAATATGGCCAAATAAGGTGCACCGGGGCAAGTCAGAATGATTTTTCGCAATTTCAACTTTGACCAGCTGTTACTCCCCTTCTAATGAACCAATATGAATCAAATTTATTATGTAGGTTCCCATAAGGGATCTTAACCTATGGTGAAAATTTGAGCATGATTGACACAGCAGCTTGCGCTCAGTGGAATGAAATATAAACTGTTCTGACTTCCCCCAATTGGGGGAAGTCAGAACAGGCTAAACTTTGCAGAGGCGTAGATCACAAACGGAGCGTCCTAGAAAAATTGCATAGAAACAAAATTGTAGAGAATTTAATTCTCTTTGAGATCACTCTCATCAGATTTTCACTAGGATGCACGGTTTGTCCGCTATGTGCGAAAAACTAAGAAATAGAAAGTCAGTATTTTAGAACAAATTCAAAACAAGTTCAAAACAACAACAAAATACAACTGAACCAAAGACATCTAAAATGAAACTGAATCGCGAAAATTTTTATGCCGTAATGAAGTAGGGGTAGTACTCTCAAGTCACCTTTATTGGCACATCACCAGATATAAACCTCTAGGCGCTAGAGCAAGTTTTCTAACTTACCCCGAATTCCAACTTCCCCCGGTGCACCTTATATTTAACCATCGACATACTTTATTTTTATTTTTATTTAAATTATTATTCGTGATTCGCGACATTCCCAACAAGAAACGAAATACTTTAATTAAAATTAAGTTCTAAAGGGTACAATTTTTTAATGGGTCTCATTAATATACAAGTTTTGACTTTAACGTTTGCTGAACAAATATTTCCGTCACTGCTAATATGAAGCTGATCAGTGATCAACTACACCTAATCTCCATTTTCCTCTCAAAACATCCTCTTCTATCAATACAGGGTCTCCAACACTTGGTACACAACAAACAGCATTTCTTTGAATAGAATTGTCCTTTTTGCGTAAATTGAATAAGTAAGTAATCTTTATACCAAATAGACCAAAATGATTGTAAAACTCTTTTAGGTGAATTCTGAAGGTTGGCTAATTCAGATCTCGTATTAACAACACCCAATACGTTGTCGACTGAAATGTGACTTAGATTACAAATAAAATGAGCTGGAGTGATGACATCTTTGAGATCACCAGATACGTATGTGAGTGGCCCGGCCTTGAGTTGAATACATTTTTGATTTCTTTTAACGTTGTTCTCAAGTTTTCAAAATTAATCATGCCAGAAATTGATTTTTTTATACATTTTTTCACAGATAGAATCACATGCTGGTAAACACCCATACAACAATGACCATGCTAATTTCGATGTGAATGTCGACCCATCTACATCCGTCACTTTTGGATGCCACATGTCGATGTGAATTTCAACCCTGTGTTGAGCTAATTGTCGATGTAATTAACGACTGATGTTGATCTGCATTCTTGTCGACAATTGGCTCAACACAGCCAACACAGGGTCGAAATTCACATCGACATGTGGCATCTGCAAAAGAGACGGATGTGGATGGATCGACATTCACATCAAAATTTATGTTGATCTCCTGCGTCGTATAACATTATAAAATTTGAGTTTAAAAATTGAAAATGTTTTTTCCAAAAGTTATTTCCTTTGATGTGGCTATTGCTCGTGCTGAAAACAGCATCGACATACAGTCCACTTCCAAAGAAGTACAGACAAAAAGTCTGTACAATCAAATAGTTGAACAGAAATTCTTCATATCAAAGATGGTGCAATACATTATCTAAGAGTACTAAACTAATCCATTTTCCATGTCGACATGTTGATGTTAATGTTGATGTGAAATTCGACATCAACAAATACATCCATAATATCAACATATCATCTACAACTCCAAACTGTGGAAAAGTGCATAATTTCATCAATGCCCTAAAAAATTTGTTTTCCTCATTGAACAAGATCATATCTTTGAATGCTTACTAAACTTTTAAACACTAAAACAGAAATTTTAATTTTGAAAAATTGGTCGACATAGTTGTAGATGTAAATTTCGAGCATTGAATTTTACATCTACATGTCGAGATGGCATGTCGAGGTATCAGAAATAATGAGAAAATTTTGAAACTTTTCATTTACCTGGCTTTTGTAGGGACAGAAGATTCCTACTAAATAATTAATTGATCGTTTTTCTATCATTATGTTGGAAAAAAACATAGTCGATGTAAATGTTGACGTCGACGTCAACAATTGTTGTGCAGGCACCTCCCATCCGGGGAGCATTTTCAGTATTAATGTTCCATTTGATATTATTTTCAAGTAAGAAGGAAACAAATTCGTTATAAATTTTCTCTCCAAACGTGATCAATGAAAGATTTAAATTTTTTAAATTGTACGGGGTTATCGGAAATGATCTTTTTTGGCGTGTTTCTCCTCACAATAAAACAAGAAACAATTAAGAAGTCTATTGCTTTCATGTTTTCAACAAGTTCCAAATGAATAGCTTGGACAGTTAAACAGGTGAAAATAATGACAAAGAATTTCTTTACATTTCCACAACATTTCGCATATAAAGGACCAAAGTAATCAACACCAACATGAGTAAAAGGAATATAACTTTTGAGGCTCGTTTGGTAGGAAAAGGAGGAAGATCAGGATTGTCTGCAATATTAATGCATTTGTTCAACACTTTCATGACAGCTTGTCTACCATTTTTGATCTACTCACAACAAATTATCGATAAAATATGAGAGACTCCCACGTGGAAGTATTCAACGTGAATATTCATGATCAATTTTTTTTTACAAAATCATACCCCCTCCCTCCATTCCCCTCAAAAAATTGAAAAACTGTCATAAATAAAACCAACATTCAACGAGATTTCAATGAAATTTGTCAAAAACACAATATAAAAAGTTTTGAAATTAGCTTGTTGGAATGATTTTAAAACACCCAAAAACATACATATTAAAATCACTGAAAATGACGGAAAAATCAATTAAAATGCAGTAAAATTTCCTAAGAAAGCATGAAAAAGCATTACAATGAAAATATCCAAAGAATTAATGAAAATTATTGAAAATGACAAAAAGTCGATGAATGAGTGAAACTTGAAAAAATGCATGAAAGTGTTAAAATAATGTAAAAATACTCAAAGTACGAGTAGCATTAAAATCGTTGAGAATTACCGAATATTGGTCAGAATTTCAATCAAATTAGTCGAAAATGCATGAAAATGTGTTGAAAACGTGTTGACGCAACACAGAAAACACCCAACATAGAATAAAAATCAATGAAATTACAGTGAAAGTTGCAAAAATGCATGAAAAATTTTTTTTAAATACTCAAAAATTAATGTTCCAATGAAATTTTTAAAAAAGGAAAAGAAGAAGAAGAGAAGAATGAAAAAAATCACAAAAAACTTGTCAAAAATTAATGAAGTTCAAGTGAAATTGGCCGAAAATTCAACAAAAAGTGATAAAAACGTGTTAAAATGATTTATCAACAATTCAACATCCACACCTGTTACCATTTTATTTTCAATAGAAAATCAAAAAAAAAAAAATTCTAAAATCACGCAATTTGAAATCAAATTTTCAAGTTCACAAACGATTTTGATTGTCTGACCCAGAAACAAAGAATTTTGATAAATTGATTTTTTCTGTCATTTTTTTCATTTTTTCAACTGTGGAGGATGGGGAGGGGGGTGGGGGGAAACAAAAAATAAGGAATCATTTTCTCATCCGAGGTAACACTGTTGGTTGGTGGGGAGGGGGTGGACAAATTCCAACTTTTGTAAAACAGAGTACAACCTAAAGAGTATTATAATTAGCGTCAATTTATAGCCGTCACGTAATGTCGAGGAAAATGTTCAAGGCTCAATTCCAGTAAAAGAGTTGATTTTTTTTTTACTGGTACATATTCATAATTCGTGGTATCTCAATTGACGACATGAGTCAAGATTGTTGCTCGCTAAAAGGTTTAGTGTATACTTTTCTCGACTCAATGATGAGGTAAAGTTACGCCTATAGCTGCTATTTTGTGGCATTTATCGTCGTATATGTAGTTTGAAAATAACGCGTATTATTTCGAGCGTAAACGCGATCAAAAGTATATTCTCGTCGCACGTGTATATATTTTACCTTTTCTCAACGCATAAATCGCTTTAGTTTACGGTAACTGCAAATGATGGGGCAGGGTAGGGGTAGCGAGATATTTTAAATTTGTTTAGACACCGAAGTAAAAAAGAAAAAAAAGGTTAAATAACCTAGTGTGTAGATATACTCGTATGTAATGTACATAAATGCATTTAGCTCGAATTTTATTACGACGCTATCCACATCTGTGCAGCAGTGATTGGTGAACGCTGAGGGCGCTTCTGGAAAGCCACAGCCGCAAGTCGATGAAGGTCTAAAAATAAAAACTCGCGATGGGAATATTCACTGACTGTGTGAAAGAGTTGATGTACCTACTCGTGTGTCGTATAGAGAGATATTTACTCTGCGGTGGTTCATTTGCTTGTTGTTTGTACTTATACTCCCTCCAGGCTCGATCTCGAGCCCTGTGAGCATTTGTTGCACATCTTGAGTAATGAGTATACCGGATGCTGCTTCGATACTGTATTTTTGCACGTCTATATTTATCATCACTTGAAAGTCGATTCGATTTGGTCTTTGTTGTCGTCGTTCTTGTCGCCATTGTAACAAATCGATACGATGCGACGTTAATGTGCCATCTTCGACTTTGGCGAATTGAATTGAATTGAATCGCGAATGCAGGTGACGACGGTGCAAGCCGCAAGGTGAGGTGTAACTCGCTGCACTCTCCTCGTCGCCTTCGCCGATGAAGATAAATAGGTGAAGAAGAATCACACCGACACCGTAACTTGTACCTAAATCTTGACTGTGACGTCGATCAATCGACGTTTTGACGAGTATTTATTATTTCGTATTCGCGATGCGTACTATGCGTACTAAATATTCCCATTCATCTATCAATCCTTGACGTAAGACTGTTGTCAAATCGTGTGACGTTTATATGACGTCATGTTAATGATCCGGCAGTAGGTGAAAGAAAGGAGATACCCAAGTCGTATTATCAGTGTCAATAACTTTTCAAATAGGTGAATAATTATCATTGGTGAAGTGTTTCCAATTATAGGTCTGATGGTGAATTCCTCCTTGTGAGTGTTTGCGATGCTTGGTACTGATTTCTGAAGATCTGGATTGGCTCAGAAATTTCGTTGAAAAAATTAAACGATTTATTGATTTTCGGATGTTTTGTTTTCCAATGGCAACAAGTCTGAATTTTGTTAAATATAAGTCAAGAAGTATCAAATGAACGAACGCACCCTGCAAACCAGTTTCCCCACATTTTAGAACCAAATGTTCAGCTTCCGAGATCAAGCAGGGAACTCAATCTCAAAAAAAGCGGCGAAAATTTGTGGATTTCGGCGGATTGGAAAAGTCTGAGATATGAAAGTTTCCTATTGGTAATTACTAGATACCTATTGAATTGAAATTTTCTAATAATTCAAAAATATTGTGGTGTTTTTTTACTCAAAAAAGTTGATTTTCGTCGACTAGATGAGAAAAAACTTGCTGATTCGATCCTCGCGTGATGATAGGTCTTGGAATGGATTCTAGATGGAAAGGAAGAGTTAGAAATTCCGAAATAATTGAAAACTACGAAAATTCTCCCAACTCTGGAATCTTTCAACCATACTATCTGAATCATCTAAATACACCTTTTTCAACTTTTTTTTTGGAGGAGGTGTCAACATTTTTTCTGATTTTTTTATTCAATCTTCCGAAAGAACTAGAGAAAAAAATGGAAAATTTCAAAATTTAATTGAAAAATGAAACATAAGAGGTACCTCATCTGTCAGAAAAATTTTGAACCGAACAAAGCTGAATCGATAAAACATGCAGAAATACATCATTGCAGTCCGGCATATGACGATAGGAGTAATTGCACCCCCCCCCCCGGCCGATCATCCTGGACAACTTTTTTCTTGAAGGGAACATCCTAAGGAACATTTTGAAGCAAACGTGCCCAAAAAAAAGTTGGCCGTACTTACAAAATGGCGGCCATTTTGATTGACAGGTCAGCCGAAATCGCAGATTTTGCGTTTCAACATAGGACTTGCACGAAATTTTTCAAACGTTACAAGGGTGAAACGAAAGATCATGCAAAAATTCATCACCTGTAAAAATTTTAAGTGCCAAAGTGCGTTTTTCGATTTTTGGTGAATTTTTGAAAATCCAATTACCTATTTAGGCCAAAAATGAGGGAAAAAATCAAAATTTTTCCAAATTGACCAAGAAAGCAGAAATTTGGGATATACCCTATTTTCGACATGCCAAATCGATTGGAAACGGTTTCAACCCGTTTTGAACGGTTCTGGAGCCTCCAGCAGATTTTTGAAACTCGAAATTCCCACAAAATTCCATCAAATTGGAGTTGTAAAGCTGAAATTTATTCTAAAAAACTAATTTCAATACGCTACGAAGTACTGCAGGTGAATTTCAAGTCGTTTTGGAGCCTCCAGCAACTTTTTGAAAATTCCTGAAGCCTCCAGCAGATTTTTGAAACTTTAAATTTTCACAAAATTTCATCAAATGGAGATGGAAAGCTGAAATTCACTCTACACTCCAATTTTAACACCCTCCGAAGACGACTTTAGGAGGGTTCAAGTCATTTCAGAGCCACCAGCAGATTTTTAAAACTTTGAATTTTCACAAAATTTCATCAAATGGAGATGGAAAGCTGAAATTTACTCTACACTCCAATTTTAAAACCCTCCGCAGACGACTTTCAGGTGGGTTCAAGTCATTTCATTCAGAGCCTCCAGCGACTTTTTTGAAAATTACTGGAGCCTCCAGCAGATTTTTGAAACTTTAAATGTTCACAAAATTTCTTCAAATGGAGATGGAAAGTTGAAATTTACTCTACACTCCAAATTAACACCCTCCAAAGACGACTTCAGGTGGGTTCAAGTCATTTCAGAGCCTCCAGCGACTTTTTTGAAAATTACTGGAGCCTCCAGTAGATTTTTGTAACTTGAAATTCCTGCAACATTAATTTATCAAATGGAGTTGGCAAGCTGAAATTTACTTCGCAGACTACATGATGGTTTCAAATGGTTTTGAAGCTTCCAGCTCCAATATTTCATCAAACCCAGATGGAGAGTCGAAATTCATTCTGCAAACTAATTTCGATACGCTACGAAGTTGTCTGCTGATGGATTTCAAGTCGTTTAGGGGCCTCCAGCGACCTTTTGTAAGGTTGTATGGCATTTTTTTTGGAAAATTGAAATTTCCTAAAAGTAGCTGGAAGCTTTAAAACCATTTTAAACCATCATGTAGTCTGCAAAGTAAATTTCAGCTTGCCAACTACATTTGATAAATTAATGTTGCAGGAATTTCAAGTTACAAAAATCTACTGGAGGCTCCAGTAATTTTCAAAAAAGTCGCTGGAGGCTCTGAAATGACTTGAACCCACCTGAAGTCGTCTTCGGAGGGTGTTAAAATTGGAGTGTAGAGTACATTTCAGATTTCCATCTCCATTTGATAAAATTTTGGGAAAATTTCAAGTTTCAAAAATCTGCTGGAGGCTTCAGGGATTTTCAAAAAGTCGCTGGAGGCTCCAAAACGACTTGAAATTCACCTGCAGTACTTCGTAGCGTATTGAAATTAGTTTTTAGAATAAATTTCAGCTTTACAACTCCAATTTGATGAAATTTTGTGGGAATTTCGAGTTTCAAAAATCTGCTGGAGGCTCCAAAACTGCTCAAAACGGGTTGAAACCGTTTCCAATCGATTTGGCATGTCGAAAATAGGGTATATCCCAAATTTCCGCTTTCTTGGTCAATTTGGTAAAATTTTGATTTTTTCCCTCATTTTTGGCCTAAATAATTGGATTTTCAAAAATTCACCAAAAATTGAAAAACGCACTTTAGCACTTGAAATTTTGACAGGTGATAAATTTTTGCATGATCTTTTGATCTACCTTTGTAAAGTTTGAAAAAAATCGTGCAAGTCCTATGTTGAAACGACGCAAAATCTGCGATTTCGGCTGACCTGTCAATCAAAATGGCCGCCATTTTGTAAGTAAGGCCAACTGTTTTTTGGGCACGTTTGCTTCAAAATGTTCCTTAGGATGTTCCCTTCAAGAAAAAAGTTGTCCTGGAGGATCGGGGGGGGGGGGTGCAATTACTCCTATTGTCATATGCTGGACTATAGCCAAATTGTAGGAACTGAGGTGCATGTTTCGATTTTTTGAAGATTAATTTCGGGACAAAAATGGAATAAATTATGTATAATTTTGCCAAATTCAAGAAGGAATCTGAAATTTGGTATGTTTCGAATTTTTTTTCCCACATCATTTCAGTTCTTTCATGCATTTCCGGCAAATTGTCCTGGAATCTCAATAACTTTTGGTTATTTTCTGTGGTTTTGATTTTTTTCAGAGTTTTTGCATTATTTAAACACTTTTTCTTGCATTTTTGATAAATTTTACTAAATTTTTGATTTTTGTTATTTTATTTTCAGCTATTTTAATGTTGTTTGGGAAGTGACTTACGTAACTTTTCTCATAAGGATTATAAAATTACTTACTTATTCTCATACGCGAGTTCGTGTATTCTATTATTTTTGGAAGGAAATTTGTACTCACCTGAAACAGAGAAACATTAAGGTGGATTAGTTAATTATAAAATTATTGATCAATCAACAGATACATAATGAAATAATATGCAATTGGTCGAAGGCCAAAGTAAAAATTCTGGCGATCTCAATGTTTAATAAACAGTCTGAAATCAATATTCATAAATAAAGTATCATAAAAGTTGTAAAATAGATTGAAAAAATCACTCGAAAATATTAAAAATTGATAGACCATAAAAAAACTACAAAAATTTGAGAAAATTTCTCATTTGGGTAAAATTTTGCACAGGCTGCTGGATTGCTTGGATTATTGAAAAATACCAAGAATTAATCGGAGATTCTCAAAATTGAATGATGATTTGTCAAAACTACAAAAAGTGTCATAAAATATGTTAAATTGACTCCCCCCCCCCAAAAAAAAATAATTTGAAAATTACCAGAAGTTGATCATGGCATCTAGTAACAGATTTTTAAAAAAAAATCACTACTTTTTTCAGTAATATTTTGTAAAATTGCGGGGGGGGGTGTCAGCGGGACCACTTATTTTTCACCTTTGGGACTAAAAATTCCATGGCGTGCTTTTTTCACCCAAGGTAATAACTTTCGAGGGTGGTGACGAAAAAAAACTTACGAGTAAATAAGGTACACCTTGATCTAATGTTCGCGATGAGCGATGACATTTCCTGCTCGTAAGAAATAATCATAGACTAAGGTAATATGTACTTAGCAACTATATCGAGAATACGCGCGTGTATATTAATAATACTCTCGTAGGTCGAAATAAAACATATTTTCCGCCATTTAACGTACTCGTAGCATCGCTCGAACTCATTACAAAGACGTTAACTCGCCATAATTTATTCTCTTCTTTTTGAAATCCGTGGGATGGGAATAAGAGCAGAAGCAGAGGGCGGTGGCATGGCATGGCATGGCACTCGAACATGTACAATAGTCTTACAATCGGTAGCCAACTAATCACCAAACAAAAGCGTAATTAATCATTCGCGAATACGTGATCAGTGATCGATCTGACTCCATGTTTTTTTCTTTTACTCTTTTCACATTCATTCTCTAAAAAATTACGCACTCGCTACTCGCATGTACGTGGATGCCCCCTTCGCCTTTTCTCGCCCCGGATATACCCACTGGAAAAGGTACGTATACTTACATACTTAATTATACACGATATATGCGAAGTGTGACATTCGAAACACAATAAATTAATGGCGCTGGCCGATGAAAAATCGTGTACGAATTACGATGGGTACCTACTACCTAATACCTATGTACGTGAAAATTCGAGGAAATCACCGCACGACACCGAAATCGAAATCGACATCGACGTGTAGTAGAAAGGCACGTATCGTGAGCATTTTCTTGATTGTTTTCGTTGCCAAAAACAGCGCTTACAAATTTTTTTCCAATCGAATTTACCATTATTGATGGAAGCATTACATATAGCCAGGTATTATGCTGCGATAATGGCAGATACTGAATACAAGCTGAGCTCAAATCGATAAATAGGTAATCGTATTTTTCTATTCGTCTCTGCGAATCGTCATTCGTCAGTCATTTCGTGTTATTCGAAGAACATGCACATAGAAAACTTTGGTACGATTAGGTACACATTTTTACTCAAATTTACGACTTCCTCAGATTAATTACCTATTAAAACTAGGTAAAAACGTTCTCTTCATTCGTTAACTTGCAGAGGCAATGCCCTTGGAATGGCATAAACAGTGAAGGGAGAGGATGCCCGCCCCTTAGGACGACTTTTAATTTTCAAATTTCATTTTTTTTACGCTTCCACCCCCTGAAACTGTTACGATTTTGATGAGAAATGAAAAAATGTTCTCTGAACTTCCCCCTCCCCCTTCTTAAAATAGTCCAGATGAAATGTTAAAAATAATGTAAAATTGTAAAATCGCCATAATGCGAACGTTAGCGTGAAACGGTAAGGCTTATTCGAATACGAACTCAGATATTTGAACAGAAAAATCTAAAAGTCACACTTGATGTTTGTTGACTGGACAAAAACGTAAACGATACAATGTATCTCGATAATACGACCAATTACGAGTAATTACGAACGAAATAAATAAATACAAATAATGACGCGAATTTTACATTATTTTTAACACTTTCCCTAATTCGAGAATTATCGAGTAATAATCTAAATTCTAAAACTACTCAAAAATCTAACATGATGAACGTTAATCATGTTTTCTCGAATTTGGTCGCAGTTAAGGATGCTTTGATAGCGGCGATGAACTCGGATAAGCAACTCGATCAGCTACCTGGATCCACAAATTGCCGCGTTAGCATTTTTGAAGAAGATACACCAGTTGTCCAGTGAATCAAACTCAGACATCCGGCAAGCTTGAACACTAGAACTGTCTTCAATTACGTGATGTAGACAGCTGGCATTTTTGTTGGTAGGGTTTTCCAGAGAGATTTCAACGTGTCTCTGGAAACTTAAAAGCAGCTTGTTTGCTGCTGATCGATGATTGAATGGAAATATCACACGTATCGATGTCTGATGACTTTCCCGGAGATCTAGAACCTACAATCGGCGCGTCGTTAGCGACTATGGAACTGATCGCGGTGTCCATAGGGTCTTTCGAATTGAAACGATTTTGGCTACGAACAGCTTCCACGTACGATTTCGGTGAAGCTTCTATTTCAGCCGTGAAAATCTCAATCTCAACACAATTAGCGTGATTGTTCACGTCTTGAGATTTCAAACAATTTTTATCGCGTAAATTTCTCCATCTAGACAGAAGCTCAGTTTCTTCTAGATCGTCGTTAGCGTTTTCAAAATTATCATCGATATCCGAATCTTCGTTCTCATACACTGGTTTTGATGATTTTGGAGAAATTTTCAAATTAGACGGTGATTTCTTCGACGTAGAAGGTGCACTCTTTTTCTTTGGTGTAGACATAGTGCTTTTAGTTTCCTTTGTTTTCGAATCACTGCTACTTTCGTAATCAACTGTTATGAGTTCGAATCTCATGAATCTTATTATGAAATACTTGCTGATTTTCCAAGACAAAGCCAGAGTTTTGCAATCGCATATAAAAAAGTCAGAACTTCGGTTATAAGAAGGATTTCAGGAAATAAAATCCAAAATAATCGACCTGTCTCGCTCCAAAACTCTACAATTGGTTGGTACAGAATTGAGAACATTCCATGGAAAATGACAGAGATAAAAACATAGTGTTCCATTTATTAGACCGGAAGCTGACAAGTGAGTTAAACTTCAAACGATATTTGATAAGACTCCCTATATCATAATCACTCGCGACACTTGAGATAAGAGGAAAGGAGTCATATCGCATTACATTATGTGGATGTTTACATTTAAACACACGATGAATAATCAAGACGTATTGTTGTACTTCACGTCTACGTATTTAGTTTAATATGTGCTGCTGCATAATACGCAGTGGCAATAACACAGCGTAGAGAATGCAGAACCAGGGGCAGGGGTACGAAACGTGCATCGTATCCGGACCGTCTTTTCAATACCCTGATAGAACTTTTCAACTTACTGATTCTAAACGGAGTATTTCCATATTTTTAAATCAAGATATAGAAATAAAAATTTTCTAAATGAAAAATAAGGTACCGAGACCCCTGTATAGGTTGAGCCACCAAAATAAAATATGCTGAAGGGGGAGAGGGGAAAATATCTTCAAACTACCTTCGAAACGAAACGTGCAAATTAAATAAAATTCACGTCACTCGTTTGAACTGTCTAACTGAGAACAAATCATAAAAAGAAGATGTAGTGATATTAAATACGACACGTGCATTCGACTATGGAATAAACGCTGGTAAAAATTTTAAAAATTTATACAAATACGTCTTAATACGTGACCGGTGACGTGCAGTCGTGCACATATTAGGAAGGTGTTGAAGCGAACAGGTGATGAGTATGGTTTACACTCAAGACTCAACGCAGTAAACGCTATAGCTGCTGACGATCGCGGTGATGTTAAAATTTTTCGAATAAAAGAGAGAAACAGTGCATAAGTAATAAGTATTAAAGTACTTGCACAACCGGTTTTTATCATATAAATAAGGCGTCTCCCAGCTCGAATACATTAGGATGATATTTTTCCCCCTTTTAAAAATACTTTATACATTTATCTATAAGGAGCGTTCGAGTAATAAAAACACTACAGCGTTATAAGTACCTACCAACGATAAACGCCCTTCCCTATTGCAGGACGGTGAAGATTTTTATGCTACTACAGATACGTACACGAGAAACGAACATCTCATCACGTGCTTTCATTACATTGAAAAACTTTTAGTTTCGTTTTAACAAAATTCACCGAAAATTTGACGAACTGCTGCGAAAAATTGGACAATTGCAAAAAAAAAGACTCAAGACCGACTTTTAGTCAAATAAAAATCTTTTACGAGCTAATTGATTCACTTTTTGTGAAATATTTGTATAGAAAATTGATGTATTTACAATCGAATCGAATCATTTACGAACGATTAGTGATTGAATAAATTGATGGATTTCTAGGTGAATCATTCGTGAACGGAATAATAATTTTTTGGTGAATCTTTACGAACGAATTGATTCGTATATATAAGTGACTCGTTTGTAAACGAGACGATTCATTAGACCAATTTTTAGTGATTCGTATAGTTAATTTTTGGCGGATCATTCACGAACGAATTGAATAACTTTTTGGTAAATCAGTTAGGAACGAATTGAATAATTTTTAGGTGAATCATTTTCATTTAAAAACAAACTGATTCGTTAAAGTGGCTCGTTCGCGAACGAATCGATTCATTAGATCAATTTTTAGTGATTCATTCACGAACGAATTGAATAATTTTTCAACTTTAGTGAATCATTCGCGAACGAATGAATTCGTATAAGTGACTCGTTCGCGAACGAATCGATTCATATAATTAATTTTTGGTGGATCATTCACGAACGAATTGAATAACTTTTTGGTGAATCATTTACGAACGAATTGAATAATTATCCCACTTTATTGAATCATTCGCGAACGAATTGATTCGTATAATTAGTGTTTGGTAAATCATTTAGGAAAGAATTGATAATTGAATAATTTTTTGGTGAATCATTTTCATTTTTATTTACAAACAAATTGTTTCGTAAAAGTGACTCGTTCGCGAACGAATCGATTCATTAGATCAACTTTTGGTGATTCATTCATGAACGAATTGAATAATTTTTCAATTCTAGTGAATCATTCGCGAACGAATTGATTCGTATAAGTGACTCGTTCGCGAACGAATCGATTCATTTGATTAATTTTGACTGAATCATTCACGAACGGATCAAATAATTTTTCGACTTTGGTGAATCATTCGCGAACGAATTGAATGATTTTTCAACTTTGGTGAATCATTCGCGAACGAGTCGATTCATATAATTAATTTTTAGTGGATCGTTCACGAACGATTTGAATAACTTTTTGGTGAATCATTCGCGAACGAATTGATTCGTATATGTGACTCGCTCACGAACGAATTGATTCATTTGATGAATTACTGGTGAATCATTCACGAACGAAACGAATAATTTTTCAACTTAGGTGAATCGTTCGCGAACGAATTGAATGATTTTTCAACTTTGGTGAATCATTCGCGAACGAGTCGATTCATATAATTAATTTTTAGTGGATCGTTCACGAACGATTTGAATAACTTTTTGGTGAATCATTTACGAACGAATTGATTTGTATAAGTGTTTCGTTCGCGAACGAATCGATTCATTAGATCAATTTTTAGTGATTCAGTCATGAACAAATTGAATAATTTTTCAATTCTAGTGAATCATTCGCGAACGAATTGATTCGTATAAGTGACTCGTTCGCGAACGAATCGATTCATTTGATTAATTTTGACTGAATCATTCACGAACGAATCGAATAATTTTCCAACTATGGTGAATCATTCGCGAATGAATCGAATGATTTTTCAACTTAAGCGAATCATTTGTGATCGAATTGATTCGTATAGTTAATTTTTGGTGGATCATTCACGAATGAATTGAATAACTTTTTGGTGAATCATTTGCAAATGGATTGAATAATTTTTGGTGAATCATTCGCGAACGAATTGATTCGTATAAGTGACTCGCTCGCGAACGAATTGATTCATTTGATGAATTTCTAGTGAATCATTCATGAACGAAACGAATAATTTTTCAACCTAGGTGAATCGTTCGCGAACGAATTGAATGATTTTTCAACTTTGGTGAATCATTCGCGAACGAGTCGATTCATATAATTAATTTTTAGTGGATCGTTCACGAACGAATTGAATAACTTTTTGGTGAATCATTTACGAACGAATTGATTTGTATAAGTGTCTCGTTCGCGAACGAATCGATTCATTAGATCAATTTTTAGTGATTCATTCATGAACAAATTGAATAATTTTTCAATTTTAGTGAATCATTCGCGAACGAATTGATTCGTATAAGTGACTCGTTTGCGAAAGAATATAATAACTTTTTGGTGAATAATTTACGAACAAATTGAATAATTTTTGGTGAATCATTCGCGAACAAATTGATTCGTATAAGTGACTCGCTCGCGAACGAATTGATTCGTATAAGTGACATGTTGGCGAACGAATCGATTCATATATAATTTTTTGGTGGATCACTCACTCACAAATTGCATAATTTTTGGTAAATCATTCACAAACGAATTGAATAATTTATTCGCGAACGAATTGATCAGTATGAGTGACTCGTTCGCGAACGAATCAATTCCTTTAATCAATTTTGAGTGAATCATTCGCGAACAAATTGATTTAAAAGTTAATGAAATAATGAATAATTAATCAACTCAAACAATTCGTTTAAAAACAGATCAACTCGATAATGAACGATTCGTTCAAAATAATCATCGTCACGTTAAAATGAGTCATATTATCGTTTAGAACACTCTGCATGATGAATTTATCATCGATTCGATTTTTGTAGAGGGCCTCAAAGTACACAAACAGACAAAATTATTTTAGAAGCTGAAATTCATTTTTAGATTTTTTGGTAAATTTTTGAGAATTCAAACTTAGGTCAAAAGTGGGAAAAAATGTGGAAAGCTGAAATTTAGTCGGTTTGTACTCTATTTTTAACCTCCAAGTCGATTGCTGATGGTTTCGAACAAAAATTTCAGCTTTCTAGGTCAATTTGGTAAAATTTTGGTTTTTTTTTCTCATTTTAGGTCCAAATTTGAATTTTCCAAAATTCTCAAAAAACCGAAAAATGGATTTCAGCGCCTAAAATTTTGGCCGGAGGGTAATTTTGGAGTCTGCTATCGGCTCTCTGCAGTCTGATTCTTGTATAAAAATAATAATGACGTTTGAAAATTTTACAATTGAATTGGAAAGCAACAATTTATGAATACAAAATCAACTCGATTGGGATTGCTATTTGTTCGTCGATATTTTCCACAAAGATTTAAAAAAAAGTGTATTTTCTGAAAAATGAAGAAAAATTTTCACTTTCAGTAAAAATATCGAATTTTTTCAAGGAAAAAGTAAAGTAAAAATACAGATGTTGAGATTGAGACATTTTATCGAATGGATAAGGATGAAGAAACGAGGGAAAATATGACGCCCGACGCGACATTTACATATAAACGGAAATAATATCCGAGTACGATGCTTTTGAACTTTCAACTTTCAAGTACATACGTACTACGAGCACATCACATCGCATTTTATACATTTCGTGGCTTTCTTCCACTTCAAAGTGCGCCACGAAATCGACTCGTCGACGAGTAACAATCATTAACGCAGGATTAAAGCTACAATTTATTCGGCTACGCGGCGCAGAGAAGAGGATAAAGAAGAGGTTTCAGAAGCGTGATTTTTTGCTCATTTTTCAATACAACAACAAACCAACAATATGCAAACCAGACATTATATATCGTAGGTACGATTCTCATCTTTCGCAGTCGTATTGCCATTAATATAATTGTGAGGGTGGGTATTCGACAAGGCTGCAGTACGCTGGTTACTTGTAGGTACTCGTCCATTGTATTTGTATGTATTTTGTAGGTACATCGATACGATGGTAATGGAGACTGGAGACGCGACGCGACGCAATGCAACAAATTATGTTGTTTTTGTAACGTATACGAGTATCTATATCCAGCCGCCCGACGCCCGAGCATATGTAAATACTCGATACTTACACATTCTCTCGTTCGTTTTATTATTTTTTTCACGAATATCGAGTGGGAAGAGGGATTGCGCCGATTGACGATTCCATTTCCGCGCAAATCTGGCAGAATAACACGATGATGAGATAAAAATCGTGTGTACTTTTTGGTTATAACTGCATCGATTCGAACATGGCACGTTTAAACGATATGATGTAATTTTTACGTATTTATAAGATACTCATCGATCCATCGAACAGGTTTACGCCTCGCCTCAATTCATTCGATACTACAGCCAGATACCAGGCTAGGACTATACAGATCTAGGTACAATATAAACTTTTTGTGCGCGTCTTCTTTCAAAAAAATGCAGATCGGGCGCGGGCGTCGCGTCGACTTAATTATACGCTAAATCTTACGTAATACGCGAAGTACCTACTACAGTATACAATATAAAATCCCATAAAAAAAATTGTACTCTGGTAAATTTCGATAAACGAGGTAAAAAACGCAACAATATAACTTATTGGTAAACCATAATAAAACGTTTAAAATATCTAATGCAAATTTTTCGACATAATTATTGCTCGAGAGCTCGCGGATGTAGTACGTGGTTCTCTTGGTACAATAAGTTACAAAAGGTATAGGCCATAAATATTCATCGATTACACAATGCATGTGAACGTATAAACTCTATAGACAGACGTGAGTTCTGGGTGCCGCAGCGCTCTGTGCAATGGCTATCCCAGACAATATTGGCTACTAAGAGTACTGCATACTCGTGATTATATCGACTGTTTTCAACTTTTCCAAGTCACTAATCGAAGAAATATGTAGTGTAAAAAACTCAATTGGATCGTGAATAAAGATGGATTCGAATTACTATGAATAATTGAACAAGAACATGAAGGCGGATTGAAAAAAATATTGTGGAGTTTGACGAAAATCGCGGCAAGCAAGTTCATTTCGAGAAAGGGGATTGCTCAGAAATATGTTTTTAAACCTCCTAGCTGTACAGGGAGTGGAACTGAGGGATCACAAAACAGGGTAATTTTTGAAAAAAAGAAATAAACAGATGCAATTTGAGTTACTAAATTTCTCTGACCTATTGGGTTTGAAATTTGAATAAAAACCTGGTAAAAATAACAAAAAAATTAAATTTCTCAAAATTCTTCGATCTCGTTGTTTTGTTTATTGTTTAAAAACTTTATCCCCTTTTCAAGAAAAAACTTTCTCCGGCCCTTTCAAACCATATTGAGTACCTAGTAATGGGCCCCTCAAAGTTGAAAAAATCACAAAAAATGAGAATAAATCAAAACCAGAGAACTTTTTTTTCAACATCTCATTTTTTCATTAGAATTATTGTTCTACATAAGTAACTCCTACTTTTTCAAGAAAAAACCTTCGTTGGACCCCCCCCCCCTCCACCAAATGATATCAGTTTTCAAATGTACGTAAAATTTGTATCTGCAGGAGTCCAGGTATAAATCATTTGAACATTTTTCACCTCAGAGCAGAATACTTCTATTAAACAGGCTTCTTTTTTCACTTCTTTTTCAGGTGTTTTTGTACTTTCTTCCCACCCTGAACCACCAAAAAGAATTGGTTTTCGCCTGGGGGGGGGGCTTGGTTCAATAATCCTGGTTTTTTTTTTGCCCAACTTTGCTCATAAGGTTCTGGGGTTTCACCTTGCCAAATTCGCTCAAGTCAAAAGTGTCAATTTTTGATAAAATTGTCAAGTGTCAATTTTTAGTAAAATTGTCAAAAATGACAATTGTCAAAAAAGGTCAACTTTTACCAAAAAAGTCAAAAAAGTTGATTTTTACCAAAATTGTGAGACAGGTCAATTTTTACCAATATGGTCAAAAAGGTCGATTTTTACCAAAATTGTCAAAAAGAAATAGTCACAACAAATCACAAAGGTCAAAAAAAGTCAATTTTGACCAAAATAGTCAAAATGGTAAAATTTTCCAAAATAGTCATAAAGGTCACTTTGAATTTTTACCAAAATATGTAGTCCAAAATGACAATTTTTACCAAAATGGTCAAAAAAAGGTCCAATTTTTACCAAAATAGTCAAAAAGGTAAAATTTTTACCAAAATGGTAAAAAAAAGTAAATTTTTGCCACAATGGCTAAACAGATCAATTTTTACTGACATAGTCAAAAAAGCCAATTATTCCCAAAATTGTCAAGAAGGTTGGTTGCTTTTTACCAAAATTGTCAAAAAGATCAATTTTTACGAAAATTGTCAAAAAGGTCAAAAAATTCAATTTGGACCAAAATAGTCAAAAAGGTAAAATTTTCCAAAATAGTCATAAAGGTCAATTTTTACCAAAATATTAAATATGTGAGTAGTCAAAAATGACAATTTTTACCAAAATGGTCAAAATGGTCAAAAAAGTCAATTTTGACCAAAATAGTCGAAAAGGTAAAATTTCGAGTCATAAAGGTAAATTTTTACCAAAATATTAAATATGTAGGTAGTCAAAAATGATAATTTTCTCACCAAAATGGTCAAAAAGGTCAATTTTTATCAAAATGGTCAAAAAAGGGTCTAATTTTTACCAAAATAGTCAAAAAGGTCAATTTTTACCGACATTGTCAAAAAAGTCAATTATTCCCAAAATTGCCAAAAAAGTCAAATTTTTACCAAAATTGCCAAACAGTCCAGTTCTTGGCAATATTTCCCAAAAATAACACTGATTTTGCCAAAATTGACAAAAAATTCCCTTTAGTTGTAAAAATTGACAGACAGAATCAATTTTAGTCAAGTTGACGAAAAATTGTAATGTTTTTTGTGTAAATTCTCAGGAAATTATTTTTTGTTGAAATAGTGACTTACAATAGTCACATGGGTGCAACTTTTGCCAAAATTGATCAGAAATTTTTGCTTTTTTGCCAAATTATCCAAAAAGCATTGATTTTTGGCTTTCCCGCTGTATATAAAAAGTTCTCTTTTTGTTTCAAAGTTTACCAGGTTTTTTAAAAAAATTGCTTATAAAGTTCTGGGGTTTTTCCATAGTCGAGAATAAAATGTACATTTTTGTCAAAAATTGTCAAAAAGAGTCCATTTTTGGTAAAATTGTCAAAGGGACCAAAATTGTCAGAAAATTCTCGTTTTTTGTCAAAACTGTCAGAAAGAGTCAACTTTGGGCGAGTTGACGAAAAGTTGTAATGTTTTTCGTGAAAATTGTCAGGAAGGAATTTTTTGATGAAAAAGTCAAATGGTCGCAACTTTTGCCAAAATTGATCAGAAATTTTTGCTTTTTTGCCAAATGGTCCAAAAAGCATTGATTTTTTGCCTAAAAGTCCTCTTTTTGTTTCAGAGTTTGCCAAACAAAAGTCCTGTTTTTTTTTTTTGTTTTTAACAAAATTGCTTCAAAAGCTTCTTCGTTTCGTCAAATTTACCCCCCCCCCCCTCCACAAAAAAATTGAACCCATTCAGATACAATAAAACTTGAAAAATCAAAACATAAACGTGAAATAGATTAATTTTTCAACAAATCAAATTATTTTCGGAAATTTGGGAGGGACCAATTTCCGCTTTTTCATCGTGGAGGTAATGGGGGCAAATCAAAAACATAAATAGTGATTTTCTGATGAAAATGAACCAAATCCAAGAATTAAAATTTTAAAAATATAAAATAAACATGAAAATATTCATTTTTTTATTTTTTTTTTTTTTGAGGAAGAGGACACAAGTTTCACTTTTTTATCATCTACAGGGATGAAAATATTTAACAATACTTCTAGATGAAAATGGACCAAATTTAAGCATTAGAAGGTAAAAAAACGAAAAAATGTTAATTTCTCGGATTTCTTATATATTTTGAATACTGGTGGAGAGGGAGGGGGGAGGGACTTCATAACACGACTCATTTTTACTAACATGATTAGAGAAATTTTTCTCACGAAACTCGACAACATTAGGTTTTAATTCCACCAAAAATGACCTTACTTTGAGAACCCTTCGCTCAGCTTTCTGCACAGCTTGACAGCTCAAAACTTCACCGGCCAATTTCCCAATCGAAGCAAATTTCTCTACCACTAATTTTCGTCAAAATCCAAACATTTTTTTTCCAAATCCACAAGGATCGAATCGCGTCAACTGTGCATAAAATTACTCGAAAAACGTATTTTAATTTACATCTGGCTGGGTGCAATAATTTGCGCTGTACTTGCAATTTGCATGAATTTTTCACCAAAGGCATAAATAATGATAATAAGGAAAAGTCTGAAAAAAGGCCACGTTTCTACCGCGTTTAGGATACAAGTACGAAACACCAAACGCGGCGAACAATCGATCGGGCCAAAGTCGACTTTATACTTATAAAAGGAAGAAAAGGAAGTACGACGCGACTACTTTTCCATTCAGGTGCTCGGTTGCAGTTTAATTTTACTTTTTCCTTCTCATTTCTTTCTTTTTTTTTATAGAGGAAAATTAATTTCACTTTACAATCTGGGCAGTGGACAAGTGGACACTGGACACGTGGCATCGATAGCGCTGCCAACACCAAGTACTACATACCACCAATTTACTTGCATCAATATAGACATTTTGGCAGCAAATTACTATACTATACGCCACCCTACAAGCTTCGCCTCCCTATAGACATTCCGCATTCTAATCTAATGGGAACCTCGGTCGGGGTCGTCTGAGGGGTCGAAGTAGCTTGAAACGTCACCCGTGCGTCTGCCATGCCGTTGCCTCGCTATTTTCTTGCACGTGCCATGCGTTCTTTTCTTTACGAAACTATATTGTACTTTCGCAATGGAATTTCATCGATGCTGATGAGATTTGGCAGACGAGTCTGATAGCATATGCGACTGATGTCATAGAGTTTAAAAATTTGAAAAATTGAGCATCCAAACGACTTTAGGTGATTCATTGAATAATAATCTAGGAAGCCTAAGCAAGCAGAACAACATGAAAAAATGGAATAAATAAAGGACATTTTTCGAACATTCAATTTTTGGAAGGGAAGGGAGTGGGGGGGGGGTCATCATTTTTTATGATTTTTTTCAATATTTACTCGAGAATGAAAAATTGTCAATTCGAAATTTGGAAACTTTTAGACATTATTTTCCAATACGTAAACATCAGTTTTTGGTGAGTGAGAAGGAAGAGGAGGAGGAGGAGGAGGAGGAGGAGAAGGAGGAGGAGGAGAAGGAGGAGAAAACAGAACTGTAAACATTTTTTCAGATTGTTTCTTTTAATCCCAATTCCGATATCACTCATACAAATAGAAGACAAAAAAATCAAATTTCTGAAATAAGGAAACAATCAGAAAAATTTTAAAGTTTGATCTTATTCAAGGAAAAAATGTTTTTTAATTCGAAATTTTGAAAATGTCATGTTTTCCTCAATTTTTTAATCACCCGAGGAAAAAATTTTAAAAATTCAAATTTTTGAAGGAAAAAGAGAAAATAAATGCAAAAATTTCAAAACTCGATCTGAAAAATGAAAAAAAAAAACAAAAAAACACGAAAATGTTCTCAGATGTTTCAATTGGGGGGGGGGGAGGAGAAGCCGAATTTTTTCGATTTTTTCATTATTCGAGGAAAAAAATGTTTTCAATTCAAAATTTTGAAAATGTCATCTTTTTCCCCAATTTCTTGATCACTCAAGGAAAAAATTTCAAAAATTCACATTTTTAAAGGAGAAACAGAGAATAAGTAAATGGGAAAATGTCAACGCTCTGATCTGAAAAATGAACAAAAAACACTACATGTTCTCAGATATATCTTGTGGGAGGGAGGGGGGCAAAGAGAAGTCGAATTTTTTCAGTTTTTTCATTTTTCGAAGAAAAAATGTTTTTCAATTCAAAATTTTGAATACTTAATGTCATCTTTTTCCAAACTCGAGAACAAAATTGTAAAAATTCTAATTTTTGATGGAGAAAAAGAAAATAAATGGAAAAATTTCATGAAAAAAATACGACATGATCTCGGATGTTCTATTTTGAGAGGAGGGGGGGGCAAGGAGGAGTCGAACTTTGTCGATTTTTTCATTATTCGAAGAAAAAATGTTCAATTTCCAACTTCTTAATCACTCGAGAAAAAATTTTAAAAATTCAAATCTTCAAATGAAAAACAGAATAAAATAGAAAAATTTTAAAGCTTGACTTGAAAAATGAAAAAACACGACATGTCCTCAGATGTTTCAAAAAAAATGTTGGGGGTTGGGGGGCAAGGAGGTGGTGAATTTTTATTACACCCGGGAGAATTTCCATATAAAATGAATTATTTTTGGCGAAAAGCAGAACAAAACTTATTAAATAATGGGCACTGGTGTGTTATATTGGCATCGATCATAAATTGTGAGGAAATCCATCAATATTGTTAGCGGTTCTCTCATAGTCAGTCACGTTTCCAGTTACACTGATTGCAATCAATTATTTATCACAGAGATATTGTTGCTGTCAATCTGGTACCAGCTTCGTTTCGTTAGCATCTTTCTACAGCAATTTATCCACGTACCTATTTCACTGTGTATTTATTTCATTTGCTACTGTAAGGGTTGTAGGTACTTGTCTTGTATAGTATCTCATATCGATATATCGGATCTACAAATGTGCTCCAAACTCCTACGCGTATACCTTGTAGTCATTCGTAATCCTACCTGCAGTCGACTTTTATTAAATACCTGCTATTTAAATGTGTTTATAGTTGCACAACGTCTGGCGGTCGCGTCAAAATGTAATAATTGAACGCTAGTTAGGGCCACTTGCTCGTTTCCAGAGAATCGAGAATCGAGCTGCAGGCTAAATTATTAAACGATTTTACTACCCACTTTGTACAAGTACCACGGTTGCTGCTGCGGTTGCTACAGTTGTCGAACCGCTAATTATCGCCTTTTTTTCCCAATCCAATCTGCTCGAGTGTAGATATTTTTATAAGATAGTTGATCTCGATACAGTGCTTCTTGAACTGGATTAATCGACGACGATCGTCTTATCCAGCACTATCTTTAGATCTTTGAAAAATGGTCTGGCCGTAGAAATCGATATCGAATTTTTGGATGAAATTTCGTGGTACTTATTTTTCACAGTTCTGTTGCCAGTAGGTATAAGTATTTATAAGTAGATTCGAATTGTTCGCTGGTGATGTGCTTTAATGAGAGGCGACCATCGCATCGTGCGTCTCGTCTTGTCGCCTCACGTCACGTCACATCACGTCACGTCGACGCGACTGTTGCGTCGAGCGTGAAATTACGAGTACATCTAGATAAGAATGCGCGATTTATCGATAATGGCTACGGCATGGCAGCCGGCCAAACGCGCCAACAATGCGGCTGCGGTTCAGCTTTTCGCTTTTACCTGCACATAAAACAATAGACTGCGAGATGATACGCGAACGTTCGAGTACAATTTTACCTTAACGAAGACGCATTCCACGGATCGAAGTGTGAATTGTCGTCTATCGTACGTAATTTGGAATATTTTCACGAGAAAGCCGGAGCTGCCCGTAGTTTAAGTATATATGGTTTGCGTTTTAGTGCTGAATTGAAAATTTGCCATAAAAAACAAAATTGTCATTTGTGGGGTTTGGAATTGACCTCAGACAAGGGAAGGAAGGGGTTGTGAAATTCCTCATTCATTCTGTCAATGAATCATTACTCAGGAAATGAAAATTCCGAAAGAAAGAAAATTTCGATATTATTTTGGGGACAGGGGAAGGGAAGGTGAGAGCTGTCGAAATTTTAAAAATCAATTTTGGGCAAGAATGATGAAAAAATCAAAATTTTACCACATTGACCTGGAAAGCTAAAATTTGGTATTCATTCACGCAGGATTCACCAAGGAGTCATCGAACACTCAAAAAAAATTCCAAAGGCTCTGAGGACATTCTCTTGTTTTTTTCAACATAAATTTACCTAAAAGAGTCAAAATCTCACTTGGTGAATTCTGGTGAATCTGTCGCCAGAAGTCACCAGAATTCACCAAGGAGTCACCAGGCATTCAAAAAAAATTTCAAAGGCTCTGAAGACATCCTCGTGATTTTTCAAAATCAAAAACTCACTTGGTGAATTCTGGTGAATCTGTCATCAGAAGTCACCAGAATCCACCAAGGTTTCACCAGGCATTCAAAAAAACTTTCAAAGGCTCTAAGGACATCCTCGTGATTCTTTCATCATTAATTCACCTTTAAAAACTCAAAATCTCACTTGGCGAATTCTGGTGAATCTGTCACCTGAAGTCACCAGAATTTACCAAGAAGTCACCAGACACTCAAACAAATTTTTAAAGGTACTGAGAACATTCTGGTGGATTTCTCACCAGTAATTCGTGTTGAAAATGAGAATGAACTCATTTGGTGACTTCTGGTGAATATGTTATGTCACCAGAATTCGCCAAGGCTCTGGGAGAATTCTCGTGATTTTTTCAGCATAAATTCACCTAAAAAAAAGTCGACTGAATCACCAGAAGTCACCAAAATTCACCAAAAAGTCACCAGGCACTCAAAAAAAATGTTAAAGGCTCTGGAGACATTCTATCGTTTTTTTCTTCAAAACATGAATTCACCAAAAAAAAAAAAAATGTCGAAAATTCACCTGGTTACTTCTGGTGAATGTGTCACCAGAAGTGGTCCTGAGAACGTTCTGGTGGACTTTTCACCCACAATTCGTGTTGAAAATGACAATAAACCCATTTGGTGACTTCTGGTGGCAGATTCACCAAAAGTCACCAGGATTCACCAGATATTCAAAAACAGTGAGTTTCTAGGGTCAGGAGGATATGTGGTGATTTTTTCATCATAAAGTCACTTAAAAAAAAGTCGAAAACACACTTGGTAGTCACCAGAATTCACCAGGATTCACCAGACACTCAATACTATTTTCAAAGGCTCAGAGGACCGTCTCATATGATTTTTCCATCATAAATGCACCTAAAAAATTCAAAAACTCAGTTGGTGACTGTGTCACCAGAACTCATCAGAATTCACCAAGAAGTCACCGGACACTCAAAATTTTCATTAAAGGTCCTGAGAACGTTCTGGTGGACTTTTCACCAGCAATTTGCGTTGAAAATGACAATAAACCCATTTGGTGACTTCTGGTGACAGATTTACCAGAAGTCACCAGAATTCACCAGATATTCAAAAAAAGTTTCTAGGGTCACAAGGATATTGTGGTGGTTTTTTCATTGTAAAGTGACTTCTAAAGTCAAAAACACACTTGGTGACTTCTAGTGAATGTGTCACCAGAAGTCATCATGTGGTTTGGCACGGTAATTGCGATATTAAAATACTGCTCGTCATTATTTTACCGAGCCCTCTACAAGAACAAGAACGTCATTGCGTTGCAAAGAATCTGAAGGCACATGTCCATAAACATCACTCGACTCTACCTGACTTCCAGTGGAGATGCTGCCGGGGTAATCGCCAATGTCCCCCCTCTCCACCTGCATATCGCCGAAAGGAGTGTAAAATGGCTTCTCAAAAACGATTATCCAGTCGCAGATTATTGCCATTTACCCATGTTACCTTGGCCTGGAGGCAATGCCAGATTGCGCAACACCAAATTTCATGCCCCTACCATGAAAGAATGGCAACAGATATGGAATAATTCAGAAGTCAGCGAATGGACTCACAGAATTATTCCTAATGTTACAAAAACAATAATTAGCGCTCACTAACTCGATTTTTACCTTGGCCAAGCTTTGAGTGGACACGGCTGCTTCCGTTATATTCTACATAAGTTCAAACTTTCGCCATCACCCGACTGCGATTGTGGAAAAATAGAAAAACCGAAACACATATTCGTTAAATGCCATCTACACGCAGCTGATCGTCCTGCAGATCCTCTGGACATCAGTAATCCCATTCACTTGGAATATATGCGGTCAACAGTACGCAAGCTGTGGGAAACAGAGCGGCTATGGCAGACCAGTACACTGTTTCAGCACAGCCGCTTGTAGATAAGCTATAAAGCCGAAATAATCCATTCCCCCCTTTTCCCTTCTTCCCTCCATCAATCAACAACAAGTCGCTTGTATCCTATGTACATCAATATAATGCAACCTGGATAATCATGATTCTAAGATGTATTGTTATTATTAAGATGTAGACTTATTAGATAAACCCCTCCGGTAAATAATAAGCCGTGTCCCGTCAAATAACAATATACTTCCCCTACCAGGCAAGTCCGGACTGGGGTACCATTAAAAAAAAAAAAGGAGTCACCGGGATTCACCAGACACTCAAAACAATTTTCAAAGGCTCAGAGGACTTTCTCGTATGATTTTTCCATCATGAATTCACCTAAAAAAAAGTCAAAAACTCACTTGGTGACTTCTAGTGAAAGTGTCACCAGAAGTCACCAGAATTCACCAAGGAGTCATCGGACACTCAAAAAAATTTTCAAAGGCTCTAAAGACATTCCCTTGTTTTTTTCAACATGAATTCACCAAAAAAAAAAAAAAAAAAAAAAAAAGTAGAAAATTCATTTGGTGACTTCTGGTAGTGTCACCAGAATTCACCAAGAAGTCAACAAACTCTCAATTTTTTTTAAAAAGGTCCCGAGAACATTCTGGTGGGGTTTTCACCAGCAATTCGTGTTGAAAATAACAATAATAATTCCATTTGGTGACTTCCGGTGAATATGTCACCAGAAGCCACCTTGATTCATCAAGGAGTCGCCAGACACTCGAATAAATTTTCAAAGGCTCAGAGGAGATTCTCGTGATTTTTTCAACATAAAAATCCACCTAAAAAAAAAGTGGAAAACTCACTTGGTGACTTCTGATGAATCTGTCACCAGAATTCACCCGGATTCACCAAGGAGTCACCAGACACTCAAAAAATTTCCAAAGGCTCTGAGAACATTCTCTTGTTTTTTTCAACATACATTTACAAAAAAAAAATGTCGAAAATTCACTTTCTGACTTCTGGTGAATGTGTCACCAGAATTCAACAAAGGTCTATGACCCAATGAAGTTGGAAAACTTAAAATCTACTTCATACCCCACATTTCAACAATGCTAAATCTATTGGAGGCTTTTTCTAACCGTTCAGGAACCTCCAGTCATATTTTTGGAAATCCCAGGTTTTCAAAAAGTGTCTTAAAAATCGTCCAAATCGACTTCAGCACGTCGTATAAATGCGATTGGTGCATGTTAATTGTTAATGGCCAATTTGATCAATCACACAAAAGTTTTCCAAAATCGAGTTCTGCCAGTTCGCAAACGTTCCCATCTCCAGTGATTTCACTATCGAGAATTTGGAAATATAAGGTTTTAAATTAGCAAAAACCGATTTTGGAAAATTGCTGGGTAATTGGATAAATGGATCACTAACACGCATCAATCGCGTTTATACGAGTTAAAAAGTTGAATAGGGCAGCTTTTATAGTAATTTTTGAAAATTCGGAATTTCCAAAATATCGCTGGAGGCTGCAGAACGGCTTAAAACCACCTGCAGTATGACTCAGAATGTTAAAATTAACGTAATAAAGCCAATTCCAGTTTTTCAACTTAATTCAGTAAACTTTTGTAAAAATTTCGACAATCAAAAATCTGCTGGAGGCTCCAGAACTGCTCAAAACAGTTCAAAATCTTCACCAAACGATTCGGGTGGTCAAAAATAGGACATATACCAAATTTCAACTTTCTAGGTAAATTTGGTGAAATTTTGATTTTTTTCAATTTTGATTTTCAAAAATTCTCCAAAAATCAAAAAATACACTTTAGCTTCTGAAATTCTGGCTGGTAATGTATGTATTTTTGTATTCTCTTTCGACTCAGCTTTTTCCAGTTCAAAAATTTTTCCAAATATGTAGAAAAATGAAATCATTCATTACCAGTTCAATTTCGATGCTTAGAAAAATGGCGAAAAGTACAAGGTGTCAAACAATCAGTACAACACCAAAAATAGGACAAAAGCTGGACTTTCAAAAAGACATTTTTCAAAATTTCGTTTTTCAAGAAAGCAAGTGGGACGAAATTTTCTCAAAATCATAAAATTTCGAGTCCAGATTCACCTGCCTCCTTCCCCTTCACCCTTCAAAAAAAATCACCATCATTCGCCAACACTAATTGAAACCTCCAGTAAAATGTAAACTCGTCCAATCCACAATAAGTGGCACACAATCGATGGCGATCAGCTTCGTTTAACAATCGAGTAAGTGTAAACGGACTATTTTTTACCTCTTTGCATCTTTTTCTTTTCCTCAAACGTGTAGAAAAAATCGTCTCACACAATCATCAATTGACCGAATTTTTTGCTATAACGATGACGCAGCCGATCAATCCGCAAAGCAATAGTGCGATGATTTTGTAAAATTACAAGGAAATTTTACCGACTCTCCAGTCTCCAGCTCAGCCCGGCCGCTGGCGAAAGAGAAGTGCGAAAAAAAACAACGCACGTTGAAACGAAATTGAACGTGATTATAACGATGACGAAACGTATCGTCTCGTCAATAAAAATAAAATGAATAGATCTAGTACTACGCGATTGTTCGAGCGAAACGCGTCAAATTAAACGAAATCTTCACTCGACGAACAAAAACCAATATTTATCCAGTAAGTATATAAGAGTATAATATCTAGCTAGGTACAACCTAGGTACTTTTTTTTTGCAACAAAAAAATAATAATAAAGAAAAACGCACGTCTCGCGAACTACTTATAGATGTGCAATTATTTCCCCTTTCGATAGGTTAGGTATACGAAAAACATCACGATTTTGATCTTTATCTATCGAGATGATGTCGACTGAAAAATCCTACATAAAAAATGGCGAGGCGAAAAGAAAACGAAATTTGCTCGAAATCAGGGTAGGGATAATAATGTTTACAAAGATATGTACTACATATGTATGATTCTTACCTTACACAAAGCAACACCGGTATCTAATCTGTCCATAAAATTATTCACATTTATGTACAGATCGGGGTACAAAATATTCAACCATTCGGCTAAATCTTCTTTCATAGCGTATAAATATTCTTCGCTGGACTTGAAAGGTCTAAAAGACCTTTGCTCCACCATCACGGCCATTCTGTGAACAAAAAGAAACAACACCGGATTAATTAGTATACATATAAACGAGTCGATAATTTCTTTATTCCAAGTAAAAAAAAACACAATAAACGAAATTGAAAATAATAAATTTGTACGCGAAATTACGTTCGAATCTAAACAAAAAAGTGAACAGAGGGATAGAAGGGGGAAAAATAATAAAACGAAAAAGAAGAAAGCAAAGCAATGCAAAAAAAAAACAATAAGAAAATAAAATCCAACTCGTGCGTCGATTCCCAATATCGTGTTACAAGAACAATACGTTTCGCTACCGATGACACGACATCGCGGTTACCAAAGAAGAATATTCCTCTATACTATCTCGAGATGAATAAACAATTAAGACCATCGTACTACCTCTACCATGGTTGTCGCAATCGTAATAAGTAAAATAACTATACAACTCGTATAGACAATCGTATAAATAAAAACAAAAACAAAAAAAAATTCAAGGGAAAAACAAAACAAAACAATTACATATTACTTATAGAGGAGAAAAAGGCTAAAAAAAAAGAAATACTGACACGCTATAGCGATTTTTTTTCTCTTAGATAATTTTTTTTTTTTTTTTTTTAATAAGTCGTTAATGATGATAGAAGTACGCCACGTTAATCGAGTCTCTTTCGCGATAATTGGTCGAAAGTTTCTAGGAATTTGCTACCGCAATAGTTGCAAAAACTTGCGATGAAAAAACAAAACGATCCTTCTAATGATGGTAATTATCAACTCAATGGTGGGTATTCGTATACCTACGTTCACATCGTCTTATAATAAAACAAACCTTTCAACAGAATGCCACCTGCCAATCACTTTTGACAGAGTGAAGAGACAGTGATAGTGAATTGATTTTAATAATATTGCGAATATTTCTGGGCGCGTCTCGTTTTGGAAGTTGGAACTAAATTCCCCCAATTTCGATTGATTTGGACTATTAGAGTCTTCGAGAGATTTTTATTTTTAATAATTTTTCGAAGTTCTAGCAACAGCGTGAAAATAAATTTAGGAAGCTAAAAATTCCAAACAAATTTCATTTTCATAAAAAAATTTTTTTATAATTAAAAAAATGATTTTTTTTATCAAAATTTTTAAAACAGAATTTTATTTTTCAATTTTTGAGAAATATACTTATTCAAATTCAAATTTTGGCTCATTTTTCGTTGAAGAAAAAAAGAAAGAAAATTTGATCAAACTGAGATATAACGCTCTTTGCACTTTTTCTATTTTTTAATCTCCACCCTTTCTAGTCCGGCATATGACAATAGGAGTAATTGCACCCCCCCCCGATCCTCCGGGACAACTTTTTTCTTAAAGGGGATATCAATCGCAGATTTTGCGTTTTCACATGAGACTTGCACGAACTTTTTCAAACTTTACAAAGGTAGATCGAAAGATCATGCAAAAATTTATCACCTGTCAAAATTTCAAGTGCTAAAGTGCGTTTTTCGATTTTTGGTGAATTTTTGAAAATCGAATTTAGGCCAAAAATGAGGGAAAAAATCAAAATTTCACCTAATTGACCAAGAAAGATGAAATTTGGGATATACCCTATTTTCAACATGCCAAATCGATTGGAAACGGTTTCAATCCGTTTTGAGCAGTTTTGGAGCCTCCAGCAGATTTTTGAAACTCGAAATTCCCATAAAATTTCATCAAATTGGAGTTGTAAAGCTAAAATTTATTCTAAAAACTAATTTCAATACGCTACGAAGTACTGCAGGTAAATTTCAAGTCGTTTTGGATCCTCCAGCGACTTTTTGAAAATTCCTGCAGCCTCCAGCAGATTTTTGAAACTTTAATTTTTCACAAAATTTCATCAAATGGAGATGGAAAGCTGAAATTTACTCTACACTCCAATTTTATCACCCTCTGAAGACGACTTCTGGTGGATTTCAAGTCATTTTAGAGCCTCCAACGACTTTTTTGAAAATTACTGGAGCCTCCAGCAGATTTTTCAAACTTTAAATTTTCACAAAATTTTATCAAACCAAGATGGAGAGTCGAAATTCATTCGGCAAACTAATTTCAATACGCTACGAAGTTGACTGCTGGTGAATTTCAAGTCGTTTTGGAGCCTCCAGCAACTTTTTGAAAGATTGTATGACTTTTTTTGGAAAATTGAAATTTCCTAAGAGTAGCTGGAAGCTTTAAAACCATTTGAAACCACCATATTGTAGTCTGCGAAGTAAATTTCAGCTTGCCAACTCCATTTTGATATGTAAATTTATGTTGGGAAAATTTCAAGTTTCAAAAATCTACGGGAGGCTCCAGTAATTTTCAAAAAAATCGCTGGAGGCCCTAAAATGGTTTGAACCCACCTGAAGTCGTCTTCAGAGGGGTGTTAAAATTGGAGTGTAGAGTAAATTTCAGCTTTCCATCTCCATATTTTGATGAAATTTTGTGAAAATTTAAAGTTTCAAAAATCTGCTGGAGGCTCTAGTAATTTTCAAAAAAAGTCGCTGGAGGCCCTAAAATTACTTGAACCCACCTGGAGTCGTGTTCAGAGAGTGTTCAAATTGGAGTGTAGAATAAATTTCAGCTTTCCATCTCCATTTGATAAAATTTTGTGAAAATTTAAAGTTTCAAAAATCTGCTGGAGGCTCCAGTAATTTTCAAAAAAGTCGTTGGAGGCTCTAAAATGACTTGAAATCAACCAGAAGTCGTCTTCAGAGAGTGTTAAAATTGGAGTGTAGAGTAAATTTCAGCTTTCCATCTCCATTTGATGAAATTTTGTGAAAAATTAAAGTTTCAAAAATCTGCTGGAGGCTGCAGGAATTTTCAAAAAGTCGCTGAAGAATCCAAAACGACTTGAAATTCACCTGCAGTATTTCGTAGCGTATTGAAATTAGTTTTTAGAATGAATTTTAGCTTTACAACTACAATTTGATGGAATTTTGTGGGAATTTCGAGTTTCAAAAATCTGCTGGAGGCTCCAGAACTGCTCAAAACGGGTTGAAAGCGTTTCCAATCGTTTTGGCATGTCGAAAATAGGGCACATCCCAAATTTCAGCTTTCTTATTCAATTAGGTAAAATTTTGATTTTTTCCCTCATTTTTGGCCTAAATTCGATTTTCAAAAATTAACCAAAAATCGAAAAACTCACTATAGCACTTGAAATTTTGACAGGTGATAAATTTTTGCATGATCTTTCGATCTACCTTTGTAAAGTTTGAAAAAGTTCGTGCAAGTCCAATGTTAAAACGCAAAATCTGCGATTTCGGCTGACCTGTCAATCAAAATGGCCGCCATTTTGTAAGTAAGGCCAACTTTTTTTCTGGCAAGTTTGCTCTAAAATGTTCCTTAGGATGTCCCCTTTAAGAAAAAAGTTGTTCCGGAGGATAGGGGGGGGGGGTGCAATTACTCCTATTGTCATATGCCGGACTATTATACGAGTACTACATTTTTGTTTGCCAATTAAAAAAGTACTTTTTAAACAGACAAGACGAAAATCAATCCTTTTTGGATGTTTGGGGTGGAGAGGGAGGAACGAAAGGACTATGGAGTACAACTTTCGAGAATTACTATGTCCCTAAAACAGAAATGACAAAAAAAAGGCTCGCCTACAGCGATTTTCAAATTATAAAAAATTCACAAAAAATCGAGAAAATTATTTTCAGCAGCTAAAAATTTTGTTAATGAAGATTTTGAGTACACTTTTCCAAAAATTCAACATTTCAACTTTCATTACTACTCGTAAAATGGGACCCCAACACAGCATCGTCGATCCATTAAATTTCCACCTTTTATATTATTCAATAGCTGGATTTTCTTCACCTTTTCCTTATCCGATTCACACGCTTGCGTAACTTCCATCAGCAATTTCAATCTTCAAAGCGTTTAACGAACTCGCGAAGCATAATTTGAAAGCTCTCGGCTCGTGTCACTGTACATTATACGAGCAGAAAATTAAGTTCACAAGGTGACGCCTGACGCAGCCTGGCATACTTCGTAGGTCGACGAAAAATATAGCTAACTATACTCACGACGACGACGAGTAGGTACGTACAAAACATCAATAAGGCATTAACTCGGTAACGAGTAAAAAATTTTCAATAAACCGCGCAATTATCCGGCGAATCATTCTTCGAGAGTTTAGTTTTAATTACCATTTTGAACGCAGCATCGATCTTGGTGGTGCGTTTGGAATTTTAAATGAGTTCTTCTTATTGTAAAAGTATTAACGCGTAAACCATCTAAACACGTTCAACCAGCCTAATAACTGCGGATCGTTGTGTTCTTTTATAAAAACGTGTCAAGTTTATTCGACTGTAACCACCGGAGAAAGGGTATGAAAATTTGATTTTTTTTTGTATCGTATTGAACAAGTAGGTGTGCTTTTTTCCACACGTTCCAATCAATAGGCTATTCAAGTAGGTGCGTATGAAAATGGTTTTATGTAAAGCTTGCTTTTTCAGAACAGGGGGCAGTGGGGCAGAAAAAAAAAACTTTTTTAAGAACTTGCCAAGATCACACATCACTGGCTATATCGTCGTCGTTGTTGTGGTCGCAGCTCCTTTACAGGAGATAGCTACATTTCCAATTTTGATGTTTACATTCTGTTCCCAGTACAGATTCCTCATTATTCACAGGACTTTGTCATCAACATTGTACTTCTTTAGGATCTTCAACATCCTCTCATGGTTAACACGATCAAATGCCTTTTCATAATCGATAAAACATGCAATCATTTCCCTGTTAGCATTCAGTGATCTCTGAATGATCACTTTCAGGATATTACATCTCTGGTCCCTTTCTGTGCTACGAAGCCATTTTGAGTTTCACTGAGGTTCTTATCAATCTTGTTTTCTATTCTGGGATTTATGATGGTGAGTAGCAGCTGTAAAGCGTGGCTCATTAATGCGATGTGTACTCTGAGCATTTTTGCAAGGTTTTTTTGGTATTGGTACAAAGTTAACTGCTTTGAAGTCCTTGGGTAGCACGTCTTTATCAGACATTAAAAGCTCCTTTTTGTACCATGGTGTTACATGCTTGATCAAGTCTGCTGGTATGAGGTCTTCTCCCATTGCCTTGTGGTTTCTGGCTCTCTTTGCTGCATTCTTCAGCTCCCACATTTCTATTCATGATGCCTCCTCAGTGGATGTAACTTCAATTTGTGCATGGTCATGTATCATCTTCATATAGTTCTTCTAATAGTCTATCCAGACCTCTTCCATTTCTCAGTCAATTATTGACGCAGTATTTTCCATCTTTCCCCCGCATATACGCTATTCCACTTTTCTTTTTCTTATGGGTGGCTATCATTTGTTGTACCTTAGTATGCAATTCTCTGGAGTTGTGTTTTCTATCCAGATCCTCAATTTCTTGACATTTTTCTATATACCACAGCTAGACATCAATGACACCCACGTCAATACCCTGCTATTTGCTGATGATCAGGTGGTCTTTGCTGAGGCAACGAAGATGACTTGCAGAGAGCAATGCACAACTTTCAGAAAGTCGCTGATAAATATGGAATGAGAATCTAGCAGCCGGTACGCAGTAAAATCATTGTAAATGGACTGCCAGTGGAACAAGTTAAAAGCTTCAAATATCTCGGATGTGAGCTTTCATATGAAGGAGAAGTCGACGCACAACTTAAGATCAATAAATTCTTAAGAGTAAGCAGAGCAGTAAACCGAGCCATTCCTCCAAGAAAAGTCAGAGCCGAAACTTGAATAAGAATCTACAATGCTGCTATATGTTAAACATGGACGATGAGAAAGGATATAAAAAGCAGAGTAACCACAGTTTGGACCGGGCACTACATAGAGGGCGCTAGTGAGCTGGCAAATGTTTACATTTTTCAGACGGGGCTTTTCTTATCAACGTTTATGAAAGCATTAATTTCAAGGGTTAAAACTGAAAAAATAATTCGATGTACATTATTTTTACAATTATTATTGCATATTAATCATGACCGAATCATATTTTCATTTGTAACTAGTAAATCCAACGTTTTGGTAAAATACAACTGATAAGAAAGGGTTAAGAAAAAAGCACCATCTGAACTCTAGAACAATGAACACACTGGCGTCCTCTATGAGAGAGACTGGTCCGAGTGGAAATGAGATTTGTGCGAGCCCCAGCAGGATATATGAGACGAGATAGGAAAAGAAATGAAGACATCCTGAAGGAGCTAAGAGCAGAGCCAATCATTAGACGAGTCAAAGATTACAGAAAGAAATGGTGAAAACACGTTGATAGAATGCAGGGCTTGAAAACCGGATAGATATCACTCTCAGTTTTGGTTTCAGTTTTAGGTTTTTTGAAAAAGTAAAGGTTTTGGACGTTTTGGTTTTGGTTTCTTGAAATATTATCTCTCTCGTTCTGGTTTTGGTTAAAGATTTTGATTTCAAAGGAATTGGTTTCGGGTTTTTCCTTTCTTCTCCATTTTTTAGAGGGAAGAAGGCCAAGAAAATGATCACTTTTTCAAATACTTTGTGTATGTGACTAGAAAGTGGCATCCCTTTGGCAGTGTCAAAATTGTCAACTTTTCTAGTTTTCACCTATAGCATCAGTTTTTACTTTATTTTTTACCAAAAATGCAGTATTAATCAAGCTAATTACCTGAAAAATTCCAAAACCAAAACCAATTCAGTTTTTAATCAGTTATGCTCTCGGTTTCAGTTTTGAATTTGAGAAAACAACGCTCCCGGTTTCAGTTTTGGCTTCAGTTGTGGGAACATAACGCTCCTGGTTTCGGTTTTGAGCAATTTTAATCGGTTTTTGAGGGTTTTGGTTTCAGTTTGCAAGCCCTGATAGAATGCCTGATGAACAGTCCCCTCGAAAAGTCAAAGAACACACTCCAACTAGCAGGAGGAGCAGAGGAAGACCAAAGAAAAAACTTGATGATACATCAGCAAGTAATTCTTCTATAGTTTCCCAGATGGGCTGAACAGCTCACTAGGTCAAAGTTCAATGATGATGATGACCACTGATTTTTGACCATTTTGCACATTCCCATGATCCACAGTGGTCCGAAATGAAGAAGTAGCGGCCAAAATTCAAAAAATCCTCAGATTGAACAAGTCTCAAAAGTTGATTACGAATATGTAGCAGTTTTCTACATTATATTCCACGTCCCTTTCTGTGATTTCTAACACTTTTCCATTATTTTGCTTGCCTACAGAAATGAATGAATTGAAGTACCTCAAAATAGTCAAAAAAACTGCTAACTTCAAAATGCTGTAAAGCATGTCAATTTTAATTTTTTTCAAAACTTTATGGGTTTATATCAAAATATGGACATTTTTGAGTATAAAAATCGTTGATTCCATTTTTTCAAAAATATTTTGGTTTCTAGCATGCTCATCACAAAAAAAACTCATTTTTTTGCTATTTTCAAGGTAAAAGTTTTTTTTAAAAAAAAACCAAGCTGACTCAAGGTGAAATATCACATCCCTGGGGTACTATGGCATGTAAAGAAAAACATCCCTGAAAAATTGGCTGCCCCAACCTGCCCCATTTGAAAAAATTGCTATGTAAAGTTGCATAAATGCTGTTTTTCTTATTTTTTTAAAAACATTTTCAAGTAAAAAATTACTACAGGAATATGAATACTAAAATTGACTTTAGTGACCCAAAAAAAACATATTTCGATACCCTCACGAATTTTTCAAAATTTCATGTTTTGGACCACCCTCTCCCTCCTTTGAGGGCTCGTTTTGAGGTTAGGGGTAAAATAAATGCCAAAATCGACTTCAGCGACCTAAAAAACCCCCATATCCTATAGCGATCTAAAAAAATACATTATTTCGATTGCCCACCTCGAATTAATCGAAATTTCATGTTTTGCACTGCCCCCTCCCACCTTTGAGGGTTCATTTTGAGGTTAGGGGTAAAATAAATGCCAAAATCGACTTCAGCGACCTAAAAAAACCCCATATCCAAAATTTTACGAATTTTGCTCTGAAATTCGATTTTGCACCACCCCTGCCCCCCTTTGAGGGCTCATTTTGAGATTAGGGGTAAAATAAATGCCAAAATCGACTTCAGCGACCAAAAAAACCCCCATATCCGAAATTTTGCGGATTTTGCTTTAAAATTTGATTTTTGGCCGCTACTTCTTCATTTCGGACCACTGTGTGATCTCTTTATTCGATGTCGTATATTCATTGCTGGGTCTAGGTGCTTCTCTTCATTCTTCCATCAGATTTAGTATCTCCTGTGTTATCCATGGTTTACATGGCCTTTGTCATTTGACTGAAATAGACCTCTCTGCTGCTGTTTTCACCTTTTGCTTCCATGATTGCCACTTTTCTTCAATGCCACCCCCCCCCCCGTTCATCTACATCATCTTCATTTTGTTTTTCCAGTTTTTCTTGGAATTTTTTCTTCACATGAGCGGATTCTATTTTTGAAATGTCGATTGACACACGTGTACATATAATTTTTTTCTATGTTGTTGGAACCAGCTACTGCATATCATTAGATCATGTTTTTCAGCAAAATCTATGAGCATTCTCCCACGGGGCGGCTATACCTCAGTAGCTTTGAATTGTTCTGGATTCTGTTTATGATAAGGTTTTCTTTCAGCGCACACACTGCCCATAAAGTCAAATACACGCTTATAAGAAAGATAATCTTTACATAAATGTAAAATATTCGCGCGATAATGAAGCTCGCGTCTCGAATCATTACTCGTCGTAGAAAGGGCTGCAAACGAACAAGGAAACAAATTTTTCATCGAATTACCAAAGCGGACGCAATTTACCGTGAATAAAGATAAAGCCAAATGCAATCCGCCGTTTTTCATCTCGTTTTTTCAACTCCTCCGAGGGTTTTAAAAACTATCAGAGAAACGAACTACGAACGAAACGAGAGGCGTTATTCTCAAATCTCGAATTCACCTCACCTCGTCTCCAGTCCACGTAAAACGAAAATTATTCTCTATTATCTTGGCACATTTACGCCTCACCATTCTCAATGCCCAAGTTCGTCGTCTAGGTCTTAAAAAAAACCTACCTATAAAACGGCATAATTTGTTAAAGGACTACCTCTCCCCACCCCTTTGAACCCCTATCCGGATGAAATTCGCGAAAACACATTTTTTTCATCATTGTGTATCGATCGTGCCAATGTACGTAGGTACGAGTGTCGAGTATATGGAATGTGCAAAAAAAGAAAAAGGGCAAAGGGGAAAACTCGACGATACGAAAAGCTACACAGCTAAACGATCTGACACGCCAGCCACCGCATCATCGTGGCAAATCTGTTGTAAATCTGTGTCAAGCAGCTAAACGTCAAAGAGAAGAGTATACATATACTTGACTTAGATATACGTGAAAGACAAGAGTCGAGAAAAAAATGTATACAGATACACTACGACGACGACGTCAACGTGTGAAATAAACGCGAGATGGAGAAGCCTTTGGAAAGTTACTACTACGTACTCTACCTAATGTAGCAGAATACGTGTGTGGGAAATAAGGCAACCGTGATACGACGCCGTAGGTAGGTAAATCTACATGTTGTAGTACTCGGCTACTTATATAAATAGGTAGTTAGTTATTTCGCTACGTAGGTATGTGTACTTACGACTAAACTGAACTATTTAGCCTGCACAGTTGAACGATATTATTGTATGTACTATATTGTATATTGCATACTATGTTTAGCTTTCGATTTTCGACGTTTAATAAATTACGTATTCAAATCGATATAAGTGAAAATTTCTGGCCAATTAGCAGACAGCCGGCCTTCGACCATATATTGGCCAAATATATATATACTCGACTGAGCCGAACGCTGCGAATGTACGAGTATACTACATATAAACGAATTGAGAGCAATTAGCATATTTCAAGAGCAATCGTAATCGTAGCAACGATTTTCACGTAACCGTGCTTCGCGGTGGCGCGGCGTGCGATGCCGCACGATAATAAAATTATTCCGCTGCATGTCGTCTCGTACTCGTATGCACACGCATCGCAATTCTACTACAGTGTACTACGTAGTCGAAGCTAGGCTACCTACTGAGTAGACGTATTACGTACTTACATGTACAGATAGGTACTGCATCGTACCTAGACCCACAAGGATACAACACAGACGTTATACAGGGTGGCCCATTCGTGAAAATTTCAGCAAAAAAAAGTTGACCAACAAACTTGAACTTTCCATTGGCTCAAATAATTGCAAAAATAAAACCTTATAAGAGAAAACCATGAAAAAATAGGGCGATGATTGCTCGCCCAATTCAAAATGGCTAACTAGTGAGGCACAGAGGGGTTGAAATTGAAAAATTGCCCAATATTCGATATCAGCGACCTCGAATTAGTAGAAATCAATATGTCACACAATATTTTTAAAAGATTAAATTTTTCCAAAAATGGGGGGGGGTTAAGGTACAGAGAGGTCTTATTTAAAAAAATGAGAATATATGCACAGTTGCACACTGACTAGTCGTCTTCAAAAACCAAACAAATGATTCATCACACGTCGTTTATAATTTTTTGATACTTTGAACAAGTCCAGGGTGCATTGTTCGGAGGGGGGGGGGAGACTCGGAGAGGTCTGATTGAAAATATCATCTCATATTCGAACTCAGCGACTTCAAAACACTAACAATCGATATGTCACTCCACTTTTGAAAATTGTCTAAAATTTGATTGAATTTTCCTGGGGGGGGGGGGGGGTTAATGAGGGTTTGAGTACCTTCTAGTGAAGTCATTACGTCAAAAAGCATGAAAATGTGTGATGTAATGCGTCGATTTCCACCAATTCGTGAACATTGACTCTGAATAATCATTTATTTTGAAAATTCAACTTATTCTTGAGGTAATTTCTTGTATTTTTCAAAATGACAGTCTTTGGAAAAACTGAGAAGTTGAATACGAAAAATTAATGAATATTCAGACTCTGCAGCGATCTCGAATGACTAGAAATCGATACATTACGCAACATTTTCAAATTCTTCGAACTTTTCCAAAAATATAAGGGAGGGGAGGGGGGTTGAGGGGTACTGATTTTTTGGTATTTTGACCATATATTTTATGAGATCATTGGTCAGGGGCTCAAAAAGAGACTCCCAAAATTGATAACAATCAATATGCCACCTCATGTTGAAACAATTTTTTTTTTTTGAATTGCGACCAGAAATTGGTTTATTAAAAAGCTCTGAATTTTTTGGAATTTTGACCATGATTTTTAATATGTATTGAGATTTTGACCAAAAATTTAATGATTTTTTTAAGTACATAGTTTCAGAAAAAAACCAGGACTTGGTCGAATTTCGCGGCAAAAATCAGAATTTTTTTACAATAATAGGACGTTTTGATAATTTTGACAAAAATTTGGAATTTTTTTGCAATTTTGGCAAAATGTAGGTCTCTTTGGAAATTAATTTTTAGCAATTTTCACGCAATTTAGCAAAAATAAAATCAGGATTTGAACAAAGCACAACTTATTGTTGCAATTTTGAGAAAAATCAAAATTCTTTAACAGCTAAAAAAATAGAATCAAGATTTTTTAGCAAAATAATTTTTAAAAAGGGAGATTTTTCATTTTTTCTGAAATTCAATAAAAACTTTTTTTTCAAATTTCGACAAAAAATTGCAACTTTTTTTTCAATTTTGCCAAATGAAATCAAAATTTTTAAGGACAAAAAACAAATTTTTTTCAGCAATTTTGAGAAAAACCAAAATTTGTTGATGAAAAAATAATTTTTGAAAAATCAGATTGTTTTGGTTTTGAAATAATTCAACAAACGTTTATTTTGCAATTTTGACAAAAATTGGAATTTTTTCAATTTTGACAAAACATAAATTGACACTGTTTTTGTCGAATTTGGAAAAAAAATCAAAATTTGTCCGCAATATTGGAAAAAAATTGAGACTTTTTTTTTGGAAATTTTTGAAAAAATCGAGATTTTACAACAATTTTGCTGCTTATTTCGCAAATTCAATAAAAAATCAAAAAATTTTCATCATTTTACAATTTTGGCAGAATTTTTTTTTTCAATTTTATCAAAAAACAACTTTTTATAATTTTTTTTAATTTTGGAAAAATAGAATAGCACTTTTTTCAGCGATTTTAGCAAAAACCAAAATTTGTCGCAATATTGGTGAAAAACATGACTTTTTTTTTACAATTTTGACCAAATTAACCAAAACAAAGTACGTTCATTTTATTGAAAAAAACTCACATTTTTGGCCACTTTTTTGTAATTTTTGAAATTTTGGCAAATTGTAACACTCTTCTTTGACAATTAATTTTTTTCAATTCAAAAAATCCGGATATTTTTACAATTTGGACGTACATTTTATTAAAAAAAAAATTCACATACCTATTTGGACACTTTTTGGCAATTTTTGAAATTTTGGCAAATTGTAAGTAACACTCTTTTTTGACAATTAATTTTTTTCAATTCAAAAAATCCGGATATTTTTGCAATTTGGAAAAAAAATTGAGATTTTAATGTTATTTCTGAAAAAAAAATTAAGAATTAGTACAAGTTGACAATTTTGTCAAAAATGTAGAACGTTTTGGTCATTTTGATCAAAACGTGATTTTTTCAATTTTTGCAAAAAAGGCTGGTCTTTTCTGATAATTTGGCAAAAAAAAAAAACAACAAAACGTTCTAGCAATTTTTATAAAAACATCGCACTAATCGACAATGGTGACCAAAAAAATCAGTGATTTCTTGAAACTTTTTGCAAAAAAGCTTGACTTTGCAGCAATTTTGAAAAAAATAAGGTTTTTTATACCATTTTCTCAAAAAGTCTTTTGACAATTTTTGACAAAAAAAAACGGAAATTTTCTGACAATTTTGGCAAAAAAGAAGCAGTTGGTTGCAATTTTGGAAAAATTACAGTAATTTTTCCAAAAGAGCTATAGGCCTACTTTTGTTGCAATTCTGGAAAAAGTAAGTACAATTTTTTTGCAATTTTGGAGTACGAATTACATTGACAAGTTAGGCAAAAAATCAGCACTTCGTTGTGATTTTAGCTAAAAGCTGTATTTTCATAGAACAGAACGTAATAACTTTCTGACCTTTGTCAGTCTTTCAAAATTTTTTCAAAAAAAAAAATCATTTTTACCAACTTTTAATCAGAAAAAAATCCATTTTCAAGAAAAAGCTGAGAGTTTTGAGATAAAAAATGAAAAATGAACAAAATTACACAGATCATAGAATTTCCAGAAAACTTGACTTTATTCTACGATCCAATTTTTCGGAATCTTATACATATACAAACCACCTTGTATATACCATAAACAAATACCAATAAAAAGTACACAATACTCATACATATTACATACTAGACGAGGTGAAGAAGCAGAAAAAAAAAGAAAAGAACTATCGTCGCGTCGGTCGTCGCTCCATGCGGCGGCGGGCCCGACCAACCAATTCCGATACACATTTCCCTTCGCATTGCTGTTTTCGTTTCGCGAATCGCGATACGTGTTCTCGTATTCGTAAGTAGTATATCGATTAATACGACCACAGCCTTATCAGCGGAAAGGAATAAGGAAAAATTTCGTATGCAGCTTTTTTTTTATTTGCATCGTATCTATCGTACCTATATGCCGATATACGAGTACGAGTCTTTCTTCTTCTTTTGGACTCGTGATGGAAAACTGCACGAATCGCGAATTCACGAACTCAAATCGCGATCTGTCTTTCGATACATAGTTATCTCATCTCGATGCCGGTAACTTCAATCTTTTCCCTTTTCCTCGTCACTTCGTCCACTTGACAAAAAGCTAATCAGGTCTCTCGTTCAAGAATTTCGAGAACCAAACAGATGCATATTGATACTCGTAGTTTGCGAGGATGATTAACATTTTCACGAGAACGATTGAATATGGCTAATGATCGAAAGTTCCACACGCATTTTGAGAGAAGTAGATGATGGAGGAGGGAGGGGGGGAGGGTCAATAATTTGAAAAATACTTCAATCTACCAGATTCCTCGAATTGGTGCAAAAAAATTCCAATTTATTCGTCGAAAAATTTACATTTTACATTTCGCGACAACGACCCGAGTCGAGACAAACTAATTGCAAGACAGAAGTCTGAGCTGCGTCCACTGTCCACCTCTACTACTCCCACTATTCAGCTAGCTATATGTCCAAACAGCACCATTCATTGATTACGAATGTATCAACTAACGTAAGCATATTCCGTATATACTATAAGGTCATCTGTATACGTAATGAATTAACAACGGAAACGCATATCGCGCATACCAAGTATTTAGTATTAGTATATAGGGTCGCCTCTCGTCTCGCCTTTCCTCACCTCCTCGACTCCTCGCGTCTTGGTCGAGAACCCAATCCATCAGTTTAACATTATGTCGTTTCACGTCTGATTTCATTCCGTTCCCTTTTTTCCCCTTCATTCTGCCCTCCTACACTGCAGCCCTCTCCTATATGGTATGGTATTTTAAATTAACCATTTATCGGCACAATTTTCCCGAGGAGCGAATCACGAAACGTAATTCCTTTTGGAGAACTCGACTAACTCCAGTCTCGCAGGAAACCTTGGTCATCGAGTTAATTTCCGCCATAATGTTTTTCTGTATAACGATTTGTCGTTCTAGATAATGCATTCGTCGAATTCATCATCATTTTGTTATACATAAATGCATGTATTGGTATACGAGAATCGATCTCCAAGTCAAAGGATTTCAATCTCGGAATTTCCATTTTTTTTCTCTTTTCAAATTTGGCAAAGTTTCTCCAGTTTTGAGAGACTTTTCTTACTCTGAATTTTCACGATTATATTTTGTCCGTAAACTAGCGAGAACTCGTTCAGATCGCTTCCCAGTTGGTAATGAGGTAGGTTGTTTAGCACTTGCCCCTGCCCTAGGAACGTTTAAAGTTTCGCTAGGTTGCAATTCTGGAATTACAGAGTCAGGTGGAGTATCCAATGGGTTTTGAACATTGGAGAGGTCATTATTGGGTGAATTTTGGAGTGTCGTAGGAGCATCCAAAAATATTTCATCATCAGAATCTTGGCTATCCTGACTGTCTTGGCTATTGTTGATTGTTGAAACAGTTTCTTGAGACAAAAATTCAGTTGCCCTATTTTTTCGCGGACGCCGGACGACCCCTTGCCCTTTTTATTATGATAGGGGGTCCGTCCTGTGCCCCTGAAGTAGAAGGTTGGGATTGCAAAAGGGTTGAATTTTGAGACACAGGTGTTGTAGCTTGCATCTTCTCAGGTCGTTTATTTCGTGCCTCAGCATGCTTTTCACGAGCTGTTTTTGCTACTTCTTGAAGGACTACTTGAGACGCTTTTCGAAAATCTTTCTTACTGATTACAATTTCGGTGTCATCCTCATAATCTGAATCAAGGTATAATTCATCATCTTCACTGTCAATTTCAGATTCATTTTGATAGTCAGTAAGAAATTCTTTGATTCTCTGCTCTAATGAGCGAGAGTCAATGCTAGATTTAAGGCAAACTTCGCTTCTCAACTTTTCTAAGTTCTCCTTTGTAATAAAAAGAGTCAATTGGCGAATGTTTGCTACTCTGTTAATTTCATCATCATCAGTTGGTTCCAAAAGATAGCAGTTATGTCCATTTCTTTGGATAACGATGTATGGTCCAGTTTTCTTTTCATATAATTTGCCGGAGGTCTGTTTGAATAAACGATTAAATTTTGTTCCTCCCTGTTTCGAAAAACTTCCCCTTTTTCTTTCAATTTTGCAATTTTTTCAGTAGTTTAACACATTTTTCGATTATGTTTCCGGAAACCAATATTTTTTTCATGCTTTCTTTTTGTATTTTGATCTACGAGTAGTTTACTTCCAAAATGTTGATAATTATCTAGTTTTGATCTCATTTTTTTTTTTTTCAAAAATGTTTTTTATTCGAATTTTGATGTTTTTTTCTGTGTTTTTTGAAAAAACTGCTATCGAAATTTTCGTTACGTTTCATTTTTTTTGTACATTAAATTTTTTTGGTTATTTCCAACGTTACTTTTTTTGAGAAAATTTTGAGTACAATCCCTGTTTTTGAGAAAAAAGAAAAATGTCCATAATATCGGGTTTCATCTCAAAAATTCTCCAAAAAGTCCAGTTTTTCTGCAAAAATTGCCCAAATAGTTACCAAAAGTCTCCAAAATTGAACACCAGCTGCTGAAATTTTGTTTACGAGGATTTAAAGACATTGATGAGTTTTCAATTTATATCTTAATTTCGTTCAAATGAGGGAGTGTGAGTTCAAATGGTCCTATTTTAAGCCTAATGTGAGCAAAAGAATCCATTTTGGTCCAATTACGGAAATACTAGACCCGATGGATTGAAACACCCTGGCCAAAAAATCCTCTACGGCTCGTTTGATTTTTCGGATCATACGAGATTCTCGAGTGTGTCAGAAAATTCTTTCTTATACCTAACTATTATAAGAAAGAATTGTCTGACGTGCGATATTCAAAACAGCCTACCTACGGATTAAGTTTAGCGTCATTGTAGAAACACAACTCGAGTATATCTGCCTTCGGTACTTTTGGCCGTGAAACAAATCATAGGTACGCAATCTCGCCCCCACAAAAGTACTCTCTCATTCGATTCAAGATTCAACCAACTCTTCCACGATGTCGAAGAATTTTACCTTCATCGTGACGTACAAAGCGAATCCATAAATGTGGGTAAGTGGCCTAAGTAGCTAAGAGGACTCCCTTCCATCCCGCGCCAACTATTTCCATTTCACTCAAAACTCAGTCGAATTGCTTATTTTTTCATTTAGGTATAAATCTCGTGTTGAAAACTCAACTTTCTAAGCTTCTTTAAACTCTGCCTGCACTAATCGGTAATCACCCATATATTTACCTAATCGGTAAACTACATACGAGACGACGTTCAGTCTGACTCTGAATACTTGGAAAAAATAAAAAGAATCCTTTATTAGTCTTATATGTAGCTTGTAAATCCAATTACTCAAACAAGTCCCCGCATGGTAAACCGATAATACGTTTAATCTTAATTAATAAATCCCATACATAGTCGTCGTAGTCGTCACGACCTTGATTCTAATTCGCGAAAAAAGAAAAAAAGAAACGTAAACAAAGAAAAGTACCTAATCGAACTTTCGTAAAAAAAAAAATTTCTTACGATATTTTATACGTTGTGAAATCGTAGCAATACGCGTAATTTATCGGTCAATTAATTCCGAGTTATCGATTAAAAATTAAACGAACGCAACATTGAAATTACTAAAGAGTGTAGACGAGAAGGCGGTTTGTTTTCATTTCCTTTACTTATACCGTATGGGTGCAATAGAGCAGGTTATTTATGACGATGGTGATATAATTTTTACTGTGAAAATGCTCAGATTGAGTATACGTATGGTTGGATGCTCGATAAACAATAAACATACATGTAGGTACAATTCACAATAGAGTAGTCTAAGTGCACCTGTAAGTACATAATAATTTTTGTGAGAGAAATGAGAGAAGCGAGCATCGAGCCTATATTTTTCATTCTTTACGAGCTCGTAATGGTTAATACCGATTGTACCAATCATAAAAAATTGTCGACTGTCGAAATAACCGTATTTTATTCGCATTCGTGCAATTTTGTTCGATATAATAATAAATAAATTGGGAATGAAATTTACAATGCTTGTTTTAGGAGAATATTTTTTCTTCGAAATTTCACAATATTTAAATTTTAGCAACAAAGAGTACCGAAGAGGACAAGAGAGAGGAGCATTATTATGACGGATTCACGAAATGGGCGAGAACTCTGAAAATTCCAGTCGGAGTTTATGAAACTGTATATTTTTTCCACTATAGCCAGCCTCTTATTCAGAGGAAACTGAAAATTGTCATTCAATTGCCCTCCCCCCCCCCATCGCAAGCAAAAATTTGACCATTTCGGCAGAAGGAAACGATTTTTGGAAATTATTTTTCTTCTTTAGTAATGTGAGGATGAGGAATCTACGCAAAAGAAATCTAAGCAAAATCGAGTCTCTTGAATCCAAAACTAGACTGATTTGACATGGAAATGATCCAATTTTTATAAATTTCCAAATCAAAAGGTTGTTGCTCGTATAGTTACTTACTCGATTTTTTCAAAAAAAAAAAAAAAAAAAAAAAGGTATGAAAAAGTCACTAAAAATCAAAAAACTATAAAACACGTACAGAACAATATTTTAACGCAGAAAAAATCAGAAAAAACTCAAAAAAATTATCGTCGAAAAAATTACAAAATGAAGCATTTTAATAAAAATCTGAAGATGAAACTCAATCATGATTTTGGCAATAATTTTAGCAAAAAGCAGGACTTTTTTTTAAAAACACTTTGAATAATTTTCGAATATTTTTTTCTAATTGTAAGAAAAAGTAACTTAGTAACTAAAATTTTAAAAAAGTACCCAGAAGAGCCCAAAGTGACCGCCTCCTTTTCTAAGCATTTTTTTCAAAAGGATGAGGGGGGTGACTCTAATTCTGGAAGTTCGAATTTTACCCCCCCCCCCTCTCCTCGTTCCAAATAGTTGAATCGTTTCATTTCGAGAATTTTCTGAACTAAAAAACTAAATCAAGTATCTAAGTACTTGCAATCATACTCGGAGTACCAATATCTTGTGACAAAAGGGGGGGGGGTTGAATGTTTCGAAAATGTTTCGAAGAATTCTCAGACATTTCTATGGCATTGCACTGTATTCATCGACTCAAAAACCAAAAAATCGAACTCAAAGAATAGTTTCGACTTCAGAGAACCCGAAATTTTCAAAAATATGGGGAAATTTTTGGATTAAAAAGTGAAATAGATGATTTGCATGATATATTAGAGAAATCCATGGTGAGTTCGTAGGGAGGGGAATGGGCTTGGAATGCCACAAAATTTGAAAATTTAGTAAAGGATGTATGTACCTACTTTATTTTGTTTTCTAAAATTTCGTGGAAGCATTTGAAGTGCCTTCTTCAGTCCATTTTCAGTCTCTCATGCTCCAAACTTATAGAATATTCAATTTGAATCTTCAATAGTCTATTTATTCAAAGGGGGTAAACGTTGATTGGGTTTTATTGATCTCTGGTACGTCGGAGATGTTCGTGTTTTTATCCTTGATATCGAAAAACTTTAAAACAGAGAACTCGCGAAAATTCAAAAAAATCATACCCGTCAGAGTGGGGAAAAATCTACAAAAATTCAAAAGAAAACTCACCAAATCGACGAAGAAAAAAATTCAAAAAAAGCCATCGAACCGAAATACTAAGGAGAAATCTCGACTATTCGAGCAATAAAATCACACAATCTCGAGGGAATATTTTTATGAAAAAATCACGAGAATGCAAGGTGATAAAATTTGGCAAATATTCAGGTGAAAAACATCATCAAAATTCAGAGCAAAATCGTGGAAAAATAAATATTATGTACTTTGGAAAAAAATCACCACCAAAATTCAAGATGTAGAAATCATTCAAAACAGGAGAAAATCCACTAAAAACCATCGAGAAATCCAAAATAATAATACCTGTCGAAATTAGAAAACCTCTAAATAAATTTCAAAAGAAAAATCATCAAAACTGAAAAAATAAAATTCGTAACGCTGAAAAAGCAGTGATGCCATTTAAATAAAAACTTTTTTTTTTCGAATAAAATTTAAAAAAAAAGGAAATTTGTGAAAAAACTCGGAAAAAGTAACTTTTAGTAACCAATATTTTAAAAAGGTGACTAAAATTTAGTAAGTACAATTCCCGCAAAAAGTGAAACCAAGATTTAGAAAAATTCAATTTTTGAAATTTTTCTATAAAAGTAACTTTAGTAATAAAGAATGAGCCAGTTTTCAGATTTTTGGCGAATTTTTGAAAATTTAAAAACTAAAAAAAAAATATTTTTATGAGGATGATTGACAAACTTTTTCTTGAAATATGATTTTTTTTTTTTCCAAGCCATTCTGGAACCTATAACATTTTTTTCAATTATTTCAAATCGTTCTATAAGGGTTAAAAAATGAACTTCAATGATTTTGGTATGGGTGCTTATTTTTTTTTAAAGTTCATTGTTGAAATTTTGACCCTTCCAGAGTAGTTTGGAAGTTCTGAAGAAAATTAAAAAAGTTCGTCGATGTGCTATAGAGTTGAATTGAAGGAATTATTCGCATCGGTGCAATTTGCTTAGAAAAAGTCATGTTTTATGGAAAAAAAACCTAAACTCTCTGTTAGCTTTTCTAAATGTTTTAAATTTCCAAAAATTCGTCAAAAATCCAAAAATCAACTTCAGCGTCTGAAATTTTGGTTATGGGATTCCAGGACATGCTTTTTTCATTTAGCTTGGCTTCGTTTAAATCGAGGAGTGTGAGCTCGAGGATTCCAGATCGAAGAAATCCAGCATCGTGGTTAAAATTCTTAATTTCGCTACGCTATAGCTAGCAGTTAGTTGAAAGTTTATAACAATCTGTCGATAGCTATAGGAAAAGACTTTCGAGACATTTTCTACGTATATACGAAACGTCGATCGTACGAACGCTTCCAATCGTTCATGTATAGAATTTGACGCGTACGCGGCTATTTTCGCATAATTTTCGCGCTTCAATGCGATCTTCCATCATTATAATAGCATCGTACGCGTAAACGACGACTTGGCCAGAGATGAGGTGAAAGTTTGTGGGATTATTTTTCGCACACATGCCGATACATGTATATACTCGTATGCACTCGTAGAAGCTATAGGCGACGCGACGTGGCGTGGCGTGATCCTGTCAGACAATTCCACACGTGAAAAAGAGATTTCCGTAATCGAGTCGCAATCGTATAATTATCTATGGTAACGTCTCCATCTATACGTATATTGCCTATTCTAGGTACGTGTATTCTGTCTAGCCTTACAATGCATTCGTACTTTAGCTATATTCTACGTATGGGTGAAGATGGGCCCGTTAATTTCGAAGGAAATTAATCGGACGTTATACTCTGTTGTTGTGCCGACGAGTCGACGACCAACCAGAAGCGGGAAGTGTAGCTCAGCCAAGGCGCGAGGCGGCGAATTAAAAACATATTACTGCTATTGAAATAGAAACTGAATAAATGGCGAATAGAATGTGTAACACATCCGCAAATCAACCGCATCATAGCGATACATTGAGGTGTTATTACGTCTATCATCTTACGTCGGTCGCGATGCCTCGGCCTGCTTCTTTGCCAGTGGGATATATTGTACTACCTATTCTATGGTGTATTAGCAATTATTGTGTTGGTGTATGTTGGATGTTAATTAGTAATTAGTGTAGCAGGAAATTGAGTATATAGAAAGGATCGTGAAGTTGGATTTTTGACTTCCTTAGTTGAGTTCTCGAATTTTGGCCAATTTTCTGGAATTCGGACCACCGATGAACGTTTCAAATTCATGAATTTCAAGGTTTTGAGGAGATATTTTGATAGTTGCAAAGTGATGATGATTTTTCTAAATGTCTGAATTTTTGTTCAAAAATGGCTAAAAATTGATTTAAACAGCGTTTGAGGTTCATTTCGGAGCAGATTTGATCAAAAAATGAGGAATCTGTGAAAATTCCAGGCGGAGAATACGAACATAGGGTATGTATTTTTCACCATACGACCCTCTGCTGAAGTAAAATTGCCTCCCCCCCCCCAGTCAGACAGGAGAGCACCTGGCAGTCTATTTGAACGTCTCTTTGTAACATTAGCCCAATTGGCTATCCTGGAACCTCTATCAAATGATTTATTTTCTCAAATTTTTTTATTATTGCTCCAAAATGATTTACGTCCCAACAGGTAGAAAAATCCTTGAATTGGAGCAAGCCAAGTCGAAAGAGAATACAAAAATATGTACACCTCTCGCCAAAATTTCTCGTTCTTAAGTGCATTTTTTAGTTTGGTAAATTTTTTTAAACAGGGTGTCTAACAAAATCTCTCCAGTGTTGCCATCTTTTGAGGTACAAAATGAACATTTTTAAAAAAATTTTCACCAACTAATTCATTTTGAGGTTTTTAAAAAATTTTAAATCAATGATTCTGAGAAAAAATACAGTACTTTTCAGGCAACATGCAGTACTTTGCAGTACTTGCAGTACCGAGGATTTCAATGCAGTACTTTTACAGTACTTGCAGTACCTGCAGTACCTGTTAGACACCCTGTTAAATCAAATTTGGCCAAAAAGTATGACATTCTAGTGAAATTTGTCAATTACGAGTAGGTACCTACTATAAATCAACAAAAAATGATAAAATTTTAGTGAAATTTGTTCAAAAAAAAAAAAATCATTAAAAAACGTTGTAAACGTGTTAAAATAATTTTTAAAACACTGAAAGAAGCATTAAAATGGCTGAAAATCACCAAAGCGGTTGTAAAATTTCAGTAAGATTTGTCAAAAATACACGAAAAAGTACAATTAAAACGTGTTTAAATTTTTTTAAAACTGCTCAAAAAAGCATTACAATTCCAGAGTACGAAATATTGCTAAAAACATGTTAGAAAATTATGTACGAACATTTAAAACAAATCGTAAAAATTCGTGTAAATCGATTAAAAATGATGACAGTTTTGCGAAATTTGACAAAATTGCACGTAAAAGTGTTAAAAAATTTTTAAATCATCGAAAAATGATGAAATTGCTGTAAAATTTGACAAAAATCAACGAAATTTACGATGAAATTTGTGAAAAATTCATGACACTCGAAAAAGCATTAAAATTTCAGTAGAAATTTATAGGTCAATCAGTTTCAAATTTTTTAGTCAGTTTGGTAAAATTTTGATTTTTTCATATTTTTGAACCAATTTGATTTTCAAAAATTTACTTCAATACTTGAGGGGGGGGGGGGGTGTTTTTCCCCCCATCTGAAGGGGGTTGGTAAAATGAACACTTTTGCACCTTTCCGGTTGGAATTTTAGCAAATGAGTAGAATTTGGAAAGTTCGACTTGAATCGATTGTCCATGATGATGAATCTGATTTTTTCCCCTGTTTTTCAATCACCAAAAAAAAAAAAAATCCATTTTGAAAAAAAAAACAAAAATTTAATGAAGAGAAATAAGGAGGATAAAATTTCTCACTCGTGTAAAGAATACTTAATTAGTTTTTTTCTGAGATCTTTTTGATTCATTTAGGGAGTGAAAGTCAGAAAATTCAATTTTGAGATAAACTCGTAAAAGGGAGATTAATGCTCAAAAAAAAAAAAAAAAATCAAAAATTAATACATTTCCGATAATTTTTGCGCATTTTGGTATTTACCGATTTCTTATAACCCAAAAACCAAAAAACAGTAAAAACTCACACAAATTTTTTCAAACTCTGAAATTTTTTTTGACTAAGTTGAATGAATAAATTGGAGATGCTGGGAACAATTTAGAGGGAGGGAAAGTAGTTTGAAATGTTCCAAAAATATCAATAATCAGTGTTCAACAGAGCCGTGCCAAACTGGGGGGGGGTGGTGGTGTGGTGGGAGGGCGGTCTTCCTTCTACAGACAGAAAAAGTTGGGAAATTTTTGAAGAAATTATTGTGTAAGCAGTAAAATTTGCTGAAAATTGACAAAAAAAAAATACGTAAAACAGCACTAAAATCTCGTCTTACTTTCATTAAAAGCACTAAAAATAATTATAAATCACCAAAAAAATGACGAAATTTACAAAAAATTCGAGAAAAAATAATCGAAAACGTCTGAAAGAGATAAAAACACACGAAAAAACATTAAAACCGCAGTAAATAAACTAAAAATTTGTAAAGTTTCAGCTTTTTTAGTCAGTTTGATAACATTTCGATTTTTTAAGTATTTTTGGCCCGATTTGATTTTGAAAAAATTCATTTTAGTCAAAACTGCCAAAAAGTCCCAACTTCTGCTGAATTATCGAAAAAATTCGCATTTTTCGTCGAAAATTCGGAAACAATAATTTTGAATTTTTGCCAAAATTGGATGTTTTTGAAAAATGAAAATTATACCTATTCGAAAAACATGAAGAATTGCGAAATTTCGTGAGCTTTTGTCCTCGCCTCGTTCGTGCATTTATCCCTATTTTTGAAAATATTATAATTTCCTGAAAAGTATTTCTAAAATTTTTAAATGAAGCTATGAAAATCAACGTTTTGCATCAATTATTTTACTGAAATCAAAAATCTAAAATTCGCAATTTTTTCGAATAATTTTTTATTTTCCCCCCAACCTTTTGTGCAATTTTTCAAAAATTTTCAAGAATTAAAAATCAACTTCAGAAATTTAAGGAACAACCAAATCAATTATCGCTACAGGGTTGGTACCAATGTGAAGAAGTGCAAAATAACGAAAAAGGTACGAAATTTCGTTCAAAAATACCGAAAGGCACGAAATTTTGGCGTGGAAACTTCCTATACCTAATAAAAATGACTTTTTTTGGTACCCTACAAATTGTAAATTTTGTGAAGTTTTCGCCCCTCTTCGCTCGAGCAAAATCGAAAATGTTTTGTTCCCTTTTTAAATTTGATTTTCAATGGTCACGATGTTAAAAAAAAAAAAAAAAAAAACGAAAAATGATACGAAAAAATTGAGAATTTTTGATTTTAGATTTCAGAGATTTCAGTACCAATCTTGCAATAGAACAATTCAAATTTTTTTCAAGTATAAAAGCATCGTTTTTGAACATTTAAAATCATTCAACATTTTTGTTTTCAACTCTCCTTTCCAAAATTTGTTCGAACCTCATCTGGGTAATTTAGTCCGGCATGACAATAGGAGTAATTGCCCCCCCCCCACCCGCCGATCTTCCGGGACAACTTTTTTCTTAAAGGGGACATCGTAAGGAACATTTTAAAGCAAACTTTCCAAAAAAAAAGTTGGCCTTACTTACAAAATGACGGGCATTTTGATTGGCAGGTCAGCCGAAATCGCAGATTTTGCGTTTTAACATAGGACTTGCACGAACTTTTTCAAACTTTACAAAGGTAGATCGAAAGATCATGCAAAAATTTATCACCTGTCAAAATTTCAAGTGCTAAAGTGCGTTTTTCGATTTTTGGTGAATTTTTGAAAATCGAATTTAGGCCAAAAATGAGGGAAAAAATCAAAATTTTACCAAATCGACCGAGAAAGCTGAAATTTGGGATATGCCCTATTTTCGACATGCCAAATCGATTGGAAACGGTTTCGACCCGTTTTGAGCAGTTCTGGAGCCTCCAGCAGATTTTTGAAACTCGAAATTCCCACAAAATTCCATCAAATTGGAGTTGTAAAGCTAAAATTTATTCTAAAAACTAATTTCAATACGCTACGAAGTACTGCAGGTGAATTTTAAGTCGTTTTGGAGCCTCCAGCGACTTTTTGAAAATTGCTGAAGCCTCCAGCAGATTTTTGAAACTTTGAATTTTCACAAAATTTCATCAAATGGAGATGGAAAGCTGAAATTTACTCTACACTCCAATTTTAACACCTTCTGAAGACGACTTCAGGTGAATTTCAAGTCGTTTTGGAGCCTCCAGCGACTTTTTGAAACTTTAAATTTTCACAAAATTTCATCAAATGGAGATGGAAAACTGAAATTTACTCTACACTCCAATTTTAACACCCTCTGAAAACGACTTCAGCTGGTTTCAAGTCATTTGAGGGCCTCCAGCGACTTTTTTTGAAAATTACTGGAGCCTTCAGCAGATTTTTTAAACTTGAAATTTTCCCAACATTAATTTATCAAATGGAGTTGGCAAGCTGAAATTTACTTCGCAGACTACATGGTGGTTTCAAATGGTTTTGAAGCTTCCAGCTACTTTTAGGAAATTTCAATTTTCCAAAAAAACATCATACAACCTTTCAAAAAGTTGCTGAAGGCTCCAAAACAACTTGAAATTCACCAACAGTCAACTTCGTAGCGTATTGAAGTTAGTTTGCAGAATAAATTTCGACTTTCCATCTCAGTTTGATGAAATTTTGGGGAAATTTCAAGTTTAAAAAATCTACTGGAGGCTCCAGTAATTTTCAAAAAAGTCGCTGGAGGCCCTAAAATTACTTGAACCCACCTGAAGTCGTCTTCAGAAGGTGTTAAAATTGGAGTGTAGAGTAAATTTCAGTTTTCCATCTCCATTTGATGAAATTTTGTGAAAATTTAAAGTTTCAAAAACCGGCTGGAGGTTTCAGCAATTTTCAAAAAGTCGCTGGAGGCTCCAAAACGCCTTAAAATTCACCTGCAGTACTTCGTAGCGTATTGAAATTAGTTTTTAGAATAAATTTTAGCTTTACAACTCCAATTTGATGGAATTTTGTGGGAATTTCGAGTTTCAAAAATCGGCTGGAGACTCCAGAACTGCTCAAAACGGGTCGAAACCGTTTCTAATCGATTTGGCATCTCGAAAATAGGGTATATCGCAAATTTCTGGTTTCTTGGTCAATTTAGTAAAATTTTGATTTTTTCCCTCATTTTTGGCCTAAATTCGATTTTCAAAAATTCACCAAAAATCGAAAAACGCACTTTAGCACTTGAAATTTTGACAGATGATAAATTTTTGCATGATCTTTCGATCTACCTTTGTAAAGTTTGAAAAAGTTCGTGCAAGTCCTATGTTAAAACGCAAAATCTGCGATTTCGGCTGACCTGTCAATCAAAATGGCCGCCATTTTGTAAGTAAGGCCAACTTTTTTTTTTGGAAATTTTGCTTTAAAATGTTCCTTAGGATGTCCCCTTTAAGAAAAAAGTTGTCCCGGAGGATCGACGGGGGGGGGGGTGCAATTACTCCTATTGTCATATGCCGGACTAATTAGCATGAAAAAATACAGAAAGGAGAGGGGGGTCTGGAGTAAGAGTTGGGGAGAATTTCAGTCTCCCTCCCCTACCCCTCTTCCTCCCCCTTCGAGCACACTGATTGAAAAGTTGACTTTTTCAGCTCCAAAGCGATCGGATTAGATGCATATTTTTTCAAATTGCTTCTTTATTTTTCTCCCAACAAAATACTTATGCACAGATAAGGGCGAGATAATTATATTACTCGATTCGATAAGGTCCAAAAAAATTCTCGAAACAAAATGTTAGATATCAAACAAGCCTAAAATTCGTACATCATTTTCAGCAAACAACAGGTGTGTTTCGGGGTTTTGCAACTTCACCTTTCCTTATCGTAATTCTTTATTGTTCATTTTTATCAGGTACAGACGAATGTACCTACATAGATAAGAGCTTCATTCAAATCATCAATATAAATATATTCGTAACATTCTTTGGCATTTTCGTCTCATCACCCAATGAATCACGCATATAAAAAGAAGAAAAACCCGACACAAGACACAACGCTATAACGAACAATAAACTCTTATCTTATTCGCAATTTGGTCAAGTTGACAATATTACGTCACCACTTCGATTCATTTTTTCCCTTCTAACAATCATATCCTATCATATACTTACACAAGTGCAGAAAAAAACACGAAAACATTCCATTCCACCCAAATTCCAAACAGAAAATTCAATCTCACAGTCGCAGGCACGTGCACGAGCACATTAGATTTTTCTCCAAAGATAGGTAAGTATATTTGGCTCGTTCACATACACTAAAACTTCCACAAGAATTTTTATTCGACGAAAAAGAAGGGAAAAAAAACATCTTTGGAACGAAATCCGCATCACCAGCGGCGACTATTCTTAATTATGCAATAGAGAAGCTATCAAACCAGTAACCACCTATCAGGATATCAAAATACTTCTCATCTAGCGCCAACCATTAACCAAATATGGTGGATGAGGCGGGGTAAGAAGAGGTGTAACGCGCAGTTTCTGAATAAGAAATCACAGGTAATATTCTCCAAGGTAGGTATAATGAGCAGGCACTTAATGTTCTACGAATCTTTGAAAGAATGTCACTAAAATTCAACATCAACGTTATTAACATGTTGTAAACTCGTATACCTAGCTGATTTTTGGGTATTTAATAATTCTCACAATCTCAACTGTTTTATTATACCTACCTATTACAGTACTTGGAAGGGTAGGTAGAGTATTTGCACAGAATTTACTCAGTATTAATTAGTTTTTTCTTCGAATCATGTGTCATGGCAACTCCAAGTTAATCTCAGTTGAGAAATCACATTTCGAAAATTTATGTAAATTGCTCAACTAGGTATTCTCATCCTTTTACACAGAATCATAAAATCTTATTCAGCAGAAAATCCTTCTGTGTAATCACGTTTGACATAAATTTACCCCGAAAACGTGACCGTAATACCGAATTTTTTCACGCTTTCGGTAAATCTCCGATTATCCCACTAACAGCATTTCAAACAAGGGGTAACTTTACTCGAGAATCAACTTTGAAATTTCCAAACAAAAACAACAACTTTTCCATAATTTTGAAAGCTTTACGAAGATATACGAAGACGAACGAAGGCTGAATATTTCATCAAAACAAACTTCAATCACTCCTCACTCCTCGTACATAGTGAATTGTTCGGTTTCATCGAACGTTAATCTTAATACTAAATCCATTTTGGAAACTCACATTTAAATGGAATATTGAGCAGATGAAGCACCTGCAGAAGCTCAATCGTTCGTACAAACAATACCAAAATACCACACACAATGAATCTGGTAGGTACCCTGCTAATAAACGTGGGAAATCCAACCTCACGTGCGCCATTTTCTAGCTCAGAAAAATTCTTACGATCCTATCATTACTTCAATTCAACTTTACACATCACACAGTAGAGATGATGAGGAAATCAAAATGAGTTTAAATCTAAGATTTCCGTCGAAGCGAAAATTACTGAGAACTGAGATCGAACTAGAGTACGACTTACTTTGATATGGAAATCGAACTGTTGACGAACGAAGCACACAAAATCACACAACAAGAAACCGATATCTTAGATTAATTCCAGCTTTACAAAATAAACGTGAAAAAATAATGGTAAAGGAAAATATACATATTTAAACAAATTTACATAGCACACGAAAAACGATTTTCGGTAAAATAAAAAGAAACAAGGAGCGATAGAACGACCGAAGCACAGTCGAAGCGGAAGACACGCGGTTTTAAACTAAACGTTGGTTCGCGTTCGAACCGAGAAACTGCATAAAAAAACCAATCGAACAGCTGGTATCAGTGGTGCCAAATACCACAACTGGAATTCCCTACGTTGGCCTTAGGATGGTTTTCAATATCAATAACGTCCATTTACATCGTGAAACGAACAAAAAGTTACCATATTTGGTTCGGTATTCGTAATATTTGCTTTTTTAATATTCGCAATTAATTTTCAAACATTACTTTAGTATTTCACAACGTGGAATAAAACACAGAGATGATATTTATCTCAGAAAATCGATGAATTGCTACCGGTTACCGGTGAAGTTGGGATTGCATCGCAATTCCAATACTCCTTCGATTAGCTCGCTAATTTGCTTTAATTAGCGAATAATTTACTTCTACGATGTTCTTAAAACCTTCGTAATGGATGAAATAAATCAAAATCAGCAGTAGGACTGAGTTAAGTTTCGTAATCTTCGATGTGTGAGATTGTTTATCGTTCGATAGTTCTAATCGAATCGAACCAACGAACGAGTTTCATTTCATCGGATAAATTTTACTCCTATTTTCGATAAATTCAATTCGTAATAATACGAAGACAAACTTATCAACTTCAACGATTCTCCTCAGAAACAATCCTGATATTACTTCGTTCATTCACCGGTTACGATCTCGAAGACGAATTCATCTCTAACACTAAATTCTATCATTTCAGCACCATTAACCACTGCAAAATGAACCCTTTGCAAAGAAAGAAACACTCGATACATTTAATTAAACCAATAAAAATATTTCAACACAACATTAAGAAGATGCAACGTAACATCTTATTCAATATTTTGCCATTTCCATCGATGCTAGTAAAGTAACCCAGCTCGATGTTCAGTTCGTTCACAGCCTCCCAATGAATTATTCTTCGATTACCGACATTTCGAACAGTAATTTAATCGGGTATTAAGCGGTAATCTATCGCGAAAAACAACTAAAATGCTCGGATTTCCAGTAACGAATAATTTCCAACACATTTGGTTCAATTTTGCGAAAACACTTGAGCATAATGGATGATTTCAAAAGCAACTTCTATCATAATTAATGCAATTATCATCAGTTCTAAACGTATATGATGACGATCGCTCAAATGCGAAGATAACAAATCCACTAATTCTATACAATGGTTCAATTTTTCGTTAATTACCTGTAAAAATAAACAAACACGATAAGAAAAAAAAGTTCAACTCTTCGTTATCAGCTGATAATTGATTCGAAAACGTTGCAGATTATACGAACCTTGGTACGACGAGGAATATTGAAGTATCTGCAAGTATTCAAGTAGAGTTTTTCTAGATCTTCTCGTTCCCAGTAGAAATCTGGTACGTCGAGTAAATCAGACGATAGATTGATGGAATGTTTCAACGCGTACAATTCGCCAGTTTTCTTTAGCATTTCTTCTCTGGATATTTTAATTCGTTTACCCATTTTTAAATCCTAATCGAAGAATCCAAAGATTAGTTTAAGGAATGGAATTTTAAACGTTTAAGAAAATGTGAACTTTACCATCGTTAGAGGAGCTAATGATTCGATATATCGATCGAGTAACGATTCCCAAATACCGAGTTTCACAGATATAGTCATTCCATTGGAGAATGTGTATTTATCGAAGGAGCATTTATCTTGTTCTTGAGTCAAACATATGTTTCCTTTGTTCAATAAACTATTCTTGCTAAAAAAAAATGTTAAAAATGGGTTAGGAAAAACGTCTTATTTGAATGAAATTTCTGGTTGGAGTTTATTCACCTGTTGATAGAATACGTGTAAGGCATCACTTCGATTTCATCATTTACTACTGCATTATCGTACTGATTGATTTCAAAATTGCTAACGAAATCTATAATGTGTTTAATTTCTGCATCGGATACATTCCAGGCTACCAGCGATCCTTCCCTGAATAAGAATATCTCTCTGCTTTCGTTATCAACGTTGCTTTTGGCGACTGCGTGAACGAAATTACACTGAACGTCTGTCAAATCGATATGGAAATTGATTATTTCACATGTCCAATAAAACGAACTATTGAACTTACACCATTAAAAAACTACAACGTACCACTTTCGTATACTTGAAGAAAGAAATCCGATGGTTTGTATTTATCACTTTTATTCAAAGCTTTATACGCGTTCTCCAAGTCGTATTCTTCGGCGGTAGCCACAGCAACGACATTCCAGAACTGAAATGAAAATATCCATCAGGTTAGTTAATAATCCTGGTCTAAATTTAACACCATTTTGATACAACTTACTCCTGTTTTTTCAACAGTCCCTTGGATTAGTTTCTTTCCTCTGACTGGACGTTTGGTTTTGACATTAGCTACCGTAGATGTGATCACTTCTTGAGTGTTGTGTTGAGAAGACCATCTCGCAACAGTATTATTGAGGTTAACGAACCGATGAGGTTTTGAAAACGAAGCAGCAGCTTGTAAAAATTCATGACCGGCTTTGAGTTGGCGGAATGAAAGACGCAGATTCACAAATGGTTTGAAAGATAGCATACTTGGGGATGATGAAATTTCACGATACGACGAGCAGATTTCTACAGTTAACAGAACAACAATGGCTGAATTACGAACGATACATTTTCAATTACTGTTTAACATCTTAATTAAGACCGGAAGAACGTATTATTTCGTATTATTCGAATTAAAATAATTATATTCAGCGAACAGAACGAGAAAAACAAAAACATACAACGAAAAATCACGTGCTGATGTTATGATGACGTCATTGCGCATGCGCATTCTCATTATTACCGTAATTACCACGTAAATACGAATTTATCTGTGTCTTACGATTGAAAACCTATTTATTTTCACTTTACCTACTCGTTCGTTTGTTTTGGATTTTTTTCGCAGCGAGATAACGCTTATCACAATTTTCAACAATCATGTTCTTCGTTAGCTGAAAATTTCTTAAAAATTACCGCCTTTAAATGTGAATTAATTCGGTTCCATCATCGAGATCACTCCCAGCATGATTCTGCTGCTGAAAATATACTGGGACAAGAACCTGTACGACAAAGTGGCCTTATACCAGAAACGCCAAGAGTTGAAGCAAATCGTCACCTATCTACTGCAAGATTTCAGTTCGATAAAAACCCAACTCTCTAACCATCCACCACCGATCAAACGAAAATGTGATTTCAACGCTTACTTCGTCTGTTACTTCATCACCGTATTAAAAAACTCGGAAAACTATCGCCTGGCTGTGACCAAGTACCTGTTCAATACGTTCCAACTGGATACATCTTCGGTTCTGAGGATCCGTATACGGCTGTTCAATCCACAAAAACATATCATCGATTACAAATGGTAATATCCCAAGTTATCTTCAAGTTTTACTCGAGATTTGATAATTTCATCATCACATCTTCTTACATTTTACAGGGGTAATATCTTAAACGATTTATGTCACGAAAGAAGAGAATTGGATTCAGCTCTGGCTTGGCTTTCGACGCTAGGTGGGGCATTTTCTGCACTAGGAGATAACTTCGAACACTGCGTAAGTATCACTGATGTATCCTGAAACCATAAAAATCACCTAAACAACATTTTAGTGTTGTAAATCTAATCTTTTTTGTTTTTCAACAGGCCATAATGGCGGGTCGAATATCCGTAACACAATTCAAGATCGCGATACGATTAGGAGATCCACCGACCGTCTCTAGATGCAGATTGTTTTACGCTTTGAGTCTCATTCAACGTGGTAGTCTGAAGATGGCTCGTAGTATAATTGAAAACGAGTACAAAAAAGCCATCACCGTTTACGCTCGAGATAGACGATTAAGGAAAATGTGCTGTGGAATTTGGGCTAAATTACAATACGAATGGAAAAGGAAACTTAAATCTAGATAATAAATGGTTTACACGTTAATTCTGTTGGTTATTTACAGGAAAAAAATATACTCTAATTCACCCGATACCGAAAAAATAACATCGAAACGCATTCAAAAATGTATTACAATAAAATTTAATCGAATATTCATAAAATATAAATAACAAAGAGACCCAGAGACGATATAAAGAATTCACATTATCATTAATATTATTACTGCTATAAAAAAAAACTCGAATAAAATATACATGAAAAAAAAAAGAAAGAAAGAGGAAATATAAAATATGTAGAAATGGCTGATAAGACTTGAAAAAAAAGTTTGACGACGAATACGTGATACGATTTAAATCAAAATAGAAAAAAATACTACCACTGTATAGCGCATCACCTGGTCAAACAAATAAAAAAATATTAAGACGACTAAATAATTAGATAACACAAAATACAATTTTTTTTCTCTCAAACTCCATTAAATAATATTCGTATGTGTTTATCGCTTAGAATTATAAAAAAATTGATTTCTTTAAACTCGTTTTTTCTTATTCAACATTGTACTTATAATTCTAAAAAGAGAAAAAAAAATAGTTTAAATATAAAACAATTAATTAATGGACTTGAGCCAGAGTACCCATCGGATCCCAGGCAGGCAATACGATCGGATCTTGTGTAAACACGTCTAATACTTCCTTAGGTACTATACTTTTATCGACGACGATTTCAAACACGTACTCGTCGAACCATTCGTTGGTCATCAATAAATACCCTTTTTCTCCTCGATCATCGCCCCACGAATTTTCAACTCTCCATTTAGTAGGTTTGTTCTTTTCCTACGAGTACAAACAAACGAACGAACGAACGAACGGATAAGTTGATGATAACGTGCCAAAGCTATATAACCAAACTAAAACCCCCTGTAGAGCTACAGAAAGAGAAAAAAAACTTACATCGAGAGTAACGGCAGTTAAAACCATCGCATGTGACATGGCTGATTCGCCGTAAATCATTCGTTGAGCTTTCGTCATCGGTACAGATACATCAACGCCAAAAACTAATTTATAATCGTGACTGTAATAGAGCAAAAAACAGAAAAAAAAATGCATCGTTGAAACATCTACGTACGTACGAATAGCAGCTTTTCATTTCTAGAGAACCGTACGATATTTAGGTTTTATGTTCAACTTACATACGGAGATCTTGTAAACCTAATTTACCGGCGAATCGTTTCGATACTTGGCAGCCGAACCATACTGGCTCGTTTATTTTTATCGACTCGGCGCAAAGTTGAGCTAACAACTCGACCGGTTGATTGTTGTAGATAACTTTTCTACCGCCGACTACGTTACCCAGACAGTCGACTGTGTAAGCTTGATTATATTTATTCGATGGCCTAGGATCAGTCACTAAACAAACCTACGAATAAAAGAGAGCATAGAAAAAAAAAAAAAAAAAAGGTTTAGCGAAAACTCGAAGGTTGTGTACTCTTTTTCTCTCACAGAGAGCTTACTTTATCATCGACGTTGAAAACAGGTTTAACGTATTCTTTATAAAAATCTAAAGGTGTTATTGGTCCTTTCGATTGGTACTGTTTAGATTTATCCAAATATTCCCACGTAAACGTGGAATTAGGAATACCGATACAAATGCCTACGATACGGAATATGATAACCATCTGTTCGTCGATTTTACTCTTGATGTCGGCGTCGCTGTTTCCGTCTTCGACCATTTTACGTAAAATAATGGCGAATTCGCGAACCTACGAACAAAAAAAAATCGTACAGGTGTTTTGAAAAGTTCATTTTTTCAAACTATAGGATGCGCGAAGAGTTTGATCTTACTTTACTCGTTAGGATCGAGTTGAGTTGAGCGCTGGCTTCCGAACTGACTGATTCGGGGAAATTTTTCTTCGGCATCAAGCCGTGTTTATTGATTAAATTGACCAACATGTCCCATTGTCCGCCATCGTTCATCGGAGTCTGTAACGAGAAAAATTTCACATTTATTAATAGCGAAGTTTGAAAATGCTCGAATAGCCATAATCGACCAGCATTCCGAAATTAGGTACTCTCGATTTTTAGAATTTCACGTCGTATTAATTTCGCTCCAAAAAATTAGATTTCAGATGAAATTATTCAAAATTCCATAATCTCAGAAGTGACCAAAAATCCAGCAGTTCTAAAACTCGACTCCTAAAAAGTGATCAGGACTCTCGAGAGTTCAAAAATTCAAAAAAAAGGTGACCAAAAGTTTTGAAAAAACATGGAATTTCCTCAAGAGTCCAAAAATTGATCTACGTCACAGAAGTAATCAGAATCACAAAATATAAAAAGGTGACTAAAGGCTTCAAAAAAGACCAGACCGCCATAAAGTCACGAAAACTCGTCGTAAGATCAAAAAAAAAAAAAAAAAGGAAAAGTGAGACCAGAAATTTGAAAAACTACAAAAAATTCTAGAAACTAATTGAAAACCCTCAAGAGTCCAAAATCCAAAAATTCTAAAAAAATACTCAAAAATTCAAAAATTCCAAAAAGTGACCAAAAAATTTAAAAATGACAAAATATTCTAAAAAAAAGATTAAACATCCTCAGAAGTCCAAAATCCAAAAAAAAAAGTCAAAAATTCCAAAAAGTGACTAGAAATTTTCAAAAATAGCAAAACTCTCAGAAGTCACCTAAAAAACAAAAAAAAAGGTGATCAAAAGTTTCAAACAAGAAGCCTCCCAAACATCATAAAAACTCTCAAGATCCAAAAGTCACGAAAACTCGTCGTAAGATCGAAAAAAAATGCATAAGTGACCAGAAATTTGAAAAACTACAAAAAATTCTAGAAACCAATTGAAAACCCTCAAGAGTCCAAAATCCAAAAATTCTAAAAAAATACTCAAAAATTCAAAAGTTTCAAATAGTAACCAAAAAATTTAAAAATGACAAAATATAAAAAAAAAAAGGTTAAACGTCCTCAGAAGTCCAAAATCCAAAAAAAAGTCGAAAATTCCAAAAAGTGACTAGAAATTTTCAAAAATAGCAAAACTCTCAAAAGTTACCTAAAAAACAAAAGAAAGTGATCAAAAGTTTCAAAACAAGACAACGCCCCCAAAACGTCATAAAAACTCTCAAGAGCCAAAAAATTTCAAAAAAGGGGCTAAATCTTCCAAAAAAAGAACCTAGACTTTCAAAAAGTTCAAAAAATTACCCAATTCTCATGTAAACAAAAATTCAAAAAATTGACCAATCGTAAAATTCATCTCCCTAATAAAAAACCTCAACCTCACAAACCAAATCTAACCCCCCCCCCCCTTACGGGTGTAATAATCTTGTAATTATAAACACACCCCCCCCCAAAAAAAAAGTTCTGAAAAAATATTGAACCTCCTAAACACTTCAAAAACTCATCATCGAAGTCTCAGAAGTAACCACAAAATATAAAAAATTAGTAAACGCTTCCAAAAATATACCAGACGTTCAAAAAGTCATAAAAACTCGTGGTGAGATAAAAGAAAATGCAAAAAGTGACAAAAAGCTATAGAAAAAAATCAAACACCCTCAAAGAGTCCAAAAAATCCAAAAATTTTGAAAAAAATACTCAAAAAACCAAAAACGCCATAAAACTTCTTAAAAGCCACAAATTTTTGAAAAAGTAAAACCAAAAAATTCCAAAAAAAACTGTGATTTTAAAAAGTGACTAGAAATATTTAAAAATGGCGAAACTCTCAGAAGTTACCTAAAAAACAAAAAAAAAGTGATCAAAAGTTTCAAACAAGACAACGCTCTCAAAACGTCATAAAAACTCTCAAGAGCCAAAAAAATTCAAAAAAGTGGCTAAAAATCTTCCAATAAAAGAACCTCTAGACTTTCAAAAAGTTCAAAAAATTACCAAATTCTCAAGTAAACAAAAATTCCAAAAAATTGACCAAACGTTCTCAAAAAATATTGAACATCCCAAACAGTTCAAAAACGCATCAAAGTCTCAGAAGAAACCACAAAATATAAGAAATTAGTAAACGCTTCCACAAAAATACCAGGCGTTCAAAAAGTCATAAAAACTCGTGGTAAGATAAAAAAAACTGCAAAAAGTGACAAAAAGTTCTAGAAAAAAATCAAACACCCTCAAGAGTCCAAAAAATTCAAAAATTTTGAAAAAAAAATGGTCAAAAAACCCAAAAACGTCATAAAACTCCTTAAAAGCCAAAAAATTTCGAAAAGTAACCAAAAAATTCAAAAAAAAGTTGTGATTTTAAAAAGTGACCAAATATTTGGAGTTATTAAAACTTTTAAGAACTTGAAATTTATAAAAGACCCAAAAATGGCAAAAATGTGATAAAATTGCAAAGTCTTAATCAACCTCCTAAAGAGTCTAAAAATTTCACAAATTGACCGAAGATCTCGGAAAATGGAAAAAGTCTCAAACATGGCCAAAAAATATTTAAAAAATAAGCAAAAGATTTCAAAACAATGCAAGACTCTAAAAAGTCATAAAAATTCTCCGGAGTTCAAAAGTTCTAAAAATTGGGCAAAAATTTAAAAATAAGTATGTCAAAAAGTTTGTAAAAAAAAAAATTATTTTAAAAAATTGTCAAAATTCCAAGTAACAGGAATTTTATTAAAAGTCATCGAAGCCTTAAAATTCACTAAGATTTCAAAATGTGATCGAAAATTCCAAACAGTGACTAAAAATTTCTTATAAACTGACCAAAAATTTTAAGTCATCAAGAAGTCCAGCATAAGAAGGGAAAAAAGCCAAAAACTTCCAAAAAATATGAAAAGTAACCAAAATTTCCAACAAAAAAAAAATATGTACCTTCAAAAAAGTTATAAAAACTCTCAAGATTCGAAACCAAAAGATTTGCAAAAGCACTGAATAAAAATCGAATGACTAAAAATTCCAGAACTTGAAAAAAATGATCAAGTCACCAAAAAAAATTATTTAAAAAAATTTCAAGCTTCAAAAAGTCATGAAAACTGTGGAAAAAATCCAAAAAGTGACCAGATAAAAAAAAAAAAAAAAAATACAAAGTGACGATAAAAATTTAAAAAAAAACAACTCTCCAAAAAATTCAAAAAAAAAATGAACTAAAATTTTTAAAAGTGACAAAAAAAATTTGCAAGTAACAGAAAATACAAAAATTGACCAAACAATTCCAAAATCGATCAAATCACCAAAAGTGATCAGAAATCTCATATTTTGGCCTAAAATAAACACAAAATGACCAAAAAATGATCAAAAACTCAAAAAATTGACCAGAAATTTCAAAGAATTGCCCAAGTCACTAAAAACTACAAAAAAGTGACGTTAAACTTGAAAATTGATCAAAATTTCTGAAAACACCGTTTAGACCTTCACAAGAGTCCAAAAAAATGGCCCAAAAATTCCGAAAAGTTGTCAGAAAATTGTATAAAAATGACCGAAGTTTCAAAAGTCACCACGAACTAAAAAATGTAACTTGATGATTCAAAAAAGACCAAACTTTGGAAAATTAAAAAAAACTGTTTAGTCCAAATAAAACTTTTTAAAGATGACCAGAAATTTTCAACGACCTGTGTTTTAAAAAATCGCTAAAAACTTCAGGAAAGTGATCAAAAGTTCTACAAAAGACCAACCCTCCAAAAAGTTGATAAAATTCTTCAGAATTCAAAACAAAAATTTCAAAATGACCAGAAATTCCGAAATGGAACGATCTTCTGAAGTGGCCAGAAAGCTCATTTAAGGTGGTCAAAAAATTGACGAGCATAATTTTCAAGAGAAAGAAAATTCTGAAAAATGAAAAAAAAAAAAACTCAAAAATCAACAAAATTCCTAAAAAATTAAAAAAATCTTCAAAGACACCAAAACCTACAAGAAGTGACCAGTAAATTTAGTAAGAATTCCAGAAGAGGGCAATCCCTCAAAAATAACCAAAATTCGAGCGTTCAAAAATTGATCAAAAGTTCACATCATTACCCAATTACCCATGTTTGTCTTTTAGAATCCCATCGAATGTAAATTATGTACAATTGTAAACCAAATAAATAACGTGAAAAAATATAATCGATATCTTACAGAAAGCAAATACGACACCAATCTGCCATCGACGGGTTCTTTTCTTCTGGCGGTTTCGACAACCAGGTTTAAAAAATAGTAACTACGTTCCACCTGCGAACATAAATTCGTAAAATTCAAAATATGAATACCATAAAATACACACATCCGTTGAATAATCTTCACAAAATTCGTTGCCGATATTTTTTCAACGTACTTTATCCCAGAAAAAAATATACGACTGACTGAACTCGAAATCTTCCAATTCGTATTTCTTGATAAACGGTACTCGAATTACATTTAAACACGCGAATATCCAACATCTTCCGGTGGATTTCTGATTGGTTACCGGTTTTGCTTCCGCTTCGATCTGTTGGTGCAAAAAAAACAAACACGAAAGAGGGTTAGAAAATATAATAAGGTTACAAAAACAGAAAAAATTACAAAAAACGTCAAAATTTGCAAAAAAATTGATAACGACCAAAACTAAAAAAATAAATAATAAACCAAAAATTCCAAAAAAAAAAGTCTCAGTTTGTAAAAATTAGCCAAGTTTCAAAAGTCACCATAAACTACAAAATTTAACTCAAGAATTTAAAAAAAAAACAAGCTTTGGAAAATTGACCAAACACTCTCAAAAGATCAAGCCTCAAAAAAGGTGGCAAAACTCTCAAGAATTCGAAATAAAAATTTCAAAAAGCAATATGTTTTAAATATTGGAAATTACTCGAAGTTTTTTCAAAGCTTTTAAAAATCTGACACGATGTCGAGAATTTCTCGGAATTTGATGTACCTACAACAATAAAATAAATCGTCGTGAATTTCAAAGAAAATATGTGAAATTTTCCAATGAAAACTGATATTTGCCAAAAAAAAAAAAAAAAATTAAAGCTTACAAAAAATGGCTAAATTTTTTTTAAAAATCGGCCAACTTGCAATAAATTATGTGAAAAATTTCATGAAAATTGCTAAAATCTTGTTGTACGAAAATATTGTCCAAAAATTAAAAAAAATTCAAAGTACCTATTGCATAAAATATTATCTCATTTCCAAAAACAAAAATTATTCGTCTCGTGAAAGATAAAAAAATTTCCAAAAATTACTGAAATATTGCAGAAATTGTACGAAATAGTTATCAGCAAAATCTCCAAAAATTACTACCAAAAAAAAAAAAAAAAAAAAAAAAAAAAATAGAAGTGAGAAAAAATTGAACAAAGTGACCGAAAATGTTGAGAAATTCACGAAAAACAAGATATATGAACATTGCCGAGAATATTGTAAAACGCGAATTAAAATTTTATAATGTAAAAAAAATCTAATTAATGAGTAATGGTTTAAATTTTTCAAGAACTAATGCAACAAATATTTTAATCGACGAAAAAATCGTCAAAGTATCAATAAAATTACTCGACGTAATAAAATAATCACTCAAAATAAGTGAAATTGTTGTAAATAAAAACGAGCAAAAAATTTCAAAACGTGAAACTAAATGAAGAATAATCCTGATTTTTTGAAAATTGTCGAAAAGTACACGAAATTGTTTTGAAAAACTTGAAAATTAAATAGCACGACCGAGTTAAGCGAGTAAAGAAATAAATTTTTAAATTTTTGAAGCCAAAATTCAAAAATTCGAGAGAAATAAAAAATGATTTTCGGCACAAGTTGTGACAATTACAAAGATATGTAGAAGTAACACAATTTTCAAATCAAAAAAAAGAAAAAAAATGTTGGTGAAAAATAAAGAGATTGACGAGCGATGGGGATTTTTATTTGAAAAAAATACATATTTTGAAAATTGAGTTTCAAGGTCGTTCCATAAAAAAAATCAGTTTTTGTAAAAATGAGATTTTATAAATTTCGAAAAATCTTCACACAAGGCTGATTGTGAGATATAAAAGTTCAAAAAACGTATAATGTGAAAGCTCAGTCATTGGGAGGGGAAGGAGGGGGGGGGGTTCAAATTTTATTCTGGAATTTTGGTGGAAATGGTCTAAAAAATTCTCAAACCAGAATACGTTTTGGCCGGTGTAATAGATTTGCATTTCCCCCAAAATACATAATGGGATTCTATAAATTATGAAAATTTTTCACAAAAACAGGGTGTCTAACAAAACTGCAGTCAGACAAACAATCATGACTTTTTCATGACTCATTTTTCACATTTTCATCGCATGAAATACCCCCCCCCCTAAAAAAATAACTTGAAACTGCGAGGAAATCGAACAGGGTTGCCATTTTTTACAGGATCAAAAATTAGATACTTCAGTTTTTTCATTTTTCTGATTTTTTGACCCCCTCCCCCACTGAAAAAAGTAAGTACCTCGAAAAAGGTATCCATTTTTACGGGATCAAAAACTAGCTATTTCAGTTTTTTCATTTTTCTCATTTCTCGAACAAATTTTTCATTTTTTTCATTTTATGGGCTTTTTAAAAAAAATTCCCAAGTGTGCTTCGAGCAAAATTCGTGACTTAGACTTTTTCTTAACTTTCGTGACTTATGTCGCATCGAACGAAAACTTTTATGAACTTTTACCCCATTGGGAAGGTGCTGGGGGTCGTGGATGGGGCCCAATCAAAAATCTGGCATCATATTCGTGTTCAGCGTCGCTAAAAACATACAATTCGATATATCACACGCCTCAGAATTTTTTTTGAAAGTTTTGTCCAAATTTCTGGGGAGGGGGTGCTCCCCCACCATCGAAAGGTCCCATCTCGAAAATTAAACATTTCGAAAAAGCATCAAAAGGTACATCTATGGAAATTTTTTCAAAATTTTAAATGGCAGCTCCTACTTACAGCGCCATTTTGAAATTCGAACTTTCAATTTGAAAGTTCAACTTCAATTTTTGAAAATTTGAAAATACCTAAAAAGTTCAAAATGCAATGCTCTTTCGAACTGTGAAATCAGTTTTGATCAAAGTATCACAGCTTTAGAGGTATGGGCTGCTAAAGTCGAGTACCTCGAGACAGTGGGAAAATAATTGAAGCCCCCCACCCGTCCCCTGAGGGGGCTGGGAGCAAACTGATTGCGGCTTTCTTACTTACTGGATGAGTAGACATTGTAAAAAAAAATTGAGCGAAATCGAAAGACATTACTTTCAAAATCATTTTTTTTTTTGGTCGAATTGACATGGAATGACTCAAGGACTAAAACTGAGAATTTTTACAGAATTTTAAAAGGTTGAATATTCGATGACCTTGAAAAGTTTTACAAAAAATTATATTTTTTATAATTGACCTTAAAACGACCTTAAAACTCAATTTCCAAAATATTTTTCTTTTTTTTTTCAAATAAAAATCCCCACTACTGTCAATTTCTTCATTTTTGAGCAACAATTTTTTTGATTAGAAAATTATGTCACTCGCACATTTGTATGTGAATGTATGTAATTGTCACAACTTGTGCAGAAAATAATTTTTCATTTTTTCTCGAAATTTTGGATTTTGGCTTCAACAATTTTTGACGTAAAAATCCGGATAGAAAAAATTCCCATTTTGAGCATTTCCTCAAATTCCAAATTCAAATCTCGAGTAAACCTCAATTTTCAAAAAAAATATCTGATCAACGAAATTATACTCCTTCTCAAATACAGAAATTTTTCAAATTTCATGCGTCAACTTCTTCTAGGGTCTCAAAGGGCGAACTTGAGAATTTTTAAAATTAACACGTGCGTTAAAATATACCTACGACAATAAATTAGCTATCACGTCACACTACTCGTCGATACGTACTTTATGGGAAAATACATGAATAGATTCTTGAACTCTGCTATTCGATATGCATACTTCTAACGGTTCGCTTCGTGTGCAAGCGTTCTGAGCCAAAATATTTTTCGGATCGGTATAGAAAGCAGTTTTCAATTTGTTTAACTGTTCTTCGGATAAAGGCGCTGAAACAAAAACCAAAAAACATCAACGTTAGTTAGATATAAGAATCGAATCAATATTATATGTAATTCATTATCACCTACATCATTAAAATAGCTCAGAAGGGAGGGGGGGGGGAAACGAGACACAATTCAGTAAATGATACACTTCGAATACAAAGGTAGCATCTCAACCCCAAAAAAAGGGTCAAGAGGGGGGGGGTGGGAGTTCAAACGCTCGAGAATAATTATATCAAATTTTCGTATATTTTCAAATATTATGTACAACCAATATTGTAAGATTCTACACACGAGTGCTTGCTCGATTCCAAACACAAAAGATACCGTTATCAAAAATAAAATAACTCATATAGGTAGGTTATTACATGAACTGCATCGATGAGCTGCATCCATTCAAAATACTAATATCGTTGAGATGCAACCTGCACAGTGCTGCACATGTTCGAGGTAGTATTTCATCCGCACGATAATGTACTAAGACGAAAAAGAAAAAAGATACCCTAGTTTCATAATATTCGCATTCTATTCATTGATAAAATAAAATGTTAGGTCGACGAAGGTGCAGTTATAAAAGGGCAAATCATCATCGTCATCATCATCATGACCAAGGCACGCAAAATCCTGAAACCAGTTTTTTCAAACACCATGTATCTGTATACCTATGCCACTTGTTGAAAAATTACCGGTGTAGCCCAAGCCCAGGCTGTGTGCTCGAGGAACTCGAGTAGATTTATTCGACGAATACGCGCCTGAAGAACGGACAAGCCCCTTCAAATATACGAGCAGATCTGTACCTGGTTACCTAGTAGTGTTGTTGTCGACCCATGCACCTCTCTCTCACTCACTCACTCATATACCTGCCTGCACCTACGTAAACATATCTGCAATACCACCAACGCCATCATCGGATCCAATCTATTATACGAGTACGAGAAGATACAGTTGGAGGTTCGTTGAGACAGTAACCTTTCTTTCCCAGTAACATACATTTGGATGAAAACACCACACCGCAGTAACCGGAGTAACTTGTCTTCTGTGGTCCAGTCTTCGTTTGACTTTATTGTATGTACGAGCTTGTACGATACCGATGTACTCGCGAGTACATATGATGCCATTCAAACTAGACCTTCTTTCGGTCTGTCTGTTTGTCTGTGCATATACGACACCTTGAATAACAGTATACATAAGCCGGCTGCTATTGATACAACAATGGATACCCCCCTCCCATCCTACGATTATGTGCATTCCATCTGAGCAGTATTGAAAAATATTGTTTTGAAATTTGATCAAAAAATCCAAAATCGAAAATCAAAAACGATCGATCTGAAATATCGATTTTCAAACGATCACTTGTTG